>NC_092739.1:24222117-24895628 GCF_047496795.1 Chiloscyllium punctatum
AATTGTTGTTTGATAATTCAAAGTGAATATAATGTTACATGAAGAATAACCATTTAATTTAATGACATTACCAAAAAAAAGAGTAATTTCAGTATTTTCTTTTTCGCTACTTTCATCAGAATGTTTTTTTTTAAATCCTCCTGATTCCCACACTGTTGTTCATTTGTTACCCAAGATCTGAATTGCAGTAGTGGTCTGGGGTGTAAAGGACATTGAAGAGGATGCAGGTAGGCAGAGAGAAACATAAAATCACGTGATGTCAATAATGGTCATAACTGTTGCCAACCTGCCATTATTGGCAACTTTTTATCAGCAATGGGGAAGATTGAGAATGGCCCTTTTAACCTTGGCCAACTGAGACCCTTACAGGGCTAGTTAAAAGCCTCTTCCCACCACTGCTGGTGTTCATGCAGTAGTGGGTGAGCAATTTGTCACACTGGGAGCCTGCCATTGGTGGCAATTTCTGGTGGCGATGTAGGCTTAGGGAGTGACATTTTAATTACATTTCATGTGGCCCACACTCACCAGGAAATCCTTCTGTTCTGGAGGCTTGACCACGTGCTTGGTCGTTGCCAGTTGTAGGTCCAGCAATGGCCATTGGTGCGAAGGGTGCACTGGAAACAAAGAGCTAATGGCTTTCGAATTGGCTAGCAAATGATCTTATAGAAGGGGTTTCATCTCTCAAAGGGACAGAAACCCATGCAAAGAAGCTTGACTTTAGTTTTATTGGCAGAGCGAGGGATGTTGAACTCAAACCGAGTTGTTCAGTCACTCCTGCTCCCAACCATGGTGAATCAAACACTAAATAACCACTTCATGGCTCCCAGTGACATAGTAGCTAACTAATGGCGTGAGAGGAGGCTTGCCATGAACAGAGGTTCAGTCATAGCTGTGAACTTGAAGGCCCCTGTGCCCTCAACCATTCCTTATTTGTTATATCTGACTCAAAACATGCAACAAATAAAATCTAAAAGCATTGAAACAGTGTCGGCTTCACCAAAAGACAGTTATTACGTGCTGCCATGATCCCTTGGGCAGTGTTTTCCTTCCACTCTTCTGCAACATCCTCACCCCTCTCCCCCTTATCCCCAAACTTTCTCCTGCGCAGTGCCCAAAAAAAAGGAGCAAACAACTAGATTGCATGAATTTGGCTTTCAAATCAGCTCGATAGCTTGTTAATTGATTAGCAATCCATCCACCACCTTGAACATTCATTATTTCCAGCGGTGTGTTCCATCCATATGTAATTCACCAAGTGTCTGCCACCAAAAACAAACTGTAAATTCAAGAGCAAACCACATGCCTGATTTGGAAATATATGTCAATTAGGCTGTGGATATTACACCTGAGGCATATTGGATCTGAGCTAGGTCAGGTTGCACGTAGTAGATTAGATTGCAGTGCATTATCTTGGAGGTGGACTGGCCTGTGCCCAGATGTTATACACCCCTGGAGCATGAGGGACTAAATCTCCTGGCTCAGAGATGGGCCATTAGAGCTGCCTTAAATTACCACATCAAGACAATTTCACGCTCTCAGATATTACTCTTCGGATAGCCATGATGTGGAGCGCCAGTATTGCACTGGGGTGCACAATGTTAAAACTCACACAACACCAGGTTATAGTCCAACAGGTTTATTTGGAAGCACAGTACAAGCTTTTGGAGTGGGGTTCCTTTGTCAGGTAGCTATAACCTGGTGCTGGACTATCACTATCTCGAAATGGCTTGGCTGCTATTTGTAATATCACGGAACTGCAATATTATATCTGATTGTATCGCTGGAGCAGGTGAGGTTTGAACCATGATATAGACGGGAGAATGGGGTTTGAACACAGGTCGCTAATGCCCAAAGCGGGAATGTTACCATTGAGCTACAGTAACACATAGGGACACAATGACCCAACAGGAGGCTTTTGTTCTGGATCTGTATGATGTCAGCCCGTATTTGCGTGCTGATGTCTATGGTCCCACCCCCAGCCCCGACGACAGCCGCTGCAAGATGGCGACTGAGTCCGAACAGCTGCTTCGGTTCCGGAACCAGTTCCGAGCGGCGGCGCCGACGACCGCGTTTCCGAGGGACTCGGTGTGGCCGAGGGCGTCAGGTGAGGGGGAGATAGGGCCGAATGCAAACACCGCGTACACCTCCCGCCCATTAACCCAACCACCATCACCTCCCCCAGCCCACCCCCTGCAGGTGTTGGGGTGTGGGCATCGCTGGCTGGCTGAATGTTCATTGTCCGTCCCCGGTGACCCTTGAGATGGTGATGGTGGTGATGGTGGTGAGCTGCCCTTCTTGAATCACTGCAGCCCACCTGCTGTGGGTTGACCCATAATGTCCTTAGGGAGGGAATTCCAAAATTCTGCCATTCAGAGAATTATGTACCTGAACCCCTAGATGTCCGTTCGACAACATTGCCCAGGGACCATTAACTGTATAATTTGTGACCTTGTTTATTTTACCAGAATGCAACACATCTCATTTAGCAAGATAAAGTCTGTCTGCCACTCAATGCATTTGCCCATTGATCAAGAGCCCTTAGTAATCTTAGATAACCTTCACTGTTGATTATACCACCAACTTTGATGTAATCCACATGCTTTCTAACCATGCCTCCTAAATTCTCATCAAAGTTGTTTATATAAATGACAAATGCAAGTGGACCCAACAGCAACCTCTGTTAAACACCACTGGTCATAAGTCTCCAGTCTGAAAAGCAACCCTCCACCACCAGCCTCTGTCTCCCACCATCAGGCCAATTTTGTATCTGATTGGCAAGCTCTTACTGAATCCCTTGTGTTCTAAATTTACTAATTAGTCTACCGTGCGGAATCTTGTCAAAGGCTTTACTAAAGTCTATCCATGTAGACCATGCCTACTACTTTGCTCTCCTCAATCTTTTTGGTTATGTCCTTGAAGGACTCAATCAAGTTTGTGAGACATGATTTTCCACACACAAAGCTGTGCTAACTCTCCCTATTCAGTCCCTGACTTTACAAATACATGTAAATTCTATCTCTCAGGATCCCCTCCAAAAACTTACCCTCTACTGATATCAGACTCATAGGCCTATAGTTCCCAGGCTTCTCCTTACACCCTTTCTTAAATAAAGGCTCGATGTTATCCACCCTCCAGTCCTCTGAAACCTCACCTGTGGCTGTGGATGTATCTATTAAGGGTCCTACAATTTCTCCCCTAACTTCTCTCAATGTCCTGGGATACACTTGATTGGATTATCCAAATGGGAGCATTCACGCTTTGGAGAGTTAGGAGCTGAGCTACTCACTGTAATTCAAAGACTTTATTTCAGGATTTCTAGCTGCTGACCTCCATCTCCTCCGATATTGAAGCAGTCAAAGTCCAAATGCAGCATGACCTGGACAATATCTAGACTTGGGCCGAAAAATAGCAAGTAACATTCATGCCATACAAATGTCAGGTAAAGACCATCGATATGAGACAATCTAACCATTGCCCCTCTGAATGTCCTCACAATCAACATCCTGGGGGTAACTATTTATCTAAATCTTGCCATATAAATACCCGTCACCACTTCCCTTCCCCAATTCTAGCTTCGTCCCCACCACCTCCCCCTCCCCTTTCCTGCCTCATCAACGAATATTCCCAACTCCATCCTCCTGTTGCTTGCACGTTCCTGCATGTTCTGTTTTATTGCCTGTCCCCCAGCATTCCATGAGAAACCACTCTTGGAGATATTCTGGATTGCTAAGTGTGGAACTAAGCCACTGAAATGGGAGAGAAATGAGGAAAGATGCAGGTTCAAGGCTGGTGCAGGGCAGAACTTGAGAGGTTTGGCTAGGTGAGAGAGCAGAGAGGTAATGGATGGACATTTTCAATTTTAGTGACCATGGGCGTCTTGCAAATTTCCGATGAGGGGTTTTGGTGATGGAGTGACAAAAACAAGAGTCGCCTTTGGTCTCCAGGACCTTTCTGAAGCGATGGCTGAGTTTTGGGAGTAGAATCAGGCTTTTATTTACTTTTGTTTTAATTTTAATTGATTCTTATAACTGTAGAATTAGTGATTACACTATTATTATAATTGAGTTTTCAAGTTTTTTTATACACTTTGTACTAAGAAGATAAGAACAAAGAGCAGGAGGAGGCAATTCAATCACTTGAGCCTGCTCTGTCATTTGATATGATTACAGCTGATCTCATCTCAGCCTCAACACCACTTCCCTTCCCCTACCCCATCATCATTCAATCCATTTACTCGATCCATTCGGAGGTTTTCTGGTTCCGTAGTTCCAGACCCATCTCTGGGTCCTAGACTCCTACACTGTGATTTGTTAGCCATAGAAGGTGTGTTCATTACATGCCAAAAAGATTGATTACCAGCCTCTAAATCCCTTCAATATGCCTGTTGACAGAGGGTGAGAGTGGCAGGTGCCCACCCATTCTGCAGAAAGCCGTAACATATGACTGTAGTACTTTGCCTGTAGCATTGATCAATACAATGGAAGCCCGTAGTCCAACCATAAGATGTTTGAGCAGAAGTAGGCCGTTTGGCTCATTGAGTCCACTCTGCCATTCAATGAGATCATGGCTGATCTGGTAATCCACAACTCCACTTCTTGCCAGTTCCTCAAAACTCTTGATTCCCTCACTAATTAAAATATCTATATCAGCCTTGAGAAGGTCATGTTGGAAATGTATAAAATATTAGCTAGGCCACAGCTGTTGTGTGTAGTTCTGAGATCCACACTGTGGGAGGAATGTGATCGCACTGGAGAGAATGGAAAGGAAATTTACCAGAACGTCGCCTGGAATTACATTGAGAAATTGATAAGACTGGGGTTGGTTTTCTTAGAGGAGATTGAAATGTGTAAAATTGAGGGGCATAGATAGGTTAGACAGGAAGAAACTTATTTTCCCTTGATGAAGGGATCAGTGATCAGAGGGCATGGATTTCATGTAAGGAGCGGAATGTTTAGAGGAGATATGTGTGAAAACAGTTTCACCCAGAGGGTGATGGAATCTGGCAGAAACCCTCGACATGTAGAAAGTATTTAGATATGCACTTGGGATGCCAAGACAGACAAGGCTACAGGCTAAGGACTGGAAAGTGGAGATAGAATAATTAAGAGTTGGAACGCATGACATGGGCACTATTGTCGGCTGTGTCCAGGTGAGTGACGTCGGTGGGGGCGGCAGCAACAACAATGGCAAAAGTGACGTGCCAGTTAGGCCTGCGATTCTGCTCTACACTGGGGAGACAGGATGTCAACTTGCGGATCATTTCAGACAACATCTTGGGGTCACCTGCACCAACCAACCCCATTGCCCTGTAGTTGAACACTAACTCCCCCTCCCACTCTGCCAAGGACATGCAGGTCCTGGTCACCCGCCATTGCCAAATCCTAACTACCCGATGCCTGGAGGAAGAACGCCTCATCTTCCATCTTGGGACACTTCGACAACATTGGGATTGATGTGGATTTCACCAGCTTCCTCATTGCCCCTCCCCCCACCTTATCCCAGTCCTAACCTCCCAAATCTGCACCGCCCTCTTGAATGGTCCTACCTGTCCATCTTCCTTCCAAATTATCTGCTCCACCCTCCTCTCTGACCTATCACCTTCACCCCCCCTTCATTTACTTATTGCATTCCCAGCTACCTCCCCTCCCCATTCCAGCCCCAACCCCTTCCCATTTATCTCTCAGCCCCCCTTGGCCCACAAGCCTCATTCCTGATGAAGAGCTTAAGCCCGAAACATTGACCTACCTGACTGGCTGTGCTTTTCCAGCACCACACTCTTCAACTCTGATCTCCAGCATCTGCAGTCCTCACTTTCTCCCTAAAGAATAATGAAGTGGTTATTTTTAACAGGTGCAGATAGAGTGGGTCAATGGCCTTTTTCTGTGCTGTACATCTCAATGACTATGAATATATTTATCAACTCCGCCTTAATAGCCCTCAATGATAAAAAGTCCACACATTCACATCCTTCTGAGAGAAAGTAACCTCCTCATCTCAAATAGATGACTACTCTTGAGATTATGCTCTGTGGTCCTAGACTCTATCTGCATCTCCCCTGTTGTGCCCCCTAAGAATATTGTATATTTCAGTAAGATCACCTCTCATTCTTCTAGACTCTAATGAGTATAAGCCCAGCTACTCAACCTCTCCTCTTAAGAAAATCTCTCCAAATCTGGAAACATCCTAGTGAACCTTCTCTAGATTGCCTCCAATGGCAGTATATCTTTCCTTAGTTCAGAGAACTAGAACCATTCACAGTAGTTGCTATAATCTGACTTTTATAGTTTTAGTAAGGACTCTGTTTTGTATTCCATTCCCTTTTGAAATAAAGGCTAATATTCCTTAGATTTCCATATTGATTGCTGAACTTAGATGCTAGTTTTTTGTGATCCATGCACTTGAACCCCCAAATCCTTTTGTGTTTCAGCTTTCTGCAGTCTTTTCCAATTTAAATAATATTCATTTCTTCTGTTCTTCCTGCCAAAATACGTAACCTTGCATGTTCCCACATTATATTCTGGCAAGTTTTTGACCACCTATGTAGCCTGTCTATAGTCCTTTCCAAACTCTCTGTTGTCCCCAAGACTTGCCATCCTATTTATTTTTGTCATTCCCAAACTTGGTTTTACTTCTACCATCCGAGTCATTAGTTGTAATTATTATAAATAATTGTGGCTTCAGCACTGATCACTGTGGCACTTCACTAGTTACAGACCATCATTCTGAAATGCTCCCTTTATCTCCATTCCCTGTCTTTGATTAATTGACCTTATTCATTACTCCCATCACCATGGGCTCCAATCTTATTAAGTAATCTTAAATGAACTACCATATGCAATGCCTTTTGCAAATCCAAACATATTACATTTATTGGTGCCCCTTTATCTACATTGATTGCTACCTCCTGAAACAACTGTAATAACTTTGTCAGGCGTGATTTCCCCTTCGTGAAGCCACACTGACTCTATATGGTTCTAAATGCTCTGTTTACATCTTTATAATAGACTCTAGAACATTCTCCCAGTAGATGTTAGGTTAACTGGCCAATAGTTACATGTAATTCAGCTGCTTCACTTTTTGAATATGGGTATTACATTAGCAGTTTTCCAATGCTCTAGATTTTTCCAGTATCTAAGGACTCTTGGAAGATTACCGTCAGTGCATTGACTATCTTTAAAATCCTAGGATGAAGTCTGGGAGGTCTAGGGAGCATATTGGCCTTTAGTCCCATTAGTTTCTCTAATTATTTAGCTCTAGTGATAGTAATTGTGCTTGTTTCCTCCTCTTCCACCACCCCTCAAAATATCCACATACCACTTTAGCCTCTTCATTATTTAGTATATTTAGAATATTGAAGTATCCTTTTATCGTGGATATGTTCTGTTCAACTCCACTACCATTTCATTTATTATTTCTCACCCTCATTCTCTAAGTGCCCAGTATTTCACTGTTGTCTCTCTCTTCCTTTTTATATATTTGAATTATTCTTGGTGTCCATTTTTTGTTACACGCTTGTTTGCCCTCAGTTTGTTTTCACCCTCTTTCTTGGTCATCTTTTGGCTTTTAAAACTTTCCCAATCCTCTAATGTACCACTAATTGTTGCCATATTGCGTGGTTTTCTTTAAATTTGATATTGTCCTTAACTTCCCTGTGAACCATAGTTGGTTTAACCCCTTCCTAGAATCCTCTAAGATATTTTTTGCTGTGAGTCATGAGAATTTTTCTTTAAAATGTCTGCCATTGTTCATCAAACCCTGGAATCAAGGACAGGAGAAAAGACAGATAAACTAGTGCCATTAGAGAGTCAAAAGGACAATCTCCAGATAACCGAGAGGCCGCATTAGACTTCATCAAGCTTTGTTGAGTTTAAGCTGCTGGCATATCTCTTATACAGTATGCAAAGTGAATGCTGTTCATCAGTATCTGATAGTTTTAACAATATTGTTTTTTTATGAGCAGATATACAAGATGAGGAAAAGAAGAAAGAAAAACCACTTCCTAGATTTAACATGCACTCTGTGTTCTGGATTTTAGCATCAATCGCAGTGACCTATTATGTTGAATTTTTTTCCACAATTAAAACTGATTACCGAATAGAAGGGTAAATACTCTGAATATATTTTACTTATGCTATCTCTGACTTATATATTTTGAACTTTGAAAATGAAAGATATTTTTGCTTTTTTGCCCCCAACAATGTGGAGGGACAATGCTGGTGGGGTGGGAGGGTGAGGAGTTACTACACTCTGATGACAGTGTTGAGCAAGCTCCATGTTGATCCCATCTGTACTGCAGGGGTCTGCCATCCATGTGTTTATGCTCATGATCTTAATGCTTTTTATGTGACTTGGCCATTTCCAGAATAAAAATGTTGAAAATTCAAACAATTTTCAATTTTGGAGGGGAGTAATTCTCTAATCTTTCAAAACTGGTGGATGCATAGATTGTAGTCTAGAAAATTCTACAACAGCATATGCTAAGAATGTATGGTGAAAACTCTTCTGTGGAGAAGAACATTCATTTGAAGCTTGGGCTGTTAAAACTGATGGTTGACTTCATGTAAAACCTTTGAAGGAATTAAGGAAAGAAAAGTGAATTTAATGGGCAATATAATTGTTACTATGCAATGTAACTTCCTCTGGTTTTCTTCCTGGGCCTTTCAATTACTGAAGAGAAAAGGCAGCTAAGTAAGTCTGCATAAGGCATATTGTGATTTTTGCCAACAGTAATAGTATTTCAGCTTTTTTTTAAGAGATCCAGTTACGTGACATTTTAAAGATGAAAACATCACGTTACAGAAGTGACAAAGATCATGAAATGTAGTAGGTCTAGTTGCTGCTTGTTGATAAGATGAAACATATCTTTTATGCTCTTAATTAGCAGTAATTTGTCAAAAACAACTACTGGTTATGAGTGAAATTGAGATGAGACCAGAAGTTGGTCTTGTATAGAAATTCTAGATTTAGTATCCCACTTGTGAAATAAGTATTCATCATATGCTGTTACTAATCAGGTGTTTGTGCCCTTTCTTGGGTTATAGAACATAGAACGTTACAGTGCGGGACAGGCCTTCGGCCCTCAACGTTGCACTGCCTTGTGAAACCAATCTGAAGCCCATCTAATCTACACTTCTCCATTCTCATGCATATGCCTATCCAATAATGATTTTAAATGCCTGTAAAGTTGGTGAGTCAGTGCGTTCCACACCCTTACTACTCTCTGAGTAAAGAAACTTACCACTGATATCTGTCCTTATCTACTACCCCTCAATTTGAAGCTATGTCCCTTCGTGCTGGCCATCACCATGGCGAGGAAAATGCTGTCACTGATCATGTGTTCTAACCCTCTGATTATTTTATATCTCAATAAAGTTGCCCCTCAACTTTCTTCTGTCTAACAAAAAGTGCCTAAAGACCCTCAACCTTTCCTTGTAAGACCTTCTCTCTATACCAAGCAATATCCTAGTAAATCTCCTCTGAACCCCTTCCAAAGCTTCTACATCCTTCCTATAACACGGTGACCAGAACTGCACAGAGTACTCCAAGTGCAACCGCACCAGAGTTTTGTACAGCTGCAGCCTGACCTCATGGT
Organism: Chiloscyllium punctatum; assembly: GCF_047496795.1. Classification (NCBI taxonomy): domain Eukaryota; kingdom Metazoa; phylum Chordata; class Chondrichthyes; order Orectolobiformes; family Hemiscylliidae; genus Chiloscyllium; species Chiloscyllium punctatum. The sequence goes on from NC_092739.1 coordinate 24,231,710, forward strand.
TGTGAAACTCGATCGCTCTAGTCGTGAAAGCTAACACACCATATGCCTTCTTAACAGCCCTATCAACCTGCATGCCAACTTTGAGGGATCTATGAACATGGACACTGAAATATCTCTGCGCATCTACATTACCAAGAATCTTATCATTCGCCCAGTACTCTGCATTCCTATTACTCCTTCCAAAGTGAGTCACCCCACCCTTTTCTGCATTAAACTCCATTTGCCATCTCTCAGCCCAACTCTGCAGCTTATCTATGTCCCTCTGTAACCTACAATATCCTTTGGCGCTATCCACAACTGTACTGACCCTAGTGCCGTGGGCAAATTTACTAACCCATCCTTCTATGCTCTCATCCAGGTCATTTATCAAAATGACAAACAGCAGTGGACCCAAAACAGATCCTTTCGGTACACCACTAGTAACTGAACTCCAAGATGAACACTTCCCATCAACTATCGCCCTCTGTCATCTTTCAGCTAGCCAATTTCTGATCTAAACCACTAAGTTGCCTGCAATCCCATGCCTGTGTACTTCGTGTAGTAGCCTACCATGGGGAACCTCATCAAATGTCTTACTGAAACCATTCACCCCCATCAATGACTTTTTCCTCATTCAATTGTTTGGTCACCTCAGAGAACTCAGTAAGGTTTGTGAGGCATGACCTACCCTTCACAAAACTATGTGAACCATCCCTAATCAACTTATTCCCATCAAGATGATTATAAATCCTATCTGTCTAACCTTTTCCAACTCTACCCACAACTGAAGTAAGGCTCATTGGTCTGTAATTACTAGGGTTGTCTCTACTTCCCTTCTTGAACGAGGTTAAACATTTGCTACCCTCCAGTCTTCTGGTACTATTCCTGTAGACAATGATGACATAAATATCAAAGCCAAAGGCTCAGCAATCCTCTCCCTGGCTTCCCAGAGATTCCTAGGATAAAACCCATCCAGCCCAGGGATTTATCTGTTTTCACACTTTGCAGAATTTCTAACACCACCTCCTTGTGAACCTCAATCCCATCTATCTAGTAGCCTGTTTCTCAGTATTGTACTTGATAATATTGTCTTTTTCCAGTGTGAATACTGACTAAAAATATTCATTTGTACCTCCCCATCTCCTCTGACTCCACGAAAAACTTCCCACTGTTGTCCTTGATTGGCCCTAATCTTATTGTAGGGTTCTTTTATTCTTTATATACCTATAGAAAGCTTTAGGATTTTCCTTGATCCTACCCGCCAACAACTTCTCATATCCCTTCCTCGCTCGTTTTAGTCCTCTTTTTAGATCTTTCCAGGCTACCTTGTGACTCTCAATCACCCTAACTGAGCCTTCACATCTCATCCTAACATAAGCCGCCGCCTTCCTCTTGTCATCTTCCTTCTTCCTCTTCCTCCTTCCTTATGTCTCTCCAACAATGCTACATCACTGAAAGTCAAGCTAGTGTTTCTAGGACTGTCACTGACCTCATCTCCTCTGGAAACCTTCCTTCCACAACTTCTCACCTAATTTGTTCCACTTGCTCTTCCTCCCCCTTTGGCAAGATGGTAAAATCTATCATATTCCAGTTCCCAGTCATTGCACTCAAAATTTAATTCTGTTTCTGTCACCACAGATGCTGCCAGATCTGTTGGGTTTCTGCAGCATTTTTTGTTTTTATTTAAAAGGCATTTACTCATGTCTGCTTCTTGTCAGTAATTCATTTTTTCTCTCTCTCTAAATCAGTCGATGGTTCCTTTTAGGATCCTCACTCTTGATAATTAGCTTACTGATTGCCTTCTATTGCATCTTCTACCTGGAGTGGTACAGAGGGATCAGAGAATATGAGCAATATAACCCAACCCTGGTTCCTTCAGCTACAGCATCTTTCATTGCTGCAGCAGTATGGTAAGTTTTTGAAGTCATTGGCAAATATCAGTTTGATTTTTAACTTGTTTCTGCTTGCAATAAAATTCTGTATCACTGAACAGAGTTGTTCCAATCTGTAATTTACTAAACGTAAATCTGAAACATGCTGTTCAAACCTATATTGGGAAATAATGACATGGCATTTAGGTGCTTTAGTCTTGATAAGTGGGTTAAATGTATTAATGACTATTTGCAAGCAAATGTAATATTAGCCCTATGAAGTCAGAAATAGGAAAGGTGCAGTCACCTTGTTGGGTGTTTATTATAGGCCCCCCAATAGCAGCAGAGATGTGGAGAAACAGATTGGGAAACAGATTTTGGAAAGGTGCAGAAGCCACAGGGTCGTAGTCATGGGCGACTTCAACTTCCCAAATATTGATTGGAAGCTCTTTAGATCAAGTAGATTGGATGGGGCGGTGTTTGTGCAGTGTGTCCAGGAAGCTTTTCTAACACAGTATGTAGAGTGTCCAACCAGAGGGGAGGCCATATTGGATTTGGTACTCGGTAATGAACCGGGACAAGTGGTGGGCTTGTTAGTGGGTGAACATTTTGGTGATGGTGACCACAATTCTGTGACTTTCACCTTGGTTATGGAGAGAGATAGGTGCGCACAACAAGGTAGATTTTACAATTGGGGGAAGGGAAATTACGATGCTGTAAGACAGGATTTGAGGAGCATACGTTGGGAGCATAGGCTGTCAGGGAAGGATGTGGTGGAAATGTGGAACTTTTTCAAGGAGCAGATACGACGTGTCCTTGATATGTATGTACCTATCAGGCAGGAAAGAAATGGTCGTGTGAGGGAGCCTTGGTTGACGAGGGAGGTTGAATGTCTAGTAAAGAGGAAGAAGGAGGCTTACATAAGGTTGAGGAAACAGGGTTCAGACAGAGCAGTGGAGGGATACAGGATAGCCAGAAGGGACCTGAAGAAAGGGATTAGGAGAGCTAAGAGAGGGCATGAAAAATCCTTGGCGGATAGGATCAAGGATAACCCCAAGGCATTCTATGCGTATGTGAGAAACCTGAGAATGACGAGAACGAGGGTAGGTCCGATCAAGGACAGTAGTGGGAGACTGTGTATTGAGTCGGAAGAGATAGGAGAGGTCTTGAACAAGTACTTCTCTTCAGTATTTACGAACGAGAGGGACCGTATTGTTGAAGAGGAGAGTGTGAAATGGACTGTTAAGCTAGAAGAGATACCTGTTAGGAAGGAAGATGTGTTGGACATTTTGAACAACTTGAGGATAGACAAGTCCCCCGGGCCTGACGGGATATATCCTAGGATTATGTGGGAAGCAAGAGAGGAAATTGCAGTACCGTTGGCATTGATCTTCTCGTCTTCGCTGGCAACGGGGTTGGTACCAGGGGACTGGAGAGTAGCGAATGTTGTGCCCCTGTTCAAAAAAGGGAATAGGGATAACCCCGGGAATTACAGGCCAGTTAGTCTTACTTCTGTGGTAGGCCAAGTAATGGAAAGGGTACTGAGGGATAGGATTTACGAGTATCTGGAAAGACACTGCTTGATTAGGGCCAGCCAGCACGGATTTGTGAAGGGTAGGTCTTGCCTTACAAGTCTTATTGAATTCTTCGAGGAGGTGACCAAGCATGTGGATGAGGGTAGAGCAGTGGATGTAGTGTACATGGATTTTAGTAAGGCATTTGATAAGGTTCCCCATGGTAGGCTTATGCGGAAAGTCAGGAGGCATGGGATAGAGGGAAATTTGGCCAATTGGATAGAAAACTGGCTAACCGGTCGAAGGCAGAGAGTGGTGGTAGATGGTAAATATTCAGCCTGGAGCCCAGTTACAAGTGGAGTTCCGCAGGGTTCAGTTCTGGGTCCTCTGCTGTTTGTAATTTTTATTAATGACTTAGATGTGGGAGTCGAAGGGTGGGTCAGTAAATTTGCAGATGATACGAAGATAGGTGGAGTTGTGGACAGTGAGGAGGGCTGTTGTCGGATGCAGAGGGACTTAGATATGATGCAGAGCTGGGCTGAGGAGTGGCAGATGGAGTTCAACCCTGCCAAGTGTGAGGTTGTCCATTTTGGAAGAACAAATAAGAATGCGGAATACAGGGTTAATGGTAGGGTTCTTAGTCAGGTGGAGGAACAGAGGGATCTTGGGGTCTATGTACATAGATCTTTGAAGGTTGCCACTCAGGTGGATAGAGTTTGTAAGAAGGCCTATGGAGTATTATCGTTCATTAGCAGAGGGATTGAATTCAAGAGTCGTGAAGTGATGTTGCAGCTGTACAGGACTTTGGTTAGGCCACATTTGGAGTACTGTGTGCAGTTCTGGTCGCCTCACTTTAGGAAAGATGTGGAAGCTTTGGAGAGGGTGCAGAGAAGATTTACCAGGATGTTGCCTGGAATGGAGAGTAGGTCGTACGAGGTTAGGTTGAGAGTTCTCGGCCTTTTCTCGTTGGAACGGCGAAGGATGAGGGGTGACTTGATAGAGGTTTATAAGATGATCAGGGGAATAGATAGAGTAGACAGTCAGAAACTTTTTCCCCGGATACAACAGAGTGTTACAAGGGGACATAAATTTAAGGTGAAGGGTGGAAGGTATAGGGGAGATGTCAGGGGTGGGTTCTTTACCCAGAGAGTGGTGGGGGCATGGAATGTGCTGCCCGTGGGAGTGGTAGAGTCAGAATCATTGGTGACCTTTAAGCGGCATTTGGATAGGTACATGGATGGGTGCTTAATCTAGGATAGAAGTTCGGCACAACATCGTGGGCCGAAGGGCCTGTTCTGTACTGTATTGTTCTATGTTCTATGTTCTATGTATGTTACTTATTTAATATTTGTCTTTAACTGTCATTTTAGCTGGAGATGATACTTCTCTGCAGAACTGAAACAATTGATCTTGGCAGACATTTCAGTGAGGAAGTGCTGCACTGTCGATGTCATTCAGGGGCAATATTAAACTGAGCCTTGTGCAGGTAGAAATAAGAGAACCTGTACCAGTATTTGACGAAAAACAGAGTTTTCCTCTTTTCCTGTGCCCTACGCCCACCAAGCAGTAACATGAAAAAGATTTCTTGGCTATTTGTTCCATTTGCTGTTAGTGGGATCTTGTTGTGCGCAATCTTCTGCCTGCATAAAAGTCATGAATGAGGAGCTCGTGTGACACAATGGTAGTGTCCCTACATCTGAGCCAGGATGCCTGGTTTCAAGTCCCATCTACTCCAGAGGAGTGTAGTGGTATCTCTGAACAGGTTGGTTAGAAAATATCTATAATCATCAATGACTTACTTCTGAGCCAGGAGGCCTGTATTCAGGGTCCCCCTGCTCACGTGGTGTGTTGTTTAGAATTCTTTTTATCTAATCATGTATATACTTAGTAATTTACCAACTCCTTTACCTATTCTGTCTCTTTTCAAAGATTTGTATACAGTATATCTAATTATCTCTTCTTGCACCACCTTTAAAATTGTATCATGTAACATACATTTTTGTATGAAGAACGAATGGATAATGTTATCACCTCACTCTTTTCTGAGCTGATTTTAAAGAGCATCATGATTGTGAAGGCAAGCACATGACCACAGCAGGATTCCACAAACATGAATGGCCAGTTAATTGATTTTGGTGTCAATACTGATAGGGCTAAGGAATATGAAGCAGTCAATGGAAGTAGTGTTTATTTTCATCAAATACTAGCATAGATTAGATTCGCTACAGTGTAGAAACAGGCCATTTGGCCCAACAAGTCCACACCGACCCTCCAAAGTTTAACCCACGCAGACCCATTTCCCTCCGATTAATGCACCTAACACTCTGGGCAATTCAGCATGGCCAATCCATCTAACTTGCACATCTTTGGACTGTGGGAGGAAACCCACGCAGACATGGGGTGAATATGCAAACTCCATACAGTCGCCTGAGGCTGAAATCGAACCCGGGTTCCTGGCGCTGTGAAGCAGCAGTGCTAACCACTGAGCCACTGATCTTTGACTTCTGCTTGAAGAAGCCCGAGTTTACTATTGTATATGAATGACATTAGCATTGCAGCAGTTCATCTACTGTATTGAAGTATCTGTGATGTGGAGGTGCCAATGTTGGACTTGGGTGGGCAAAGTCTGAAGTCACATGACATCAGGTTACAGTTCAACATATTTGCTTGAAATCACAAGCGTTCTGAGCATTGCTACTTTGTCAGGTGAAGTCAGCCATTTTGACATCAGAAGGTTCATTCAAGTCTCTTATCCATTACGTGAACCCTGCCTAAATGTGGCAGAGTACCATGTGGTTCATTGATTTGCAGATTGCATTGGTACATTGCATTAGTGAGTGTGTTTTCCTGTCAATAATTTGTTTTATTCTATCTGAGCATTTCTTCCATTTTATATTAAAAGACATTTGCAAATAAGTCATGCTGCATGCTGAGCAGTATATGCATTGTTGTTAACTAGCAATGCTCAAAATGCTTGTCAGTCCTCTACCATGGAACCCAAATGTATTGGTTCCTACATCCTTAAAAATAAATACTTTGTCAGAGGTTTGAATCTTTTGCAGTAAGCCCTTAGTCAATTTTGAAATGAAAGTCAATTACTTGGTTCATTTGTTACTTGAATTAAAATTAATTAGCAAGCTATCAGGAAGGCTGTTACTATGTTAATCTTTTATCACAAGGATTTGAGAGCAAGACTGGCAAAGTTTTGCATCAGTTGTATAGGAACGTGGTTAGATCATAACTAGTGTATTGCATACTTTTGTTCTCCTTATCTTAAGAAGGTTTTTAATTTAATTTATATTTTATATTTGGGAGGGATATTATTGTTATTGAGGGAGTGCAATGAAAATTCACTTGACTTGTTCTGTGGATGGTAGGACTGTCCGATGAAGAGAGATGAGTGAAACTGGGCCTGTATTCTTTCGAGTTTTGAAAAATTAGGTAATCTCATTGAAACCTACAGAAGACTTGAAAAGTAGGCAGAGTAGATCAGCTAAGATGTTTCCACTGAATGGAGAGTCTAGAACCAGGGTGTACAATTTAAAGATTTGGTGAAAGCCACTTGATATTGAGTTGAAGAGAAACCTTTTTATAATCGGAAGGTGGTATATCAATGGAATTCTTTATCCCAGAAGGCTAAGAATATGCTTCAAGTAGACATAGACAGATTTCTAAATAGTAATGGTGTAAGGAGATAGAGGGAATAATATGGGGAAAAAGTCATAGAGATGTACAGCATGGAAACAGACCCTTTGGCCCAACCCGTCCATGCCGACCAGATATCCCAACCCAATCTAGTCCCACCTGCCAGCTCCCGGCCCATATCCCTCCAAACCCTTCCTATTCGTATACCCATCCAAATGCCTCTTAAATGTTGCAATTGTACCAGCCTCCTCCACTTCTTCTGGCAGCTCATTCCATACACGTACCACCCTCTGTGTGGAAAAAGTTGCCCCTTAGGTCTCTTTTATATCTTCCCCTCTCATCCTAAACCCATGCCCTCTAGTTCTAGGCTCTCCGACCCTAGGGAAAGGATTTTGTTTATTTACCCTATCCATGCCCCTCATAATTTTGTAAACCTCTATAAGGTCACCCCTCAGTCTCCGACGCTCCAGGGAAAACAGCCCCAGCCTGTTCAGCCTCTCCCGATAGCTCAACATCTTTGTAAATCTTTTCTGAACCCTTTCAAGTTTCACAACATCTTTCTGATAGGAAGGAGAGCAGAATTGCATGTAATATTCCAACAGTGGCCTAACCAATGTCCTGTACAGCTGCAACATGACCTCCCAACTCCTGCACTCAATACTCTGACCAATAAAGGAAAGCATACCAAACACCTCCTTCACTATTCCTATCTACCTGCGACTCCACTTTCAAGGAGCTATGAACCTGCACTCCAAGGTCTCTTTGTTCAGCAACACTCCCTAGGACGTTACCATTCAGTGTATAAGTCCTGCTAAGATTTGTTTTCCCAAAATGCAGCACCTCACATTTATCTGAATTAAACTCTATCTGCCACTTCTCAGCCCATTGGCCCATCTGGTCAAGATCCTTTTGTAATCTGAGGTAACCCTCTTCGCTGTCCACTACACCTCCAATTTTGGTGTCATCTGCAAACTTACTAACTGTACCTCTTATGCTCGCATCAGGAGTGCATGATCACCCATTGTTGTACATTCTGTTTTCCTATGAAAACTATTCAGATACTTCTAGAAAGTGAAGTTTGAACTAGTTTTATTTATGTATTATTTGGTGATAGGCCTTGTAATGAATCAAAGCAAATTTCTTTCTAATCCTGTTCATGGACAAGTGATTGAAGGACTATTTGCTGGAATGGCTTTTCCATCATGTTATTTGAGTCTAAATGGAAAGCCTGAGATGGCATTGTGGCTCAATAATTAAAATGCAAATCTATTTTATTTTCTGTGCATCCGGTAGTTATATACATCAAATACTGGGGTATGTTAATAAAACAGTCAAAAATGTCTGAAGGTGCCATAAAGTTAGCAAACCTCATTTGAAATCCTCATTGTATAACTGTTTTTGTAGTTCATTCATTGCCAGTTTTTTTATTACTGCCTTTAAAAATGGGAATTGACAACAGTTCAGAAATGCATGTTATATGAATATAGCATCTACATGAATTTGACCAAAGTCTTTTCTACAATGTTGCAACTTACACTACCTTGTCATTATGTACCATACTGTACAGATCTTGATATTTCAAGGCCTGGAATATGACTGGTTTATTACATTTGAAATGCCGAAGCACTGAGTGCTCATTAAATGATCTTCTGATTGTCAGCTTTCTTTTTACAGCTTTAACATCGCTCTGTGGCCTGTGTGGTCTTTCTTTACTCCTTTTATCCTTTTCACTCAATTTATGGGTGTTGTGATGTTTGTATCACTATTGGGATGATTTGCAGGTAAGTCCTAATACTAATTTGAACTGTTTTAACTCTTTTCTTGTTTATTATAAGACTGTAAAATATAGAACCAGAATTAGGTCATTTGGCTAATTGAATCTGTCATTTGACATGTTTCTAAACCCCACTCTCCTGCCTTCTCCCTGTAACCCTTGATCCCCTTACCAATCAAGAACCTATCAAGTACACTCAGAGTTGACCTCCAAAGGCCTCTGTGGCAATGATTAACTATTAACCACAGATTAACTACCCTCCAGCTGAAAAAAATCCTCCTTGTCTCGATTTTAAAGGACCATCCCTTCGTTCTGAGGCTGTGCCTTCAGGTCCTAGTCTCTCCTACTGAATGAAGCTTTTCCATATTCTCTCTGTCCAGACCTCTGTGTTCTGTAAGTTTTTCAATGAGATCTCCCCGATTCTCCTAAACAGACCCAGAGTCCTCAACTGCTCCTCATATGACAAGCCCTTCAGCCTTGGGATCAAACATGTAAACCATTTCTGGTCCCCTCCAAGACCAGTACAGCCTTGCTTAGATGTGGGGCCCAGAACTGCTCTCATTATTTCAAATGTGGGCTGACCAATGCAATATAGAGCCTCAGCAATACATCTCTGATCTTGTATTCTAGCTCTCTTGAAATGAATGCTAACATTGAATTTGCCTTAACAACTGAACTTGCATGTTAATCTTAAGAATCCTGATCCAGGACTCCCAAGTCCCTTCGTGGTTCAGATTTCTGAAGTCCTTCCCCATTTAGAAAATAGTTCACACCTCAAAAGTGCATTGTATTCCGTCTGCCTCCTCTTTTCCCATTCTCCCAGTCTGTCGAAGTCTTTTTGCAACCACTCTGCTTCCTCAATATTAACTGTCCCTCAACCTTTGCGTCATCTGCAAGCTTAAAAGCAATGCCCTCAGTTCCTTTGTCCATTTAATGTATTACCTGAACAGTTGTTGTCCCAACACAGATCCCCGTGAAACTCCTAGTCACCAGCTGCCATCCTGAAAGAGACCCATTTATATTCCTACTGTCTTCTGCCAGTTGGTCAGTCTCTATCTATGCCAGTACCTTGCCCCTAATACCGTGGAACCATTGTAGTAGTTATACTTAACAATTCAACAAGTAGCCACTGTCCCCAATTTGTGTTGTTTGTTGACCTCAATTGGGGTGTTACGTTGTTCAGTGCAATTGGTTGTTAGGAATGAAGAAGTTATCTAGGGTTCTTGCTCCCCATTTCTGCATGTTGATTGAAGTGACCCTATATAATTGAATGGCTTTGATTATAGAATTCCAGAATCATATGATTACTTCAGAGAACCTAGCTATTTCTTATCATATTTAGTGGCACAATGACAGTGTCTCTACTTCTGGGGTTCAAGTCCTACCTGCTCCAAAGATGTGTTGTGACATGACTGAACATGTTGATTAAAATTAATTTATAACTATACCCTAACCCTCGACAGGAAAAGAGTCAGAAAAAAAGTCAGTTTGTATTTTTTCAAATGTTCTGAAATGTAAAAATAAATATGTAAACCTATATCAATGGAAAATATACTTTCGTGAGCTAATTTAGTTATTGCTCTATTTTTCAGTAAAGTTTGCACTTTGCTTGAATATTTTACAAATGTTATCAAAATTCTGATCCTAATCTCTGACTTAGTGTCACAGATTCATACCTTCGATCCAACTCGTCCATGTTGACCTAATATCCCAATCTGACCCAGTCCCAATTACCAGCATTTTGCCCATATCCCTCTAAATCCTTCATCCCTCTAAATCCTTCATATACCCATCCAGATGCCTTTGAAATGTTTAATTGTATCCAACTCCGCCATTTCCTCTGGCAGCTCGTTCCATACATGCACCACTGCATGAAAATGTTAGCCCAAAGGTCCTTTTTAAATCTTTCCCCTCCCTTAAACCTATGCCCTCTACCTTTGGACTCCCCGACCCTTTGAAAAATGTCTCAGCTATTCACCCTATCCATGCCTTTCGTGATTTTATAAACTTCAACATCTGACATTCCTGGGGAAAATATGCCCCAGCCTATTCAGTCTCTCCCTACAGCCTCAACCCTCCAGTCATGGCAATATCCTTATACACCTTTTCTGCATGCTCTCAATTTTAACAACATCCTTCCTATAGAAGGGCAACCAGGATTGTATGCTCAATTCAAAATGTGGCCTCACCAATGTTCTGTACAGCCACAGCATGACGTCCAAACTCTCATACTCCGTGTTCTGACCAATAAAGGAAAGCATGCCAAATGCCGCCTTCACCTTTCTATCTACCTGTGATTCCTCTTTCAAGCAACCATAAACTGCACTCCAAGGTCATTCAGCAACACTCCCAGGGCCCTATCATTAAATGTAGAAGGCTTGCCTTACCAAAGTGAACACCTCACATTTATTTAAATTAAACTCTATCTGCCACTCGTCTGCCCATTGACCCATCTGCTCAAGGTCCCATTGTACAAAAGATAACCTTCTTCACTCTTGACCAAACCACCTGTTTTGGTATCATCTACAAACTTACTAACCATGCCTCCTGTAATAGCATCCAAGTCATTTCTATAAATTAACATAAGTTTACTGCCCATACATTCTTCTAACATTGGTGGCTTTTCACTCTTTTCATTTCAGTCACTAATTTATGTAGCTTTAAAGGAACACACAGTTCACAGACATTTAATTTGGATCAAAAAAGCTGAAACAAAATCTTTTTGTGAAGTGAACAGAGTATACGTGCATAGTTGCTGCTTTCATTTGAAAATCAAACAAAGTACGTAGACTAAAAGCCCTGAATCTCCTGTTTAAACTTTTAATCATAAAGAGATGCATTTGTCTAAGTCAGTCCGTCCTCCTCACCTCTCAGTCCGTCCTCCTCACCTCTCAGTCCGTCCTCCTCACCTCTCAGTTCGTCCTCCTCACCTCTCAGTTCGTCCTCCTCACCTCTCAGTCCGTCCTCCTCACCTCTCAGTCCGTCCTCCTCACCTCTCAGTTCGTCCTCCTCACCTCTCAGTTCGTCCTCCTCACCTCTCAGTTCGTCCTCCTCACCTCTCAGTTCGTCCTCCTCACCTCTCAGTTCGTCCTCCTCACCTCTCAGTTCGTCCTCCTCACCTTTCAGTTCATTATGTTTGTCTCATACATCAACTATTGTTACCTAGAGTGAATAGCAGGCAGGAGACAAGCTACTTTCTTTGTCAATGGTTTTATAGAATCAGATACTGGGAGGTACACCACAAGTCACCTGTCTCTTTCTCTGTAAATCTTTGGGTGTTCTCTCTGACCTTCACTCACTACTTTTCTGATGGAATCTGGGAGCGTGAAAGAATTCATCATGAGAATCAGATATCTTTCCATCCATAGCACAATACTTAAGAATCCACCAGTTTTGGTTCTGATTGGAAAAATTATTTATACATCAATCTTATCAACTTTTCTCACAATTACGCTTCAGAGTAACTTTTCAAAGGCAATCAATCAACTCCTTTAATGTGACTTCATTTTAAGTAGGAGTCAAGGAAGTGCATTTATTGCAGCATAGTTGCTAAAATTGTGCAATTGTCAATTAACTTGTCATTTTTCTGAATGTATAGAAATGTTTGTAAGATGTAACTTTCATTTTTCTCTTATTTCAGAGCTCAGCTTGATGTTTCCTGTAAATAAAGAACTTGTCTTTCATGAGGCTGTAATTATTACATAAAATAATCAAGAAACTGAAATGGAAAGCTTTCGTTTAATGAATTTCACTATTATCATTCCTTTTGAATCTGTCCATGATCTATGATTCAGTTTGCAGATCAAGATTGCTTTTGTACAAGATTTAAAAATTATAATTGTTATTCTGTGAATAAGTGTAATTATAGAATTGAATAAATCTTTGTAATATCATGAACAAATATAATATCCTTTTTAAATGTGACTTCAGACCTGGCTGAAATGAGAGCAAGTGTTGCCAGCGGATGACTCTATCTGATGGCAGACACAATCAAGGAAATTGCCTCTTTTTCTTATCTATATTATAAACTCTTCAGTAACATAAGCACCCTCTAATTTGTTCTTATTTTTATTGACTCCAATGATAGCATTTTTTAAAGCAGAAAGGTTTCCTGGTTGCAGTCTTCTGCAAGACCATCCTAATCAGCAGCTGTACGTTTTTGTTAATTCCCTCTCCTATCCTGTGGAGTAACATGAATGATCTGCATTTTGTTTTGTGGATCAGATGTACCATTACTGCTCACTTTTATAACAATTTTGAAATAGCAGAATAAAGTTGTCTTTATAGAATTTCAGAACCAACTTCAACCTATTGTACATCCCCATTCCCTGTTATGGAATGGCAGAACTTTACAAGCTGCTAGTTTTCTCTGCCAGATACGTGATGCAGAAAGATCTGCAAAACAAATTCTTCAAAGGTATGAAAATTACTTAAATTTTACTGAGTGTGGCATGTGGTTGTGATTAATGATGACATCTAACAAATATGCTAAGAGCGAGTGTATTTCATGCTATTTCTTCTGACCTAATTCCATGAGAGAGTATGCAGAGTCTTAAAAATTTAGCATGCATATGTTTGATATGTAAATTTGTTATCAAGTTGCAATATCAAAACTGGAATACTTGTGTACAAAATTGTTTTCACTCTTATTTAAAATGTATATGTTGCTAGTTTTATTACTCATTTTTGAATTAAAACTGAAACAATAAAACCACAATGTTTGTCTCAGTTAGGTATCTATGCTAGCATAATGTTCATCTGATTTTTTTTTGGTATGGTTGTTTCACAACATGAATAATTAAATCTGATGAATAAAATTGTTGTATGTGCTCATTGACAGTATGAGTCCAGAATGACTTGTTCTACAAGAGGAGGGGGGATGCATTTAACTATATGCATTCACGCTGGTATCCATACCTCTAATGTTTGTAATATTCTTTGTCTCAGCAACTTTTTTTTCAAATTCTGCTTTTTTATATCATTGCTGTTTCTTATCAGAATATTATTATAAGTTGACTTCCTAGGCTGGTGGTAGCTTACAACCCGGATATACTCCAATGTAAGGTTTGTTAATTAACCTCCAAGCTAAAAACAAAAAAAGTTTATTTTAAACTGACAATTTCTGGATGGTTTCTGACACTAAAGAGGCATAAATATTTATTAGTTTAAAAATTGTTTGAATAAAGTCCTGCATGGAATGCTGCTTATGGCGTTTGTTAACAGGTTACTTTTAGAAGAATGATTGTAGTGACATTTTCAGTTTCTTAGACCTGTGCTTCCTTTTTCATCTTAACTGTGATCTTTTAGGCATGAGGTTGAGCTCTTTAATAATTAGTTTCACTCCAATATTCCATCTTGAAAAACAAATGGTAGAAAATTGAATCATGGAATCCCTTCGGTGTGGAAGGAGACAATTTGGCACATCAACTCTCTGAAGAGCATCCCACCCAAATCCAGCCCCGATCTTATCCCTGCATTTACTTTGCCTAATCTATCCAGCTTCTTTATCCCTGGATATTATGAGGCAACATAGCATGTTCAATCCACTTATCCTGCATGTGTTTGGATTTTAAGAGGAAACTGGAGCACCCAACAGAAACTTACACAGACAGAATGCGTAAACTCCACAGAGTCACCCAAGGCTGGAATCAAATCTGGGTCCCTAGTGCTGTGCTGCAGTAGTAGTGACCCAGGACCTGGAGGCTCAGGTTCAAGTCTCACCCACTTCAGAAGTGTGAATAACATCTCTGACCAGGTTGATGAGAATAATAGATAAAACAAGTGGTAATATAGAAAGAAATAGTGAATATAAACCTTTAAGTAGTTCATAAACCATTTTCAGCTGCTTCATTGACAGCTTTCCCTCTGTCGTAAGGTTAGAAGTGAGGATGTTCACTGATGATTGCACGATATTCACAGACACTGAAGCAGTCCAGGTCCAAATGCAGCAATAACCTGGACAATATCCAGGCTCGAGTTTACAAGTGAAATACATTTGCAGCACACGTCAAGCAATGACCATGTCCCTTAAGAGAAAATCTACCCTTTGGCCCTTCATATTCAATGGTCTTACCATCACTGAATCTCCCGCAATCAACATCATGGAAGGTTACCATTGATCAGTAATTGGACTGAACCAGTCTGACTGCAAGAACAGGACAGAGGCATGAAATACTGCAGCAAATAACTCAGCTCCTGGCCCAAAGCCTGGCCACTATTTACAGGGCTCAAATCAGGAGTGAGGTGGAATGCCTCTAAACATTCCTGTATGAGTGCAGCTCCAAAATACATGCAAGAAGCTCAACACCATCCAAGACAAGGCAGCCTGCTTGATGGCACCGCATCCGCAAATATCTACACCTTAACCTACTGACTGTTAGTAGCAGTAGTTCAAGACTCATCAGCACCTTTCAAATGCAATTCTGTCTGGAAGGACAGCAGATACATGGGAACACCACCATCTGCAAGTTCCCCTCCAAGTCATTCAACATCCTGACTTGAAAAGATATTGCTATGCTTCAGCGTTGCTGGATCAAAATCCTGAAATTCCTTACCTAGTGGCATTGTGGGTTTACCTACAGCATATAGGAACTGCAGTGGTTTGAGAAGGCTACTCACTGCTATCGGGATGGCAATACATGCTGGCCCAGCCAGTGATGCCATGTCCAATGTGTGAATAAAATAAAAGAATGTAGTATACTGTTGAGTGTTATGTGTAGTCTTTTGTCACTCATTTATAGTAATGTATAATCAGTGAATGTGAATTGTTAAATAATGGACAATATTTTGGTATACTAAACATGGCTGCAGTTCAAGAAAATTCAGCTCTAGGTTGATGGGTTAGACTGAGCTTCAGATGTTGCAATTTATCTGGATAGGAAAGGTTCCCTGTAAACTTTTTTGGGAGGTAGTTGCACTTCCTAATCTACATATTTCAGATTTGTTGTGTTGTTAGGGATAAGAGTGCAACTGTAAGAGAGGAAGTTGGTTGGAAGCACTGGAATAGACTTGTAAATGTCTGATACATTTGAGGTTCTTGATTATTTATGAATGAGAGTAGGCAGAATAAGCAAACTGACTACAGCACCGATGTTCAGGGGAATATAGAATCATACAGAAAGAAACCAGACTCTTTGGTCCAACCAATCCATGCCAAACACAATCCCAAACTAAACTAATTCCATGTGCCTGCGCTTGGCCCATATCCATCCAAACATTCCTTATTTATGTACTTATCCAAAAGTCTTTTAAATGCTGTAACTGTACCTGCATTCACCACATCCTCTGGAAGTTTATTCCGCACACGAAACACTGTTTAATAAATAAAGCCTCGTGCCTTTTTAAAACCTCCCTCCTCTCACCTTAAAAGTATGGCCCAAGTCTTGAAACCCCAAAGTGGAGAACCTGTAAGGGGAATAGACATTATTCGCTGAAGCTGAGAACATGATTCCTGCAAGCTATATTGTCTGCCTGATGCCAGGCTGTAGAAATCTCAGAGCCAGAGAATAACTTGGTGTAGGAGAGAGAAGTTGTTGTGGTCGACATGGATGCCAATTGCATAGGACAAAAAAAAAGTTCTGCTGAGGAAATATGAATGTCTAGAGACAAAATTAAAAATAAATACAAAGATACTAATGTCTGGATCATTATCTGAGCAAACTGCCATAAGGTCAATATCAATGAATCATGGCACAAAGATTAGTGTGGGAGAAATGGGTTTTGATACGTAGAACACTGGCATCTGTACTGTTGAAAGAGGGAGCAAATTCTTGAGATGTCTTTTACTTGAAGTGCATTGGGATGAATATACTGGTGAATCTCATAACTAAGGCAGTAGAGGTCTTTAAATTAAATGATAGTGTGTTCAAGTGAGAAGTGATTTAGAAAGTTTAGCAAAACAAGGCAAACATGCAGGGTAATGATGTATATAATGATAACCAGAGGGTGGTAGGTAGGAGCAGATTGCACAAACAAATGCATCAGCAAATGTTGCCAAAATAGGGAACAATGATTTTTGAAAAACTCAAGTTCTTTCCCTCAATACTGTAAGAATTAAAGTATTAATAACATAACCAGATGTAAATTAACTTGATATATTAGCCATTACAGAGAGAGAGTTGCAAAGTGATCATGACAGGAATTTGAATATGAATGGTATTTGACACTTCAAAATGTTATGACTCACTGGAGTAGAGCACTGGAAAGAAAACCTTGATTAGATTAGATTAGATTCTCTACAGTGTGGAAACAGGTCATTCGGCCCAACAAGTCCTGGAGTTTTGCAGAAATTAAATATTAAGATAGGTAAATTGGGAAATTTATCTGTCTTTTAGACACAGGTTGGCAAAGCACAGACCACGTTTCTGTACTTAAAGCTATTACTGTAACAAGAATAGCTATTCAAGTAAATAGGCCCTTGCAACTGGTTAACAATTATGAGCCATCAGTACATAACTTGACTAGTTGAAGCTCTAGGCGGAGGTGAGTACTGCAGATACTGGAGATGGGAGTGGTGCTGGAAAAGAGCAGCAGGCCAGGCAGCATCCGAGGAGCAGGAAAATAGACGTTTCAGGCAAAAGCCCTTCATCAGAAAGCTCGACAGACTCAAAATGAATCATGGATTATGGTTGGAGGGAAAAACTTGGAAGGCAATTCAGTGGTTCCTGTTCACATGGTTGCTCAAATTGTTCTTGTGATGATCAGAATGCTGCTCCTCGGTGGTCTTATGGTTACATTACCAGTTTGCAAGAGAAACTGGGTGGCTGGGGTTCAGGTATAAAACGTCTTGACATTAGTAGTCATGGCCCACAGCAACTGTTGTTGAAAACATAAATTAGTCTTCTAGATTAACATGATTTACTGCAGAGAACAGAGAGTGTTTTAATGTTAGTGGTGATCTGATGGGTTCTCCCTATCTTGTTCACAATCCAAAATGTTCTGCTAGCTCAGAACCAATCACTTAACTGTTGGCAGGCAGGAGACCTTAGTTGTTAGTAACTGGCCACACATTTACAAAATAATCCACTCCTTGATGCCAGTGGAATCTCTGTTTGCACACAACCCTTCAGTTCCACTTCATCAGGAACTTGTTGTTCACAATGAGTATCAAGTTACTTGATAGCAAATCATGCGGTAATCCTTGGTTTTAAACTAGTTACTTCCTCATTTCAAAACACAATTTAAAACACAAATAAAAACTTCGCAAAATGAAAGAAATAATGAACAGGTGATGGTGTGGCTCTAATAATAAAGGATGAGATCTATATACAAAAGTGAAAAATGATCAGCTCTTTCCCACAGAGATTTTAGTCTAACTGGCTAATACTTTCCTTCTTTCCATAGTCAAGACATTTCCAGTTGTCCAATCCACTGAAACTTCTCCAGAACCTAGGGAATTTTGAAAGATTACAATCAATGTTTCCAATATTTTTGCAAGCACACTTTTAAGACCCTAGGATGCAGGGCAACGGGTTCGGAGACCTTGTCAACTTTTAGACCTAATAGTTTTCCTCACTTTTTCTCTAGTGCTAGTGATTATTTAAAGTTCCTTTGCTCCACTTATCATTAATTTTCTGCTATATTCAATATGTTTTTAATGTCTCCTACCTTGAAGGCAGCTGCAAAATACTTGTTCATAGTCTGTCATTTCACGTTTCCTAATACTAATTCTTCAGCCGCATCTTGTAAGGGACCAATGTTTAATAGAACTCGGCATGGACGAGTTGGACCGAAGGGTTTGTTTCTATGACTCTAACTAGATGTTTATCCGTAAGTGTGTTTTATGAGTGACCTGGCTTTGAGTTGATACTGTAATTACAATGCTTTTTTTTTCTGTCAATTTGATACAGGGTTCGATTGCAGTGTTTTTAAAAATCTAATTAAATCTGTCGTAATCATTTGCCTCCCCCAGGTCCCCACAGGCAGATCTGGGTAATTCAGAATTTTGCACGATGGGAAAGTGGTGCCTAATGCAGCCTGACAATCGAAATCCGCCGCCCTTTAGTAAACTGAGCGAATTAACCTCAGTCCAAAAAGAAGACCACAGGTCTGTCTCACCAGTGGACAGAGACAGCTGGTTACTCAGTTTGACAGACTTCCTTTTCTCTGCTATCGGCTTATGGAGCCTCTCTATATATAAAAAAGGAAAGAGCGAGGCAGGAATTACGTAAGGCTCCGATTTATCTTAAATCGGTCTATTTGAGATGTACACATTTTCTGTGCTGTAGATCTCTATGATAAAGTAGAGAGATACCAATAGAACTGTCCTTTCCACAACGTGAATACCAGCATTAAGATTAGTATTACATGCAATTATAAATCACATTGTGAGCACAATCCCTGAGGTAAATACTAGGGTAATTTTGATAACAATCGTTAAAACCTAAAGAATATTGCCAGTATGTTCAATAAAATGTGGATTTTGCCACTTCGTAAGTTTGTGAATGTACACTAACTGAACATGATCAGGGGAAAATGGGAAGATGGGTGGTTTCCAGGGAGCAAGATCTCTGACACGAGACGGAAAGAAGACATTGTCCGACCCATGTACATTTTGCAAACTCGTAATGACGCCTCCATCCTCACTATTAGAGGGCACCTCGGTATAAAAGTTCATGCGCAGGCACAGAACAATGCAACATTGCTCTTCTGTATTATCAAGAGTATCGGCCTTCACACAAGAGTAAGATTTTAGGTAAGGTTTCTGCCTAACCATTGAAGCTGCACAGCGTGTGAAATGTAGTCTGATGGAGTGAGAATCCAGGTCTCAGTGAGGAATACCCGCTGCAAACGGACTGTATGAAAACAGAAGAGTAGCGTTAGTTTGTGTGCAATATCTAACAAAAACGTGTTGAACAGGATTAAGTAGAATGAAAGTTACTGCAGTTTAAGAAACTTCAGTGTCCAAATAGAGTTGTTCTAATTAATCAGTTTAGAGATATTGTTAGACACCCCTGGAGCAACAATTGGGACTAGGAAACCTCCTGGCTCAGAGATAGAGTCACTACCTCTGCTCCACATGAGCCCTTTCAATATCCAAATAAATTGACCCACCTGTACCTTTTGTCAGTGGGCGCTGTTGAACTGTACTTCATATTTATTGAAGGTGACATTATTTTCTTTTAACAGGAAGGTACTTACAATTGCAGGGGTTATAAATAAGCATTATTGAAAGGTTGTTGTCTTTCCAGACCAGGATTCCTCGGCGTCTGGAGATGACTGAAAGATGCGGATTTGAGATTTTGGGTCACTGTGAGCGGCCCCCTGTAACCAGCCAGGCTGGGGCAGTGGGAGATCAGAGTTTCACAGAGTTTAGCAGCTCTTTCTCAGCCAACCAGCCCCTGAAGCAGGCTGTCATCCTGAGCGCCCAGTACGGTATCAACGTGTTTGTGCTAGGCTTGGTGCTGATGCTGGCGGGGACATTTCACAGAGCCGGAGTGACCCAGGAACACATCCTCGCCTACCTCAGCACCCTCATGGCGATACAACTGGCCTGGATGCTCTGGTACTTCTCAGGAAGGCATGGAAAAAGAGTGCTGCTCACCGAGAAAGATGAACACGCCGGACCAAGGTGGTTGAGAGGTACAGGATGTCAGGCTAAAACACGTTTTTAAACAACATAGGTCGCGATTTCTGTTATTGGATGCATTCTTAAAATGTAAAGTCGCTATTAAACGAATTTTATTGGGAACTTTCTATAAAATGTTTAGGCATTAGGTTTGTAATTCCCATCAGTAATGACTAGGTTATTATGAGCAGTGTATTACCTGTGTGGCGCTATTTCAAAATGATTCTATTGCAATCGAATGCCTTATTTAAGTTATCTGGAGCAGTGTACCAGAATTCTGTTCACTGGTCAGTCGAGTAAGAGCTTAGTTCTAACAGATTCTGCATCAATAAAGCCCTCGTACGTTGGTCGGGGGTGGGTGGGGGAGAATTTGGCGCAGACTATGTAAACGCAATGTATTTGATAGCGATGATTATAAATAATTTACACGTTAGTTCTGAATTTAAAGAACTGGGACAAATAGATAAAGACATCCTGAAAATATAGTCACTCGGGAGGAATGTGTTTCGGATTTTGGATCAGTTTGTCTTTCCCTCAAGCTTAAAATAAGGTACCTTTCATTATTAGGGGGTTTAACCTTATTTGCCACCTTGAGTTTAGTTCTGGATATGTTTAAAATTGGATACTACGTTGGATATTCAAGTTGTCTCACAGCCGTCAAAGGTGTCTATCCTGCCATCCACGCAGTGCACACTCTCTCACAGGTCAGTATATTTACCTACATTTTGTTTTTTTCATTATTATCAATGAGTGGTGTCAGTATATTCAATGTGAATTTAAACAACACTATTTATTTTCAGGTGTATTTCCTTTGGTTCCATGCAAAGGATATCATTCAAGCTTTTCAAATGATAGGAAGGTAAAAAATGATCAAATATCAACTTGTTTTATATTTCTTTGATTATACTGTATAGTAAATTATTATGTATGGACTTCAGAATATTTGTGATTGAGAATCATAGAGTCATGCAGAACATAATGAGACTATTTAGTCCATTGAGTCTGTATCCAGTCTATGATAGAGCTATTCTATTAATCACACACTCCTGCTCTTGCCCTACAGTCATGCATTGCTTCCTTTTCAAACATTCATTCAATTTCCTCTTTAATGCTGCTGTTGGTTCAGGAACTGTATTCTAAATCACCATAACTGGCTGTATAAAATGCTCACATTGCCTCATTTCTTATTCATCATGAGCTGTGGGCATAACTGCCAATGTCAGTTTTCAGTGCCCTTTGGTACTCTGTTTGAGAAGTTGATTTTAGGTCACTTTCTTGAGCCACTGATTTGCAGTTTGTTTAAAAAAAGTGGCTTGTGAGGCCATGCCATAGCTCAGTTACAAATTAATCAGACTGGGAGTCATTCATGTCCAGAAGAGGTTAGCATGGCAGATTTCCTCCCCCAGATGGCAAAATAAATTGGATAGGCATTTACAGCTGACAGTTTCATGTCATTGTTATTAAAACTAACTTCATATTCCAAATCTGTGTCATAAAGTAAATGAAAGCTTCCCAATTGGATTTATGTTGTTGTCTCTAGATCATAAATGCATGCCTCTACCGGTCCAGTAATCACAATGCTATTGTAACCATAAGGAATTGAGAAGTACATTTGTAAGGAGATCTCAGTTATCTGTAAGAATAAAAGGGTAGTAATGGTAGGAGATTTTAATTTTCTGGGGAGAACTAGCCATTTGGATACAGAACTGGCTCAAAGATAGAAGACAGAGGGTGGTGGTGGAGGGTTGCTTTTCAGATTGGAAGCCTGTGACCAGTGGAGTGCCACAAGGATCACAAGATCAGATTTAATCATTGATATAAAAGGTATAATTAGTAAGTTTGCAGATGACACCAAAATTGGAGGTGTCATGGACAACAAGGAAAGTTACCTCAGATTACAATGAGATCTGGACCAGATGGGCCAATGGGCTGAGAAGTGGCAGATGGATTTTAATTTAGATAAATGTGAGGTGCTGCATTTTGGGAAAGCAAATCTTAGCAGGACTTTACATGTAATGGTAAGGTCCTCGGGAGTGTTGCTGACAAAGAGACCTTGGAGTGCAGGTTCATAGCTCCTTGAAAGTGGAGTCGCAGGTAAATAGGATAGTGAAGAAGGTGTTTGGGATGCTTTCCTTTATTGGTCAGAGTATTGAGTACAGGAGTTGGGAGGTCATGTCGCGGCTGCACAGGACATTGGTTAGACCACTGTTGGAATATTGCGTACAATTCTAGTCTCCTTCCTATCGGAAAGATGTTGTGAAACTTGAAAGGGTTCAGAAAATATTTACAAGGATTTTGCCAGGGTTGGAGGATCTGAGCTACAGGGAGAGGTTGAATACACTCGGTCTGTTTTCCCTGGAGTGTTGGAGGCTGAGGAGTGTCCTTATAGAGGTTTATAAAATCATGAGGGGCATGGATAGGGTAAATAGACAAAGTCTTTTCCCTGGGGTGGGGGAGTCCAGAACTAGAGGGGAAAGATATCAAAGAAATCTAAGGGGCAACATTTTCACGAAGAGGTTGGCGTGTGTGTGTGTGGAATGAGCTGCCAGAGGAAGTAGTGGAGGCTAGTACAATTGCAACGTTTAAAAGGCATCTGGATGGGTATATGAATAGGAAGGGTTTGGAGGGATATTGGCCAGGTGCTGGTGAGTGGGACTAGATTGTGTTGGGATATCTGGTCGGCATGGACTGAAGGGTCTGTTTCCGTGCCATACATCTCTATGACTCAATGACAAACATAGACTGGGACTGCCATAGTGTTAAGGGATTGAATGGAGATGAAATTTTTAAGTGTGGACAAGACAATTTTCTGATTCACTATGTGGATGTACCTACTAGAGAAGATGCAAAATATGACCTACTCTTGGGAAATAAGGCAAGGCAGGTCACTGAAGTGTCAGTGGGTGAGTACTTTGGACCAGTGGCTATAATTCTATTAGATTTAAAAGAGTGATGGAAAAGGATAGACTGGATCCAATAATTAAAGTTCTAAATTAGTGGAATGCCAATTTTAATGGCATTAGGCAAGAACTTTAAAAAGTTGATTGGGGTGGATGTTTACAGGTAAAGGGATGGCTGGAAAATGGGAAGACTTCAAAAATGAGATAATGAGAGATAGTACATTCCTGTAAGGGTGAAGGGCAAGGCTGCTAGGTGTAGGGAATGATGGAAGACTAGAGAAATTGAGGTTTTGATCAATTAGGAGAAAGTGAGGTCTGCAGATGCTGGAGATCAGAGTCAAGAATGTGTTGCTGGAAAAGCATAGCAGGTCAGGCAGGATCCTGATGAAGGGCTCTGGCCCAAAACATCGATTCTCCTGCTCCTTAGAGGGTGCCTGACTTGCTGTGTTTTTCCAGCAACACACTCTCAAAATTGAGGTTTTGGTCAAGAATAAGAGGGAAATATATGTCAGGTATAGACAGCAGAAATTGAGTGAATCCCTAGAGGAGTTTAAAGGCAGTAGGTGTATACTTATGACGGAAATCATGAAGGGGAAAAGGGGACATAAGATTGCTTTGGTGGAGAGGGGTAAGGAGAATTTGAAGGGATTCTTCAAATACATTAAAGTCACAAGATAGCTAGGGAGAGACTAGGACCCCTCAAAGATCAGCAAGGCTGCCTATGTGTGGAACTGCAAGAGATGGCGGAGATACTAAGCGAGTATTTTGCATCAGTGTTTACTGTGGAGAAGGATATGGAAGATATAGAAGATGGGGAAATAAATAGTGACGTATTGAAAAATGTCAATATTACAGAGAAGAAGATGCGAGATGGCTTAAAATGCATAAATGTGGATGAATTCCTAGGACTTGATCAGGGGCAGATTAGAGTGGTGCTGGAAAAACACAGCAGGTCAGGTAGCATCCAAAGAGCAGGAAAATTGACGTTTCAGGCAAAAGCCCTTCATCAGGAATATCCTAGAACTCTGTGGGAAGCTAGGGAAGTGATTGCTGGGGTCCTTGCTGAGGTATTTGTATCAATGATAGCCACCGGTGAGGTGCCAGAAGGCTGAAGGTTGGCTAATGTGGTGCCACGATTTAGGAAAAGTGGTAAGGAAAAGCCAGAAACTATAGACCGGTGAGCTTGACATTGGTGGTGGGCAAGTTGTTGGAGGGAATCCTGAAGGATAGGATTTACATGTATTTGGGAAGGCAAGGACCAACTAGGAATAGTCAAAATAGCTTTGTGGGAAATCATATCACACTAATTTAATTGAGTTTTTTGAAGAAGTAAAAAAGAGGATTGACGAGGGCAGAGTGGAGGACATGGACTTCAGTAAAGCATTCGACAAGGTTTCTCATGGTAGACTGGTTAGCTAGGTATGATCACATGGAATACAGGCAAACCTAACCATTTGGATACAGAACTGGCTTGAAGGTGGTAGTGGAGAGTTGTTTATCAGACTGGAGGCCTGTGACCAGTGGTGTGCCACAAGGATCGGTGCTGGAGCCATTGCTTTTCATCATTTATATGAATGATTTGGAAGGGAATGTAGTTATTATTAGTAAGTTTGCAGATGACATCAAATTGGAGTTGTAGTGGACAGCAAAGAAGGTTACCTTAGAGTACAAAAGGATCTTGATCAGATGGCCCAATGGACTGAGGAGTGCAGATGGAGTTTAACTTAGGTAAATGTGGGGTGCTGCATTTTGAAAAGGCAAATCAGGGCAGGACTTATACACCTAATGGTAAGGTTCTGGGGAGTGTTGCTGAACAAAGAGACCTTGGAATGCAGGTTCATACTTGCTTGAAAGTGGAGTCTCAAGTAGATAGGATGATGAAGAAAGTGTTTGGTATGCTTGCCTTTATTGGTCAGCTCTTTGAGTTTAGGAGTTGGGAGTCTTGTTGTAATTGTACAGGACATTGGTTAGGCCAATTTTGGAATACTGTGTGCAATTCTAGCCTGTATGTTATAGAAAGGATGTTGTGAAACTTGAAAGGGTTCAGAAAAGATTTGCAAGGATGTTGCCAGGGTTGGAGGGTTTGAGGTACTAGGAGAGGCTGAAGAGACTGGGGCTATTTTCCTTGGACCATCAGAGGATGAAGAGTGACCTTATAGAGGTTTATAAAATTGAAGAGCATGGATAGGGTAAATAGGCAAAGTCTTTTCCCCAAGGTGGAGTAGTCCAAAACTAGAGGGCATAGGTTTAAGGTGAGAAGGGAAAGATTTAAAAGCGACCTGGGGGCAACGTTTTTACACAAAGGGTGGTGTGTGTATGGAATGAGCTGCCAGAGGAAGTGTTAGGGGCTGGTAAAATTTCAACATTAATAAAACATTTGGATGGGTATATGAATAGGAACAGTTTAGAGGTATATGTGCCAAATGCTGGCAAACAGGCTTAGATTTATTTAGGATATCTATTTGGCATGGACAATTTGGTGTTTTGTGTTCAAAGTGTCTATTTCCATGCTGTACCTCTCTGACTCTATAACTCAGACCCATTAGGCTTTAGATCAGTGTATTCTGACTTCTGATTTCTCTGGCACTGTCAACAGTTTATTTTTAATTATTACATTAGAATCTTGTTTTTGAAAACCTCAACAAATCTTCTCTGTTTGAAGGAAAACAATCTCATTTTCCAAATAATGTCTTCTGCACTGTCTCTAAGGCCTTGACCTCTTCCAAAAGTATCACAATAAGACAGTAGACTAGGTGAAACCTGACAAATGTTTCATTTATGTTTATAGCATAGTTTCCTTGTTTTTATGCTTTATTTCTCTATTAATATAGCTAAAGATCCCATATATCTTTTAAACACTTCTTTCAACGTATGTCCCAGCTTCGTTCCAGCAGAGCTCTCTTTAAAGATTGTTTAAAGTTGTAAGATGAAGTGGCCATAGGACCACAAGGCTGCTCTTTCATTAGAGAGAGAGAGAGAGACGAGTTTAACCTGAGGGTTACCAAGCCTCAAGTGAGGGGCAAGGTTGAGGAGGTGGGACCTTCATGGCAACCTCCATCCTAATCTTCCCTGTTTTAAATCTAATCACCATGTGTTCGCCCATTTCACCAATCTGTATTTGTCCTCCTGAGGTCTGTTCTGTGTTATGTGCTACATTTCTGAGATTGTGTCAATTGCAAACATTGAATTTGCCTTCTATACCCAAGTTCAGGTCATTAATATAAATAAAAATGAAAATGGTCGCAATACTCAACCCGAGGAAACACTAATTCAGTCCACTCTGAAATTCACCTTACTCCATGCCCTTTGACACCACCAACAGCAACACTTCCGGTTACTTCACAAAATTACACAGTCAGGATATTGAATGATAATTACCTTTAAAATGTCAGTACTGGCTTTCATTGGCATGTGGAAGACTATAGGTTATTCAATGAATTTTGTACTGCACTGTACATATTTGCAACCACCGAAGTTAGACTGGCTGGCAATTACAAGGTGTATCCCTCTTTTCATTTTAAAGGCAGAATAACATTTACAATCCTGCAGCCAGCCAATATTCCAGGAGGTTTGGACTATTATAGACAAAACTGCAGCAGTTTCCATGTTAATTTGTCTCAGTAACCAGGGGATGCATCCCATTCAGACTGGGAGAGCCTTACTATTTTGAGAAATGTTAACCTTTCAAATACACCCTCTCTATTTTTTTAAATTGTATCCTTTACTCTTAATTTATTGCTACATTGGGTGCATCCCTTTCTCTAGTTGATGTCA
Organism: Chiloscyllium punctatum; assembly: GCF_047496795.1. NCBI lineage: Eukaryota > Metazoa > Chordata > Chondrichthyes > Orectolobiformes > Hemiscylliidae > Chiloscyllium > Chiloscyllium punctatum. Next base: position 24,258,733 of record NC_092739.1, read on the forward strand.
GGTATTAATTTATTACCTCAGCCGTAACCTCTGTTGTATGATGAATCTTCACCACTGTTCATCAGGTTACATGAGGTAGCTGGATTCCTGGTCAAATAAAATAGATTTGCTGCCAATCCTCCTGTAAGGTTGGGTTTACAGGACCTGCTTTGTTTAGTGTGGTAGAGAAAACCCTCTTAGTTCTCTAATGAGCTCTTATCATAGAAAGGTAGTAGTTTTTTGAATGATAACAATCAAGTATAAGTTACATTGATATTGCACTGTTACAAAGTCTATGAGGAGACATGGATGGCCATTTATCTCTTGGATGAATTTTTATGGAGAACAATGCTCTTGTTGAACGAGGCAGTTGATGCATTCCATCTGGAAGTGAAGTAATCTTTTGAATGTGCAGAGGTCTTCTTTCCCGCTAAATCAGGTATTTGTCCTATAATGTCAGTTGGGAGATTATTAATCTCATAAATCCTTTCCCTCTGTTGATAGAGTTGCTGTCTTCCTTGCAGTATCCTGGATCATTTAATCAGACAACTTCTTTTGATGATGTCCTGAATGTCTGGACGTTGGTCATATTACTTCGCTGGTGTCTTCCCATAGAATCATATGCAACCAATACCTCCCTCTGTGTGAACAAATCTCAATTCTCAGCTAGTCAGCTGGACTGTACTGAGATTCATAGACTCTGTACTGAAACTAGTTGATTAGGTTGTACAATTGCATTTGGCCGAGTTAGTTACTTTATTGTTGACCCCAACATGTGTACTTTCTTAGTCATGCTATTTGAAGATTCTTGTTTACTGAGCATGATCTTGTCACCGATCATGATGATGCTTCCTGAGGAAAAAAAGAATTGACATGTTTGACTGGATTTGTATCTTCTCACTCCTAACATCAAATGTAGATTGCATGCTGATTTGTTGGCCAGGATGTGTTGCTGTCTGAACAACTTCAGTTAAAAATTGATCAATGTACTCAAATGGGCCACCTGACTCATTATTCTTCAAATCATCTGCATCTTCTTGCAAGCTTTGGTGATTCTTATCACCTTGTCAACTCTCCTCAGTGTTGATAGGAGCGGGAAAATTTTTTCCAACTTTATGTAGTCATGGATTTTCATCTTATTGAAATTATTTTCTTATTCCAATATAGATAATATCAATGGATTCTAGCTTTTTGGGTTGTGCCATAACTTTAGATGGCCCCATGAAATCTACCTACTGTCCATTGCTCAATTGTTCAACAACTAAAATTTTGTGGTTCTGTAGTTCTATAACTCACTGTTCCTTGAGCAGTTGTCCTATTCCCAGCATCACTTTGAACTGCCTTTTAACTAGTTTATTGTCAATAATAATGAGCCTAACACCTTCTGCCATTTGATTAATATTTATTCAAGCTCAATATTGAGAATTATTGTCTGTAAATTATGTATACATTCTTGACTTTTTGATATACCTTGTGCTGCAGAGCTACTTGTCACATACATTTAGTCTTGAGATCCAAATCTCCTGGACCTTGTGCTGTAGTTTCTTTGTTGTAGGCTGTAACATCTATTTCTTCACCCATGGTACAGGATGTGATAATATAAAGACAATTGCTCAGGTGTTAAGCCTAAAATGGATGAGTTGTCTGTTGGCATACATTCCTTCTTGCCAAACCAATCTGCTTGGATAATCAATTAAATTTAAGGAACACATTTGATTTCTGTGGGTCACTGTACCTCACCAGCATCTTTATGTGAGTCGTTATTTGGCCCTTTGCTGCTTTGTAACTGTGTCCTACTTCTGCACATCTTTCAAAATTACTAATTGTTATTATTCTGTGTTGCTTGTGCCTGTGAGATTTCCTGGATCCACAGCGCTGACTCATAGGGTTGAAAAATCTACCAGGCATTAGATTGATTTTCTACTGTATTATGAACAATTGCTCAATGCCTTTTCTGTTTCAATGTTGCATCCATACATTTAATAATTCAGGGAGTTTGAGCTTTGCATTGCCCCTTTTTCACCCTCATGGAATAATGTCAATGTTGTACTCAGACCATCTCTTCATTAACAATTTTCCATTTTTCAGTTATTGTTTCATCTATCAAGCTTTGATCTTCGTGCACCTGGAGCAGATTCATTTTCAACTCACTGAAATTAGCCCTGTTCCTGCTTTAAATAAATCTTTTAAGGCATGTGGCATTGCTGGCTTGGTCGGGATTTATTGCCTTTCTCTAAATGCTCTGGCAAAGGTCATGATGAACTGCCATCTTGAAATGTTGCAGCCAAATGATAAATTATGTGATTTTATGCTTGAATTTTCCTTTTCCATAACTATCCTAATCCTGCTGTTATTACTTTCAGTGTTCTTCAAATGGTCTTCCACTGAAACAAGACTCCACTTACCTCATTTCATTCCTTAGACTTAGACCTGCACTGCTTCCTTTCTCTTCTTAGTTCTGAAAAAGTCATTTGGGTCTCAAAACATTAACTTGGTTCTCTCACCGCAAATGCTGCCAGACCTGCTGAGTTTCACCAGAAATTTCCGTTTTTATTTCAGATTTCCACCATCGACAGTATTTTCCTTTATATTTATTGCTTCTTTCCTCATTGAGTCGATCAAGGAAGTTAATTTGTATACATTTCAGGAGCACCTTCCTCTCTTTTATCTTAACACTGTTACTATCTGAGTCTACATAAAGTTTCCATTATCACTACACTATTGTTCTTGCATTTTTAAAAATAATTTGTTGCATATTTACTCTGCTTTTCCTCCCCAGTGTTTGGTAGCCTATTCTGTACATCTGGTAAGTAGACTCTGTCTTTGGCCTCTCAACAATAGAATTACTTTAAAGTATTACATTAGTTATTTTGGATCAGTACTGCCACCTTACTCCTTTTTTGATTTTTGTTTCTGAATGCCTGTAGCCAGGAATATGAAGTTCCCTAACCACCTCTGCTTTAAGCAAGATCTCTGTTATCCTCACTACATCAGAGCCAAATGGGGTGACTTGTGTCTACAGCGTACCAACCTTATTTATTTATACATTGATGTGCAGTTCATGCACATGCACATTCTAAATACATCGTGGATGGTTTCCTGTCTAGAAGCATCTATTTTCTTATACATGTTTCTTCTACCCTTATTTGTTATTTGAGTCTCATAGGGAAATATGAGAATATTATCTCAGTTGGATTTGATTTGGTTATGTATCAGTGTAAATTGATATGCCATATTGCATTATTTGTAAGTTGTTGTAACTGATGCAATTGAACTGATTTTACTCTTTCAGTGACGTTTTTATTTTGAGTCTAAACAGTTCCATCACTGCTTTAAAAAAAAAGCAAGTTGTGCTCATGGTTTTTCAGAACTCCACTGTTTATTATGTCAATGAAGAATTTGACATCCCTGATCTGGTATGTTTCCTTCCTAGCAAGTTAGAGAGAGTAGGGTTCATATGTGGATTGCAGAGCAGGGGAGTCTGGGGGAGGCAAAACAATTTTGAGTAAGAGTGTCTGCAGGAGATGTTTTCACCTCACATTTTTCTCGTTTAGAATCATTGAGTTGGAACCTCTTTGACATGTAAGGCAAAGGGATGAATTTCTGGACCATTTATCCAGAATGTAGTCATGTCCCAGAGAAAATTATAGGTTCAGGAAAGGCAGATGTGACTGATAGTAAGTTGACTAATGGGGATTTAGGAGAGGTTGGAAAGGACACTCTGCAAACACTGTTCCTGTCTGACAGGTATAATGAACTCCCTAAATGTGAGAACAAGGAGAAAGACTGCAGGAAGCAGAACAAAAGTGCAAACCTGGACCCCGAAGGTGATGTGGGGTGAGAATAGCACAAGTAGAAAAATGTATGTTATGATGAGAAAAGTAATAGAACCATTAAGGGTTACACAGGAGAGTGGCAAATAAACAAATAGAATTTTTATTTAATTACTTTACTTTGGTATTTACCAGGAAAATAAACAGGTAGACATGACATTGAATGATGAGATAAGTAATGACGTAAGTACATTTAAAATAAATATTGAATAAGTTAAGCAATCATACACAATAAAATCCATTTTCCAGCAGGACTGAATCCATGTATTTAAAAAAAACAAATCTAGGAAAAAGATGGCAGTTACATAATAAATGTCTAATGAATCACTAGTAAAATGTGAGAGGTCGGGTGGAAAGTTCATCTAATTCCTATATTTAAAAAATGGTGCAGAACATGTCCAGGGAATTGTATATCAGTATTCAATTATGTAATGAATTAGTAAAACCAGATTATGTGGAGTTAGGGGATAAATAGCAGAATGGATTGTTCCACATCTTCACACAGAAAGCAAATAGTCAAGTAAAGGGTCATTATTCACAGTGGCAGAAGTTGGCGAATGGTCTTCCAATTGGATCACTGCTGCAATCATTGATCACAATTTGCATTAGTGACTTGGATGTTACAGTTAAAATTTCTATACTTGTGGATCACACCAACCTAAAGGAATTTGTCAATATTATGGAGGACTGCAGCAAATTACAGGAGGACATTAATAAATTTGCTGAATGGGCAAAGGATTGGTAACTTTAAGTTCAACACAGATAAATGTGAGACTGAACATTTTTGAAGGAAGAATAAAGATATAGACTGCTATTGTTACTTGAAAGATACAAGTCTAAATAGGTTCAAAGGATAAAGGGCCTTTGGCATGAAAATATATCAGTCAAAAATATATTATTCTACAGGTTATGCAGACCATTTTTTAAAAAATGAGGTTTTATTTCTAGAGAGGTAGAATTGAAAAGCAGGACGTTGTGCTAAATCTGTATGAAACCTTGATTATACCACAGTGCTGTAGACAATTCTGTTCACAATGTTATTGATGTATATGGAGGTGTGCAGAGGGTACAGAAAAGATGTACACAGATGATTATAGAAATATGTGGGCATACATACTAGGAAATATTGACAGGCTGGGTCTGTTTTCTTCTCAGAAAGCATACTTTCAGATGTGCCCGGGAATTTAAAATTATGAAATGTTTTGATGGTATCGATAGAGAGGGAATGTTTTCTCTTGTGTGAAAGAGCACAACTGGAGGCTGTCAATATAAGATCAACCACAACAATCTGTAGGGGATTCAGAAGCAACCCTTTTACCAAAGAGTATGAAGGTGAGGAGCTCACTCCCACATGGAATGGTTGAAGTGATTAGTACAGAGGTATTTTAGGAAATGCTAGACACATAAATGACAGAGAAGGGAACCTTGCATAGCAACTTGTTCTATGGTGAAATTCATCTCCTGATTTATAAGAACGTAATTGCTGTATCTTCTGAAATGTGTCGTTAAAATAGTAAACAGAGACTTTGGTAGGATGGGATTTCTTTCTTTCTTGTTAACTGTTACATCTGCTTTATTTTAATACTGTTTCTTACTTGTAACAATAAACTGCATTAAGTATCATTATAAAAGTAAAGACTATTGAGTCATAGAGTCATAGAGATATACAGCATGGAAACAGACCCTTTGGTCCAACCCGTCCATGCCGACCAGATATCCCAATCTAATCTAGTTCCACCTGCCAGCACCTGGCCCATATTCCTCCAAACCCTTCCTATTCATATACACACCCAAATGCCTCTTAAATGTTGCAATTGTACCAGCCTCCACCACTTCCTCTGGCAGCTCATTCCACACACATACCACCCTCTGTATGAAAATGTTGCCCCTTAGGCATCTCTTATATCTTTCCCCACTCACCCTAAACCTATGCCTCTAGTTCTGGACTCCCCGACCCCAGGGAAAAGATTTTGTCTATTTACCCTATCCATGCCCCTCATAATTTTGTAAACCTCTATAAGGTCACCCTTCTGCCTCCGACACTCCAGGGAAAACAGCCCCAACCTGTTCAGCCTCTCTCTATAGCACAAATCCTCCAACCCTGGCAACATCCTTGTAAATCTTTTCTGAACCTTTTCAAGATAGGAATGAGATCAGAATTGCTTGTAATATTCCAATGTCCTGTACAGCTGCAACATGATCTCCCAACTCCTGTACTCAATGCTCTGACCAATAAAAGAAAGTATACCAAACGCTTTCTTCACTATCCTATCTACCTGCTACTCCAATTTCAAGGAGCTATGAACCTGCACTCCAAGGTCTCTTTGTTCAGCAACACTCCCAATGACCTTACCATTAAGTGTATAGTCCTGCTAAGATTTGCTTTCCCAAAATGCAGCACCTCGCATTTAACTGAATTAAACTCCAGCTACCACTGCTCAGCCCATTGGCCCATCTGGTCAAGATCCTGTTGTAATCTGAGGTAACCCTCTTCGCTGTCCACTACACCTCCAATTTTGGTGTCATCTGCAAACTTAGTAACTGTACCTCTTCTGCTTGCATCCAAATCATTTATGTAAATGACAAAAAGTAGAGGACCCAGTACCGATCCTTGTGGCATTCCACTAGTCACAGGCCTTCAGTCTGAAAAACAACCCTCCACCACCACCCTCTGTCTTCTACCTATGAGCCAGTTCTATATCCAAATGGCTAGTTCTCCCTGTATTCCATGAGATCTAACCTTGCTAATCAGTCTCCCATGGGGAACCTTGTCAAACGCCTTACTGAAGTCCATATAGATCACATCTACCACGCTGCCCTCATCAATCCTCTCTGTTACTTCTTCAAAAAGCTCAATCAAGTTTGTAAAAGTAAAGGCGACTATAAAGATAAATTCTTGTAAGTATAAAGCTATGTTTTGAAGGGCAATAATATTCTCTTGAAAATATTTGGTGAATCTAATTTTTTAGAGGAAATTTCTTTGTTAATTCTGTAGGAGACTTTTCTTTGGTAAATTTCATGATGTGTTTTTACTTTTGCATTTATTTACTCCACTTGTGTGCATTACCTTTATTTTTAGATTTGGAATGATTCATTCTGTTTTTACGAACCTGCTGTTATGGGTGAACAGTATAATTGCAGAGTCAAAGCATCAGTTAAATGACCACAAAAAGAGACTTGCAGGACATGGCTTTGCCAACTTAACTATGGGTAAGAAATTTTAATAAGTGAAATATCATGAACAGGAGAAGCAGAAAACTAGAGTGTCAGTTATTGAGAATTTTTCAATTTAATGGTCACAGAATCTGAGGTGTAATAAATGATCTAAACTCATTATTTCAATATATATGCACTAAAGGCCACTTTAAAAATCTGCAGATGATTTATTCATTTATGTGTCCAAATTCTACATATCCTAAAATGTTGATGGTATTATTTTCTTTTGTAATCCACAAGATATTGTGTAGCATTCTAAATTAATGGCAAATTACATCAGTTAGGCTTGAATACAAAATCAGTGGAGGATCAGTAAGTATAGCCTGATTACCATCACCAGCGGATTTCTACCCTAATCTTTGCATTTGACAAGATCCAGAATGATTTGAAAATTAGTGAAATAGAAACTGATCCCATTAATCAAGTAAACAAATTGTTTGTTCTTTCTTGTAAGAAAAAGTCAACTTGAGAGTGTCAAAGTTGAAATAACATGTTGGCAGCTGTGTGCTGCTCTGTTGGTGAATTGCAAATACAAAAGCATCAGTCATAATGCACTCAATGCTAAGTGCTGATGGAGTTAAAGTTTTGAGAACACTCTGGGCTAGATTCACAATGAAATGAACATCAGATGTATTTTCTAAAGCATACGTGTTTCATACTGCCAGATTACTCTTGAGGTAGTAACAGCAAAAAAGCTAACCCAAGAGTTACAATGTGTACCTGAAGTAGCAACTCTCATTACAGAATGCAGTAAACATTGATAGTGGATACAGTTGGTTAAATAATAACTCTAGGCTGCTCTATCAAAGTTTTCCAAAATATCTGGATTGTGGCTTGTTTAAATTGTTCAGACATAATTGTAATTAACATGCTATGAAAAAGCTGATATTGGCAGTTATAAACTAACATGTGAAATAATATCTCAAAGCTTTCACTGCCAGTATGTTATTTAGTTTGATGTGAAGCCAAACATAGCAATAACTAGCCAACAAAGACTTATATCTAGTGAACACATAATCTGTTATCAGTAGGGTCTAACCTATATTCTCTCCTAAAAAGATATACTTTAACCTCTGTAGCATTGTTTGTCTCTGCCCAACCTTAACCCATCTGCCACCACTCCCCCTTGCATGCTTTTGTAACTTCAAGACTTGGTTGAACCTCCCATCCTCCAGTGCACAAAAATTTGAACTAATTGAAAGATCTGCTGCCATTTCCCATCCAATATCAAATTCCATTCTCCCATCAACTCTGCCTTCCAAATAGCACATGATACTGTGCAATGTTTATCAGACTTGTAAGCAAAGTTATAACTCATAGAATAAAATGGAAAATAGAAACATAAGTATGAAATTGGTTGAGTGACTGGAAATGAAATGTAATAATTAATGAATGCTTTGCAGAGGACAATTTCTAGTGGAGTCTCCCAGGAATCAGTATTGGGACCTTTGCTTTTCTCTATATATTACTGATCTAGGCTTTGATGTACATTGTACCATTTCAAAATTTGCAGATCACATCTCCAAAAAGACCTAGACAAGTTGGTGGAGTGGGTGGACAGGTGGAAGATGAATTTCAATGTGAAGAAATGTGAAGTGATTCATTTTGGTAGAAGAACATGGAAAAACAAAATAAAATAAAGGGCACAATTCTAAAGGTGCTTCTGGAACAGAGAGATTTGGAGTATATTGCCATAAACCATTGAAGGAGGCATTACAGGCAATTTTAATAAAATGTAGAGTATCTTGGATTTATGATTGGAGCATAGACACATGAGCAAAGAGATAATCCTGAGCGTGAAGTAATTTGGCCTCAGCTGTCATATTAAGTCCCATTCTGGGTACCACATGTCAGGAAAGTTGTGGAGACATTCAAGGGTCACAGAAAAGTTTCACAAGAATGGCTCCAGGGATAAGGAACTTGAGTTACGAAAATGGATTGGACACATTGGGCCTGCTTCGTTGAAGAACAGATGGCTGAGAGGATATTTGGTACAGATATTCAAAATCATGATGGGACTGGACAGAGTAGATTGAGAGAAATCATTCCCATGTGTGAAAGACTCAAGAATAAGATTTAAAATAATGGACAAAAGAAGCAAAAGAATCAGGAGAAAAAATAACGTTTCGACGCAATGAGTGATGAAGTTCTGGAATGCATTGTGATGTAGTGGAGGCAGATGCAATTAAAAAGGGAGATTAGTCCATTATCTAAAAAAGGAGAATGTGTAAACTTACAGGAAGGCAAAGGAATGACATTAAATGAATTACTGATTTGGAGAACTGGTGCAGACACAATGGACTGAATGGCTTCCTTCTGCATTATAACAGTTCTATGACTATTAACTTACTATGGCTTTCAACATTCCCCAACAACTCAAACTTAAAAATTCCCATCCTTGTGTTCATATCTTTCATGATTTCATTCCTTTCTTATCTTCCTACTCTGACTCCAATCTCATATGTACCCCTGCTCCTTTTCTTTTTATACCCTGCTGCTCACTTTGCTTTAGATATTTCTGACCAGCTTGTTCAGAGATGTTACGGCAAACCTCTGAAACAGGTGGGATTTGAACCTCCCCTCCTGGCTCACACTCACACTCCCTTTGTTTTCCTCTTATACCTGGAATTGCTATCACAAATAATTGAGCAGATTTTCCCACCACCAAATAACCTGTGACTTTTTCATCTATTAACCATACCAATAAATCACTCCCGTTTTTAACTGTTAACTTTACATGCAGAGCCCATTAAAGGCAATGCAGTAACACCAAAGGTGAGGGAGTGGTAGAGAGAGAGGGAAAGCTAACTCAAAATGGAATTGGATAGAAGGTATGGCACTCCACTCCCTGTGGAACTCATCGTTTTCTCTCTCTCAAATTGTTGAGAGTATCAATGGCTACACTATTTGAATTTTTCATGTATTCAGAAGAGCTCTTCCATAGGACTGATCTTCTTGTTCCCATCATCAAATCACCCATGGTATTTTTTCATTTATTAACCACCACCAGTAAATCACCTCTGTTTTCTAATTAATTAATTTCTGTGGAAAGCCCATTAATGGCAGACTATTAAATTTGGAAGACGTAAGAATAGAGGGAGAGGGCTAAATCAAAGTGCAGTTGGAAGGGGAGATAAGGCACTTCACCACCAAAGATATTGCAAATCTTTTTCTAAAAGCACCAAGAGTATCAGTAGTTGCTCTCTTTGTCCCCCACTAATACATTACCTTCAGTGACCTAAATCCACACTGAAACTTTTTTCCTAAATTGTTCTATATGTTCTAATCTGCTCCTTTTGAGGTGCCTTTAAAATTTTGCTTTTTTGGAAAATAAACATTGGACATGTCTTTCAATATCAGCATCTTTGGATACCATTTTAAAGTTTATTTATCTATTTCAGGACTTTTAAATGGCTCTGCCTGATATTTCATCTGAATAATGACTCTCTGACAATGCAGTAATCCCTTAGTTATACATTGAAATGTCAACCTAAATTAACCCTACAACCTTCTAACCCCAAACTTTAACTGCAGGATCCTCTTTTTTTAAAATAAATTATATTAGCTAAAGTGTCTCAAACGATCCATGAAAGAAAAATGAGTCAAACCACAAATTGTTTTAGTTGTGATCAAAATAGTCTATTTTGATGACTCATGTCAGTTTCATTGTCAATAGTTATACTAGTACATTCTGGTTGATCACTAAGTGATATAGTGTGGAGGGATTATTTGGTGCTGCTGAGATAGAAGGAAAATATAACAGACTTTCACTAAAGAAAGCTATTATAATGTATTGTGTTTAATATCTCTTCTATTTGGTAATGAAGGAGTGATCTGAACACTAGTACTTCCAAATATACGTGTTGGACTATAACCTGGTGTTGAGTGATTTTTAACTTTGTCCAACACCAGTACCTCCACATCTTATAATTACAAAGATTATGGTGTAATAAGTATGGGACTACCTTGCTTCCAATGGTTACAGGCCCAGATGATGAACTGTGTGCATAAACTGGCAATTAATATAGCTAGAAAAATAATAGCTCATTAGTAATGGGTGCTCACCATTACCAATGCAGAAAATAAAATCCAACATTTTGCAACCAAATTCTCCCACATTGCTGGATGATTTGCATTGCTCCAAAATTAACTCTGACAAAACCAAACGTACTACCTTCTAAGCTCCCCAGTAAAGTTATTTTTGACCATGAAATTGTTGAATTTGCAATAATTTACATTATGTTATGAAATAACTTGGCTGCAGCCATTTAGAGCTCATCACACTTTGATGTTGTTAATAGTCTACATTGTAATTTAGCTTGCAGGGTCAGAAAGGGAACACTGAAGCTGTTTTGACACCATTCAGGCAGTAGCGAATAGTAACTGAAATTTTTATTTTAATCTTTTTATTGTCTTAGCAATATTTTGTTTAATACCCATCCAGCCATCCACACTCTTATCAGTTTCAGGAGGCAATACATTTCCCACAGGAAATATAAAGCTGCCTCAATACAATTGGATAGATTTCATTCAGAAAATGATTCAAATGGGATATTAGATTAGATTAGATTAGATTAGATTAGATTAGATTAGATTAGATTAGATTACTTACAGTGTGGAAACAGGCCCTTCGACCCAACAAGTCCACACCGCCCCGCCGAAGCGCAACCCACCCATACCCCTACATCTACCCCTTACCTAACACTACGGGCAATTTAGCATGGCCAATTCACCTGACCTGCACATCTTTAATAATTTAAGACATAATATAATCAGTGTAGCATAATTTGAAAGTAATAAAATGACTTTGGATTATATTCCCATTGCTGCCCATCACTGAGGAATTCTTTGCTTCAGTTCTGGATCTGTTGTCAATGAAATTGTCCACAACTACATGTATTACCCTGTATCATGCAAACAGCAGGATATTAGAAGGCAAACTGAAATATTTCTGTATTCATGTCAAAGTGATGATAATGGCACAGTGATTGAGTGGTTCACTGTTTCAAACAGCCTCTACCATAAAGCAGCAAATACATTGCGCGGCCCTCCACGTTCACTTAGTCATGAACAGTTCCAATTCGAAATCCAATTATAATTATCCACAGGATAATACCATTGCAAGAAGTGTTAACTAAATAGATTCCTTGCAGAGGGATACTGTAATGATTGAAGTTATTTAAATTAGATTCCATAATACTTTAATATGGGTTTCTTCACAAAATTGTTTTGGAATGCAGTGTAGTGATGTTACTAGTTCAATAACCTCTTACAGCAACATAGCGTACAATTTTCAGATCTACTTGGGGGAAGGCCCAGTTTAGATAGTCTTGAAGTTTCAAGTCAGGTGTATGCTAACAACAAACTAGGAACCTGTTGTGGTTCTGTTCACCGAGCTGGGAATTTGTGTTGCAGACATTTCGTCCCCTGTCTCGGTGACATCCTCAGTGCTTGGGAGCCTTCTGTGAAGCGTTTCTGTGATGTTTCCTCTGGCATTTATAGTGGTTTGTCTCTGCCACTTCCAGTTGTCAGTTCCAGCTGTCCGCTGCAGTGGCCAGTATATTGGGTCCAGGTCGATGTGTTTGTTGATAGAATCTATGGATGAGTACCATGCCTCTAGGAATTCCCTGGCTGTTCTCTGTTTGGCTTGTCCTATAATAGTAGTGTTGTCCCAGTCGAACTCATGTTGCTTGTCATCTGCATGTGTAGCTACTAAGAATAACTGGTCATGCTGTTTGGTGGCTAGTTGGTGTTCATGCTGTTTGGTGGCTAGTTGGTGTTCATGGATACCGATGATTAGCTGTCTTCCTGTTTGTCCTATGTAGTGTTTTGCGCAGTCCTTGCATGGGATTTTGTACACTACGTTGGTTTTGCTCATGCTGGGTATCGGGTCCTTTGTCCTGGTGAGTTGTTGTCTGAGAGTGGCTGTTGGTTTGTGTGCTGTTATGAGTCCTCTTGGTCGTAGCAATCCAACACACACAAAAGAAGTTGCATCAAGACACTGTTCAAAAGGGCCACAACACACTGCAGCACACCAGAACTGCAAAAAGAGGAAGAAGAACACCTCTACAATGTATTCACCAAAAACGGATACCCCCGTAATTTCATCAACAATTGCCTAAGGGAATGACAATGGAATGAGGACATGCCACAACCCAAAGGACTAGCCACGTTACCATACTTCAAGAACATTTCTGAACTTACAGCCAGACTACTACAATCACTAGGACTTCATAACAGCACACAAACCAACAGCCACTCTCAGACAACTCACCAGGACCCGATACCCAGCATGAGCAAAACCAACGTAGTGTACAAAATCCCATGCAAGGACTGCACAAAACACTACAAGGACAAACAGGAAGACAGCTAACCATCCGTATCCATGAACACCAACTAGCCACCTGCACGACCAGCTATCCTTAGTACCCACACATGCAGATGACAAGCAACATGAGTTTGACTGGGACAACACTACTATTATAGGACAAGCCAAACAGAGAACAGCCAGGGAATTCGTAGAGGCATGGCACTCATCCATAGATTCTATCAACAAACACAGACCTGGACCCAATATACCGGCCACTGCAGCGGGACAGCTGGAACTGACAACCGGAAGCGGCAGAGACAAACCACTATAAATGCCGGAGGAAACATCACAGAAGCGCTTCACAGGAGGCTCCCAAGCACCGAGGATGTCACCGAGACAGGGGACGAAACGTCTGCAACACAAATTCCCAGCTCGGCCAACAGAACCACAACAACGAGCACCCGAGCTACAAATCTTCTCACAAACTTTGAAAACTAGGAACACGCAACGGGAATGAAAACCAACTAAGATCTTGTTGGATAACAATGTGTGCAATGTTTTAATCTCTTTCGTTGCAGAAAAGGCTGGACCAAACTGCAGCTGTACTATACATGTATGCGCTGCTTTCTACAAAGCCTCCTATTACATGTACCCTTTCAGCATTGAGTATCACGTTTTGGCCTCTGCTATGCTCTACATCATGTGGAAGAATGTCGGTAGAAAGCTGGAACACCGCAGCCCTCAAAAACTGGTGTTTAAGACACGCCCCAATATTTTGCCAGGACCAGTTCTGGGAGCTGCCGTCTTCGCAACTACAATAGGAATTCTTGTTGTGTACAGCCTGCAGGCGGGCCATTCAAAAGATCACCGACTATCTGCTGTGACTATGTTTTATTTGTACAGTATGATAGTGCTTGGCTTAATGTCTGCAGCATCTACAACCGGCCTGGTCATTTATAGGATAGACAAAAGGTCAATGGATTATTCCAAAAATCCCACGCGAAAGCTGGATGGCCAGCTTCTGGCCAGTACGGCGTGTGCCTCCTGGCTGCTATCCTGGTGCTCTGTGCTGGCGGCGGTTTCTGCACAAAGCCGTCCGCATTCCACATGGCTCAGTTTACCGCTTTCCACTTTGGCTATCGTTGAGAAATCTGTGCAGAACATGTTCATCGTTGAATCGCTCCATCGCAAGCAGGATGACGGTGAAGAGGAAGCAGGAAGACTCAAGGGGACCAGTGACCGTCCTGGGACATCACCCCCACGATGTGGCATTGTCAACAAAACGTTGGAGGGAGTAGAGCGACAGCTGTGTTGCGCGGCTGCTCCTCCACAATCTCCAGAAGACCGAAGCAGCTCGGTGTGCAGCGAGCAGTTACCATCACCCCGAGCTGCCGGCTCCTTTCCTCCAGCCAGCTTCAGGCAGACGGGAAATCTGCACAAAACCAGAGTGATATTGAAGAACATCGCCGCGTTTCTGTTCTTGTGCAATATTTCGGTAAGACAGGTGATGAAACAATTTTCTTTAAAGAAAAGATGTCTTCCAGCATTCATTCACAAAGTAGTGTTTGTTTAAAAGATCCTCGGGAAATGTTGCCAAAATCAAGTTCAGAAGATGAGTAGGAGAATTTAAAAGTAAATCATAGATTAATGATAATTTTTTTTGATCAAGCTTTTCAGACGTGGGACTTGAACTCGAATACTATCATTGCTCCATGTGACCCCCTTGAATATACAAAAAAATCCACAAAACGTAAATGGAAATTAGTCATCCAGGTGGAATATTAGATAAATTGAATAGGAATAAATGTTTAAAAGAAAACCTTTAAGGGGGAAGGACGAACTACCAAATGAGGGAAGTGCAAAAGGATTATTCAAATGAATGTACCAAAAGAAGACTAAAGATAATGTTAGAGAGTGATTTCGGTAACATAATACTGATAGAACATAGAACATAGAACAATACAGCACAGAACAGGCCCTTCGGCCCACGATGTTATAAAATATTTAAAGTCAGAACTGCCATAAAGAGATAAGTGAAATTGAGAAACTTAATACTTAAGTACTGAATAGTGGATGGAACATGCAGTTCTACCACAAAAAGAGCCACCAAAAGAGGCGCTTTTGTACGCCTCGGAAATTCCCATTTCGTATCCCTGCGATGTCTCTTACACCTTGCAGGCGGCGCTATGATCGGACTCCTATATAAGATTAGATTAGATTCCCCACAGTCCAACAAGTCCACACTGACCCTCCGAAGAGTAACCCACCCAGATCCATTTCCCTCTGACTAATGCACTTAACACTATGGGCAACTTAACATGGCCAGTTCACCTGACCTGCACATCTTTGGACTGAGGGAGGAAACCGGATCACCGGAGGAAACACGCGCAAACACAGGGAGAAAAACTTGCACATTTCTTTCACATCCCAGAAACAGACTGCAGAACCAATGTTTACTAAGAAATGAAGGTACCTCGTGAATAATAAAATAGGGATATCTAGTAAGAAGTAAAAAACGTCCCTTTCAAACTTTGTTTTGGAACCTCTTTACTGTTTCAAAAGTTATGCCTTTTTCTTACTTTTTATTTAAATAATAAATCATGATATTAGGTAAACCCGCTAGCAGCGGAATCTCTTCGAAGAAAAGGCATCACTTTGTCCTTGAAAATTGGCGACAGCTTTGCCACACACTTCTCCAATCCCTTGTGGTAGCTTCCCTCCAGCAAATGGAGCACATTTCAGGTCAATCATAATACAGAAATACCTTTGAATATTATGAGAGTGTTACAAACAAAGTAAACATTTAAAGAATATCAAAAGATTAGTAAAACTGTAATTCTGAAACTGGATGTAGTTAAATCATTAAACAAATGTAGATCATGTTCTATGTACCTACACACAAACCAAATTTTCCTGTTGCCACGATAGTTGATTAGGGTCTAATATCAATGTTTACAATCGTATGTTATACTACGTCTCCATCTCCCTGCCAATGTTGCTGTGCCGAAGTCATATCTAAGCAACAGGCTCTGACCTCGAAGTAACATTACCATCGAAATTTTTTTTCTAAATTTGTCCCTATCTTGCAACTTCAAAATCTTCAGAACCATTGACTGACTACAGGAAATATCATTGACAGTTAATAGTTCGCGTTCAATAAACCACTTTGAATTACAAAATATTCATCACTTAAGATAGATAAAAGACTTGTAAAAATGTGAACTAAGAGCTATTAAAACGTTTGAATAGACACAGTAAAGCTGTTTAGAAATCTCAAGAACCCTAAATAAACTTGTTCATTATATCGGTAACGCGTGTATTCGATTAGGTAGAACAGTATTTACTTGGCTTCATTTTCCTTGTCATCGTAACCAGAAATTGTCTTCACTGGCTTTCTTTTTGCACTCCCTCTCAGTTAGTCCTGATATCTGAGAAGAATCAAAATTTAGCTATCTCATGTTCTCTCTCTATCTGTCATTACGGTTTTTAACGATGGTACTTCGAACTGGTTATTGATGAGTTGAGCATTGCATCCCGTTCTTATGAGGGCATCCTTCAACACATTCAGGTGTCCAGTGCGTTCCTCCTCATCGAAACAGATCCTTGTACGCTTAAGGCTTTCTCTCACACATACATATATATAAATCTATGGGGCGAACTTGCATTTGCACATACATTCTATTTTGTTCAAAAAGGACACCATTTGTAGTCAGTCGACGTGGCTTTTTTTTAAATTTCTGCTTTAGAAATAAAACCTGACTGACTCCAGGTTAAGATATACACCTCACGCCTAAAATTCATTGTCTGACCTGAGATGTCTCCTCTTTTATACTGATAAAACCTTAAGTTATCTTGGGGCAGTGACTTGAGAGAAATTCTGGGATTTGCATATTAAATAATCGAAATCCACACCTCCGTTCTAACTGATTAAGGACTTAACAGCCATCTTAGGTGTGTTCAATCCGTTCGCATCATCTTTTACTCTGTGCAAGTCTCCCTCTCTCACTCGCAGTAAGGCTCCAAAATCTTGTGTTTTCAAATAAACCTGTTGGACTATAAACTGATATCCTGTGATTTTTGACCATGTCCACTAGTGGAAACATCTTCTCAACATCTCGCCCTGAGGTCAAGTCCCGTTAGAATTTTGTATATTCGACATTGGCCTCTACCTTACCATCCCAGCTCTCAGCTAAAAATCACACAACGCCACATTATAGTCCAACAGGTTTATTTGGAAACATAGCTTTCGAAGCGCTATTCCTTCATCAGATGTGGAGCAGGATCATGAGACACAGAATTTATAACAAAAGATTATTTATAGCAAATCGTTTGCTATAAATTCTGTGTCTTATGATCTTGCTCTACAGCTATCTGAAGGATCAGCGCTCCGAAAGCTAGTGCTTCCAAATAAACCTGTTGGACTATAACCTAGCGTTGCACGATTTTTAACTTTGTCCACCCCAGTCCAACAGACACCTCCGCATCATGGATCCCATCTCTCAAGGTCTCAAAATTAGACTGTCGTCCGACACTCGGTACGAGATAAAAATACATTTTCTCCAATTAAATATTTGGAATATTGGAGCTTTTCTTTTTGTCCCTAGCACACTCCTTAGTCACTGACACTTTCTCCCTGGCAACTATCAAAGGCTGCCACCAAGATAACGTATTTCTACTTCTGTAACGTTGCCTAGTTCCAGCCGATTCAGGAGAAAGTGACGACTGCAGATCAGCGTCAAAAAGTATGGCGTTGGAAAAGCACAGCTAGTCAGACAGCACCTGAAGAGCAGGAGAGTTGATGATTTGAGCATAAGCTCATCATCAGGAATGTGGAGGTGAAGATGATGAAGAGCTTATGCTTGAAACATCGACTCTCCTACTCCTGGGATGCTGCCTGAGCGCCTGTGCTTTTCCAGCACCACACTTTTTGACTCCACCCCGATTCAGCTCAACTTCTCCTGAAATTCATATTCATGCCTTTCTTACCTCGAGACTTGACTATTCTCACATGCTTGGCCAGCCTCTCTCATTCTCTGCTCCATAAACTTAAGTATATCTCCAAACTTCTGCTGTTTGTTTTCAAACTGATGCCTTTTATTCATCATCCCTGTGCTCACTGATCTCCCAGTTAAACAAGATTTTGAAATTCTCTTTCTTGTTTTCAAATCCCTCCATGGTCCCATGCCACCCTATTTCTGTAATCTCCTCCAGTCTCACAATTGTCCAAATATATCTGTAATTCTTTCATTCTAATCTCTTTAGTATTGCTGACTTTAGTTGTTTTGCCAGCTGTGTTTTCAGCTGCCTGGGTATTAAGTTTGTTCCATAAACCTCTTTGCCTCTGCATCATGCTTTCCTGCTATAATAAATTATAACTTATTGCTTTGACCAGAATTTTAGTCATCTCTTATGCAATAGTGCCATATGTTTACTTTATAATGCACCTATGAGCTGCCCTAAATGAATACAATTTGTTGTTGTTAATGTTATGAATGCAAATCATGTATTTGCTAATAATTACTAATTTATGGGTAACAGTTTTTTTTTTAATTTGGAGGTTATTTGTATCAAATACAAAGGACTAAAGCTGGTTTAGCTTTAATTCAGCTGCACAACAATGCTGTACGATTCTGGCAATGTAAAGCTCAATGGAGATTTTTTAAAAAATTGTACCAATAACAATTTTGATCATTTTTACGTATTGCATGTTAGCACTGCACCAAAGACTCTTAGGTTCACGAGGTCAATTCTTGGAATGGCAGGACTATCTTACGCTGAAAGACTGGAGCGACTGGGCTTGTATACCCTTGAGTTTAGGAGATTGAGAGGGGATCTGATTGAGACATATAAGATTATTAAAGGATTGGACACTCTGGAGGCAGGAAACATGTTTCTGCTAATGGGTGAATGCCAGAGGACACAGCTTAAAAATACGGGGTAGACCATTTAGGACAGAGATGAGGAGAAACTTCTTCACCCAGAGAGTGGTGCTGTGTGGAATGCTCTGCCCCAGAGGGCAGTGGAGGCCCAGTCTCTGGATTCATTTAAGAAAGAGTTGGATAGAACTCTCAAGGATAGTGGAATCAAGGGTTATGGAGATAAGGCAGGAACAGGATACTGATTAAGGATGAACAACCATGATCATATTGAATGGTGGTGCAGGCTCGAAGGGCAGAATGACCTACTCCTGCACCTATTGTTAGTACTTATTAACTTTCAATGACATTTATTAATTAACCTGCCTCCAAATTCTTTTTTTCCTTCTTAAAGTTTTGGATACTTCCAGCTTTTGGAGCCTGGCCCCAATTTGACAATGGATTGGAAGAAAATGTTTATGGCTTTGAAGCTTGGATTTTAATTGTAAATCTTGCAATGCCTTTTGCTATTTTCTACCGCATGCATGCATCTTCAGCACTTTTTGAAGTGTTCTGTGCAATTTAACTAATGTTTAACTTGCTTTAATAAAAGGCAAATATTTGTAAGATGAACCAAATTATTTCATTTGATTTTCATGCACAATAAAAGATTTTCACTTGCTATGATCATGAATTTAAGGAAATGTATTTATCATGAATATTTATAAATGCATATTTATATTAAAGTAGTTATAGTCATATTTTCACTATGCTGAACACAAAGCCTGTGATACTGTTCCATATTATATAAGAAATGATTTAATGCTTTTTGTATAGCCCTCTGTTTGTAGAGAACATTTGTATAGCCCTTTCTATATATGTATATGGTTGTATCCTATAATGTTACACAATACTGTTTCAGTTAGTTTACCATCAGCACACAATAATTGTATCAATTGTGTCTCAGCCTTAACCAGTCAATATTTTCATTGTGATCATATCATGGCAGAAAACTGGGTGGGAGAGTGTGCTGAATGGAAGATACAGAAATGCATTGGTGAGATTTGGAAAGGTTCAGTGAGTAGGCAAATGCATTGCAGATGAAATATAATGTGGATAAATTTGAAGTTATCCTCTGTGGTACCAAAAAACAAGAAGCAGGTTATATTCTGAATGGTGTTAGTTCAGGAGCAGGATGTGCAACAAGACCTGGGTGTCCTTGGAAACCAGCCACTGAAAATAAGCATGCAAGAGCAGCAGGAGGTGAAGAAGGTACAGGATGTGTTGACCTTTATCATGACAGGATTCAAACACACGAGAATACATGTCTTTCTGCAATTGGATAGGGCTTTGGTGACAGCACACCAAGTGTTGTGTTCAGTTTTGGTCTTCTTGTCTGAGGAAGGATGTTCCGCAATGGAGGGAGGTCAACAAAGATTGACCACACTGATTCCTGGAATGGCAGAACTGACGATGGAAAGACTGGATTGATTGGGATTATATTTACTAGAATTTAGAAGAATGAAGGGAGAATCTCACAAAAATACCCATAAATTATTAACAGGGCTGAATAGGGCAAACGTAAGAGAGTGTACCTGATGATTGGTGGGTTAGAGCCAGAGGTAATAGCCAAAGGATACACAATAGGCTCGTTAGGACTGAGATAAGGATAAATTTATTCATCTAGAATAGCGAATCTATGCAGTTCCCTGCCACAGTAAGTTGTTCAGGTCAAGATGTTAAATGTTTTCAAAAACAAGCTATAGTGCTTACAGCTGAAAGGACCAAAGGGTATATGGAAAAAGCGGAAACAAACTAATGAGTTGGATGATGGCAGAGCACGGAACGGCCAAATGGTCTGCTCATGCTATTTTTATGTTGCTATCCAGGTCTTTGTAAAGTTCATAGAGATTCCCATACCATGTGGGATATGGAAACTGACAGATGATAAATATTATTAACGCTGTGATATACGCAAACGACTCGCATTTTAAAAGCCAGTTTCATGTTTTTTGTTAATATTTTCAGTTTTGGAATACATTTCACGTATGCAATAAATATGGTTTCTATATTTCATATATATTGTTTTCAATTAAAGCATCTGTTGACAATGAAACTGAGAAAGAGAATTTCTTGCCTCTGTGCTGCTGTACATAACGATTGTAATCTCCTTAGCTGATTGCAACCGGCAGATTTTTTTATTCCCCCGAAGTCTCAATGGCCAAAAGGGACGCCGATTTTGTGCAGCTTGTTTTTAAAACGCGATTAGTGTTGGAGATGGTTAAAACTGCTTTTGCGTCGAGATTAAAAACAAGTTAATCTCAGTAGAAGTGCCATTCCTCTTACATGACTGTTTTTGCTGTTCGTATTTTACCTTGGGAGTACATCCCTTCTCTGTTAACCGGGTCTTTTTCAAATTAGAGGAATCAAAGACCGTTTCTACTGAAGGCAGTCAAAATGGAGCTTAGTTTATCATCTAAACCTTATGTTGCAAGCGGATGAAGACGAGCAGAGATTTATGATGAAAATGAAAGCAGTTTTTCTTTAACTCCACATGATTTCTTCTCCCTTCATAGTGAATGCACAAACAGCACTAAAATTCGTCAATGCCACTTAATTCTGCAGATTACAGACAGCACGCGTTACAGACTCTTTGACACGTGCAGTTCAATTGCTGCTATTTACATCGGATAGCGGCTTAACCCATGTTATAAAGTTTAAGAGAAAACCAGCTACCTTGTGCAGGCAAACTCTATTTTAAACTCTGCAACTAGTTTGATAATCTCGTTTTATTTTGAACTCCAGCGTTTGTGAGTCAGCCACAATTTAGTGGGTTGCAGCTGGCATTTCAAAGACACTCGATTGATTTCTATTCTAGGGCTTCAGCAGCACCAATCTAGGTTAATATTGCAATGAATTATTGAGAGAGTACTGCACTGTCAAGGGGCGCCATCGCTCTGATGACACGCTAGTCTAGGGTCCCACCTGAGGTGGGTGTAAAAGTTCCAGGTCACTCGAAGAAAAAGCAATGAAGTTAATCCCAATGTCTTGTCTATCTTAAGTTATCCCTCAACGTCACAAAACTAGTTGATCAGGTCACATCGCTACTTGTGGGAGCTTATTGCACACAAATCGGCTGCTACATTTCCTACAAAAGTAACACTCCTTTTTTCTTTAAACAAGTGGCTGTAAGACACTGTGAATCATGTGGTCATGATATAAACTAGAAATATAATTAATTCTATCCTCTAAACTTGAACTCCTAGTTTGAGTCATTTTTTCTTCTTGTACTTGGTCATCTCAAGTTTCCAAGCTGCTAACTGTGTGAAGGTGATCCTGGAATCAGTAATGACTAGAAACCAGTGAATGAACTGCATAACTACTAAGCCACACCATTACGCCCAATCACTCAGCGAAGGTGTGGCAAGGATATGGATGGTCACACTGAACAATTTGATGGTGCTTATGCCTGTGGAGTGTGACCGTGTATTACTCCCATGGACTCCATCTGTTGAGGATTGCGCTGTCATTGATGATCCAGACGTAAGGTGAACACATTCTCAGAATGAGAAATAGCAGTGGGGAATAATGGGTGATGCTGGATATATTGGTGCTGCTCACACTCGCTGGATTATGACTGTCATAGTACATGTGTCTTCTAAAGGCTGCAATCACTGTCCCATACCCAACCAACCCCAAATGTATTGCAACATCAGCATGTCACTGAAGTTATGACAAACATTATCTTCTTCTCCTCTGACAACTGAGTGAAGCTGTCCCTAAGTAGCGCATGAATTTCCATCTCAAATCTGTCATCTACAATCTTCCAGTCCCAGCATATTTGTGCAACCCCCTAGCTTTGGTTTCTTTACCTGATAGTGTTACACCCACATTGGGAATTGTTGATGGTCAGTGGCAAGGCTACCTTATTCTGTGTTTAACCCATACAGTATTATATTCTGATAGCACAGTGAAGAGGAAGCCTCACTCTATATCTAACTTGGATCCTTAGCAGCAGCTAATGACAATTTACCAGGGAGTGTACAGAATAAAGCTCCAAACTGTCCCATCAAATACTGCCCATAACAGGTACAGCATGGGTTATATGCATTAAAAAGAGTTGGCAGGTCTTTTTTTTATTTTTCTCATCTGAACAATGAGATTGTTACCTCTACGTCAATAAAAGCTGTGATCCACATCATCAGTTACTTCATCCTGATTCACAATTATGCTTTCTAATAGCATTCTCAAAACCAATTCAAAATTTTGAAAATCCCTATTTGGTTCTTCCTTCAGCTAATGTACAACTATTGGGGCGTTTCTTTATTACTATAATATCTCCTTTTTGCCTTCATTCCGTTCAGTCTTTGTCCCACTTCTTCTAGATCATATTTAATCTCATGTTCGGGTTTAGTGCTATGCATTATTACGTCACGTTTTGATAGAAATTCCGACTACACTTAGACGTTAAATGTTCCTTTTGGTTTCCTTAGGTCGGTCTAAATCTAAGACTTAAGAAGCTGTTAAAACAAATTCGAACTCCATCGGTTCAGTTAGGCTCAAGAAACGTTGACCTGTTTTCCCGTTAGAGTGCACTGGGTGGCGATCGCCTGCTTCCACGCGGTTTTCATTCAGTCCATCATAGCGGAACAAACTCGCAGCAGCCGCATAGCCACAAACGTCGCTGGTTAAATGTTGTTAGCGGATCCCTTTATGGCGAAGTCGGATGCTAAAATAAAATCCACTGAGACGACAAGGTGAGCCTCATCGAATAGTCCGACGCCTATATTGAATACTCACTTAATGTTACTGTTAATTACTAGGAGGGAGGGCTATCTTGACGAATTGACATCGGGAACAAATAATCAGTAATGAGTCATCTGCCTAAAGGCAATTCATTCTTTTCATTTTGAGCTTTGGCACTTTTTACCTACTGTTTTCCATTCTTAAGGGTCAAGTGAGAGACAGATCCCAAGTTTACCTCGGCTGGAATAGGAATCACAACCACATTTATCGGCATTATTTGGAATCACACACGAGCCATCTGAGCCAAATGGCCCATCCAAAGAGACATCCTGTTATAATTTCTTGATGATTATCTAAATCAAACATTGACAGGTTACAAAGAACAACACATTTAGTCCATTCTATGCCAATGAAGCCTGAAAAGTGGAATAGAAATGGTAGAAATAGTCAGTGGGTGGAGCAGCATCTGCGGAGAGATTCAAAATGAACACTTTGGATGGATGGTCATTCATCACAATTACAAAATTCTTGAGCTACAACTGGTTTAATAACGTACAAGGCAGGGAAAGGGAACAAAAAGCAAGGTATGTGATAGAGTGAAAAGGAAGAGGGATCAAATGGTGAAATAAAAGGTGATGGCAAAAATGTAGGAATGGCCACTTGACCCATCATAGCTGATTTTTGCTCAGCACGGACATCCAGCTTAATCCCACTTTCCTGCTTGGTTCATACCTCCTTACGTTACTGTGCTGCAAGTGTCTTATACAAGTATTTTTAAACACCATGAGGATTTCAGCCTCAACCAACTTTTAATGGGGGATTTCCAGACCCCCACAATCCACTGGCTCAGAACAATTCTCCCCAGCTTCCCTCAAATTCTTCTACCAATTTCCCCAAATCTATATTATCTGATTAGTGATCTCCCCCTGCAGTGGAGAATCAGGTCTTCCTATCCACTCTGTCCAAGTCTTTTATAATTTTACACACCACGATTAAGTGTCCCACCCAGATCCTCTGCTCCCAAGAATAATTTGCCCAATTTATCCTGATCCTAATAATGATATATATATATAATAGTGATGAGATACCATAAGTAAACAAATATGGTTCCAGCGGAAGTGGCAATGGCATTAGCTGAACAATGGCATAGCAATCACTACCAGTAAAGCGAGAGATGGGTCCCATTGGCAGGAGATTCAGGTAAGCCCTGTGTCTAATGTGGCTATGATGGGCGTGTGTCCTCCTGTAGAAGTCGGACCTCGGTGCTACGAAGCTGCGATGAACGTATCCAATAACTCTGACAGACTCAAAAACAGAGAAACCTGGGGTAATTCATCAGGCCTGGCAGCATATGTAGCGCGTTAAAAACATGTTTCGAGTCCAGCTACTCTTGGTCAGACCTGCTGATTTTCTCCAGCACTTTCCGTTTTGCACCGCAGTTTTTTGTTTCGTATTACATTCGACAGTCTGTTTTTCGTCGTTCATTCCGAATATAGGAAATATACATTGCAGTGACCCGAAACCTACGGGGCTGTTAAGAGCGGTAGCACCCGAGTGCTTCAGCTCTCATTAAACTCTGCACAAATTCGTCAACTGGAGACTTCGGCCAAGAAAACACAACTCTTGCCGATTTGCAAGTGGAATTCCGATCCGCTGCAGTGGCACTTTCCAAATTCCGCTGCAATTACTCCAGGACCGCTTTCCCTTTAGATGACCAAATAACATAGGAGTAATGGAAAGGAGGATGGGTGGGGAAACGCATGGCACCACACACACACACACTATTCAGGGCGTGTGGAGTCCAGATTTCGTTATTTGGGGTATCTGCGTGTCAGCCTTGAGCCTCCGTGTGACGCTCTGTGGGGGTGAGTGCAGAACGCCACAGAAATCCTCACTTCAGAGCAGTAACCTGCGGTGAACAGTCAGGACCGACCGCGGCTCTTCGCTCTGACACAGGGAAAGGGGGGGTCCGGCTCTTCTGACCCTGCCCGAGCGCGTCCAGAAGCCGGGAGTACGCACCGCCGAGAGAGACGGAGCTCTCCAAAGCACTCAGGGATGCGAGGACAGATCATTGCTGCGAAAAGCGAGAGGAGCCTCGAACACTTGTCGGAGGAGGAGGAGGGAAATGTAGGTTTTTTTTCCCCTCCCCACCGGGTGGAAATGAGTTGATTTTCCAGGCGCCGAATGGGATTGAACTCTGAGCGTCTCGGTTGGTAAACACTATTTTCCAGCGGGGAGTCAAATTCCGACGCTTTCCACCGCCCAGCCCGTGCCGACACCGGCGGAAGCAGCCAGCTCCCGTCGCGGGAAGCAGGGGCCAGCGCCGTGTCGGCGGGGAGTCGCCGCCGCCAGCGGCCGCGCCGTGTCTGGGCTGGTACTGAGCGGCTTCGGGGTGTGTGAGCGCGAGGAGGGGGGGGGGGGGGGGCGGTGTCGGTTCCATGCGGCCAGCAGGAGGTGGAGGAGGCCGGCCCGCACTCGCACCGTGGCGGCCATGTCACGAGGAGCCGGGCGGGAGAAGCCGAGGCTTTAGAAGCCGGGGTCAAGGTCAGGTCAGGTCGGGTCAGGCGGGAAAAGGCAGAGACGGGGGTGGGGCGTGCCCGGGGCTAGCATGAGGAACGGGAGCCTGTGGAAGGGCCCGGCGGGGGACAGGGAGCTGGCCGGCCGCGTGCTGACCGGCGCCTTGCTGTCCGCCCTCATCCTCTTTACGTTGCTGGGCAACGCGCTGGTGTGCGCCGCCGTGCTGCGCTACCAGCACCTGCGCGCCAAAGTCACCAATCTGTTCGTCGTGTCGCTCGCGCTGTCCGACCTGCTGCTCGCGCTGCTCGTCATGCCGTGGAAAGCGGCGGCCGAGGTGGCGTCCGGCTGGCCGTTCGGCCCCTTCTGCAAGGTCTGGCTGGCGTTCGACATCATGTGCTCGACCGCATCCATCCTCAACCTGTGCGTCATCAGCGTGGACCGTTACTGGGCGATCGCGAGCCCGTTCCGCTACGAGCGCCGCATGAGCCGCCGCCTGGCGCTGCTGGTGGTCGCCCTGACCTGGGCGCTCGCCGTGCTCGTCTCCTTCGTGCCCGTGCAGCTCGACTGGCATACCGCCCCGGCCGCCCGCAGCAGCGGCAACGGAGCCCCCAGGCCCCGACCGCCCGCGGACTGTGACTCCAGCCTGAACCGGGCGTACGCCATCTCGTCGTCGCTCATTAGCTTCTACATCCCGGTGGCCATCATGTTGGTCACCTACGGCCGCATCTACCGGATCGCCCGCGTCCAGATCCGCCGCATCGCCTCGCTCGAGAGGGCGGCGCAGCACGCCCGCAGCTGCCGCCTGGACTGTCAGGAGCAGCACCGCTCGCTGCAGAGCTCCTTCTACAAGGAGACCAAGGTGCTCAAGACCCTCTCGGTCATCATGGGCGTCTTCGTCTGCTGCTGGCTGCCCTTCTTCGTCCTCAACTGCCTGGTGCCGTTCTGCGACCGC
The DNA here is from genome assembly GCF_047496795.1 of Chiloscyllium punctatum. Classification (NCBI taxonomy): domain Eukaryota; kingdom Metazoa; phylum Chordata; class Chondrichthyes; order Orectolobiformes; family Hemiscylliidae; genus Chiloscyllium; species Chiloscyllium punctatum. Next base: position 24,286,141 of record NC_092739.1, read on the forward strand.
CGCTCGCCCTCCCCGCCGTGCGTCAGCGAGACCACCTTCGACGTCTTCGTCTGGTTCGGCTGGGCCAACTCGGCCCTCAACCCGGTGGTGTACGCCTTCAACGCCGAGTTCCGCCAGGCCTTCTGGGGCCTGCTGGGCCGCAGGCGGTGGTGCTGCGCGCCAACCGCCGGCCGCGTGCACAGCGCCAACGTCAGCAACGAGCTGGTCTCCTACCACCAGGAGACGGCGCTGCAGCGGGAGGTCGCCAGCGCCTGCGCCGTCCCCATCCCCAACGCGGTGCAGCGAGCGGCCGCCGCCTTCGACAGCGTGTCGCAGATTTCTGCCGCCAACGACGACGACGAGGAGGAGGAGGAGGAGCCGGCCAGCGAATCTGCCGACGAGCTGGACCTGTCCTTCGGCAAGATCACGCCGTCCACCCCGAACGGGGTGCACTGACCACTCCGCCCAGATCACTGGGGCCGCAGCAGATTAGATCCACTCGGTTGGGGGACCTCCCTCCCTCCCCCAAGGACAGAGTCCGTGGGTTTCAGTGACCAGCCGCCCGTGGGCAAAGCATCGACGAACCATCTGCGTATATAAATATATAAAGGAGGCAGATGTTTTCGCACTGTGAGAAAGTAAGAGTGCAAAATGGCTTTTCACACCCTGCCCTGTTCAGTTGACAAGATCTTCTGCAATTGCATGGAATTTTTGTGTTAGCTGGGGAATCGATGTCAGGTTTTTAAAACTGTTTTGCTGGACGCATTCATCATGACTTCCAAAACAGTACAGCACTCTCGGTCCTCGGGGACACGGTACCCCAAGACTCAGCTTCCTTCTTTCTCGAGAGAAGGCAACACAATATGAAGGAACTCGATCAACTCCTCTGAAAATCAGACTTTCAGATCATTTCGGAATGATGACCAAATTATTGATGTGATCTTTTAAAGTATTTTAATGATTGCAGGTGCATTTGGACACTCAAGATAACGATTCAGATTGTAACCATATTTTTCATGACAACAGTTCACAAATTTAATTTATGTAAATAAAGTTTTCCTATAGCAACTTGGTGTAATTTGAATAATGATCAAACGTGTCTCTTTTTTCTGTTCCCGCTCAAGTACCTTGACCACGTGTTTATTGTGAATGAGACAGATCAATTGGAGATTGTTCGCACGCTGTTCAATGTGGCGGAGAGGGGAAGAAATCTGAGCCCGATCCCACCCTCAATCATCGCATGGTCGCACATTTTCCAGCTAAAAATATTGAAGAGAAATGGGCGAGGGAGCAGCAGGTTCAAAGGTGTTGAGCCCAATTGTACCGTCGGTTTTCCCAGGCTGACGCAGTGCAGATCTGGGATTGAATCACAGCTCAATGTTCTGTACAGCACGTAATGCCCAAGGACGATAAGGCACAGGTACCGGCTGCCAATGCAAACTGGCGCACCCAGGGCTTCATATGTTTTAGGGTGACATGAAAAGGTTTGTAATTATGTATTCTTAGTATGCACTGTAGTCACATTCCAAGAGAAAATATTAAGTGTTATATGTTCCCGGCACGTAACTTTTCACTGGTTACAATTACTGAGCAGAAGTCTGTTGAGAATTTGCCAATTGCTCTCCTTATACGAAAGGAGTTGGTTATTTTGCAAATCTTCTTTATCTAAACTTTTGGAGCTTTTACATACTTGCTGGGAATGACCTGTTTCATTCTTAAAATTCAGGACTACCAAAACCATTTCCCTGTTATGCCAGGGGTTACAAGAAAAAAAACAATTGTGGTCATAGAATGATGCATTGCTGAAAGACACCATTCACTTCATTATGCCAATGCTATCTCATTGGTGGAGCAATCAAAAGAGTGCCATTCTTTTCCCATAATAAGATTTTTTTTATGTTAGTAAAACAACTGTAGAACGGGGTTAGATTAGTCAATTCTATATACGAAAATCACCTGTAAAAGTTCTAGTCGCCTCTTAAATGTAGAAAATTAAAGCACATGTTTAATGATGTAATGAATATTGCATGACTCCTAGAAAATAACCAAGAACATGAACATCTTAGGAGTTACTTCTTCAAATAATTCTTAGTACAATTCTGTTCAGAGACATGCAAAGTTCCCTTTTAAGTCTTCTCCCAAGATAGAGAAATAAGTCAAGTTTTGTTCCTAACAACCAAAGCATCACAACATGCGGCACAATACTTTATAGATTTTCTTCTGAAATTGTTATAGACCGTGGTAATACCTCAGTTTGTATTGAAAACGGCTGTCATTTTAATGCCTTTAAAATAACATTTGAAGCACATCAAAGTCAATAATTATTTTTCTTTAACATTTTGTTCTGACATCCCCAATATTTACATAACTACTGAATTCCTGCACAAATGTCATTATTATACCGTTATGAACAGCTATTATAGTGCCAAACATTTCCTGTTCAAAAAGTCCTAAACTCTATAATTATCCCAATTCCAAAAATATCAAGAGTGCTATTGCTCTACTGTGTTGATGAGAATGTTCTTCCAATACCTCTTTCATTTTGAATAGGATATAAGCAAACGTTTGTCCTGTAATAGCTGTTTGCTGTCTTGTTTCTAGCTTCTAGGCTCTGTCTGTTCATTTCAATCATTTTGGTCTTGTATGTTCCATCAATTCTTTGAAAAACATTACCTCTCATCTCCCAGTTGGAGATATTCTTGCTTCTCCCAAAATCCCATTGTATTGAAAATGAACTCATTGCACCTTCCAACTCTAACAATCCGTTTTGCCAGGACTTCAAAACTTCGGAACTCTATTCTTTCTTCAGTCTTCCAATTCACTTATATCTCTAGATTTTTGAAATTCAAGCTGTTGCCACCAGATCACTAATCCTAGTTACTCCTTAACTTCACTTTTCCTCACTTCAATTTTGAGGCTGCGTCATGTTATGGACGTCACCAACACATGAGGACATTGCTGTTGCAGGTGTGCTTTATATCTCTCAAATAAGCCAGTAATAAATGAATAGGTGACAAGATTGTTAAATAGCCATAAAGCAGAGAGAGCATTTTGGAAAAAAATACCATCTAGTTTACACAGAACCTTTTCAAACAGAGGGTTTACCACATTTGGCGTAGCAAATTTAGTTTGCACTTAGCGGCAGTTGCAAAGTTTACAAATCCTGACATTACTAGTACGTGATTTCCTTTCTCAAATTGGGAAATATAGCTGTTAAACTTGAAATTGCATAGAATACAATGCAAATATGCTTAACCAATTTGTATGAAATTACTGCCATTTTAAGAGAAGTATGGTTTCTTCTTAAATAAACTAACATTACAAAGTAATTTTGTACAAGTGTGCTAAGTGTTTACATTCTAATACCACATTGTAATTTATATTATTGTGTAATAGTCTATGTATAATATCAAGTCTATGTATAATATCACAATAAGATTGAAATTGTAAAAAATAGTGATGTATCGGTTTGTATAATTCAAGAGTATTGTATGTGCCCATTGATAAAAGTCAACAATTACACTTTCTTGGCGTGCAAGGAATAATAAAAGACCTTTGACATCATGGATTTTGAATACTATTATTTTTATGCTTGGACATGCTTCTGAATTAAGTTCCTTTTTGATATTTTATGTGAAAAATGTTTCAAATTGCATCAAACCCATTTTACAGCAAGCAGTAATGGAGAAGAAATCATCATACAACAAAAAATTCACATTAGTAATCTTCCAGTTCATAATCAGAGACATTTGATTTATTGAGCATTTCCATTTCCATCATTTGCAGTCATGAATGTAGACCAAAGATTAAATCTTTCTGCGTCTCTAAATCCCTTTCCTCCTTTATGACATACCTTAAAACCTACTGCTTTAAAAAAAATTTCTTCATTTGGTTTAATAATTCTAGGCATGGTTTAGTGCCATTTTTAAAAAGAATTCTCCTTAAAAGTACTAGGTACATTTTACAATAAAAGAAGTTGTAATCGACCATACAAATCATAATGATATACGAACATAGGAACAGGAATAAACTATTTTGCAAATTGTGGTTAATTAGTATCTCAAATTCATTTATCCATCTTTGCTCCACATGTTTTGATAAACCTACTGTCCAAAATCCTATTGATCTTAGGCTTCACAAATTTCAGTTGATCCAACATTCACACTTTTTTGCAGGGAGAGTTCTAAGTTCCTCTGTTCTTTGTAAGTAGAAACTGTTTCTTGATGAGCTTCTAAGTTAACCAGATTTAATTTGACGATCATGTCCTCTTGGTCCACAAAGCTCTGAAACAGGAAAGAGGTATTTAATACTTACCCTATAAATTCTTTTTATAATTTTAATACTTCAATTAAACATAAGGAAATATAATATTACTTCACATAATCTTTTTTTTATAATTTAATCTGTTTTATCTCGGAAACACTATGGTGAATCTGCACCGAACCCCTTGTCAGCCCACTATCAATTCCCTGAGTTTATTGTCTAAAATTGAACAGAGGAATCTGACCAAGGTAATCTGATCAAGGATACATGGAAATATATAGAATTTTCCAACACAGGAACAGATCATTCACTCGAAAGATATTCTGGTGTTTATCTTCCACGGGTTTCCCATACATCTAATGAATATGTTCGACTGTTCCTTTCTCCCTGAGGGGAAAAAAAATAGTCTTTCTGTGATTACAAAGTATGTACTAAGAGAAGATGTACTAACTGCTAGAAGATATGAACATGTAATGATATTATTGGATAATATAATCATTTGTACTAATTTGGAATGTAAACAATGTGGATATGATTGGGTAGAAATGTGCATGAGTTAATGTATAGCCCTTTGATTGGATGCTTGTTATCTTAAAAGTAGTAAAAAAAACATTGTTCTTGCAATGCAAATTTGAGATGTACGCCATTTTTGGTTTGTACATTTCCCATGTATGCATGAATAAACATTTAAACAACCAAAAAAAAAGTCTCATCTGATCTAAGAGGAAATAAGTGGTTGCATTTGCCATTTTATTCCTTGTATACTTATTGAGCTTCTTGTTAAATGTACTGTGCCATTTGTCAAAATTACTTGTGATAGAATGTTCTGTATTGTCACCATCCTTGGCAATAGTTATATCTCCAGAATGATTTTTGATTTGTTTGTTTTATTTGTATTTATCTTATGCTTAATGTTAGAAATAGAAACATAAAAATAGAGCAGGAATAGGCCATTCAGCCCTTCAAACCTGCTTCACCCTTCACTATGTGAATAGCTGATCATCCAACCCAGTACACTGTTCCCATTTTCTCCCTACCTTTGATCCTTTTAGTCCAAAGAACTGTAACAAACCACTCTGGAAACATGAGAGATACCTATAAAAATCCCAGTGGAAGCAATTCAATAATTCAACCATATCTTTCATGATAATATCACTTGGAAACAGAATAATGGAATATGTTCAAGAAAGACCTAAACATTTATCAATTTTGAAGATACCAAGGGATATGAAGATAGTGCCATAGATGAGGGAAGTAAATGCAAAATTGCAAGACTTACAGATATCACAAAAGTAGATGGGAAGGCCAGAGTTGAGAAATATATAAAAAGTTTGTAGAGGGATATAGATAGGTTATGTGAGTGGGCAAAAACTTTGGAGATAGAGTAGGACATATAAAAATATGAGGGCTTTTAATTGGTGGGAGGAATAGAAGAGCTGAATATTATTTAAACAGAGAAAGACTGCAGAAAGCTGCATCACAAAGGAATCTGGGAGTCAAGTGGAAAAAGTCATAAAAAGCTTGCATCCAAGTTCAGCAGGTAATAAGAAAGGCAAATGTCAATGGGTATTAAAAAAAGTCTTACTAAAACTATACAAGACACTAAGTAGACCAAACCTGGAATATATTATAAACAGTTTTGGATATCATAGAATAGAATACTTACAATGTGCAAAATGCTATTCAGCCCTTTAGATCCACACCAAATCTCTGAAGATCATCCATCCCCTACCTTATCCATGTCCCCCTGCATTTCCCATGGCCAATCCACCTAACCTGCAAACCTTTAGGCCATGGGAGGGAACCAGAGAATACAGAGGAAACTCACACAAACATGGGGAAAATGTAAAAATTCCACATAGCCAGCTGCCCCAACCTGGGTCTCTGGCACAGTGAGACAGCAGTGCTAATCACTGAGCCACTGTGTCACCCCCATTTTGGTTCTCTTATCTAAGGAAAAATATCCTGGCATTGGAGGTAGTCCAGAAAAGATTCACTATGCTGATCCTGGGTTTAGAAGATGGCGTTATGAGGGAAGGTTGTGTAGGTTGGGCCTGTACTCGTTGGAGTTTAGAAGAATGAGAGGCAACCTGATTGAACTATGTAAGATTCTTAAAGGACATGACAGGATGTCATGGAAGGTTGTTTTTCCTTCTGGGAGAATCTAGGATCAGAGGGCACAATCTCAGGTTAAGATGTTTCCCATTTAAGATAGATACAAGGAGATATTTCTTCACAAAGGGTGAATCTGTGAAATTTATTTTACTGCACAGGGCTCGCAAGGCTAGGTAGTTTAGTGTACTCATTGTGATATGGACAGGGCTAGGGTGAGGGAATCAATGTTTTAGCGAAAAAGTGGGAAAGTGGAGTTGAGGATTATCAGATCAGCTATGATCTCATTGAATGCTGGAGCAGATTTGATGGGCTGAATGGCCTACTCCTGCTCCGCCATCTTATGGTCTTATATTGTAGAAAATAGTGCAGAGTTAGAACACAAGCTAGTTGAATGGAAAATCAGGGTTGATAGATCAGGTTTGAGGGCTAAATAGCCTTCTCTTATGCTAATTCCTATGTTCCCATCACTGGTCTTTGCTGTATGTGCAAAGTTGATTGCAGGTTTCCTAACTTGCTCTTAAATTAAATTCATCAATAATTAACTAGTTAGTGTTTCATGTTAATACGTGGGCTGGGGACTGTTGTCCATGCTTTGAGCAGTTTGTGTGTTAAAAACACTTTACCCAAGTGCTCTTGGTGGTGAGTTGAACAAATTACACAGAATTTGGTTTAAGGTTCAACTCAATTTTATTAACAAAATATTACTTACTAATACACCATGTAAGCATTTCCCAAATTTCCATAATACTTACTTTTTATCGAGCTTTATCCTTATGAGAAAGGATATTACCTGCAATGATTCATGTGGTTGAGCTGGGTTATTGCAATTTCCTTCTTTTCCAACATAGGACTGGCTGTTTTCCACAAAGGTGGATCCTGCAGGTCATGGCAGATCTTGTATTTCTCTCACTCTTGCTCCAGGTGGTCAGAGTTCTGTTGTGGGCTGCCTCAAGTCTTTGCTGAGGGGTGGCATCTAGATGTGTGATTTTATCCCTTCTTACCTCACGCCTTTCAGAATGTTTGGTGACCTTTGGTCATCAGCTGGGTTCAAATCAACCAATGGTGTTGAGCTAACGTCCTTCACTATTGCCATGTTGAAGGTGCAAAGTGCATATATCAGGCAGTCAAGGTGCCAGAAAGTCTGATCAACACTGTCTAATGCACAACCCTCGGACCGAATACAACTGGTTTGCTTTGAAACATTGTAACCTATATGAGATCCTAGTTTCCCTATTGTCTGTAGATTATAGTCGCTGACTCCTGTTTAATTTAGTTTGGCCAATTTTCTATCAAGCCTGATTTCACCAGCTGTGGCTCAATTTAGAATGTTCAATTTCAGCCTGTGGTTGCTTGAGCACATGACTGACTTATATAGAAACACACAAGCATAGAAGGTAGGAGAAGAAGAATGTGATTCAGCCCTCCAAGCCTGAACTGCCATTAATTATACTCTAACTCAATGGCTTTTTCTCATATTGCCTTCACATCCTTTGAAACCCTTCAGCCCTAAGTGTTATATCTAACTTCTTCTTGAAATCATACAATGTTTTTGCTTTGACTGCTTTCTGTGACCATCAATTCCCCAGGCTCACCACTCTCTGGATGAATAAATTTCTCCTCATCACACTCCAAAATTGCTTACCCTGTAGCCTTACACTGTAACCCCTGTTTTGTGAGTCCCCCATTAGAGTCACAGAGATGTACAGCATGGAAACAGACCCACCATCCAACCCGTCCATGCCGATCAGACATCCCAACCCAATCTATTCCCACCTGCCAGCACCCGGCCCATATCCCTCCAAACACTTCCTATTCATGTACCCATCCAAATGCCTCTTAAATGTTGCAATTGTACCAGCCTCCACCACATCCTCTGGCAGCTCAGTCCATACACGTACCACTCTCTGTGTGAAAAATTGCCCCTTAGGTCTCTTTTATATCTTTCTCCTCTCACATTAAACCTATGCCCTCTAGTTCTGGACTCCCTGACCCCAGGGAAAAGACTTTGTCTATTTATCCTATCCATGCCCATCATAATTTTGTAAACCTCTATAAGGTCACCCCTCAGCCTCCGACGCTCCAGGGAAAACAGCCCCAGCCTGTTTAGCCTCTCCCTGTAGCTTAGATCCTCCAACCCTGGCAACATCCTTGTAAATCTTTTCTGAACCCTTTCAAGTTTCACAACATCTTTCTGATAGGAAGGAGACCAGAATTGCATGCAACATTCCAACAGTGGCCTAACCAATGTCCTGTACAGCCGCAACATGACCTCCCAACTCCTGTACTCAATACTCTGACCAATAAAGGAAAGCATACCGAACGCCTTCTTCACTATCCTATCAACCTGCGATTCCACTTTCAAGGAGCTATGAACCTGCACTTCAAGGTCTCTTTGTTCAGCAACACTCCCTAGAACCTTACCATTAAGTGTATATGTCCTGCTAAGATTTGCTTTCCCAAAATGCATCACCTCGAATTTATCTGAATTAAACTCCATCTGCCACTTCTCAGCCCATTGCCCCATCTGGTCCAGATCGTGTTGTAATCTGAGGTAACCCTCTTCGCTGTCCACTACACCTCCAATTTTGGTGTCATCTGCAAACTTACTAACTGTACCTCTTATGCTCGCATCTAAATCATTTATGCAAATGACAAAAAGTAGAGGGCCCAGCACCAATCCTTGTGGCACTCCACTGGTCACAGGCCTCCAGTGTGAAAAACAACCCTCCACCACCACCGTCTGTCTTCTACCTTTGAGCCAGTTCTATATCCAAATGGCTAGTTCTCCCTGTATTCCATGAGATCTAACCTTGCTAATCAGTCTCCCATGGGGAACCTTGTTGAACGCCTTACTGAAGTCCATATAGATCACATCTACTGCTCTGCCCCAATCTTCTTGGTTACTTCTTCAAAAAACTAAATCAAGTTTGTGAGACATGATTTCCCACGCACAAAGCCATGTTGACTATCCCAAATCAGTCCTTGCCTTTCCAAATACATGGACATCCTGTCCCTCAGGATTCCCTCCAACAATTTGCCCACCACCGAGGTCAGGCTCACCGGTATATAGTTCCCTGGCTTGTCTTTACCGCCCTTCTTAAACAGTGGCACCACGTTTGCCAACCTCCAGTCTTCCGGCACCTCACCTGTGAGTATCGATGATACAAATATCTCAGCAAGAGGCTCAGCAATCACTTCTCTAGCTTCCCACAGAGTTCTTGGGTACACCTGATCAGGTCCTGGGGATTTATCCACTTTTCAAAACATCCAGCACTTCCTCCTCTGTTATCTGGACATTTTTCAAGATGTCACCATCTATTTCCCTACAGTCTATATCTTTCGTATCCTTTTCCACAATAAATACTGATGCAAAATATTCATTTAGTATCTCCCCCATTTTCTGTGGCTCCACATGAAGGCTGCCTTGCTGATCTTTGAGGGGCCCTATTCTCTCCCTAGTTACCCTTTTGTCCTTAATATCTTTGTAAAAACCCTCTAGATTCTCCTTAAATCTATTTGCCAAAGCTATCTCATGTCCACATTTTGCCCTCCTGATTTCCCTCTTAAGTATACACCTACTTTCTCTATACTCTTCTAAGGATTCACTCGATCTATCCTGTCTATACCTGACATATGCTTTCTTCTTTTTCTTAATCAAACCCTCAATTTCTTTAGTCATCCAGCATTCCCTATACCTACCAGCCTTTCCTTTCACCCTGACAGGAATATACTTTCTCTGGATTCTTGTTATCTCATTTCTGAAGGCTTCCCATTTTCCAGCCGTCCCTTTACCTGCGAATACCTGCCTCCAATCAGCTTTCAAAAGTTCTTGCCTAATATTGTCGAAATTGGCCTTTCTCCAATTTAGAACCTCAACTTTTAGATCTGGTCTATCCTTTTCCATCACTATTTTAAAACGAATAGAATTATGGTTTCTGGCCCCAAAGTGCTCCCCCACTGACACCTCAGTCACCTGCCCTGCCTTATTTCCCAAGAGTAGGTCAAGTTTTGCACCTTCTTTAGTAGGTACATCCACACACTGAATCAGAAAATTGTCTTGTACACACTTAAGAAATTCCTCTCCATCTAAACCTTTAACACTATGGCAGTCCCAGTCGATGTTTGGAAAGTTAAAATCCCCTACCGTAACTACCCTATTATTTTTACAGATAGCTGAGATCTCCTTACAAGTTTGTTTCTCAATTTCTCTCTGACTTCTGGGGGGTCTTTAATACAATCCCAATAAGGTGATCATCCCTTTTTTATTTCTCAGTTCTATCCAAATAACTTCCCTGGATGTATTTCTGGGAATATCCTGCCTCAGCACAGCTGTAATGCTATCCCTTCTCAAAAATGCCACTCCCCCTCCTCTCTTGCCTCCCTTTCTATCCTTCCTGTAGCATTTGTACCCTGGAACATTATGCTGCCAGTCCTGCCCATCCCTGAGCCATGTTTCCGTACTTGCTATGATATCCCAGTCCCATGTTCCTAACCATGCCCTGAGTTCATCTGCCTTCCCTGTTAGGCCCCTTGCATTGAAATAAATGCAGTTTAATTTATTAGTCCTGTCTTGTCCCTGCCTGTTTGATTCACTTCTGTTCTCAGCTGTACCAGTCTCAGATCGATCTCTTTCCTCACAATCTCCCTGGGTCCCACCCCCCCTGCACCTTATTAGTTTAAATCCTCCCGAGCAGCTCTAGCAAATTTCCCTGCCAGCATATTAGTCCCCTTCCAATTTAGGTGAAATCCGTCCTTCTTGTACAGGTCACTTCTACCCCAAAAGAGATTCCAATGATCCAAAAATGTGAAGCCTTCTCCCATACACCAGCTCCTCAGCCATGCATTCATCTGCTCTATCCTCCTATTCCTGCCCTCACTAGCTCATAGCACTGTGAGTAATCTAGATATTACTATTCTTGAGGACCTCCTTTTTAAATTTCTGCCTAACTCTCTGTAATCGCCCTTCCAATGTCATTGGTTCCATTACTGGAAACATTCGTCCTCAATCAACTCTCTCTAGTCCCAATAGAATTTTTTATGTTTCAGTGAGATCCCCCACCTCCCCATTCCCCCCCAACCCCACTCTACCCATTGCTTCTGATCAGCAGTGAGTATAATCCTAAATGATTCAATCTCTCTTCATTTATTAATCCTACCATCCCAGGGATTAGTTTGGTTGAGTCTGATTTTCATGCGGAAATGACTTATGGCTTGTAAGTTTAACGTACGTTGATAGAAGTCAAGAGTCATGGAGCTTCCTGATGAGAATCATAGTTCCTTCTAAGAAGCATTTGAAGAGACAAACCTTCTGGGATGTTTTCAGTGTGTTTGCTTCAAATCCTGGGATACAAGTTGTTTGTCAACTCGATATTTGTTTGGCATGAGATGACAGTAAAGCTTCAATTGAAATACCTCATAATAAAGCCTTATCTCATCTCCCTAGCACCCAGTTTCTGCTCTGGGGTTACCATGGTCATATTTAGAGTTTTCTTCATCCTACTTGATATTGCTGAACGCATCATCCGTGGAAACACAGCGGTCTTCTACACCCAGTCACAAGGTCTTCACTTTGTTGCTGTGTCAGTCAACAATACACAACGGAGAACAATGATCAGGGCAGCACAATCTGTTACCAGCAGAATTGTGGGACTGTATCTTCAGCTATTCTATGGTTCTCCCTATTGTCCTGGTGCAAGATGGCTAGCAAAGCACATCTTCACTGCCTGACTCTTCAAATCCCTGATGGGCATCATAAACCACCTCTTCAAGCAGTATCCCTTGCCACTTGTTCACCAGCCACCAGCTAAGCAGAGGGATACAAAGATCTATGACACCTGGGAGTGCTTGAGGATGTACGCATTGTGATTTATTCCAGTGTATTGAGAAATACAGCCAGGGCTCACTCACGGTGCTCACAGGCTCTGTATGTTCAGATAGTAAAAACATTCCCTATTGATTAGAGCCCCTGGATGGCCCACAGGTCCCTTTATGACCATATGTTCAATCAATGGCCCCTTGCATCTTTAGAAAGCCTTCTATAGCCCCAAAACCTTTCATATCTTTCGCCTAGCTTTCATCATTATTTGTGATAGAAATGAAGTTTTCCCACTCTCCTGAGCAATGTACCCATTACCACTTTAATATATCACAGGGCTACCAATTGCAAATCACATGCAGATGACTGAGAAGATCGGAAAGTATAGAAGTTGAAGGCAGCAGTGGATGACCCCACACACAGTTGGAGCTGATCTCCCAAACAATCATGTCACAAACTAATATTACTGCTGCTGTGTTGCACAGAAGCTATTGCAATACAGTCATTCACTCAGTTGCAGATAGTTACAATGCTTATCTGTAAATCCCTCCCATGGGTTAATTTTGGGAATATAGTCCTTAAAATAACTGTGAGGAACTTGAATATGAGGCTGTTTGAATATTCTGGATTAAACTATGTGATTTCTGGGCATTGTGTTCAGTAAGAATTATTGAAAAGTCAAAAGTTGAAGAATATTGTTGTTCACCTATTCTTCACAAAAAAATTTAACATTGTGGAAAATATGCAAAACCAAAGCTTTAAGAAGATATATAAATGATAGGTTTTACTACCTTAATTGCTAAACAGACTGGTGGAAGAGACTTTGTGCTGAAGGTTACCTAGCAACAGCCTCTGAACTACATTTACTGCTTCAGTATCTAGATGGCTGAGTTGAAGGAAAACATCTGCAAAAAAAAACCTCTCTCTTGACAAAGAGAAAACCTAATAGCGGGAAAAGCTGCACAGATGTCTCTGTAAAGTATATTCTGGGAACCCAACAAAGCTCCATTAACTTTAACTTTTCTCTTAAACTCTGAAAGTGGAACCATTACTTCTATTCAAAGACCCAAGTCTAACTGACTTCATATCTGATTTAGAGATCGTGCTTATTTGATAGCTTTCAGCATGTTAACCTCAATGACAAAACGTCTACTGGACCTAGAGAAGTCTTCTCTTGTTTTAAATCTGAGTTTGAACCCTTGGCCCCACTGAGGTATTTTCCCATTTTCCTTTAATTCAAAAATAACAACTTATCACTGCAGAATTATATTGTTTTGTCTGACATGTGATTTATGCATGTCTGGGATTATGCTAATATAGTTTGATTGTAAACAGTAGCTGTGTTGTTAAGTCGGTTTGCCACTTACTTTAAGAATACGTTTGTTTATAATGAATGAGTTACTTTCAGTTTATTGAAGACACCTGGTGAAAGTCTTGTTCTGGGTAACAAGAATAATGACAAACAAATTGATGATTTTGCTAATTAATTAAAACATTTGCACTTATGGTACAGTTTGTGAAGTATGGGGCTTGATTATAACTTACTTCTCCCTCAGAGCCTTAAAAGTAGTGCTTTCTCCTGATGTGTAGCCACCCAGATTTCCTATGCTGACCTTTTGGGCTTTCAGCGTCACCAAAATGTCTATGTTGCTGACAAGTTGATTTCTGCTGGTTTGGGCCGACAGTCCTCTTCCTCAATGGGGCAGCCACCACTCTAGTAGACAGCTTCCATCATTTCTGTAGCTGCAGACTGTGGTGTAACTGTCTGTCCTTGGGTCAACTTCACAAAGATTTGAGCAGTTAGGGGTAACACAATGACCTATTTAAAAAGGGGAAAAACAAAACAGGAAGAAAACGGCGGCATGGTGGCACAGTGGTTAGCACTGCTGCCTCACAGTGCCTGAGACCCGGGTTCTATTCCCGCCTCAGGCGACTGACTGTGTGGAGTTTGCACGTTCTCCCCGTGTCTGCGTGGGTTTCCTCCGGGTGCTCCGGTTTCCTCCCACAGTCCAAAGATGTGCAGGCCAGGTGAATTGGCCATGCTAAATTGCCCATAGTGTTAGGTAAGGAGTAGATGTAGGGGTATGGGTGGGTTACGCTTTGGCGGGGCGGTGTGGACTTGTTGGGCCAAAGGGCCTGTTTCCACACTGTAAGTAATCTAATCTAATCAAAAGGTAAAAATCACCTCTGTTTCAGACTGAAGAGGGTCAAAAAATAATATAATTACTTTAAATATAATTTGAATGTTTGTGATCCTTTTGTGCTGATTTTCAAAGTGTGTCAGAATATATTCCCCTTCTCAAAGCTGACCTTTTCTCCAGGGTGAATTGCTTCCCATTAGGAGATTTCATGAACTTCACAAATCTGCAGGTCTTTTTAATGGCCTCAAAAGCAACAGAACTTTGTGCAATCTCTATTGTTAGTTGTTCACCTGAATTCTGACTACAAACTTCTATGTGAATGAATAACATAGTTTATAATTGCATCACCAATTTTGCTTCTCTAGTAGCTATATTTTTGGTCTTCTAAGGTTTGTGATGTGTCTTTTATGACTTTTGAAAGCCCCATGGCACTTCATCAATGAAGTATGACCGCTGTTGTAGTGCAAGTTACAAGAGTTGACAGTGTGCTTGACATCCTAGATAGGCTGAGACTCTTCCAAGGGTTGCAATTCAATTCACAATAAGGGAGGAGTATATATCTTAATGTATTAATAGAAAATATAAATTAATTGCATTTCAAAATCACTTTATCAACAAAAAACATTTTCTTCCAAGTTTCTTTATATGTAATGGCAATAAAAGGCTAATTAATTCTTCGCTGCTACAACTATGAAGTAAACTGCCAGTTGCAGGTCAGAAAGGATCATACGTTGTAGCCAGTAGCAATCCAACAGGGTGTTGAATGTTTCTGAAACAGCCGAGCATGAGCAATCAAATAAGCAGTTATCATAAAGGTATTTGATTGTTATTTATTTCTACTTGTGAAAATCAATTTCAGCATCACTTGTGTACTTACTTCCATTGCAAGGTTTCTTTTAACCAAGTAATTCTATCATAATTTATTTGAAATTGGAAGAACAGTGAGGGAAGTTGTGTGGCAGCATTGTAAATTCATTCATGAAAGATTTCCTTGGTCTTTCTAGCAAAATTATAAGTGCTTTCAGAAAGAACATGTTGGGACTGCTGCCCAAAGAAAATTATCTTGCTTACACTTATGATGCCATTACAAATAACAATCAAAGCAATTCAAAAGTAAAGAGCATGCTCTACTCAGTATCATTGTAAAAAAGACAGTTTTTATAATTTGTATTTTAAATAGGATTGCAGCCTCAGAGTATATGGCATCAGCTGCCTGGTGGCAAGGCGAGAGGAGTTTCTTAGGAAGAACAGCGTGTTAAGTCTTGCCCTGTGATTTTTTTGAACACTGTTGTCCATCTGTATTCAAAGATGCTGCCATACCTGTTGAGTGTTTCTAGGATTCCCATTCATTGACCAGTTACTTTATTTAATACTTTTTCTTCTGGTTTTTGTGCAGACTCATAGAATGCTATAGCATTGAAACTGCCCTTTTGCTCCATGAAATGTTTGCTCCTATTTTCTCTCCATGAATCTTCAGGTTATTTATAGAGGCTGTGTACCCAACACAAAGGGACTACAGTGATCAAAAAAATCTATCGAGATATTCAAAACTGGAGCACATATTTTTAAGGAGTGAGGAGAAAGATCTAAAGGGGACCTGAGGGGTAGCTTTTTCACACAACGGATGGTTTGTATGTGGAATGAACAGCCAGACGAAGTGGCAGGTGCAGGTAAAGTTACAACATTTAAAAGACCTTTGGACAGGTACATTTTCATGGAAAGGTTTAGGGAAATATGGTTCAAATGGGAATGGGGCTAGTTTAGTTTGGGAAATTTGGTTGGCTTAAACAAGTTGGACTGAAGTGTCTGTTTCCATGTTGTATGACTCTACAATTCTTTGAGTAACTCACCTCCTGAGGGGGCACGGTGGCTCAGTGGTTAGCACTGTTGCCTCACAGCGCCAGGGACCTGGGTTCGATTCTTGCCTCTGTGTGGAGTTTGCACATTCTCCCCGTGTCTGTCTGGGTTTTCTCTGGGTGCTCCGGATTCCTACCACAGACCAAAGATGTGCAGGTCAGGTGAATTGGCCATGCTAACTTGCCTATAGTGTTAGGTGCATTAGTCAGAGGGAAATGGGTCTGGGTGGGTTACTCTTTGGAGGGTCGGTGTGGACTTGTTGGGTTGAAAGGCCAGTTTCCACACTGTAGGGGAATCTAAATCTAATCTAGTCCTGACTCCAAAAATATGTCCACTGTCTACAAAGCACAACTTAGGAGTGTGATGAATCCACTTGCCTGAACAGGTGTAGCTCTAACAACACTCACAAAGCTTGACACCATCCAAGACAAAGCAACCAAGTTGATTCACACCACATCCACAAGTTTCCACTCCCTTTGCCACTGATGTCAGTAGCAGCAGTGTGTGCTACCCACAAGATGCACTACAAAAATTCACAGAGAGTCCTTGGGTAGCACTTTTCAAACCCATGACCACTTCCATGGCAATGGCAGCAGACATATAGGAACACCATTACGTGCAAGCTCCCCTCCAAGCCATTCATCTTTCTGACTTGGAAATATATCACTGTTCCTGTTCCTCTACTGCTGGGTCAAAATCCTGGAACTCCCTTCCGTAGGGCATTGGAGGTCAACCTAAGCAGGTGGACTTCAGCGTTTCAAGAAGGCAGCTCACCATCACCTTCTTAAGGTCAGCTACGGACAGTCAATGGATGCTGGTCAACTAGTGACACCCATGTTTCAAGAGTGAATAGAAAATAGTCTGATGAAAGACATTTGTCTTCTAATTATGATTGCATTTATGAATATGATCATCAATAAGAGGATACAAAATCTTTTGGATAATTTTAGCCAAACATGAAACTATATGCAATGAACAGAGTGGTCCACGGTATTAGATTAGATTAGATTAGATTAGATTACTTACAGTGTGGAAACAGGCCCTTCGGCCCAACAAGTCCACACTGCCCCGCCGAAGCGCAACCCACCCATACGCCTACATTTACCCCTTACCTAACACTACAGGCAATTTAGCGTGGCCAATTTACCTGACCTGCACATCTTTGGACTGTGGGAGAAAACCGGAGCACCTGGAGGAAACCCACGCTGACACGGGTATTGAACAAGTCAATTGACTCAATCTTACTATGGTGAGGTCGTGACATAATTGTAATATCAGTGGACTAACTATCTAGAATTCCAGGTTAATGTCTGGCAATATGGGCTCAAATCCCATCATGACAAATAGTGACATTTGCATTCAATAAAGTAGAACATTTAGAAGTAATAGCTAGTCTTATAGCAACACTATTGACTACTGTCAATTGTCATAACAACCCATTTGGTTCAATGATATCCTTTCAAGAAGGAAATCTGACATCCTTGCCTGGTCTGACCTACATTTAACTCTAGACCCATAGCAATGTGGTTGATTCTGAAATGCCACTCTGTTGAAAGCCAAATAGGGATGTGATGCAGGTAAAGCTTCCGTAGTCTCAGAGGATCATAGGGCTGCTCTGCTTAGAAAGAAAATTGATTGTGAATTTAATTTAAGGGTCACGATTCCTTAGATAAGGAGCAAGGTTACTTTCTTGGTAACCTTAGGCAGTGCAGGAATTGAACATATGCTGCATTTCAAACCTGCTAATTAAGCAAAATGACCCCCTGATGTGATATCCACATCCCACGAACAAAGGAAGGCTGTGATTCAGTTATGGAATTATGCATCAGTTTTGAAGCCAATCTTAATCCATGGACAATATAGGTTGTAAAATAATGTTCTTCTACTCTCAATCAAATCACTTGTGATATGAATGTGTGTAATTAGAAGTTTTATTTCCATCAGATTATTTATTAATATATGTAATCTTTTATTCTGCTAGAGTCACAATTCTGCAATAATTAATTCAATCTCTCACTTAAGCTGTTGACTTACTCAGTTATTTTCTACTTTATTGTAAAAGTTATTCTACCCTTATACCAGAACATGTATAATTAAATATATTCGCATTATGATAATTTATTCTTTTTAATCTAGATAAACTGCATTGGAGGCAGTTCATTAGGTTGATCCCAGGTATGGAGGAACTGTGTTATGAGGCAGGTTGATTTGGTTGGGCCTGTACCTTTTGGAACTTAGAAGAATAAGTGATGACTTTATTGAAATCTACAAGGTTCTTTAGCAGGCTTGATGGGGCTGATGAGAAAAGGTTGTTTCTCCTTATGGGAGAGTCTAGAACCAGAGGGCATAGTCTGAAAATAAGGAGTCACACATTTAAGATAGATGAGGAATTTTGATTGAGGGTAATGAATCTTCATTTTTCTGCCACAGAGGGTTGTCCAGGTTGTGGTGTTAAGTATATTCATTTGTCATTGACAGATTTGATTTAATTAGAAAGGGAAGCAAGGGTTCTGGGGAAAAGGTACACAAAGGGAGTTGAGGACTATCGTATCACCCGTGACCTAATTGAGTGGCAGAACAGACTCGATGGGTTGAATTCCCTGCTTCTGTACTTTATCTTATGGGCTTGCACTTATATGGTCTTAATGTTTAAAATGCATCATTCAATGAGACTAAGTCAACATACCATCATTTAAGTCTGTCTTCTTTGATCCATTCACCTAATTAGTCTCCTACATGTTCTGTTAAATGTCTATTAGTCTTGCACATGAGAGGTGGTCATAAAAAGCTGTTGCTTATCTGGGTATCTTTGAGTGATTTGAGGAATCCCGCTGGACATGTTCAAATGTGCTGTATGTCAGAGTGTCATTTTTGGCAGTGAAGCAGTGCAGAAAATATGAGGGAAGATAGATTGATACCCTAATACACTAAATAACAACTAAGTAACACTTAACTAAACCTGAAACACAGTTTTTGGAAGATGGAAGTAGGTGACAGTGTGTTACTGTTGGTGTCCGACCAAGTGAGTAGGCAGCACAGATGGTGTGCAGTGTTAGTATGTCTCAGGTTGGAGTGTGTGAGGGTGAGTTGAGAAGATGTTGTATGTATTGTGAGATTAGTAGAGCATAGGCATTGGTAGGAGCTGAGTACAATAGCAGAGATGAAGTGACTATGAAGTATCAGAGAGAGGATGATGGCACTTAAACTATTGGCATGTATTAGGACATTGACTTACTTCCTACAGTGCTGAACATTATTCAAGAGGTTGAAACTGCTCTAACCCGGGTAACAACTTCTGACCAGGCTGCCAGAGTCTGGTGTTATGGCCTCCACTGATGGCCATGGTGGAAAGACAAATTCCTGCTCATGCCCCATTTGTCCAGCAGGAGTTCCGGAATCCTGCCTTAAAAGTGGGGCACCAATTTGGGGCAAATGTCAGCAGTCATGTAAATGAGCAGAGTGATCTCGATGTCCATGTACAAAGATCCCTGAAAGTTGTCACCCAGGTTGATAGGATTGTTAAGAAGGCATACAGTGTGCTAGCTTTTATTGGTAGAGGGATAGAATTATGGAACCACGAGGCCCCATGCTGCAGCTGTCTAAAACTCTGGTGCGACTGCACTTGGAGTATCGCGTACAGTTCTGGTCACCGCATTATAGGGAGGATGTGGAAGCTTTGGAAAGGGTTCAGAGGAGAATTACTAGGATGTTGCCTGGTATGGAAGGATGGTCTTATGAAGAAGGTTGAGGGAGTTGAGGCTGTTTTCATTAGAGAGAAGATTGAGAGGTGGCTTAACTGAGACATGTAAGATAATAGAGGATTAGATAGATGGACAGTGAGAGGCCTTTTCCTCGGGTGGTGACGGCTTGCATGAGGGGACATAACTTTAAATTGAGGGTTGATAGATATAGGACAGATGTCAGAGGTAGTTCCTTTAATCAGATAGTAGTAGGGGCATGGAACACATTGCCTGCAACAGCAGTAGACTCACCAACTTTAAGGGCATTTAAATGGTCATTGGATAAACATATGAATAAAAATGGAATAGTGTAGGATAGATGGGCTTCAGATTGGCTCCACAGGTCGGCGCAACATCGAGGGACAACGGGCTGTAATGTTCTATGTTCTAATTAAAGTTTGCTCATGTTTTGTATGCAATAGAACATTCGGCCAATCCTTAAATTACATGAAAAATAACCTTTAAAATTATGGAACCACTGAAGGACAAAATTATTTTCCATAATATGTTTCACATCAGCACAGTTATTTGAAATTTCTGTGTGGTATTTCAGCATTTATTAACATTCTTGCTTTAAATCAGGTAAACAACATGTTAAACTAATACATGGATGAGTTCTGTTTGAATTTGATAACCAATCTGTTATCAATAATACAAAGTGAAACTTTTAATTAATTGCACAGTATGTTACATATTCTTTCAAGTCCTTTGGGCTTTGTGTCACTGATAGCACTGCGAAGGTGATAGGCTTTGACATCAAAACATTTCAGTGCGAATATAAAATTTTGATTAATGTTTTTAATACATTAAAATTTGGAATCTCAATTTATTAATAATTTAACTGCAAAAATCAGTTTTTAATTGCCTCTCAAATAACCATGGTGTTTACTTGGGTCTGGATTTCTACTCAGTGTTGAATTCAAACAGACTTCATTTTCATTGTAGCAAGAAGTTTCACCTATACTCTGGAAGTAATAGATTTTTAGAGAAGTCAAAATTGCCCTTGAAGGGCAGAAGAAGTTGAGAGGACTGTTAAGTTGTGAAGTTATTTAAATCCACAACCCTTTAAAAGTTAAAATTTTATCTGTAACAATGAGAGTTGAAAAAAAATCTTCTCTAACAATTACAAGAGTTTTTTTTAATAGATACTTTCATTGGAAATTTAACATTTTTACAAGTTTACAAAAATAAAAAAACTCTCAAGTACAAAAATTGATATACAATTAAATCTTAAATAAATAATAACCAAAATTTAACAAAAGAAAAATACCGATAAAAAAACTCAACTACTAATCTAACCTACAACTAACCAGAGTATATAATTAAGTCTCTTACATTATTCAAATAAGAGAAAGAAAAACAAAAAAACTAACGGATAACACAGAAATTGGATAGTGAGATACATGCTCGGAATGTGTTAACATCAAATGTAACAAAATCCGTATTCGTGCGGGATTCCTCTCCCAAGGGGCCTCGGACCAGCCAGGTTCGCAATCTCAATTAAATAAAAGCCCTTGTCAGGATAGCCGAAATATCTGTGTTTATATAATTCAAGAAGGGCTGCCATATTTTATGAAATAATTCGGTCTTTCGGTGCACCATATTCGTAAGGAAGTCAAGGGGAATACATTCCATAATTAATCTGTGCCAATTTGAAAGTCCAGGGGGGCCCTCAGCCACCCAATTTACCAAAATATTTTTCCTTGCACAGAAAAAGAGAATAGAAAATAATCTCTTCCCGTGCATATCCAGGGAGGGTAAGTTCGAAAAGCCCAAAAGGAGAGATACAGAGTCCACTTTAATTTCTGTTCCCAAAATTTCTGTCAGGGTACTTGCTACTTTAGTCCATCTTATGACAGGTCCATAGGTAATGTACAAGAGTGCCCACCTCTATTTTACATTTGGGACACATTGGAGATGCTCCTGCCTTAAATTTTGCCAATCGATCCGGTGCTATATGGGCCCTATGAAGTACCTTCAGCTGGATAGCCTGAGTTCTGTTGCAGATGGTGATTCTTCTGGCGTTTCATGTTTCTATAGAAATTTCTAGTCCCAAATCCTGATCTCATGTTTTAAGCAGATTGTCCATATCTCCCGATACTTCATCATGTAGTAAATGATAAATAGTACTGACGGAAGATATCCCCATTGGCCGTAGCACTCTACATTCTCTATCTGATTTATAAAGACTATCTAATAACATAGTCTTCTTCTGTATATAAATCTCGAATTTGGAAGTATCGAAAGAGGTCTCCGTTAGGTAATCCGAATTTCTGATGCAGCTGTTCAAAATACATCAGGACCCCTTCTTTAAATAGGTCCCCTAGACATGAGATACCCCTGGATCTCCAGATTTTAAAAGTGGCATCTAACCCTGGTTGAAATCCCCATGCTCCCACTATCAGAGCATAGGGGAATGTTTTATGTGAGTTGCCCTCATTTTGCCGCATTATATTCCAAGCTTTAATTGTGTTTAGTATCATAGGGTTTTTACAGTGATCCGTAATGATTTTCCTCTTGTCTGAAACTAAAAGGTTAATAAGTGGGCATTTTACTTGAGAAGCCTCGATGTCCAGCCAGATTGATTGCGGGTCAGACAAGACCCAATCAACTATGTCACTTAATAGGGAACTTAATTGATATTTCCTAAAATCTGGGGAGTCCAATCCTCTCCTTGCCTGTGGAAGCTGTAGCTTCTTCAGCTTAATGAGGGGCCGTCTATGATTCCAGATAAAGGAACCCAACCAGCCATATAATTTACGTAGTGCCAGCCTTGGCAGCATCACCGGAAGCATTCTCATAGGGTATAGGAGACGGGGCAGGACATTCATTTTAATTAGTGCTATTCTACCCAGCCAGGAAATTGGAAGGTCTCCCCATCGCTGGAGGTCCTGCCTTATCCTTTCCAGTAAATGCACAAAGTTAGCCTTGTATAACTGACAAAATACTGGGGCAATAAAAATGCCTCAATATAAGAAACCCTCCAGGGACCACTGAAAGGGAAAGTGTGATCTGTCCACTAAGTGGGGTATCATAACAAGGCCACCCATTGGCATAGCCTTCGATTTTGAAAAATTAATTTTATAGCCTGAGAATGCACTAAATGTATTAATAACTTGGATTAAGAGAGGCACGGACATCAGAGGATTACTGAGGAATAGGAGAACATTATCTGCATAAAGGGTAATTTTATGTTTACCTGTACCAATCCTCGGGGCCGTTATATTAGGGTCAGCCCGTATAGCTTCTGCTAGTGGTTCAATTATTAGCGTAAATAACAATGGCGAGAGAGGACATCCCTGATGGCAGCCCCTACCCACACTGAAGCTATCCGAGCCTAATCCATTGGTAACCACAACTGCTTTGGGATCACTATACAATGTTGAGACCCATTTGGTAAACACCTGTCCAACGCCAAACCTTTCCAATGTGTAAAACAAATATGACCATTCAACCCTATCGAATGCCTTTTCCGCGTCTAATGAGACTACTACTTTCCCTACTACTAGTATCTTTCCCTGATGGCAGGCTTGAATCATATTCAAAATCCTTCTAATATTATTGGATGATCTACGGCCCTTAATAAACCCCGTCTGATCCTCCTTTATGATATGTGGCAATACCCTTTCTAGTCTCAATGCTAACGTCTTAGAAAGGATTTTAAAATCTACATTTAGCAAGGATATTGGCCTGTATGACACACAATCTTCTGGGTCCTTTCCTTTTTTAAGGATAAGAGAGATATTTGCCTCTTTCAGCGAAGGCGGGAGACAGCCCTGACTGTATGCGTAGTTATACATGTCCATAAGTGGACCAGCCAATTTTCCAGTAAATTCTTTATAGAATTCAGCTTGAAAACCATCTGGGCCCGGTGCCTTACCGCTCTGAAGTTGCCTGATTGCGTCAAGTATTTCTTGGACTGTTAGAGGAGCATTTAAGACTGATACCTGTTCTGGAGTTAGGCCCAGAAAGGTCAAATTTTTAAAAAATGATTGCATCCTCCTAGTCCTGTCTTCACAATCCTGCGATTTATATAAATCAGAATAAAATTTTCTAAAGATTGTATAATCCTTTTATGATCATGAGTCAAAATACCCATACTTTCCTTGATAGACGTGATAGTTTGAGGGGCCTTTTTTTTCTTTGCAAGAAATGCTAAGCATCTACCCTGTTTGTCGCCAAATTCATATAACCTTTGTTTTGCAAATAATATTTCCCGCTTAGCCGTTTGGGTAAGCGTGGTGTTTAGAGCTGTTCTAAGAGCCGTAATCCTTTGCAATTTGATAATAGAAGGTCTATCAGTGTATGCTGTTTCAGCTGCTTTTAAGCGAGCTTCGAGCAGACGCTGTTGTTCTCCCTTTAATTTTTTCTGGGTCGCTGAGTAGGAGATGATCAAACCTCGCGTGTAAACTTTGATGGTCTCCCACATCATTGATGGGTTGCTAGTCGTACCTAAATTAATTTCTAAAAAAGATTTAAATTCTTGAGATAAGTACTTTACAAATTTACTATCTTTCATCAGGAAGGGGTCCATACGCCAATGCTGAGGGGATGTCCCATTGTTCCTTGCCTTGATTTCCATATATACAGCAGCATATATGATCGGAAATTGCTATACTACCTATTTTACAGGATGATATGGAATTTAAAAAAATTGAGGGGGCAAAAAACATATCAATTCTGGTATGACATTTATGTGAATTAGAGTAAAAAGAAAAATCTCTGCCCTGTGGATGAAGACATCTCCATACATCTACTAATCCTAATTCTTTGTTCAGATCCATCAATTGTCTAGATCTGGGAGATACTCCTGCAGTAATCTTGGGAATCCTGTCTATTTCCGGATCCATAATACAATTAAAGTCTCCCCCTATAATTGTATGACGGGCACCGAGAGCCATCAATTTTGAGAAGGCTTCCGTTATAAATTTAAAAGGATGTGCCGGGGATCAATACAAATTTAAAATCCCATTTTCCTCTCCATTTATAAGGGCTTTAATCAGAATAAATCGTCCAGATTCGTCTTTTATCTAATTTAAGATTTTGAAAGGGAAATTCTTCCGAATAACAACTCCCCTGCTTTTTGAGCTGAAAGAAGAAAAAAAGGCCTGATCAAATCCACCCTGTCATAATTTCAAGTGTTCTTTATCCAACAGTGTGTCGCCTGTAGGAGAGCTATATCAACCCTTTCTTTCTTGAGATTTGATAATATTTTCTTCCTTTTGACTGGCGAATTACTCCCCTTGACATTCCCTTGACATTACTCCCCTTGACATTCAATCATAATCGTCCGGGCAAATCCGAGACCCCTCGGGAGGGGAAACCCTATCCAGAACATCCCGAGCATAGAGCATATAAAATTCACAAAAATAAAGGCTCTCTAATACACTCACAACAGTGTAATAAAAAACTATTTCTAAATAAAAAAAAATATAAAACGTATTTAAATGGAGATTTTCCCCCTTGTTCCCAGGGGGTATCACTTCCTTTCCAAAGGTCCATCATATCGTCTCCCAACCAATGCTCCACCCTTGACCCAGGCGCTCCTCAATAAGATGAGGAAGATTCAGATATACTACAGAGCTAGAGTTAACGATGAGCACCCTACTCCCACACCCCCACCCACACCAACACTTGGATATATTTGGTAATATTAATACCATGAATAAACATATATAACTATAAAATTACAACCTCAACAAGTAATAATTAAATATAATAATACAAAATAACAAGGGAAAACAACCCCGCACCTAGAGACAGAGGTAAAATAGAATAAGGTAACCACCTCCCCCCATCAACATTAACTAGACCATATATATATAGAATAATAAAAGAAAACCCAAGGGGGGGAGAAAATCATTAAGTAGAGAACAAATAAATAAATCCCTCTCCCCACTCCCCCAAGATAATATTAAACAGTAAGGTGAAAAAAAAAGGGGAATAAAAACCGGAGTGGGGGAAAGGCAAACCAACATCAATTGTCTCTTACAATTTATCTAAGAGCGCCCAAAAACTCCTTGGCCTTTTCCGGCGATCTGAAGTTATACACGGATCCTTCATGGTTAAAGTGTAGCGTCGCTGGGTAGCGTAAGGAGTACTGAATATTTAAGTCCCTTAAACACTCTTTGCCTCATCGAATGCCTTCCTCTTTCGGATCAGAGCTGGGGAAAAGTCCTGGAATAACATGATCTTGGATCTTCTCCAAGACTTCTAGAGGCTTCTAGGAGTATCTGCCTCTCCTTATAGCTCTGCAGCCGGAACAGGACTGGGCGGGGGCGCTGGTTCGAGCCGGGCCCGCGTATTACAACCTGGTAGGCCCATTCTACCCTTACCTGGCCTGATCCAGCCTCCAGATTTAACAGCTGTCGAAGCCTCTCTTCAAGGAACCTTGTAAGCTGGCCTTCCTCTTCCCGTTCGGGAAGGCCCAGCAAACGAATATTTTTTTGATGACCTCGATTCTCGAGGTCGTCAATGCGATTCTCTAAGGTCCGGACTCGCTGTTCGAGAGTGCTTTTGCAGCGCGGCTGAGAGTGAGTCCCATTGACTTCGGGATTCTTCAATAAAAGCGTCGATCTTCGCATCCAGTTTGGAGATGATTTCCACAAGGCTCGCCACCGTAGGTAAGTCCCCCGGGGCAGCTGTGGATGGCTCTGCTGCAGCTGGAGAGGGTGGGGAAGGGGTTCCTGCTTGCTGAGAGCTGCGGGCTCTCTTCCCTTTAGTCATTTTTACTGAAGATCAAATTGTTTAAATTCAATACTAAACAACTAATTAAATTAAACAGCTATTTTAAATGATTTGGTGAGTGTGGTGGGGGTGGGTGACCCACTTTGCCCAAGTCTTGGGAGGAGCACTATAGACTCAGACTTGCTGGGTAGCCGCCATCTTGGATCCCTCAAGAGGTTTTTTTTGACTTTACTCAATTTGCATCTACTTAGATGCTCACAGCATCTCTATTATGCCTTGCCTTTTTGTGCCTTGTTGTTTCATTCAGAGCTTAACATCTTACACTACTTTGCATTGTCTAGTTATTTTGGTTTGTCAGCAGTGATCAATTAAGAAGGTGCATATGTCATATGTTGATGCATGGCACTGTGCTTTGTCAATCTCACAACTATACCACGTGTCACCAACTAACATAGTGAACACATTGCATGTGCTAAAGCAAATGGCCATGTCTCAAAGTCTAAGGGAGTAGCCTTTGATTAAGGCAAAGTGGACTGCAATCAGTCAGGGGTCCTGCCAGTCAGTCGAGGGAAGCATCCAATCTCAGTGCAGGGGCTTGGATAAGGTCAGTCAGCTGCTTGATATTTAGTATGGCTAAGCTGTAGGACCAGGGCTCAGAGTGGACTTCTGTCTTCATCCTATCATAAATCCACAAAGGAAATGGAAAGTGACTGCAAACAAGTCTGGAGTGAACAAAGTAAGTGGTTATTTTTCTATCTGAGCACATGGGCTGTATTTGTGAGTGGTGTGAGCCCCTTCAAGGGACAATTGCATTAAACAGGCACTTACATAGTACAGGATGAAGATATCTGCAATCTGAGACCGTTGCATGTGACATCCATAATGTCTGACCGTGTAGGATACAATTCCTGGTCACCTGCAATGTTGGCCATGTCTTTGGTCATTGCAGATTGGAGACAGTCATCTCTGTGAAGCAGAGTGAATCACAAGTGACCAATAAAGTTGACACTTATGTCATTACTCACAAAGATAATCACAGTCTCATAGACTGCACAATGGCAAGGAGCTGGTTTCCTTTCAAGTTGAACTGTAAATATTAACCAACATGATGTCACATGCAATGTTGCCTTTCTTGGGTAATGTGCAGAGTGATGATTTCAGTAACATTTACAATCTCCTAATGTACTGGGCAGCATGCTTGAACTGTATAGTGTACATTGTAATAAAGGCCCCTATGTCAATGAAGAGACATCCCACAAACCTCCTTTCCAGAGACCTCCATGTCCCACTGTACAGAGGCCTATATTAAACTCCTACTTGGGCATGTTATCATAGAATCCCTACAATGTGGAAGCAGGTCATTCAGCTTATCGAGTCCACACCACCCTCCAAAAAGCATCCCATCCAGACCCAACACTGTAATCCTGCATTTCCCATGGCTAATCCAACCAATCTGCACATCCTCGGACACTATGTGCAATATAGCACTGCCAATCCACCTAAACTGCATATCTTTGGACTGTAGGAGGAAACCGGAGCGTCTGGAGGAAACCCACAACAGACATGAGCAGAATGTGCAAACTCCATACAGATGGCTGCCCAAGGGTGAAATTGAACCTGGGTCCCTGCTGCTGACCACTGTGACACTGTCAGCTCACATTCCATGTTTCTGATATTTCCCACAAAGGTTCATTGGAACCATGGCCATTGCAGCATTCATTGTCTCTGTGGCCACAGTGCCATGAAGGTGCAGAGAAATAGAAGAGAAGCAAATGTGCAGCAGGCTGAGACTAGCAGCAACTTCCAATAGATGCCAAATAGCCTACACATAAAGAAGCTTCAGCTGATGTTCTGCTCAGTATGCAGCAAAAATACGTGAGTTTACTGTTATCTAAGTCATTTCCTCTGGATGATGAGATGCAGACTGTGGATAGCCTGGGCAGCATTGCAGAATTACACCAACTGTTGGATCTGTGACCTGAAGGAATGGGTGACCAAACATCCCAATGGCTATCAAGGTGGCAGTTGAGCTAATCTTTTTATGCAACAAGCTACTTTGAAGGATCCACTAGGGACCTCCGTGAGTTCATCCAATCCTTGATCTACAAATGTATTCAAACCGATATTGATTCAATTTGTATCAGATCACATTACTTAATTTCATTTCGACAATGCTGCAATCCTAGCAGTAGACTTGGCCAATGTCACTAACCTACCCCAGGTACAGCACAAGATAGACTGGACACGCATCACATTGAGAGCACTGTACCAGATCACAACTGATATAACTAATATTGTCAATAGTTCAATTCCATCAATGTACAAGGCATCCATGATCAGTGGCACTACAGTTTGGAACTCTATGTTAGGTACCATGGGAACTGCAATGATAACAACATTCTTGAGAACTTCATGTTCCTGCTGAGTTTCAAGGCTGTGTTACAAGCATGGTTACTAGGAGATAAGGTCTACCTTCTACAACCATGGTTGATGACTCCATTATGCAACTTCCTGACTGAGGCCCAGCATTGAGGCAAAACAGCCTTTCCTCTCCCAGGACCACAGTGTTTCAGATGATAGACCATCTGAAGGTGAGGTTCTGAAACTTGGATCGGTCTGGGACAGTCCCTGTAGTACAATGTGACAGGGTCATGTAATCCTTTCGTTCTGGGTTATGCACAACAGGAGCAGGCAAAGAGAGGATGTGACAGACAGTGAAGACCTGGGAGAGCAGCAGCAGTGTTTCCAAAGAGGAAGATGAGAATATTGAGCTGAAGGAACACTCCCTTCAACATTGCAGAGCAGGGCCAGACAGAACAAGACAGACAGCACTTAATTGACACCTACTCCCAAGATTTGTGAGCTGGATACAGTGATCATTTATTGAATGTGAACTTATTGCACAAAAGACAAGCAGTCCCTGTTTATTTCCAAAATCAAATGGAGTCTATTTCATGTTTGCTTTTTCCTCACTTTTGCTATTCAATAAAAGCTAACATTTTCAATTATTTGAAGGCTTTCCCAAATGTAATGCTCCTCACATTTGACAATGAGAAGATGCTGGGCATAAGGGAAGAAGGCACATTCCTTTGGACAGGATCCTAAGATGAGATGGCAGTAAGGATTGTTAACCTGTGTAGCTTGATTTTTGTAGCTGTAGTGACAGCGCATCAGATGGATGATGATATAAAATAACAATAGACAAATGAATGTGCATTTGCATTTACAATGATGGTCACCTGTGCCACCAATGTGCCCTCAGAAGCTGATTTTGGTAACTTGTCAATATGTGTGCTGTTAAGCACCTGGCTGGCAGCATTTTTGGTAATGTTAGCTGCATTTGATTTTATAACAGATTTAGTACTTGAGAGTTATAAATGTTTTGAATGGGCTGTTTTCAGTGGGAGAAAAAAGTTAATATGATAAATGCCAGAATAGATACTTAGAACTATTTCTGACTGAGCCATATTCTCAATATGGTTTCAAAGGTTTTCCATGGAGGCTTTTGTGTGAATTGGATGGAGGGCATAAGGGAAAGAGTAGTGGGCACAAGGCCTGCATTGGCATTACATTGGCATTGGGGCTTTGGGGTTTGGTGGGATTTCTAGCATTAAAATGGAAAGTAAGGTAGGCTTTTGGGAGTTGGCATGAGTTGGCATGGATGGAGTATAGGACGGTGCTTTGTGGAGTTATGGGACATGAAAAGTAGGACTAGAAGAACTAATATTGAACAAAATAATTGGAATGAAGTGGAGGACTGAGGCATTTGAACAGTATGCCTTGTCACTTGGCAACCTCTGTGGCCACCTCTGATCTAAGCGCAGGATCAGAGCCCAACTCCATCCCACATCCACCTTCAGAATGAAGATCCCACCACGCAAAAGAGTTTCTCCCAAGGCAGACATGCCAAACTGGGAAATTTTCCAACTCTTTCTGCCTGTCCCGAGTGCAAAAATCTGGACCTAACCTCTCAGTTTGGCATAACTGTTAGCACACAGTTGTGATCCAGAAGGTTGTTGTTCAAATCTCATTTCAGGATGATCTAAATGAGATTGGCACTGCAGTACTATGCTGGAGTGCTCAGGTGATTCTAAAAAGTATATTTGTTTGCCAAAACCATGAAAAGCAAATTTCCTGATCACTCATTTAATCTTATAAATGATTGCAAGATGTACATAACATGAGCACGGAAATATTTGCTTCCGATCTCTAATGCTTTGAGAATATTAATGTCTATATACCAGACTGAAGTCCCTTATAGGCTGGCTAGGGGAAAAATGTTTAATTGCAGAAGAAATGTTACAGTAATGCAACAGCTTTCAGCACCAATTGTATGGTGCTCAATTCCCATATATATTGAATTCCATTTCTTATTTAACACCAATAGGAATTAAACATGTGACTGTGCAGTGTTAGTTGGACGATGTAGAAAATAGAAGTAAGTTCAATATAGTAAATTAAAGATTTGAGCTGATGGTTTAGAGGCTAGATAATGAAAGAAATTCTGATGAGTGAACTTAAAACGAAAGTCAGCTCTTAATATGGGGAATATTAAAATATCAATTATTACTCCCAGCTCATAGTGGAAAGCTAAACATTTTAGTTCAACTACTTAATCTGGGGTATGGATCAGGGCTGAAAGAGTGTACAGACATAGGGAACGAAAATCATATAGAGATGTAAACATAAGGGTAAGAATTTTAATTTTGGCATATTGATGGAACCAATGAAGGTCAGCAAGTATAAAGGTAAGTGGGTGAACATGATTGAGTCTGAATTAAGCTACAGACAACTGACTTATAGCCAAGAATGAGTATTTGGAGGACAATCTGGAAACAGTTCGAGGAGCTGGGTCTGGAGGTATTAAAAGCAAGAGCAGAAATTTCAGCAGCAGGTAGGTTGAGGCATGAGTAGACATTACTCAGTAGGCAAGTGATGATGAGGAGATAGGTTAGAAACTCAGTTCCTGGTCAAACAGGACAGCGGTGTTACAACCAAGTTGACGATGGGCAATGTCTTATTCGTGACAGTTTTATCATTACTTAATTGGCATCAATAATGAAAGTGTTAAAATAAGAAATGTAATTTTATTTCTCTCTGCCCTTAATAGTTCTTCATTTTATTTTCCAGTTCAAATAGCAATCTGTGAACAAAGGACTTCAGCATTTGTTGAACTAACATTGTCAGCCCTCCCTATGTTATTTGTTAGCACTGCTTTGCAACGATTGAATATCTACCTAAAAAATAACTCTTGAAAAGTTTGAATTCTGTTCTATTTTTGAATAAATTAGAATAACAGCAATAACTTTATTACTTTTGAGCCTGTAATTTTATTCCTTCTAGATTTATCTTTTCATGCTCCAAAAAACATGACTGTTGAGCAGAAACGTGCCCTTCCTGAAAAAAAGGGATGAAAGAATTCTAACTTCTATCATTGACAAATAGAACAACAGTGTGCCTAAAGCATATTTACCTTTACTGGGTCACCTTCAAACCAAGTGTCCAGCTGGTATTCTGAGAATAATATGATGAATGAGCATTGTCAAGTGGCATCTTGATGTGGAGCTAAAGAAAAACCTGTGACATCTTTGGAATGAATAGCCTCTGATGGATGAGCATGCCTATTAAGAGTAAATCAAAATTTTTATATCGGATTCTGAGACTAATAGTTTACATGCAACAGTGATCACAAAGATGCATCAAATCCTGTACACCACAAACTAAAGCAGGACTGACTGATGTCACTGCAATTCTAGTATATGCTGCTGCTTTGAAATCCACAAAGTTGGAAATGTGGAGAGGATGTTTTCCCTCCATGGACTGCAGAAAGTTGGGAAAACATGGTGAGAATGAAAAAAATCAGAATCCCCGCATCGAGAAATCATTTTATGACTTTCTCCTTGTACTTTAAAATAATTTTTATTCATCTTATTCAGACACATAATGATATACCCCCAATCTGGGTGGGACTTTCAACCTGAACTTTCTGGCACGGGTTAGGGATACCACCTTCAAGCAATAAGGTATATCTTACTCCCTCAGGCTTTGAATGGCAACTTTGAAATCTCATTGTTCCGCAGCGATTGCTATATTTTCATGAATTTGCATTTCATTATTAGCCTAACCTACCTTAATGCTACACCACTTACAATCCTCCTCGCCTTCTCTGAGCAATGAGAAGGCACGAATGAAAATTGGAACTGGTGACTGCAGCTCTCTAAAGGCTTGTCCCAGCTGTCAGTGAAGAGTGTCTGCAGCACAATGCCCCTGCCCACTTAATGGTCACTGTCCTCCTTGACACTTAGTCTATATCAGTCAGTATCAGCAAACCACCCAGCCTCACCACATCATCATGCCTGCTCTTGGACCAACTTGCACCTTAACTCTTTAACACATCACTCTGGAACTGAGGGACTTCTCATTCTGTGCAGTGCCAGGCGGTATCTCGTGCATGTGCACAGGATTCATCTTCGGACTCTTACCTTGCTTTCATAATGCTCATTGGAGGCTGCTGCCTCTATGGTTTACATTGCTTTTTAGTGCAGTGCAAGATGGAGGCATCTTTTCAGAGCAGGAAGCATCGAACAGTTCAGGAGAGGAGGTGTTGCTATACATTAATGCCTCAGGAGCATAAGTAGAAAAATTAAGAAATATGGTAATAGCCAACATTAAAGTCCTTCTGAACATAAATTAGAAAAATAAAGAGATAAATTTTAAGAAATTCAACAATATTTGATGAGTCCTCTGCTTAGCTTGCTCTCCAGGAAACGTCAACTGCTAGTCCTCAATGCCACTGCCAGCCCTTACGGACGTTGGGCTGTTTATGGGCCAGTATTTCCTGCAATGAGACAAAGCGGGGATTGAGTATGATGGAGGGCTGGTAGAAAGTAGATGCTAAAAGTGAGTGGAAGAGCAATTATTGGTGATGCACAAGCAGGGACGGTGATGAGGTGTTCCCAGGGAGTGAGTAAGAAATGCAGAGGGCAAGAACAGTTAGAAGTTTGGGGGAAATTAGGTGAGAGCTGAGCAGTGGTCACCATGGTTTCCCTCACGGAATGAAGAGCTAACTTGCCTCTCTGGGCCAGTCCTGAGTGATAATGGTCAGATACAACAGTGTGAGGGGCAGTTCCTGGCTTGTAGTGTCCGAAATGGTGTGCAGTTAAAAATGAGTGATGCAAGGGCCCAGCAATGGTGAACATATCTATTTCTCCTGACATGCTTCCATGAAGTGTGTCAAAAAGCCCAGATGCACAATTGCGGAGGTGAGGGCCGAAGAATTATTTGAGTAAAGTAATTCTGAGCCATGGCAGACAGGGCTCAGGGGAACACTACAAATCAACATGAAAACATCAGTCCATGGTGCCACACAAACATATTTTTGTGCTTCAGGAACAAACAAAAATAACGCATTATGTTGAAAGCTTTAATATAGAAAAATAGCCACAGGCACACCACAGTGGTACAAGTAAAATAGATGCCAAGTCGAAGGACAGATTTAGATTTGATAAATGGGCTTGGAATAACAGAGGAAAGTTAACAAAAGAGAGGAAAGTGTTGAAGAGGGAATTCGAGAGAGTGCAAGAAGTGGTGAGACAATGGAAGAGAGAGGATGTACAATGCAGATGTTTGAGGGTGGTTTTTGCTAGGAAAGAGTAAGACTATTTAAACACAAGGGCAAATTTTAAATTTGAAGCACTAGGACCTGGAGCATAGTCTAATCCAATGGAGAAGAAAATGTCAGACAATTCAATGTTGGATAAAAATAGGAAGCAGGAGTTTGGACAAGCTGTAATTTGTGTATGTTGGAGGATGGGAACAATGAAGGGGAGTATTTTAGTCTGAAGGAAGCAAAGGCATGAATAATGGAATCATTAATGCAATCAGTGGGCTGAGAGATGTTCAAGCTGGTGATATTATAACATTGGAAGGTTGCAGTCTTTGGATGGAGGAAATATAGAGTGAGAGACCAAGGGGTGAATTTGCTGATCTTTGTCTGTGCTGAAGGGTCAGGAACCTGGATGACGCTGTGTTGGACTTTGCTAACGTTCTTTAAGGAGTCACACCAGAGCATGCTTAGGATGGATAAGATGATGCACTAGAACGCAGTTCTTGCAGTTTTTAAAGTAGGATCCTTGATTAAAAAAGAACCTAAGTCCTTATTTGAATATTTAAATGAGTATCCAATTCTTGCCAGGTATTGATGAAAGCCAGAAGAGGGCAGGATGATATTGGTAGTATTTTCCTGGTTTTAACTGCACAGAAGCCCTAAATTTGCTTTCAAGTTCTTTCCTGTAAAAGAAATCTGACTTTTTGCAGTACATTGCTCCTGTATATCCTGTGAGGATCTATTGGAGAAGGGCTAGAAAATAGGCTTCAGCCCAGATAGGCTTATTTCTGGCTTAAAATCAGCAAAGTTTAAAATGACTTCCATTAACTTAAAATTCTTCAAATCCCAGTTGCAGATCCCTCAATGACCTCTTTCCACCCTTCAGGTGCTCAATCCGCAAGCTTTGCAGTCGAACTCCTCACCTCACACTCTCCGGTTCTCAAACTCTCATAGTTTATGCTGCTTCTTGGTAACAGGGCCTTCAATAGGTTCAGCCCTACATTCTGGAATTCCTCTCTCATGCCTCCATCTCTGCAATTCTCTTTCCGTCTTTAAAATTCACCTCACCTCCTATTACTTTACCCATCTTTTGTCACTTGTCCTTGTGCTTACACTGTGCCTTTCCAGCTGTTCTCTTATTGCTTATTTTCATTCTCTGTAAAACTGTGTGGCACATTTTTTATATTAAATACACTGAACAAATCAAGGATGGGATTGAACCCGTGAAAAATTGATGTAAATCACAAAAATGATTTAAAAAAGGAAAGAAATGTCCTTCCCCAAAATTGCGTTCCAAAAAAGTATTACTGATTCTACAGTGAGTGATAAAATGTACTGATTTTTAACTCATCAATTGTTTGTTCAAGTGAATACAGGGAGAGTATACTCTCGACCTGTTTTTTTATTTATTCATGGGATGTGGGTGTAATTGACAGGCCAGTATTTATTGCCTGTCCCTAATTGTCCTTGAGAAGGTGGTGGTGAGCTACCTTCTTCACCTGCTGCAGTCCATATGCTGTGGGCAGACCAACAATGCCCTAAGGGAATTTCAGGATTTTGACCCAGCGACAGTGAAGGAATGGTTCCAAGTCAGGATGGTGAATGGTTCGGAGAAGTACCTGCAGGTGGTGGTGTATTCATGTATCTTCTGCCTTTGTCCTTCTAGATGAAAATCGTCATGGGTTTGGAAAGTTCTGACTGAGGATCTTTGCGACTTTCTAGAGTGCATTTTTCAGATAGTATACTGCCACTGAACATCGGTGGTGAAGGGGCTGGATGGTTAGGATGTGTTGCTTTGTCCTGGCCTCTTAAATGTTGTTAGACCTGTACTATACCCTGGTATTACCCTAAGGAATTCCTGCAGAAGTATGCTGGAGGTGAGACAATTGATCTTCAACAACCACGACCATCTTCCTTTGTACTGGATAAGACTCCAACCAACAGAGAGTTTGCCCCCGATCCCCATTGATTCCATTTTTGCTAGAATTCTTTAATCCCACATTAAGTCAAGTGCGGTCTTGATGTCAAGGGCTGTCCCTCTTGCCTCATCACTTGATTTCAGTTCTTTTTACCATGTTTGAACCAAAGTTGTCATGAGGTCAGGAGCTGAGATAACCTGATGGAGTATAAACTGGAGTAGATTGTTGTAAAACAAGTGCCATTTGATAGCACTATTGTTGACATCTTCCATCAGTTTGCTGATGATCAGCAGTAAACTAATGAGGTGATAATTAGCCAGGTTGGATTTGTCCTTTGTCTTTTTGTGTACAGCACACACCTGGGCAATTTTCTACGTTATTGGATAGATGCTAGTGTTGTAGCTGTACTGGAAAAGCTTGACACTGTCTTAGAACTAAAACTATCTAGAATAACTGAAGATTACAATATTTTTATACCATTTTCATCACATAAGTATCTCATGACCTAAATGCCAATCTAGATTCATTTAAAATTAGAAAACGATGTGCATCCCTAGTCATAGGTTAATATCTTATTCACTCAGTCAGGGATCACTTAATCTTGATTTGATTTTGATTTGATTTACTGTTGCCGCATGTACTGAGATACAATGAGAAGTGTTAGAACATTACAGCGCAGTACAGGCCCTTCGGCCCTCAATGTTGTTTTGCATGCTACACAGGCAGCTTGTACCATACAACGTGCATCAGGTAGCAGAGCCAAGTGCAGAATGCAGTGTTACAGCTACAGAAAAGGTAAACAGAGAGAGAGATCAACATTTTAGAGGTCCATTCAAAAGTCTGATAAAAGCAGGGAAGAAGCTGTTGTTGAATATGTTTGTACATGTGTTCAAATCATTGATATCTTTTGTCTGTCAGAAGAGGGTGGAAGAGGGTATAACTGGAATGGGAGAGGTCTTTGATTTTATTTGCTGCTTTCCCGAGCCAGCGGGAAGTATAGACGGAGTCAATGGAAAGCTTGGTTTATGTGATGGACTGAACTGTATTCATGGCTCTCTTGTAGTTTCTTGTGATCTTGATGAGACCAGTTGCCAAAACATGTTGTGATGCATCCAGATAGGATGGTTTCGGTAGTGCATCTATAAAAATTAGTAGGAGACTTTGTGGACATGCCAAATTTCCCTGGCTGCCTGAGGAAGTACAGGAGTTTGTGTGATTTCTTGATCGTCACGTTGACATGGGTGGACCAGAACAAATTGTTGGTGAGCATCACTCACTGGAACTTGACATTCTCGATCATTTCCAACTCAGCCACCATAATACAGATAGGGATGTGCCCTCCATTCTGCTTCCTGAAGTCAATGACAAACTCCTTCATTTTGCTGATGTTGATGGAGAGACTTTTGTCTTTACACCATGCCACTAAACACTTTATCTTTTTCCTGTATTCTTTCTCATTGTTGTTTGAGATCCGACCTCCAATGGTGGTGTCATTAGCAAACTTGTAAATGGAGTTGGGGTGGAATTTGGCCACACAGTCGCGAGTGCGGAAGGGGGGCTGAGTACATAGTCTTGTGGGATACTGGCATTGAGAATTATCATGGAGGAGATGTTGTCACATATTCTTATTGATTTCCTAACCTAATCTAGTCCCACTTGGCCCATATCCCTCTAAACCCTTCCTATTCAGATTCCAACCTAGATGACTTTTAAATGCTGTAATTGTACTAGCCTCCACTACTTTCTCTGGAAGCACATTCCATACATGCACAACCCTCTGTGTGAAAAAGTTGCCCCTTAGGTCGCTTTTATATTTTTCTCATCTCACCCTAAACTTATGCCCTCTAGTTCTGGACACCCCAACCCAGGGAAGAGACTTTGTTGATTTATCCTATTTATGCCCCTCATGATTTTATAAACCTCTATAAGGTCGCCCCCTTAGCCTCTGACGCTCCAGGGAAAACAGCCCCTGCCTATCCAGCCTCTCCCATTAGCTCAAATCCTCCAACCCTGGCAACATCCTTGTAAACCTTTTCTGTTCCATTTCAAGTTTCACAACGTCCTTCTGATAGAAAGGAGACAGATGTTCCAAGGATGAGTGTAGGACCAGGGAGATGGCATCTGCCGTGGACCTGTAGCGCCAGTAGGTGAATTGCAACCGATCGAGGTGAATTTGGTTGGCTGCAGTTGGTGTGAGTCGTGACTAACTTCCCAAAGCACTTCATAATTGTAGAGGCCAGAGCCATCAGGCAGTAGTCATTGAAGCGTGAGGCACACCGCATGATTTTTCTTTGGCATTAGGATGATGGTGGTCTTTTTGAAGTATGTGGGCACTTCAAACTGAAGTAGGGAGAAGTTAAAGATGTCAGCGAATATTCTTGCCAGCTGGTCTGTGCATGATCAAAGTGCCTGGCCAGGGACTCCATCCACGCCAGTCACTTTCCATGGGTTCACTCTCAAGAAGGCTGATCTAATGTCTGTGGGGATGACTGGGTCTAGGTGCATCTGAGGCTATTGGACAGGTGACATTGTTTCTCTGACCTTCTGCTCAAAGCCCATGTAGAATGCTTTGAGCCCTTTGGTAGGGTTTTATTGTTGTCCGTGATTCTGTTCAACATTGCTTTGTAACCCATTATGTAATGTAAGTTTTACCTGGTACTGTTTGCCCAATTCCTTATAGGTTTCTTAAACCCTTCTTACTCCAAGTCCTTTCTGGAATGTTCTATCAAATACGAGCGCTTGTATAATGTTAGCCTTGGGAAACCACTTACACTGGTTCTTATTGTGTGCAAGGATCATTTGATACCTGGAATTTGCCGACTATTACAGAAAAATAACTGTTTAACCTTTATATTCTAAATACCTCTAATACTGCCAGCTATTCTTTTCTCCCTCTCCCCTAATTTCTTCCCTCTGTAAAACTGTGTGGCACATTTTCTTCATTAAAGGCACAATGCAAGTGAAAGCTGTTATTGAATCGTTGAACTGCTGAGGAGCTGACATGAATGGTGAAAAGGAAAAAAAAGTGAAGCCTTCCCAGAAATTAAATTGTTAAAATATTAATATTATATAATGAATGACTAAGTGCATTGAATTTTAGCTGTTGAAGATTCTAACTCTTTCATCTGTCAGCAAGTACATCAATCACAGTTCCACAGAAATGTAAGGTAATGTACACCCACACATTTCTAACTTAAATAAGATGCATCATGTACAATGAATCGCACTAATCTTTAATATGACTGCTCTTAAGTACCTTTAAGTGAAAAGCACAGTACAATAAAGGATACATTGTGATGATATATATTTGTTTTTCTAATTAATTAACAATTCATAATTAGTTTTTATTTGACCTTAAATTCAATCTTTACTTAAAATACAAAACTGTGGTTATCAGAGTTGTAAAATGTGGTCTAACTAAAATAGAAATTGAAGTCTATTGACCACAATTGTCAATTTAACACAGGAACTGAAGCAACATAATTTAGATGATAGTTATGAATTAATGTCTGAATTTAATATCTCAAGTAGAATTTGTCCATTCTCATTGTACAAGAATAACACAACAACAAAAATGTTTGGTTTTATCGAAAACTTGTTTATTTAATAGTTACTGCTTGAGAGCTTGCTTATTTAATTTGAAAAGAATACAAACCTGAGTTGAATTATCCAATAGGATGAAGGCAGCAATGATGTTATGTCCTAATTGCAAGCTTGTTTGAATAAAATAGTTTTGTTATTATTTTTAAGTTAAAAATCACACAACAGCAGGTTATAGTCCAACAAGTTTATTTGGAAGCACTAGCTTTTGGAGCACTGCTCCTTCATCAGGTGGTTGTAGGGTGTAAAATTGTAAGAAGTTCTTTTGTATGTAAATTGCAGAACTTCTTTAAAAGTTACATTCTCAAATGAACTTTAACGATTGGTGTCATGTTGGCCCAGATAATGCTCTGTGTGATGCCAGGATCAACTGGGCCAAATGTTCCGGACTACTGGTCGGTCCTTGGCGGGTGGACTCTCTGCTGGAGGAATTACGGGGGTTCAGCTGGAGTACCACCCATCTCCTCTATCTGGGGGTCTACCTCAGCCTGGTTGAGGAGTCCTGGCCGGCCAACTGGCAGGAGCTGGAGGCCAAAGTCTTGGCTCGCCTAGGCCGCTGGACAGTACTGCTCCGAGTGCTATCTTACAGGAGTCAAGTGCTGGTCATAAACCAGCTTATGGCCGCCATGCTGTGGTACCAGCTGGTCACTTTGGTCCCTCCTCCTTGCTTTGTTGCTGACATCCAGAGAATGTTGGTCGACTTCTTCTGGGACAGAAAGATGTACTGGGTCACTGTGCAGGTTCTGAGTCTCCCTATTGAGGAGGGCGGTCAGTCACTGGTGTGCGTCCGCACCCAGGTCATGACATTCCGCCTTCAGACCTTGCAGCGATACCTTTACGTTGAGCCTCCTCCTAGGTGGTGCGCCTAGGCGACGTATTTTTTCTGCCAGGTGCGTAACCTCAACTACGACACGCAGCTCTTGTTCGTCGACCGTGACGGTTTGGAGGTCACCCTCAAGACGCTGCCTGTCTTTTACCAGGACCTGATCACTGTCTGGAACATGGTCAAATCGTGTCGCGCCTACCTTCCGGCAGGAGTAGCGGCTGTCGTCCGGGAGCCATTGGTCAGGAATCCGCAACTCCGTACTCGCGGGTTCGAGTGGCTGTCAGAGGGGAGGGCTGTGGCGGCGAGGGTGACCAGGGTCGGGGACGTGCTGGGTGCCGGGGGCCTGGGCTGGACTATGTCACAGGACATAGCGAGCAGGACAGCAGTAGACGTCCAGTACGTGGCCACCACTATCCGACGCCTTAAAACAGCGGTGCTCGGACCCGACATAGTGCACCAGTTGGAGGATGCTCAGGTGTGCGGTGGGATCCCGTCCGTGCTCACCCCAGCCCGCACAGAATTTCACATTGACCCTAAGATCCCATACTTCCCGCGGGAGCCTGTGCCTCACAACCTGAGCCGCCTCCGGAATTTTAATTTTGTTCCTTTTAAGGACGTAAAAAGGTGGGCCCTATACAGACTGCTGCTGCACACCGTCCACCTCTTCTCCCTCATCCACTGTCCGGTCATGCCTTGGCGTGCCCATTTGCCACTGGGTGGTGGGGATCCCCAGTGGAGGGCTCTCTACGTGGGAGTCCTCCCCCTTTCCCTCAGGGATCTGGGGTGGAGGGTGCTGCACGCAGCAGTCCCCTGCAACTGCAGATTGAGGTGGTTCACAGACTCCCAGCCCAACTGCTTATTCTGTGGCACTGTGGAGTCCGTGGACCACGTGTATATTAGGTGTGTGCGTTTGCACTCCCGTTTTGATTTTCTTAAAAACCTCCTCCTCTGCTTTTGGTTGCACTTCAGTCCCATGCTCCTGATCTTCGGGCACCCGGTACGGAGGAGGGAGGGCAGGTCTGAAGAGCTCCTCATGGGTCTGCTCCTGGGCCTGGCCAAACTGGCCATCAACAGGTCCAGGCAGTGGGCCATGGAGGGGGTCGTTAGGGCCGATTGCCTGTCCCTCTTCCGGGGTTACGTTAGAGCCTGGGTGTCCTTGGAGAAGGAGCACGCGGTGTCCACCAACACCCTGGAGTCGTTCAGGGAGAGGTGGGCACCGCAGGGAGTGGAGTGTATTATTTCCCCGTCCAACTCTATTTTGATTTAGTCCCTACCCTCCCCTTCACTGTTTGATCACACAGCATTGCCCTTTGATGTGAAGGGCACTGCTTGTCACTGGCCACTTGGGTGTTTCCTATCTTCCTGGTGGTGGAAATTTGAATAAAGATTCGTGCACCTTGTGTCTTTCACTTTGTCCCACACCCGCACACACACAACATGGGTGTTTAAAAGAAGGAAAAAAAAATGCCCTGTGTGAGGCTGTCTGTGCCACAATGGTCAGACTGATTCTAATCCAAAAAACAGATTTACAGAATCTTACATGGATTCATAGAATTTTTGAGCAAAATTTGCTTTCCCAAAATGCAGCACCTCGCATTTATCTAAATTACACCCCATCTGCCACTTCTCAGCCCATTGGCCCATCTGATCAAGAACCCGTTGTAATCTGAGATAACCTTCTTCGCTGTCCACTACACCTCCAATTTTGGGGTCATCTGCAAACTTACAAACTGTACCTCTTCCAAATCATTTATTTAAATGACAAAAAGTAGTGGACCCAGCACTGATCCTTGTGGCACTCCACTGGTCACAGGCCTCCAGTCTGAAAAACAACCCTCCACCACCACCTTCTGTCTTCTACCTTTGAGCCAGTTCTATATCCAAATGGCTAGTTCTCCCTGTATTCCATGAGATTTAACCTTGCTAACTAGTCTCCCATGGGGAACCTTGTCGAATGCACTACTGAAGTCCTTATAGATCACGTCCATCAATCCTCTTTGGTACTTCTTCAAAAAACCCAGTCAAGTTTGTGAGACATGATTTGGATGTGAGCATAAGAGGTACAGTTAGTGAGTTTGCAGATGACACCAAAATTGGAGGTGTATTGGACAGCAAAGAGGGTTATCTCAGGTTACAACAGGATCTTGACCAGATGGGCCAATGGGCTGAGAAGTGGCAGATGGAGTTTAATTCAGATAAATGAGACATGCTGCATTTTGGGAAAGCAAATCTTAGCAGGACTTATACACTTAATGGTAAGGTCCTAGGGAGTGTTGCTGAAAAAGAGACCTTGGAGTGCAGGTTCATAGCTCCTTGAAAGTGGAGTCACAGGTAGATAGGATAGTGAAGAAGGCATTTGGTTTGAGGTCAGAGTATTGATTACAGGAGTTGGGAGGTCATGTTGCAGCTGTACAGGACATTGGTTAGGCCACTGTTGGAATATTGCTTGCAATTCTGGTCT
Source organism: Chiloscyllium punctatum (assembly GCF_047496795.1). Lineage (NCBI taxonomy): Eukaryota > Metazoa > Chordata > Chondrichthyes > Orectolobiformes > Hemiscylliidae > Chiloscyllium > Chiloscyllium punctatum. The sequence continues at coordinate 24,329,150 of NC_092739.1, forward strand.
CCTTTCTATTGGAAAGATCTTGTGAAACTTGAAAGGGTTCAGAAAAGATCTACTAGGATGTTGCCTGGTTTGGAGGATTTGAGCTATAGGGAGAGGCTGAACAGGCTAGTGCTGTTTTCCGTGGAGCATCGGAGGCTGAGGGGTGACTGTATAGAGGTTTACAAAATTATGAGGGGCATAGAACATAGAACATTACAGTGCAGTACAGGCCCTCGATGTTGCGCCAACCTGTCATACCAATCTGAAGCCCATCTAACCTACACTATTCCATGTACACCCATATGCTTGTCCAATGTACTTAAAGTTGGCGAATCTACTACCATTGCAGGCAAAGCATTCCATACCCTTACTACTCTCTGAGTAAAGAAACTACCTCTGACATCTGTCCTATATCTATCACCCGTCAATTTAAAGCTATGCCCCGTCGTGTTCGCCGTCACCATACTTGGAAAAAGGCTCTCCCTGTCCACCCTACCTAACCCTCTGATTATCTTATATAAATGGATAGGGTAAATAGACAAAGTCTTTTCCCTGGGGTCGGGGAGTCCAGAAGTAGAGGGCATAGGTTTAGGGAGAGAGGGGAAAGATATAAAAGAAACCTAAGGGGCAACTTTTTCACGTAGAGGGTGGTACGTGTATGGAATGAGCTGCCAGAGGAAGTGGTGGAGGCTGGTATAATTGCAAAATTTTAGAGGCATCTGGATGGGTATATGAATAGGAAGGGTTTGGGGGGATATGGGCTGGGTGCTGGCAGGTGGGACTAGATTAGGTTGGGATATCTGATCAGCATGGATGGATTGGACCGAAGGGTCTGTTTCCATGCTGTACATTTCTATGACTCCATGACTGCATGCTCTGGGAATAGACAATAAACAATAGACAATAGGTACAGGAGTAGGCCATTCTGCCCTTCTAGCCTGCACCACCATTGAATTTGACCATGGCTGATCATCCTTAATCAGTATCCTGTTCCTGCCTTCTCTCCATAACCCTTGATTCCACAATCCTTGAGAGCTCTATCCAACTCTTTCTTAAATGAATCCAGATACTGAGCCTCCACTGCCCTCTGAGGCAGAGCATTCCACACACTGGAATGGAACTTCCATTCCACACACTCGCTCTTGGAAGCGAGAAAGAAGGTTGCTAAGCTGCTGGTGAAGATCTTTGCCTCCTCCCTCTCCCCAGGAGTCATACCAGAGAATTGGAAGGAGGCAAATGTTGTTCTTCTTTTCAAGAAGAGCAATAGGGAAATCCCTGGCAATTACAGACTAGTTAGTCTTACATCTGTGGTCAGCAAAGTTTTGGAAAGAACTCTGAGGGATAGGATTTATGACTGTTTGATAAAGCATAGCATGATTAAAGACAGTCAGCATGGCTTTGTAAGGGGCAGGTCATGCCTCATAAATCTCATTGAGTTCTTTGAAGAGGTGACAAGGCAGGTTGACGATGATTGAGCAGTGGATCTGATATATATGGACTTCAGCAAGACACTTGATAAGGTTCCCCATGGTAAGTTCATTCATAAATTCAGGAAGTATGGGATACAGGGAGATTTGGCTATCTGGATTCAGAATTGGTTGGCTGACAGAAGGCAGAGCGTGGTTGTAGATGGAAAGTATTCTGCCTGGAGGTCAGTGTTGAGTGGAGTCCTGCAGGGCTCTGTTCTTGGGCCTCTGCTCTTTATAGTTTTCATAAATTATGACTTGGATGAGGAGGTTGAGAGGTGGGTTATTAGACTTGCCGATGACACAAAGGTTGGAGGTGCCATCGATAGTATAGAGCACTACTGCAGGCTGCAATGCAACATAGACAGGATACAGAGCTGGGTTGAGAAATGGCAGATGGAGTTCAACCTGGATAAATGCGACCACGAATGCTGAATATAAGATTAAAGACAGGATTCTTGGCAGTGTGGAGGAACAGAGGGATCTTAGTGTGATCCCTCAAAGTTGCCACCCAAGTGGATAGGGTTGTTCAGAAAGCATATGGTGTTTTGGCTTTCATTAACAGAGGGATCGAGTTTAAGAGCTGTGAGGTTTTGCTGTAGCTCTACAAGTCCCTGGTAAGACCACAGTTGGAATATTGTGTCCAGTTCTGGTCGCCCTATTATAGGAAATATACAGAGACTTTGGAGAGGATGCAAAGAAGGTTTACCAGGATGCTGCCTGGACTGGAGGGCTTGCCTTATGAAGAGAGGTTGAATAAGCTTGGACTTTTGTCTCTGGAGAGAAGGGGGAAGAGAGCTGACCTGATGGGGGTATACAAGATAATGAGAGGAATGCATAGATCAATAGCCAGAGACTTTTCCCCAGGGCAGAATTGATTGGCACGAGGGGTCATAGTTTGAAGATATTAGGAGAAAGATATAGAGGGGACGTCAGAGGTAGGTTCTTTACGCAGAGAGTTGCGGATGCATGGAATGTGTTGCCAGTGGTTGTGGTGGAAGCAGAGTCATTGGGACATTTAAGTGACTGCTGGACATGCACATGGAAAGCAGTTAGTTGAGGGGTGGGTCGGTTAAGTTATTTTATTTTACATTAGGAATAATCCTCGACACAACATCATGGGCCAAAGGACCTGTTCTGTGCTGTATGTTTCTATGTTCTATATACTCACTATTGCAGACTTACTGTAAGGCCACACGTAAAAATATCACTTATCTGTTTTTGTGCTGTGACCTCTCCCAAACAGCTTCCTCCAAGGTCAGTTGTGAATTTCACTGTTTGTTAATTTTCCCAGACACACTCCGACGTCCAGCGATACACGAATTCAAACAGCAAAGGCAGTAACTGCGTAGATTCACTGCTGTGTCATTTAGCAGTGTGGGTTTCTTTCTCTATCTCTCTCTCGTTCTCCTGCACTGCCTGACCATGTGCCTTTGTCTCCCTTTTAAAAGTGCTGCTGTTTTGACTTTTTCTTTCTCCAAAGTTCCAAAACAATGCAACAGCATATAAAAGAGCTCCTGGAATTCGAAGAAATCACCTCCAACGCCTAAAATACCTCAAAAAAGGGATCAGCCTGTTACAGCCAGAAACTTTTCTTGTCCTCCATCTTGGAGTAAAGTCTAAGTCCCATCTCCATAAAGGTGTTTGGGACTATCGACATAGGCACACGGGCCTAGCCATGGCTTGAAGCCTCATTCAGCCTGCGAATCTCACATTGATCGCTGAGAGGAGCTGCATTCTTGCTACCACTGATGCTGCTGACGCTGCTGGCCTCTAATGTCTGGAGGAGATCCTTGCTGCCATCTATAATCATCTAGAGGAGCCGTGTCTGTTGTAGCTGCCTCCAACCACTGGTAAGCTGCTGCAATTCCGTGCATGGCCTGCTTTCACTGTCAATGCCATGCTGCCATAATTGGTTGCTGCTGTCCAATCGGCCACAAGTGGGGCAAAAGTGTGAATACAGTGGTAGCAAGTCGCACTGAGGCAAGTTTTGTGAAAACAAAGTGAAGTACTTCTCAGTGTAGGGTTTTGAAGGAAAAAAAAACAGAGAGTCCCTTATCATTATACGTTAATGATCAGATAAGGCCTCGACATGTCTCTTCTCTAACACCTTGTTTGGTCAGATCCTATGTATAAGAGTTTCTTAAAATATTGTGTCTAAAGTCTTGAATGCTGGCCTTAGTTGTTTTCTGCTGGAGAAATAAAAATCATCTGGTACACCAAATCTCATGATATCATGGGGAAATGAAGACTCACCTACTTAGTGGCACCATAGGAAGCCATTCCCTCGTGGCCTACAAACATTCAATGTGACAGAACCAAACCTACATATGAGGTCAGTTGTCACTTTTCTGTTAACACAAAGCAAGTAGCTGGTCAGACCCAAGTCATGATTCCTTGCTAATGCCATCTTCTGAATAAGCTGCATATTTGACCAAATAGGCCTCATCTTCCAATGTCAGAGTGTCCTAGTAAAAAGAAAACCTGTAAAGCTGGGACTGAGCTTCACCCCAAGACCTTGAGCTTTGGTGGGTGTAATAAGTGGTGGGTGGGAACATGCTTTGTATGTAAGAGGGAAGAGTAAGATGGCACTCAGATTCAAGAACATGGCTATAAGTCACCAACACAATGAGAGTTACAGGAAAGATCTGGCGCATGTGGATCCAATGCCACAAAAGTTTCAATTGCCTCTGATAAGGTGAGGCGATCTCCATCAAAGGGGCAGACACTTGTTCGGCAACCCTACAAACCTCAAAGCAGCTAAGGAGCCACTTCTCAAAATTGAAGGAATTTGGTCACCAGGGTGTTCACAACCGTTGAAGACATTCTGAGGCAAATTGTTTAAATCAATGCTCACCATCAAACTGGTCCCTTCCTTTGTTAATAAAGTGACCTAACCTTGTCCTTTTTGGTTATTCTTCTCGAGCATTGAATACCTTTGATGATTGAGTTTCCAGCCTTGGTCACCCTATAACCACATGTCTGTGATAGCCATCAAGCTATATTCTCACTTGTGCCCTTCTCTCACCTTTCATCTGATGAGATTTATCTTTCCTTTGTATCAAGGGTCGCTCATCCTTAATGAACTACAAACAGATTACAAACATTTGAGAGACTGTTGCAGAACACCATTTAATACATGGGCGGGTGGATGCCTCTGCCTCTGTTTGTGTTACTAGAGTAGATGTGAAACTAAGTCCTCAAAGGATGGCCCTCATTTCTTAGCATCCATTCATGGACTTGAAGTGTTAACTGGAATAGCTGCAGAAGAAAATACAGATGGAGAATGAAAATACTGTTGTAGCTAATGGAAAAATGATGCACAGACAACAAGGATGCCTTTTTTGTGATCACAGACAGCTGCATATTCAGGAACTTGTTGGCCTTCCTCTTATTGAACTTCTCTATCCAGTTAGTGGGTGCTTGATAGAAAAATGAGTGTCATCAACAGTACCTTCCACTTCGGAGGAACTAGGTAATGATGGCAAAATCCAGTGCCCTCTGAACAGAAAATGTCCCATTAGTCCAGCATTGCTGAAGAGGGCATCTGAAACAAGTGTGCCTATCTGCATATAGTCTGCATATCTCTGTATGATGAAGCAGAGGTCTACAGTAGATCCTTGAATGGATCCAGTGGCAAAGAGATTCAAGGACACAGCTTCTTTGGCTGTTGGCTGGTTGGTGCTATTTATTGGAAGTCTTGTGAAGCCCGAGGACTATTTGTATTCCTTCGATTCCAAATAGTTTTTGAAAATTGCCTTACTTCTCTTTATGTTGGTGACCACAAATTAGGTCCCATTCATGTCTTGAAGGCCTATAGAGTGTAAACTTAAGGCCTAAGGCTGTTCCATTATTTAAGGGAGCTCAAATTCTTACAAAGGCCCTCAGCCAATGCTAGACAGCACATTAGTTTATCTAATATCTGTAAGGGCTTGATAAAGGACCTGAAACAATTTCAGGTTGGATATATTTTGTGAACTTTCATGTTATGAGACATTTGTCGAAAGAAGCCATTTCTAATGGAGGCAGCTCAGACAAGGTTCACACGGATGATCCCTGGTATGGAGGGATTGTCTTATGAGCTAAGGCTAAACAGCTTGGGGCTTTCCTCACTGCAGTTTGGAAGAATGAGAGCTGTTCTCATTGAAACATACAGGATTATTACTGGGCTTGACCAGGCGAATGTGGGGAGAATATTTCTCCTCATGGAACACTCTAAGATCAAGAGTCTCAGAATAAAGGGCCACCAATTTAAGAATGGAACACCTTGCCACAAAGAACTGTGGGTGCGGAGTCCTTGAGTATTTTTAAGGCTGAGATAGATTTTTGATCAGTAGGGAAATCAAGAGTGATGGGGAAAGAGCAGGAAAGTAGACATGACAAACATCAGATCAGCCTTGATCCTGTTGAATAGCTGAACAGTCTTGAGGGTTTGAATGGCCTGCTCCCATTCCTGTTTCCTATGGTTTTATGCCTGTTTAATATGCATAAGACCAATCTATATTCCCATTCTTTAAGACTGATAATGCACAAACTATATGGAGCTTGGCACATAATTTAAGAATCCCTACGGGGTGGAAGCAGGCCAGTTGGTCCATTGAGTGCACACCCTTTGAAGAGCCAATGGAGGAAACCCTGCAGACATGGGAAAAATGTGCAAACTCCACACAGACTGTTGCCTAAGGGCAGAATTGAACCCAGGTCCCCAGTGCTAACCACTCTGCAACTCTATCAAGGGTCTATCATATTAGACTTTTTAAGTCAGAACAGCTTAGCAATTTATAACTGATAAAAAGTCAGCATCACATCTCATTTTCTGCAAAAAATATTAGCATTTGTTATGACAGTTGATTGCCATATTTTCTATAATACTCTGTATTCTACTTTAGCTCTTTGTATATGCTTCCAAACACACACTGATCAAACCTGAAAATGCATGATCCCTGTAATTACTGTGAACCGTAGAGGTGGCATAACACGGGATAGATGTTTCTTTTCACCAGCTGGATTATAATTGGATGTAATGGATCACTCAATCATCAGAGAAATTTCACAATTTTTATTTAATTGATTTCAATCTAAAATTGACTGGAAATCTCCTCCAATAAAGTCATCAAATAGTGAAGTTACTCTCAGAACTCAATCCAATTTCAATGTGTTATTGACTAAGTAGATATACTTGAATCAAAGAGAAAAGTTGGATCAGCCTTCATTCTTTTGCTCAGCCTTATTTTATCACCATTATTTCCACTGCCCTTTCTCCTAAAGTTGTTGGATCGTTGATGGGGTACAGATCCATAGACATTGTGTGCCCTCTGGTACCTGCTAAACATTGAACGCTGATTGGCTGCTACTTTTCCTGGGCTGATGGGTGAGCAGGATTTTTCAGAATTGATGCTGTACATATTTCCAACAGGAGTTGCTGTCCTGATCAATCTTATTGAGACATATTTCTGGAGCAGTTGGGACAAACCTAGACTACCATTGTGCCACATAATTCCTCTAAGTGTTGCTGCACACTGATCCCTAACCATTCCCCAACCTAGGAATTCTAATATCAATCATACAACTCTATCATCAATGCAACCAAGATAACACAGCATAAGACTCTGTATAGCTCAACTATTTTCTGGATAGATTTACAGAATCTTATAGGAACTAGGATTAGTTCAAGGGTTGTGAGAAGATTTGTAGCTTGGGTGCTCATTGTTGTGGTTCTGTTCGCCGAGCTGGGAATTTGTGTTGCAGACGATTCGTCCCCTGTCTAGGTGACATCCTCAGTGCTTGGGAGCCTCCTGTGAAGCGCTTCTGTGATGTTTCCTCTGGCATTTATAATGGTTTGTCTCTGCTGCTTCCGGTTGTCAGTTCCAGCTGTCCGCTGCAGTGACCGGTATATTGGGTCCAGTTCGATGTGTTTGTTGATAGAATCTGTGGATGAGTGCCATGCCTCTAGGAATTCCCTGGCTGTTCTCTGTTTGGCTTGTCCTATAATAGTAGTGTTGTCCCAGTCGAACTCATGTTGCTTGTCATCTGCATGTGTGGCTACTAAGGATAGCTGGTCGTGTCGTTTCTTGGCCACTAACTAGCCTCGGTGACAATGGTGCAGGTACCTCATTGACCATGCTGCTGGTACCTCAGTCACCATGCTGCAGGTACCTCATTGACCATGCTGCTGGTACCTCAGTCACCATGCTGCTGATGCCTCAGTGACCATACTGCTGGTGCCTCAGTCACAATGGTGATGGTACCTCACTGACACTGCTGCTGGTACCTCACTGACACTGCTGCTGGTACCTCACTGACTATGCCCCTGGTGCCTCAGTGACCATGCTGCCGGTACCTCAGTGACCATGATGATGGTATCTCAGTGACCATTCTACAGGTGCCTCAATGACCATGCTCCTGGTGCCCCTCTGAACATTCTACTGGTGCCTCACTGACCATGCTGCTGGTACTTCACTGACCATGCTGCTGGTGCCTCACTGACCATTCTACTGGTGCCTCAGTGACCATGCTGCTCATGCCTCACTGACCATGCTGCTCGTACCTCACTGATGATGCTGCTGGTGCCTCAGTGACAATGATGCTGGTGCCTCAGTTCCATGCTGCTGGTGCCTCAGTGACCATGCTGCTGATGCTTCAGTGACCATGCGGCTGATGTTTCACTGACCATGCTGCTGGTACCACAATGACCATGCTACTGGTACCTCACTGACCATGTTCAATGACCATGTTGCTGGTGCCCCTCTGACCATTCTACTGGTGCCTCAGTAACCATGCTGCTGGTGCTCATTGTCCATGCTGCTGGTACCTCACTAACCATGCTGCTGGTGCCTCACTGACCATGGTGCTGGTGCCTCATTGTCCATGCTGCTGGTACCTCACTGACGATGATGCTGGTACCTCACTGACCATGATGCTGGTACCTCAAGTCAGCATGCTGCTGGTGCCACAGTGACCATGCTGCTGGTACCACAGTGACCATGCTGCTGGTACCACAATCACCATGAGGTTGGTGCCTCACTCACCATGATGCTGGTGTCTCATTGTCCATGATGCTGGCACCTCACTGACCATGATGCTGGCACCTCAGTGACCATGATGCTGGTGCCTCACTGACCATGCTGCTGGTACCTCACTGACCATGCTACTAGTGCCTCAGTGACCATGATGCTGGTGCCTCAGTGACCATGATGCTGGTGCCTCAGTGTCCATGTTGCAGATACCTCAGTGATCATGCTGTTGTTCACCTCAGTGATCATACTGCTGGAACCACACTGACCATGCTGCTGGTACCTCACTGACCATGCTCCTGGTGCAACAGTGACCTTGGTGCTGGTGTCTCAGTGACCATGCTCCTGGTACCTCACTGACCATGATGCTGGTACCTCAAGTACCATGCTGCTGATGCCACAGTGACCATGCTGCTGGTACCACAATGACCATGAGGTTGGTGCCTCACTCACCATGCTGCTGGTTCCTCACTGACCATGATGCTGGCACCTCAGTGACTATGCTGCTGGTACCTCACTGACCATGATGCTGGTACCACAAAGACCATGCTACTGGTACCTCACTGACCATGATGCTGGTACCTCAAGTGACCATGCTGCTGGTGCCACAGTGACCATGCTGCTGGTACCACAATGACCATGAGGTTGGTGCCTCACTCACCATGATGCTGGTGCCTCATTGTCCATGATGCTGGCATCTCACTGACCATGCTGCTCGTACCTCACTGACCATGCTACTAGTGCCTCAGTGACCATGATGCTGGTGCCTCAGTGACCATGATGCTGGTGCCTCAGTGACCATGGTACTGGTGCCTCAGTGATCATGCTGTTGTTCACCTCAGTGATCCTACTGCTGGAACCTCATTGACCATGCTGCTGGTGCCTCAGTTCCATGCTGCTGGTGCCTCAGTGACCATGCGTCTGCTGCCACGGTGATCATGCTGCTGATGCCTCTGTGACCATGGTGCTGGTGCCTCAGTGACCATGCTGGCAATACCTCAGTTCCATGGTTCTGGTGCCTCAGTGACCATGGTGCTGGTACCTCACTGAGAATGCTGCTGGTTCCTCACTGACCATGATGCTGCTGCCTCAGTTCCGTGGTGCTGGTGCCTCAGTGACCATGGTGCTGGTTCCTCACTGACCATGATGCTGCTGCCTCAGTGACCATAGTGCTGGTACATCACTGATCAAGATGCCGCTGCCTCAGTTCCATGCTGCTAGTGCCTCAGTGACCATGTTGCTGGTGCCCCTCTGACCATTCTACTGGTGCCTCAGTAACCATGCTGCTGGTGCCTCATTGTCCATGCTGCTGGTACCTCACTGACCATTCTACTGGTGCCTCAGTGACCATGCTGCTGGTGCCTCATTGTCCATGCTGCTGGTACCTCACTGACCATGATGCTAGTACCTCACTGACCATGCTGCTGGTACCACAATGACCATGCTACTGGTACCTCACTGACCATGATGCTGGTACCACAGTGACCATGAGGTTGGTGCCTCAATCACCATGATGCTTGGTGCCTCATTGTCCATGCTGCTGGTACCTCACTGACCATGATGCTGGCACCTCAGTGACCATGCTGTTGGTACCTCACTGACCATGCTGCTCGTACCTCACTGACCATGCTACTAGTGCCTCAGTGACCATGATGCTGGTGCCTCAGTGACCATGATGCTGGTGCCTCAGTGTCCATGCTGCAGATACCTCAGTGATCATGCAGTTGTTCACCTCAGTGATCATACTGCTGGAACCGCACTGACCATGCTGCTGGTACCTCACTGACCATGCTCCTGGTGCAACAGTGACCTTGGTGCTGGTGTCTCAGTGACCATGCTCCTGGTACCTCACTGACCATGATGCTGGTACCTCAAGTCACCATGCTGCTGGTGCCACAGTGACCATGCTGCTGGTACCACAATGACCATGAGGTTGGTGCCTCACTCACCATGCTGCTGGTTCCTCACTGACCATGCTGTTGGCACCTCAGTGACCATGCTGTTGGTACCTCACTGACCATGCTGCTGGTACCACAATGACCATGCTACTGGTACCTCACTGACCATGATGCTGGTACCTCAAGTGACCATGCTGCTGGTGCCACAGTGACCATGCTGCTGGTACCACAATGACCATGAGGTTGGTGCCTCACTCACCATGATGCTGATGCCTCATTGTCCATGCTGCTGGTTCCTCACTGACCACGCTGCTCGTACCTCACTGACCATGCTACTAGTGCCTCAGTGACCATGATGCTGGTGCCTCAGTGACAATGATGCTGATGCCTAAGTGACCATGGTGCTGGCACCTCACTGACCATGCTGCTGGTTCCTCACTGACCATGATGCTGATGCCTCAGTACCATGGTGCTGGTGCCTCAGCGACCGTGGTGCTGGTGCCTCAGTGACCATAGTGCTGGTACCTCAGTGACCACTGTGCTCGTGCCCCAGTGACCATGGTGCTGGTGCCTCAGTTACCATAGTGCTGGTGTCTCAGTGACCATAGTGCTGGTAACTCACTGACCATGGTGCTGGTGCCTCAGTGACCATAGTGCTGGTGTCTCAGTGACCATGGTGCTGGTACCTCACTGAGAATGCTGCTGGTTCCTCACTCACCATGATGCTGGCGCCTCACTGACCATGCTGCTGGCACCTCAGTGACCGTGATGCTGGTGCCTCACTGACCATGCTGCTCGTACCTCACTGACCATGCTACTAGTGCCTCAGTGACCATGATGCTGGTGCCTCAGTGATCATTGATGCTGGTGCCTCAGTGACCATGCTGCAGATACCTCAGTGATCATGCTGTTGTTCACCTCAGTGACCATACTGCTGGAACCGCACTGACCATGCTGCTGGTACCTCACTGACCATGCTCCTGGTGCAACAGTGACCTTGGTGCTGGTGTCTCAGTGACCATGCTCCTGGTACCTCACTGACCATGATGCTGGTACCTCAAGTCACCATGCTGCTGGTGCCACAGTGACCATGCTGCTGGTACCACAATGACCATGAGGTTGGTGCCTCACTCACCATGCTGCTGGTTCCTCACTGACCATGCTGCTGGTACCACAATGACCTTGCTACTGGTACCTCACTGACCATGATGCTGGTACCTCAAGTGACCATGCTGCTGGTGCCACAGTGACCATGCTGCTGATACCACAATGACCATGAGGTTGGTGCCTCACTCACCATGATGCTGATGCCTCATTGTCCATGCTGCTGGTTCCTCACTGACCACGCTGCTCGTACCTCACTGACCATGCTACTAGTGCCTCAGTGACCATGATGCTGGTGCCTCAGTGACAATGATGCTGATGCCTAAGTGACCATGGTGCTGGCACCTCACTGACCATGCTGCTGGTTCCTCACTGACCATGATGCTGATGCCTCAGTGACCATGGTGCTGGCACCTCACTGACCATGCTGCTGGTTCCTCACTGACCATGATGCTGATGCCTCAGTACCATAGTGCTGGTACCTCAGTGACCACTGTGCTCGTGCCCCAGTGACCATGGTGCTGGTGCCTCAGTTACCATAGTGCTGGTGTCTCAGTGACCATAGTGCTGGTAACTCACTGACCATGGTGCTGGTGCCTCAGTGACCATAGTGCTGGTGTCTCAGTGACCATGGTGCTGGTACCTCACTGAGAATGCTGCTGGTTCCTCACTCACCATGATGCTGGTTCCTCACTGACCATGCTGCTGGCACCTCAGTGACCGTGATGCTGGTGCCTCACTGACCATGCTGCTCGTACCTCACTGACCATGCTACTAGTGCCTCAGTGACCATGATGCTGGTGCCTCAGTGATCATTGATGCTGGTGCCTCAGTGACCATGCTGCAGATACCTCAGTGATCATGCTGTTGTTCACCTCAGTGATCCTACTGCTGGAACCTCATTGACCATGCTGCTGGTGCCTCAGTTCCATGCTGCTGGTGCCTCAGTTCCATGCTGCTGATGCCTCTGTGACCATGGTGCTGGTGCCTCAGTGACAATGGTGCTGGAACCTCAGTACCATGGTGCTGGTGCCTCAGTGACCGTGGTGCTGGTGCCTCAGTGACCGTGGTGCTGGTGCCTCGCTGACCATGATGCTGGTACATCACTGACCATGATGCTGATGCCTCAGTGACCATGGTGCTGGTGCCTCAGTACCATGGTGCTGGTGCCTCAGTGACCGTGGTGCTGGTGCCTCAGTGACCATGGTGCTCGTGCCTCAGTGACCATGGAGCTGGTGCCTCAGTGACAATGATGCTGATGCCTCAGTGACCATGGTGCTGGTATCTCAGTGACCGTGGTGCTGGAACCTCAGTGACCACTGTGCTCTTGCCTCAGTGACCATGGTGCTGGTGCCTCAGTGACCATAGTGCTGGTGTCTCAGTGACCATGGTGCTGGTGCCTCAGTGACCATAGTGCTGGTGTCTCAGTGACCATGGTGCTGGTGCCTCAGTGACCATGGTGCTGGTACCTCACTGAGAATGCTGCTGGTTCCTCACTGACCATGATGCTGCTGCCTCAGGTCCGTGGTGCTGGTGCCTCAGTGACCATGGTGCTGCTTCCTCACTGACCATGATGCTGCTGCCTCAGTGACCATAGTGCTGGTACCTCACTGACCATGATGCTGGTACATCACTGACCAAGATGCCGCTACCTCAGTTCCATGGTGCTGGTGCCTCAATGACCATGGTGCTGGAACCTCAGTGACCATGCTGCTGGTGCCTCAGTGACCATGGTGCTGGTATCTCAGTGACCATGGTACTGGTGCCTCAGTTCCATGGTGCTATTGCCTCAGTGACCACGGTGCTGCTTCCTCACTGACCATGATGCTGCTGCCTCAGTTCCATGGAGCTGGTGCCTCAGTGACAATGATGCTGGTGCCTCAATTTCCACACTGCTGATGCTTCAGTGACCCTGCGTCTGGTGACACAGTAACCATGCTGCTGATTCCTCCGTGACCATGGTGCTGGTGCCTCAGTGACCATGGTGCTATTGCCTCAGTGACCATGGTGCTGGTGCCTCACTGACCATGATGCTGCTGCCTCAGTTCCATGGTGCTGGTGCCTCAGTGACCATGGTGATGGTACCTCAGTGACCATGTTGTTGTAACCTCAGTGACCTTGGTGCTTGTGCCTCAGTGACCATGTTGCTGGTTCCTCACTGACGATGATGCTGCTGCCTCAGTTCCATGGTGCTGGTGCCTCAGTGACCATAGTGCTGGTACATCACTGAACATGATGCTGGTTCCTCACTGACTATGATGCTGCTGCCTCAGTACCATGGTGCTGGTGCCTCAGTGACCATAGTGCTGGTACCTCACTGACCATGGTGCTGGTACATCACTGAACATGATGCTGCTGCCTCAGTTCCATGGAGCTGGTGCCTCAGTGACAATGATGCTGGTGCCTCAATTTCCACACTGCTGATGCTTCAGTGACCCTGCGTCTGGTGACACAGTAACCATGCTGCTGATTCCTCCGTGACCATGATGCTGCTGCCTCAGTTCCATGGTGCTGGTGCCTCAGTGACCATGGTGATGGTACCTCAGTGACCATGTTGTTGTAACCTCAGTGACCTTGGTGCTTGTGCCTCAGTGACCATGTTGCTGGTTCCTCACTGACGATGATGCTGCTGCCTCAGTTCCATGGTGCTGGTGCCTCAGTGACCATAGTGCTGGTACCTCACTGACCATGGTGCTGGTACATCACTGAACATGATGCTGCTGCCTCAGTTCCATGGTGCTGGTGCCTCAGTGACCATGGTACTCGTGCCTCAGTGACCACACTGGTGATGCTTCAGTGACCCTGCGTCTGGTGACACAGTGACCATGCTGCTGATTCTTCCATGACCATGGTGCTGCTGCCTCACTGACCATGATGCTGATGCCTCAGTTCCATAGTGCTGGTGCCTCAGTGACCGTGATGCTAGTGCCTGAGTGACCATGGTGCTGGTGCCTCAGTGACCACTGTGCTCATACCTCAGTGACAATGATGCTGGTACCTCAGTGACTATGGTGCTCGCACCTCAGTGACCACGATGCTTGTGCCTCAGTGACCACGCTGTTGATGCTTCAGTGACCATGTGTCTGGTGCCACTGTGACCATGTTGCTGATGCATTCGTGACTATGGTGCTGGTACCTCACTGACCATGCTGCTGGTACTCACTGACCATGATACTGCTGCCTCAGTTCCATGGTGATCGTGCCTCAGTGACCAAGATGCTGGTGCCTCAGTGACCATGGTTTTCGTACCTCAGTGACCATGGTGCTCGTACCTCAGTGACCATGGTCCTTGTGCCTCAGTGACGAAGATGCTGGTGCCTCACTGACCATGGTGCTGGTGCCTCTGTGACCATGGCGCTCATACCTCAGTGACCATGGTGCTCGTGCCTCAGTGACCATGGTGATGATGCCTCAGTGCTGGCTCCTCACTGACCATGATGCTGCTGCCTCAGTTCCATGGTGCTGGTACCTCAGTGACCATGGTGCTGGAACCTCAGTGACCATGGTGTTGCTGCCTCAGTGACCATGATGCTGGTGCATTAGTGACCATGGTGCCGGTGTCTCAGTGACCATGGTGCTGGTCCCTCAGTGACCATGGTGCTGGTGCCTCGGTGACCATGATGTTAGAACATAGAAACATAGAACATAGAAAAATACAGCGCAGTACAGGCCCTTCGGCCCTCGATGTTGTGCTGACCAAAGCCTACCTAACCTACACTAGCCCAATAACCTCCATATGCTTGTCCAATGCCCGCTTAAATGACCATAAAGAGGGAGAGTCCACCACTGCTACTGGCAGGGCATTCCATGAACTCACAACCCGCTGAGTAAAAAATCTACCCCTAACATCTGTCCTATACCTACCACCCCTTAATGTAAAGCTGTGTCCCCTCGTAACAGCTGACTCCATATGCGGAAAATGGTTCTCACTGTCAACCCTATCTAAACCCCTAATCATCTTGTACACCTCTATCAAATCTCCCCTAAACCTTCTTTTCTCCAATGAGAAAAGCCCCAAGTGCCTCAGCCTTTCCTCATACGATCTTCCTACCATGCCAGGCAACATCCTGGTAAACCTCCTCTGCACTCGTTCCAATGCCTCCACATCCTTCCTATAGTATGGCGACCAAAACTGCACACAATACTCCAGATGAGGCCGCACCAGAGTCTTATACAACTGCAACATGACCTCAGGGCTCCGAAACTCAATTCGTCTACCAATAAAGCCCAGTACACCATATACCTTCTTCACAGCACTATTTACCTGGGTGGCAACTTTCAACGATCTGTGTACATGGACACCAAGATCCCTCTGCTCATCCACACTACCAAGTAGTCTACCATTAGCCCAGTAATCCATCTTCTTGTTACTCCTACCAAAGTGAATGACTTCACACTTAGCTACATTGAATTCCATTTGCCACCTTACTGCCCAGCTCTGCAACTTATCTATATCGCGCTGTAACCTGCCACATCCTGCTTCGCTGTCCACAACTCCACCGACTTTCGTGTCATCCGCAAACTTGCTCACCCAGCCTTCAAGCCCCTCCTCCAGGTCATTTATAAAAATGACAAACAGCAATGGTCCCAAAACAGATCCTTGTGGAACACCGCTAGTAACTGCGCTCCAAGATGAACCTATACCATCAACTACTACCCTCTGTCTCCTTCCAGCCAGCCAATTCCTAATCCAAATCTCTAATGCACCCTCAATGCCATATCTCCGTAGCTTTTGCATTAACCTGCCATGGGGTACCTTATCGAATGCCTTGCTAAAATCCATATACACCACATCTACTACTTTACCCTCGTCCACTTCCTTGGTCACCTTCTCAAAGAATTCAATAAGGTTTGTGAGGCACGACCTGCCCTTCACAAAACCATGCTGACTATCCTTGATCACATTATTCCTATCCAGATGTTCATAAATCCTATCCCTTACAATTCTCTCTAAGACTTTGCCCACAACAGAAGTGAGACTCACTGGCCTATAGTTACTCGGGCTATCCCTGCTCCCCTTCTTGAACAAGGGGACCACATTCGCTATCCTCCAGTCTTCTGGCACTATTTCCGTAGACAACGACGACATAAAAATCAAGGCCAATGGCTCCGCTATCTCTTCCCTAGATTCCCAGAGGATCCTAGGATAAATGCCATCAGGCTCAGGGGACTTATCTATTTTCATCCTTTCCAGTATTCCCCAGACCTCTTCCCTACGTACCTCAAGGCCATCCATTCTAATCACTTGTGACTCAATACTCACATCAGCAACAGTGTCCTGTTCCTGAGTGAATACTGACGAAAAGTATTGATTTAGTGTCTCACCAATCTCCTCCGCCTCCACACACAACTTCCCACTACTATCCTTGACTGGACCGATACCTACCCTAGTCATCCTTTTATTCCTGACATACCTATAGAAAGCCTTTGGGTTTTCCCTAATCCTACCAACTAAGGTCTTTTCATGTCCCCTTCTCGCTGCTCTTAGCTCTCTCTTTAGATCCTTCCTGGCTACCTTATAACTCTCAATCACCCCAACTGAACCTTCACGCCTCATCTTTACATAGGCCGCCCTCTTCCCTTTTACAAGGGATTCCAATTCCTTATTAAACCACGGCTCCCTCACAAGACCCTTTACTCCCTGCCTGACTGGTACATACTTATCAAGGACACCCATTAACTGTTCCTTGAACAATCTCCACATATCATTTGTGTTCTTCCCTTGAAGCATATTTTTCCAATCCACGCATCCTAAGTCATGCCTCACCGCATCATAATTTCCCTGCCCCCAGCTATAACTCTTGCCTTGCAGTGCACACTTATCCCTCTCCATCACTAGAGTAAAAGTCACCGCGTTGTGGTCACTGCCCCCGAAGTGCTCACCTACCTCCAAGTCTAACACCTGGCCTGGTTCATTACCTAGAACCAAATCCAGTATAGCCTCACCTCTTGTTGGCCTGTCTACATATTGTGTCAGGAAACCCTCCTGCACACATTGGACAAACACCGACCCATCTAACGAACTCGAGCTATAGCTTTCCCAGTCAATATCTGGGAAGTTAAAGTCCCCCATAACAACCACCCTGCTACTTTCACTCTTCTCCTGAATCATCCTCGCAATACTTTCCTCTACTTCTCTCAGACTATTAGGAGGCCTGTAGAAAACTCCTAACAGGGTGACCTCACCTTTCCTATTTCTAATCTCCGCCCACACTACCTCAGATGGCAAGTCTTCCTCCATCACCCTTTCTACTGCTGTAATACTATCCTTGACAAGCAATGCCACACCTCCCCCTCTTTTACCCCCATCTCTGACCCTACTAAAACATTTAAACCTTGGAACCTGCAACAGCCATTCCTGTCCCTGTTCTACCCACGTCTCTGTAATGGCCACAACATCGAAGTCCCAGGTACCAACCCATGCTGCAAGCTCACCTACCTTATTTCTTATACTTCTGGCATTGAAGTATACACACTTCAAGCCACCTTCCTGTTTACAGGCACCCTCCTTCGAGATCGATGCCTTGTTCCTAACCTCCCTACCCTCAAGGTCCTGTACCCTAAAGCTACAGTCCAGGTTCCCATGCCCCTGCAGAGTTAGTTTAAACCCTCCCAAAGAGGACTAGCAAACCTCCCCCCAAGGATACTGGTGCCCCTCAGGTTCAGGTGTAGACCATCCTGTTTATAGAGGTCCCACCTTCCCCAGAAAGAACCCCAGTTGTCCCGAAACCGGAATCCCTCCCTCCTGCACCATCCCTGTAGCCACGCATTTAACTCTTCTCTCCCTATTCCTCGACTCCCTATCACGTGGCACGGGTAACAAACCAGAGACAACGACTCTGTTCGTTCTAGCTCTGAGCTTCCAACCTAGCTCCCTGAAAGCCTGTCTAACATCCTCACCCCTCTTCCTACCTATGTCGTTGGTGCCAACGTAGACCACGATCTGGGGCTGCACCCCCTCCCCCTTGAGGACCAGGAAAACATGATCAGAGACATCACGTACCCTTGCACCTGGGAGGCAACATACTAAGCGTGAGTCTCTGTCGCCCCCGCAAAACTGCCTATCTGTGCCTCTTACTATTGAGTCCGCAATAACTATCGCTGTACCTTTCTCCACCCTTCCCATCTGAGCAACAGGGACAGGCTCCGTGCCAGAGGCCTGAACCTCGTTGGTGCTTCAGTGACCATGATGCTGGTGACTCAGTGATCATGGTGTTGGTGCCTCAGTGACAATGCTGCTGGTTCCTCACTGACCATGATACTGCTGCCTCAGTTCCATGGTGCTGGTGCCTCAGTGACCAAGATGCTGTTGCCTCAGTTACCATGGTACTGGTGTCTCAGTGACCATCGTGCTCGTGCCTCAGTGACCATGGTGCTCGTGCCTCAGTGACCATGGTACTGGTGCCTCAGTGACCATAGTGCTGGTGTTTCAGTGCTCATGGTGCTGGTGCCTCAGTGACAATGCTGCTGGTTCCTCACTGACCATGATCCTGCTGCCTCAGTTCCATGGTGCTGGTGTCTCAGTGACCATGGTGCTGGTGCCTCTGTGACCATGCTGCTTGTTCCTCACTGACCATGATGCTGCTGCCTCAGTTCCATGGTGCTGGTGCCTCAGTGACCATGGTGCTGGAACCTCAGTGACCATGGTGCTTGTGCCTCAGTGACCATGATGCTGGTACCTCAGTGATCATGGTGCTTGTGCCTCAGTGACCATGATGCTGGTACCTCACTGATCATGGTGCTGGTTCCTAACTGACCATGGTGCTGGTGCCTCAGTGACCATGGTGCTGGTGTCTCTGTGACCATGGTGCTCGTACCTCAGTGACCACGGTGCTCGTGCCTCAGTGACCATGGTGCTGGTGCCTCAGTGACCATGGTGCTGGAATATCAGTGACCATGGTGCTGGTGCCTCAGTGACCACGCTGTTGATGCTTCAGTGACCATGTGTCTGGTGCCACTGTGACCATGCTGCTGATGCCTCCGTGGCCATGGTGCTCGTACCTCACTGCCCATGATACTGCTGCCTCAGTTCCATGTTGCTCGTTCCTCAGTGACCAAGACGCTGGTGTTTCAGTGACCATGGTACTGGTGCGTCAGTGACGATGGTGCAGGTGTCTCAGTGACCATGATGCTGGCGCCTCACTGACCATGGTTCTCGCACCTCAGTGACCATGATGCTGGTACCTCAGTGACCGTAGTTCTCGTACCTCAGTGACCATGGTGCTTGTACGTCAGTGACCACGGTGCGCATGCCTCAGTGACAAGATGCTGGTGCCTCAGTGACCACGGTGCTGGTGTCTCAGTGAACATGGTGCTGGTGCCTCAGTGACCATGGTGCTCATACCTCAGTGACAATGCTGCACGTGCCTTAGTGACCATGGTGATGATGCCTCAGTGATCATGCTGCTGGTGTCTCAGTGATCATGGTACTGGTGCATCCGTGACCATGATGCTGGTGTCTTTGTGACATGGTGCTGGTGCCTCAGTGACCACGCTGTTGATGCTTCAGTGACCATGGTGCTTGTACCTCAGTGACCATGGTGCTTGTACCTCAGTGACCACGGTGCTGGTACCTCACTGAACATGCTGCTGGTTCCTCACTGACCATGATACTGCTGCCTCAGTTCCATGGTGATCGTGCCTCAGTGACCAAGATGCTGGTGCGTCAGTGACCATGGTGCTGGTGTCTCAGTGACCATGATGCTGGTGCCTCAGTGACCATGGTGCTTGTACCTCAGTGACCACGGTGCTCATGCCTCAGTGACCATGGTGCTGGTGTCTCCATGACCATTGTGCTGGTGCCTCAGGGACCATGGTTCTCGTATCTCAGTGACCATGGTGCTCGTACCTCAGTGACCACGGTCCTCGTGCCTCAGTGACCAAGATGCTGGTGCCTCAGTGACCATGATGCTGGTGTCTCAGTGACCAAGATGCTGCTGCCTCAGTTCCATGGTGCTGGTGCCTCAGTGACCATGGTGCTGGTGCCTCAGTGACCATGGTGCTGGTATCTCAGTGGCCATAGTGCTGTTGTCTCAGTGACGATGGTGCTGGTGCCTCAGTGACCATGCTGCTGGTATCTCAGTGACCATAGTACTGCTGCCTCAGTTTTGTGGTGCTGATGCCTCAGTGACCAGACTGCTGCTGCTTCAGTGACCATGCGTCTCGTGCTACGGTGACCATGCTGCTGATGCCTCCGTGACCTTGGTGCTGGTGCCTCACTGACCGTGATGCTGATGCCTCAGTTCCACTGTAACCTCAGTGACCATGCTGCTGGTACCTCACTGACCATGCTGCCAGTACCTCACTGACCATGCTGCTGGTACATCACTGACGATGATGCTGCTGCCTCAGTTCCATGGTGCTGCTGCCTCAGTGACCATGGTGCTGGTTTCTCATTGACCATGGTTGTTGTACCTCAGTGACCATGGTGCTCGTACCTCAGTGACCACGGTGCTGGTACCTCACTGACCATGCTGCTGGTTACTCACTGACCAGGATGTTGCTGCCTCAGTTCCATGGTGCTGGTGCCTCAGTGACCATGGTGCTTGTACCTCAATGACCAAGATGCTGGCGCCTCAGTGACCATGGTGCTGGTGTCTCAGTGACCATGGTGCTGCTGCCTCAGTTCCATTGTGCTGGTGTCTCAGTGACCATGGTGCTTGTGCCTCAGTGACAACGCTGTTGATGATTCAGTGACCATGTGTCTGGTGCCACAGTGACCATGCTGCTGATGCCTCCGTGACCATGGTGCCCGTACCACACTGACCATGCTGCTGGTACCCAACTGACCATGATACTGGTACATCACTGACCATGATACTGCTGCCTCAGTTCCATGGTGCTCATGCGTCAGTGACCAAGATCCTAGTGCGTCAGTGACCATGGTGCTAGTGTCTCAGTGACCATGGTGCTCGTACCTCAGTACCACGGTGCTCGTGCCTCAGTGACTAAGATGCTGGTGCCTCAGTGATTATGGTGCTGGTGCCTCCGTGACCATGGTGCTGGTGCCTCAGGGATTATGGTTCTTGTTCCTCAGTGACCATGATGCTGGTACCTTAGTGACCATGGTTCTCGTACCTCAGTGACCATGGTTCTCGTACCTCAGTGACCATGGTTCTCGTACCTCAGTGACCATGGTGCTCGTACCTCAGTGACCATGGTGCTGGTACCTCACTGACTATACTGCTAGTTCCTCACTGATCATGATGCTGCTGCCTCAGTTCCATAGTGCTGGTCCCTCAGTGACTATGGTGCTGGTCCCTCAGTGACTATGGTGCTGGAACCTCAGTGACCATGGCGCTGCTGCCGCAGTGACCATGATGCTGGTGCTGGTGCCACAGTGACCATGGTGCTCATGCCTCAGTGACAATAATGCTGGTGTCTCAGCTACCATGGTACTGGTGCCTCAGTGACCATAGTGCTGCTGCCTCAGTGATCATGGTGCAGGTGCCTCAGTGCCCATGATGCTGGTGCCTCAGTGACCATGATGCTGGTGCCTCAGTGATCATAGTGCTGGTGCCTCACGGACCATGATACTGCTGCATCAGGTCCATGGTGCTGGTGCCTCAGTGACCATGGTGCTGGTGCCTCAGTGACCATGGTCCTCGTACCTCAGTGACCATGGTGCTGGTGCCTCAGTGACCATGGTGCTGGTGCCTCAGTGACCATGATGCTGGTGCCTCAGTGACCATGGTGCTGTTGCCTCAGTGACCATGATGCTGATGCCTCAGTACCATGATGCTGGTGCCGCAGTGACCATGGTTCTGGTACCTCACTGACAATACTGCTGGTTCCTCACTGACCATGATGCTGCTGCCTCAGTTCGATGGTGCTGGTGCCTCAGTGACTATGGTGCTGGTGCCTCAGTGACCATGATGCTGGTGCCTCAGTGACCATGCTACTGGTGCCTCAGTGACCCTGGTGCTGGTGTCTCAGTGACCATGGTTCTCGTACGTCAGGGACCATGGTGCTGGTGCCTCAGTGACCAACATGCTGGTACCTCAGTGACCATGGTGCTGTTGCCTCAGTGACCATGGTGCTGTTGCCTCAGTGACCATGGTGCTGGTTCCTCACTGATCATGATGCTGCTGCCTCAGTTGCATGATGCTGGTGCCTCAGTGACCATGGGGCTGGACCCTCAGTGACCATGATGCTGGTGCTTCTGTGACCATGCGGCTGGACCCTCAGTGCCCATGGTGCTGGTGCCTCAGTGCCCATGATGCTGGTGCCTCAGTGACCATGATGCTGGTGTCTCAGTGACCATGGTACTGGTGCCTCAGTGACCATGGTGCTCATACCTCAGTGACCATGGTGCTCGTGCCTCAGTGACCATGTTGCTGGTGTCTCAGTGACCATGGTGCTGGTGCCTCAGTGACCATGGCACTCATACCTCAGTGACCATGGTGCTGGTGCCTCAGTGACCATGGTGCTGGTGCCTCAGTGACCATGGTGCTGGTACCTCACTGACAATGCTGCTGGTACCTCACTGACCATGATGCTGCTGCCTCAGTTCCATGGTGCTGGTGCCTCAGTGACCATGGTGCCGGTGCCTCAGTGACCCTGGTGCTGGTACCTCAGTGACCATGCTGCTGGTGCCTCAGTGACCATGGTTCTCGTACCTCAGTGACCATGGTGCTCGTACCTCAGTGACTACGGTCCTCTTGCCTCAGTGACCATGATGCTGGTGCCTCAGTGACCATAGTGCTGGTACCTCAGTGACCATGGTGCTGGCGTCTCAGTGACCATGGTGCTGGTCCCTCAGTGACCATGGTGCTGGTGCCTCAGTGACCATGATGCTGATGCCTCAGTGATCATGCTGCTGGTGCTTCAGTTCCATGATGCTGATGCCTCAGTGATCATGCTGCTGGTGCTTAAGTTCCATGGTGCTGGTGCTTCAGTTCCATGGTGCTGGTTTCACAGTGACCATGGTTGTTGTACCTCAGTGACCATGGTGCTCATACCTCAGTGACCACGGTGCTGGTACCTCACTGACCATGCTGCTCGTTACTCACTGACCATGATGCTGCTGTCTCAGTTCCATGATGCTGGTGCCTCAGTGACCATGGTGCTGGTGCCTCGGTGACCATGCTGCTCGTACCTCAGTGACCAAGATGCTGGCGCCTCAGTGACCATGGTGCTGGTGTCTCAGTGACCATGGTGCTGGTTCCTCAGTGACGATGGTGCAGGTACCTCACTGACCAAGATGCTGCTGCCTCAGTTCCATGGTGCTGGTGCCTCAGTGACCACGCTGTTGATGCTTCAGTGACCATGTGTCTGGTGCCACAGTGACCATGCTGCTGATGACTCCGAGACCATGGTGCTGGTACCCCACTGACTATGATGCTGGTACATCACTGACCATGATACTGCTGCCTCAGTGACCATGGTGCTGGTGTCTCAGTGACCATGATTCTCGTACGTCAGGGACCATGGTGCTGGTGCCTCAGTGATTATGGTTCTCGTACCTCAGTGACCATGATGCTGGTACCTCAGTGATCATGGTTCTCGTACCTCCGTGACCATGGTGCTCGTACCTCAGTGACCACGGTGCTCATGCCTCAGTGACCAAGATGCTAGTGCCTCAGTGACCATGGTGCTGGTGTCTCAGTGACCATGGTGCTGGTGCCTCAGTGACCTTGATGCTGGTGCCTCAGTGACCATGCTGCTGGTGCCTCAGTGACCATGCTGCTGGTGCCTCAGTGACCCTGGTGCTGGTGTCTCAGTGACCATGGTTCTCGTACGTCAGGGACCATGGTGCTGGTGCCTCAGTGACCAACATGCTGGTTCCTCACTGATCATGATGCTGCTGCCTCAGTGACCATGGTGCTGGAACCTCAGGTACCATGATGCTGGTGCTTCTGTGAACATGGGGCTGGACCCTCAGTGACCATGGTGCTGGTGCCTCAGTGCCCATGATGCTGATGCCTCAGTTCCATGCTGCTGGTGCCTCAGTGACCATGGTTCTCGTACCTCAGTGACCATGGTGCTCGTACCTCAGTAACTACGGTCCTCTTGCCTCAGTGACCATGATGCTGGTGCCTCAGTGACCATAGTGCTGGTACCTCAGTGACCATGGTGCTGGCGTCTCAGTGACCATGGTGCTGGTCCCTCAGTGACCATGGTGCTGGTGCCTCAGTGACCATGGTGCTGGTGCCTCAGTGACCAAGATGCTGGTCCCTCAGTGACCATGGTGCTGGTGCCTCAGCGACCATGGTGCTGATGCCACAGTGACCATGATGCTGATGCCTCAGTGATCATGCTGCTGGTGCTTCAGTTCCATGGTGCTGGTGCCTCAGTGACCATGGTGCTGGTTTCACAGTGACCATGGTTGTCGTACCTCAGTGACCATGGTGCTCATACCTCAGTGACCACGGTGCTGGTACCTCACTGACCATGCTGCTCGTTACTCACTGACCATGATGCTGCTGTCTCAGTTCCATGATGCTGGTGCCTCAGTGACCATGCTGCTGGTGCTTCAGTTCCATGGTGCTGGTGCCTCAGTGACCATGATGCTGGTGCCTCAGTGACCATGGTGCTGGTGCCTCGGTGACCATGGTGCTGGTTCCTCAGTGACCATGGTGCTGGTACCTCAGTGACGATGGTGCAGGTACCTCACTGACCAAGATGCTGCTGCCTCAGTTCCATGGTGCTGGTGCCTCAGTGACCATGGTTCTCGTACGTCAGGGACCATGGTGCAGGTGTCTCCGTGACCATGGTGCTGGTGCCTCAGTGATTATGGTTCTCGTACCTCAGTGACCATGATGCTGGTACCTCAGTGACCATGGTTCTCGTACCTCCGTGACCATGGTTCTCGTACCTTAGTGACCACGGTGCTCATGCCTCAGTGACCAAGATGCTGGTGCCTCAGTGACCATGGTGCTGGTGTCTCAGTGACCATGGTGCTGGTGTCTCAGTGACCATGGTTGTCGTACGTCAGGGACCATGGTGCTGGTGTCTCCGTGACCATGGTGCTGGTGCCTCAGTGATTATGGTTCTCGTACCTCAGTGACCATTATGCTGGTACCTCAGTGACCATGGTTCTCGTATCTCCGTGACCATAGTTCTCCTACCTCAGTGACCACGGTGCTCATGCCTCAGTGACCACGGTGCTGGTGCCTCAGCGACCATGGTGCTGGTGTCTCAGTGACCATGGTGCTGGTGTCTCAGTGACCATGGTTGTCGTACGTCAGGGACCATGGTGCTGGTGTCTCCGTGACCATGGTGCTGGTGCCTCAGTGATTATGGTTCTCATACCTCAGTGACCATGGTGATGATGCCTCAGTTCCATGGTGCTGGTCCCTCAGTGACTATGGTGCTGGTCCCTCAGTGACCATGGCGCTGCTGCCGCAGTGACCATGATGCTGGTGCTGGTGCCACAGTGACCATGGTGCTCATGCCTCAGTGACAATAATGCTGGTGTCTCAGTTACCATGGTACTGGTGCCTCAGTGACCATAGTGCTGCTGCCTCAGTGACCATGGTGCAGGTCCCTCAGTGACCATGATGCTGGTGCTTCAGGGATTATGGTTCTTGTTCCTCAGTGACCATGATGCTGGTACCTCAGTGACCATGGTTCTCGTACCTCAGTGACCATGGTGCTCGTACCTCAGTGACCATGGTGCTGGTACCTCACTGACTATACTGCTAGTTCCTCACTGATCATGATGCTGCTGCCTCAGTTCCATAGTGCTGGTCCCTCAGTGACTATGGTGCTGGAACCTCAGTGACCATGGCGCTGCTGCCGCAGTGACCATGATGCTGGTGCTGGTGCCACAGTGACCATGGTGCTCATGCCTCAGTGACAATAATGCTGGTGTCTCAGTTACCATGGTACAGGTGCCTCAGTGACCATAGTGCTGCTGCCTCAGTGATCATGGTACAGGTGCCTCAGTGACCATAGTGCTGCTGCCTCAGTGACCATAGTGCTGCTGCCTCAGTGATCATGGTGCAGGTGCCTCAGTGACCAAGATGCTGGTGTCTCAGTGACCATGGTGCTCATGCCTCAGTGACAATAATGCTGGTGTCTCAGTGACCATGGTGCTGTTGCCTCACTGACAATGCTGCTGGTTCCTCACTGACCATGATGCTGCTGCCTCAGTTCGATGGTGCTGGTGCCTCAGTGACCATGGTGCTGGTGCCTCAGTGACCATGATGCTGGTGCCTCAGTGACCATGCTGCTGGTGCCTCAGTGACCCTGGTGCTGGTGTCTCAGTGACCATGGTTCTCGTACGTCAGGGACCATGGTGCTGGTGCCTCAGTGACCAACATGCTGGTACCTCAGTGACCATGGTGCTGGACCCTCAGTGACCATGGTGCTGGTGCCTCAGTGCCCATGATGCTGGTGCCTCAGTGACCATGATGCTGGTGCCTCAGTGACCATGGTGCTGGAACCTCAGGTACCATGATGCTGGTGCTTCTGTGACCATGGGGCTGGACCCTCAGTGACCATGGTGCTGGTGCCTTAGTGACCATGATGCTGGTGTCTCAGTGACCATGGTACTGGTGCCTCAGTGACCATGGTGCTCATATCTCAGTGACCATGGTGCTCGTGCCTCAGTGACCATGTTGCTGGTACCTCACTGACAATGCTGCTGGTTCCTCACTGATCATGGTGCTGCTGCCTCAGTTCCATGGTGCTGGTACCTCAGTGACCATGCTGCTAGTGCCTCAGTGACCATGGTGCTCGTACCTCAGTGACTACGGTCCTCTTGCCTCAGTGACCATGATGCTGGTGCCTCAGTGACCATAGTGCTGGTACCTCAGTGACCATGGTGCTGGTCCCTCAGTGACCATGGTGCTGGTCCCTCAGTGACCATGGTGCTGGTGCCTCAGTGACCATGGTGCTGGTGCCTCAGTGACCAAGATGCTGGTACCTCAGTGACCATGGTGCTCGTGCATCAGTGACCATGGTGCTGATGCCTCAGTGATCATGCTGCTGGTGCTTCAGTTCCATGGTGCTGGTGCCTCAGTGACCATGGTGCTGGTTTCACAGTGACCATGGTTGTCGTACCTCAGTGACCATGGTGCTCATACCTCAGTGACCACGGTGCTGGTACCTCACTGACCATGCTGCTCGTTACTCACTGACCAAGATGCTGCTGCCTCAGTTCCATGGTGCTGGTGCCTCAGTGACCACGCTGTTGATGCTTCAGTGACCATGTGTCTGGTGCCACAGTGACCATGCTGCTGATGACTCCGAGACCATGGTGCTGGTACCCCACTGACTATGATGCTGGTACATCACTGACCATGATACTGCTGCGTCAGTGACCATGGTGCTGGTGTCTCAGTGACCATGGTGCTGGTGCCTCAGTGATTATGGTTCTCGTACATCAGGGACCATGGTGCTGGTGTCTCCGTGACCATGGTGCTCGTACCTCAGTGACCACGGTGCTCGTACCTCAGTGACCACGGTGCTCATGCCTCAGTGACCAAGATGCTGGTGCCTCAGTGACCATGGTGCTGGTGCCTCAGTGACCTTGGCGCTCATACCTCAGTGACCCTGGTGATGATGCCTCAGTTCCATGGTGCTGGAATCTCAGTGACCATGGCGGTGCTGCCGCAGTGACCCTGATACTGGTGCCTCAGTGACCATGGTGGAGGTCCCTCAGTGACCATGATGCTGGTGCCTCAGTGACCATGATGCTGGTGCCTCACTGACCAAGATGCCGGTGCCTCAGTGACCATGGTGCTGGTGCCTCAGTGACCATGGTTCTCGTACCTCAGTGACCATGGTGCTCGTACCTCAGTGACCACGGTCCTCTTGCCTCAGTGACCATGGTGCTGGTGCCTCAGTTCCATGGTGCTCGTGCCTCAGTTCCATGGTGCTCGTGCCTCAGTGACCATGCTGCTGGTGCCTCAGTGACCATGGTGCTGGTACCTCAGTGACCATGGTGCTGGTGCCTCAGTGACAATGCTGCTTGTTCCTCTCTGACCATGATACTGCTGCCTCAGTTCCATGATGCTGATGCCTCAGTACCATGGTGCTGGTGCCTCAGTACCATGGTGCTGGTGCCTCAGTGACCATGGTGCTGGAACCTCATTGACCATGGTGCCTGTGCCTCAGTGACCACGATGCTGGTAACTCACTGACCATGGTGCTGGTTCCTCAGTGACCATGATGCTGGTGCCTCAGTGACCATGCTGCTGGTGCCTCAGTGACCATGATGCTGATGCTTCAATGAACATGGTGCTGGTTCCTCAATGACCATGGTGCTGGAATCTCAGTGACCATAGTGCTGGTGTCTCAGTGATCATGGTGCTGGTGCCTCAGTGACTATGGCACTGCTGCCTCAGTTCCATGGTCCTGGTGCCTCAGTGACCATGGTGCTTGTGCCTCAGTGACCACGCTACTGATGCTTCAGTGACCATGCGTCCTGTGCCACGGTGATCATGCTGCTCATTCCTCCTTGACCATGGTGCTGGTGTCTCACTGACCATAATGCTGATGCCTCAGTTCCATGGTGCTGGTGCCTCAGTGACCATGGTGCTGGTGTCTCAATGACCATGGCTCTCGTACCTCAGTGACCATGGTGCTGGTACCTCACTGACCATGCTGCTGATTCCTCACTGACCATGAGGCAGCTGCCTCCGTTCCATGGTGCTGGTGCCTCAGTGACCATGGTGCTCGTACCTCAGTGATGACGGTGCTCATGCCTCAGTGACCAAGTTGCTGGTGCCTCATGGACCATGGTGCTGGTTCCTCAGTGACCATGGTGCTGGTTCCTCAGTGACGATGGTGCAGGTACCTCACTGACCATGATGCTGCTGCCTCAGTTACATGGTACTGGTGCCTCAGTGACCATGGTTCTGGAACCTCAGTGACCATGGTGCTTGTGCCTCAGTGACCACGCTGTAGTTGATTCAGTGACCATGTGTCTGATGCCACAGTGACCATGCTGCTGGTACATCACTGACCATGATACTGCTGCCTCAGTTCCATGGTGCTGGTGCCTCACTGACAATGCTGCTGGTTCCTCACTGACCATAATGCTGCTGCCTCAGTTCCATGGTGCTGGTGCCTCAGTGACCATGGCGCTGGAACCTCAGTGACCATGGTGCTGGTGTCTCAGTGACCATGGTGCTGGTGCCTCACTGACAATGCTGCTGGTTCCTCACTGACCATGATGCTGCTGCCTCAGTTCCATGGTGCTGGTGCCTCAGTGACCATGGTGCTGGAACCTCAGTGACCATGGTGCTTGTGCCTCAGTGACCATGATGCTGGTACCTCACTGACCATGATGCTGTTGCCTCAGTTCCATGGTGCTGGTGCCTCAGTGACCATGGTGCTGGAACCTCAGTGACCATGGTGCTGGTACCTCACTGACAATGCTGCTGGTACCTCACTGACCATGATGCTGCTGCCTCAGTTCCATGGTGCTTGTGCCTCAGCGACCATGATGCTGCTACCTCACTGACCATGCTGCTGGTGCCTCAGTGACCATGGTGCTGGTGCCTCAGTGACTATGGCACTGCTGCCTCAGTTCCATGGTGCAGGTGCCTCAGTGACCATGGTGCTGGTACCTCACTGACCATGGTGCTGGTGCCTCAGTGACTATGGCACTGCTGCCTCAGTTCCATGGTGCTGGAACCTAAGTGACCATGGTGCTTGTGCCTCAGTGACCATGGTGCTGGTACCTCACTGACCATGGTGCTGGTACCTCACTGACCATGATACTGGTACATCACTGACCATGATGCTGCTGCCTCAGTTCCATGGTGCTGGTGCCTCAGTGACCATGGTGCTGGAATCTCTGTGACCATAGTGCTGGTGTCTCAGTTCCATGGTGCTGGTGCCTCAGTGACCATGCTGCTGATGCCTCAGTGACCATGGTGCTGATGCTTCAGTGACCATGCGTCCTGTGCCACGGTGACCATGCTGCTGATTCCTCCTTGACCATGGTGCTGGTGCCTCACTGACCATAATGCTGATGCCTCAGTTCCATGGTGCTGGTGCCTCAGTGACCATAGTGCTGGTACTTCACTGACCATGCTGCTGGTACATCACTGACCATGATGCTGGTGCCACAGTGTCCATTGTTCTCGTACCTCAGTGACCAAGGTGCTCGTACTTCAGTGACCACGGTGCTGGTACCTCACTGACCATGCTGCTGGTTCCTCACTGACCATGAGGCTGCTGCCTCAGTTCCATGGTGCTGGTGGCTCAGTGACTATGGTCCTTGTACCTCAGTGACCATGATGTTGGTGCCTCAGTGACCATGGTGCTCATACCTCAGTGACGACGGTGCTCATGCCTCAGTGACCAAGTTGCTGGTGCCTCAGTGACCATGGTGCTGGTTCCTCAGTGACCATGGTGCTGGTTCCTCAGTGACGATGGTGCTGGTACATCACTGACCATGATGCTGGTGCCTCAGCTCCATGGTGCTCATGCCTCAGTGACCAAGATGTTGGTGCGTCAGTGACCATGGTGCTGCTGCCTCAGTCCCATGTTGCTGGTGCCTCAGTGACCATGGTGCTGGAACCTCAATGACCATGATGCTACTACCTCAGTGACCATGGTGCTGGTACCTCACTGACCATGATGCTGGTACATCACTGACCATGATGCTGGTGCCTCAGTTACCATGATGCTCGTGCCTCAGTGACCATGGTGCTTGTGTCTCAGTGACCATGGTTTGTGTACCTCAGTGACCATGGTGTTCGTACCTCAGTGACCATGGTGCTCGTACCTCAGTGACCATGGCCCTCTTGCCTCAGTGACCATGGTCCTCTTGCCTCAGTGACCATGATGCTGTTGCCTCAGTGACCATGGTGCTGGCGTCTCCGTGACCATTGCGCTGGTAACTCACTGACCATTATGCTGCTGTCTCAGTTCCATGGTGCTGGTGCCTCAGTGACCATGGTGCTGGTACCTCACTGATCATGGTGCTCGTACCTCACTGATCATGGTGCTCGTACCTCACTGACCATGCTGCTGGTACATCACTGACCATGACACTGCTGCCTCAGTTCCATGGTGCTGGAACCTCAGTGACCATGGTGCTTGTGCCTCAGTGACCATGATGCTGGTACCTCACTGACCATGATGCTGCTGCCTCAGTTCCATGGTGCTGGTGCCTCAGTGACCATGGTGCTGGAATCTCTGTGACCATAGTGCTGGTGTCTCAGTGACCATGGTGCTGGTGCCTCAGTGACTATGGCACTGCTGCCTCAGTTCCATGGTGCTGGTGCCTCAGTGACCATGGTGCTGATGCTTCAGTGACCATGCGTCCTGTGCCATGGTGACCATGCTGCTGATTCCTCCTTGACCATGGTGCTGGTGCCTCACTGACCATAATGCTGATGCCTCAGTTCCATGGTGCTGGTGCCTCAGTGACCATAGTGCTGGTACCTCACTGACCATGCTGCTGGTACATCACTGACCATGATGCTGGTGCCACAGTGTCCATTGTTCTCGTACCTCAGTGACCAAGGTGCTCGTACTTCAGTGACCACGGTGCTGGTACCTCACTGACCATGCTGCTTGTTCCTCACTGACCATGATGCTGCTGCCTCAGTTCCATGGTGCTGGTGGCTTAGTGACTATGGTCCTTGTACCTCAGTGACCATGATGTTGGTGCCTCAGTGACCATGGTGCTCATACCTCAGTGACCAAGTTGCTGGTGCCTCAGTGACCATGGTGCTGGTTCCTCAGTGACCATGGTGCTGGTTCCTGAGTGACGATGGTGCAGGTACCTCACTGACCATGATGCTGCTGCCTCAGTTCCATGGTGCTGGTGCCTCAGTGACCATGGTTCTGGAACCTCAGTGACCATGGTGCTTGTGCCTCAGTGACCACGCTGTAGTTGCTTCAGTGACCATGTGTCTGGTGCCACTGTGACCATCCTGCTGATGCCTCCATGACCATGATGCTGGTACCACACTGACAATGGTGCTGGCACCCCACTGACCATGATGCTGGCACCCCACTGACCATGATGCTGGTACATCACTGACCATGATACTGCAGCCTCAGCTCCATGGTGCTCATGCCTCAGTGACCAAGATGCTGGTGCGTCAGTGACCATGATGCTGCTGCCTCAGTCCCATGTTGCTGGTGCCTCAGTGACCATGGTGCTGGTACCTCACTGACCATGATGCTGGTACATCACTGACCATGATGCTGCTGTCTCAGTTCCATGGTGCTGGTGCCTCAGTGACCATGGTGCTGGTACCTCACTGATGATGGTGCTCGTACCTCACTGATCATGGTGCTCGTACCTCACTGACCATGATGCTGGTACATCACTGACCATGACGCTGCTGCCTCAGTTCCATGGTGCTGGAACCTCAATGACCATGGTGCTTGTGCCTCAGTGACCATGGTGCTGGTACCTCACTGACCATGGTGCTGGTACCTCACTGACCATGATGCTGGTACATCACTGACCATGATGCTGCTGCCTCAGTTCCATGGTGCTGGAACCTCAGTGACCATGGTGCTTGTGCCTCAGCGACCATGATGCTGCTACCTCACTGACCATGGTGCTGGTACATCACTGACCATGATGCTGGTGCCTCAGTTACCATGATGCTCGTGCCTCAGTGACCATGGTGCTTGTGTCTCAGTGACCATGCTGCTGCTGCCTCAGCGACCATGATGCTAGTGCCTCAGTGACCATGGGGCTGATATCTCAGTGACCATGGTGCTGGTGCCTCAGTGACCATGATGCTGGTGTCTGAGTGACCATGGTACTAGTGCCTCAGTGACCATGTTGCTGCTACCTCACTGTTCATGGTGCTGGTACCTCACTGAAAATGCGGCTGGTTCCTCTCTGATCATGACGCTGCTGCCACAGTTCGATGGTGCTGGAACCTCAGTGACCATGGTGCTGGTGTCTCAGTGACCATGGTGCTGGTGCCTCAGTGACCATGGTGCTGGTGCCTCAGTGACCATGGTGCTGGTGCCTCAGTGACCACGCTGCTGATGCTTCAGTGACCATGCGTCTGGTGCCACGGTGATCATGCTGCTGATTCCTCCGTGACCATGGTGCTGGTGCCTCACTGACGATGATGCTGATGCCTCAGTTCCATGGTGCTGGTGCCTCAGTGACCATGGTGCTTGTACCTCAGTGACCACGGTGCTGGTACCTCACTGAACATGCTGCTGGTTCCTCACTGACCATGAGGCTGCTGCCTCAGTTCCATGGTGCTGGTGCCTCAGTGACCATGGTGCTGGTGCCTCAGTGACCATGGTCCTCGTACCTCAGTGACCATGGTGTTGGTGCGTCAGTGACAATGCTGCTGGTTCCTCCGTGACAATGGTGCAGGTACCTCACTGACCATGATGCTGGTGCCTCAGTGACCATGGTGCTGGAACCTCAGTGACCATGATGCTTGTGCCTCAGTGACCACGCTGTTGATGCGTCAGTAACCTGCACAGTTTGTTATTGATACCACCAGTGAACACAACACAGGTCAGGCAAGTCATGACCTATGTCATGTCTATCCGAGGAATCAACATAGTTTGTGTTGCACTGCATTCAGGAAGCATACACATTTACTTTTCTCTCATCACATGTAAATAGCAATTAATGTGTGGAAGATGGGGAAGTGGTTAGCTGAGAGAAAATTGAATTATAACATGTACTTAAATAGGTAGACTGAAAGGATTACAAGTTGCCACTTACAGTGCCATTTTAAGTACAGGGTACCTAGGTAGAGATTCTTCAGTGCAAGTTCTTAGGAAAATAAATTAGAAAAATAAAAAAAATTCCAGCACTACAGATCATAGGAATAAGTCAGAAAATAGAGAAAAAAAAATTCAGAATAACAGTCCTCCAGTTAACTTTGGTAGCAGTATGGTGCCTCAGTGGTTAGCACTGCTGTCTCACAATGCCAGGGACCCGGGTTGGATTCCAACCTCGGGCACCTGTGTGTATGGAGTTTGCATATTCTCCCTGTGTCTGCGTGCGTTTCCTCCCACAATCCAAAGATGTGCAGGTTAGGTGAATTGGCCATGCTAAATTGCCCACAGTGTTCAGGGATGTGTAGGTTAGATGCATTAGTCAGGAAATGTAGAGTAATAGGGGTGGGGATTGGGTCCAGGTGGGTTACTCTTCAGAGGGTCGGTGTGGACTTGTTGGGCCTAAGGACCTGTTTCCACACTGCAGGGTTTCTATGATTCAAACTCAGTCCATGCTGGCACCTAGCCTCCAGTCTGTGTTGGGCCTTGACTGCAGACTGTTCCAGGTGTCACCTGAGGCTTTTGAGGTTGGGAGACCACTCTGGAATCACCTCGAGGCTGGAGGTCCACGCTGAGGCCATGCTGGAATGAATACTGCCAACAAGATACCACAACACTGGGCCACAGTGAGACCACCATACTGGGTCACTGAGAGACCACCATGCTGGGCCACTGAGAGACCACCACACTGGGCCACTGAGAGACCACCACGCTGGGCCACTGAGAGATCACCACACTGGGACACTGAGAGGGCACCACACTGGGCCACTGAGAGGGCACCACACTGGGCTACTGAGAGACCACCACACTGGGCCACTGAGAGACCACCACACTGGGACACTGAGAGACCACCACGCTGGGCCACTGAGAGATCACCACACTGGGACACTGAGAGGGCACCACACTGGGCCACTGAGAGGGCACCACACTGGGCCACTGAGAGACCACCACACTGGGCCACTGAGAGGCCACCACACTGGGCCACTGAGAGGCCACCACACTGGGCCACTGAGAGGCCACCACACTGGGACACTGAGAGACCACCACACTGGGCCACTGAGAGGCCACCACACTGGGACACTGAGAGACCACCATACTGGGACACTGAGAGGCCACCACACTGGGACACTGAGAGGGCACCACACTGGGCCACTGAGAGACCACCACACTGGGTCATTGAGCGACCACCATGCTGGGCCACTGAGAGGCCACCACACTGGGACACTGAGAGACCACCACACTGGGACACTGAGAGGCCACCACACTGGGACACTGAGAGACCACCACATTGGGCCACTGAGAGACCACCACATTGGGACACTGAGAGACCACCATGCCAGGCCACTGACAAAGCACCAATCCAGGCAGAAAATATGTTTAGTATAAAGTATGTAATAACGAAACAGAAATATGAAATGCATCTAAATACAAAGAACACTAATGTTTCTAATACTGCATCATTTTCGAGGTTAATAACACATGTAAGGGCCAGCAGAAGGAGGCATGGTGAAATGTTGAAGTTGTGATTGCAGAAGACACTGTGTAGCGAGAGAAAGAAGGATTGATATTTTGCGAGGGAGATTATGGCATCACATGATGTTCGGAGTGAGCAGGACATTAAGAGGAGTCTAATCTTCACAGCCCTGCTAAAGTCAAGACAGTTTTCCTCCATTTCAGTTGGGTCTTGGCACTGTTAGCACTAGCCTTCTTGTTTCAAGCTTGTTATATTATTTACTGTGGCAACTACCTTGTAGGCAAGGAAAGGATTTTTTTTCCAATTCAGAATCCTAGTAGTGTCAATGCAAGTCTGACCCTCCCCAAAGGTTTTTCTTAATATGTCCCACCACTTCTCAAAGTTGTCCCACCACTTCTCAAGGTTGCACTTTTTGAATTTCTGTATCACATTGCTGAAGACCAAGGCAATTCTTATTTCCAAATATTGGCTCAGAAGCAGATATCTTTC
This sequence comes from Chiloscyllium punctatum, assembly GCF_047496795.1. Classification (NCBI taxonomy): domain Eukaryota; kingdom Metazoa; phylum Chordata; class Chondrichthyes; order Orectolobiformes; family Hemiscylliidae; genus Chiloscyllium; species Chiloscyllium punctatum. Next base: position 24,365,256 of record NC_092739.1, read on the forward strand.
ATCTTTCACCCCAATGCGAACACTATTGTCTTTTGCACTGAGCCTCTATATTACTTGTTTCCCCACACCCTTCCTTTGCCTCAAATATAAAACCACTATTTACCAACTCCTTTAGTTCTAAAGAATAATCATACCAAAACACTAACTCTGTTTCTCTGTCCACAAATGCTCCAGTCCTGCTGAGTTTCTCCAGCATTTTCTGCACATGTTTCAGATTTCCAGAAACTGCAGCATTTTGCTTTGAATTCCACTCAATATGACACACTTCTGGAGCTGGTAGGACTCGAACCTAGGTCTCTTAGCTCAGAGTTAGGGACACTACCACTACCCCACAAGAACAGTTTTGTGACAACTGGGATTTTCTCAACCTATCACGCAACAAGCTGCTTTTAAAACATTACGATTACTTTTGGGCAACTCGCCAATCAAAATGTAAATGATGCCCAATCACAAAGTTGACTGGGGGCTCAACATTTTGGTGTGGGTGATAGCAGCTGGTTTGCCAATGTCCCACCACCCACTTGGCATATGCCGCAGATGGAAATCAGACCAGAAATCTTTCACTTCCAACAGAAAGAACTTTATGCAACATAGGAGCTGATTGGAGCTCAGTTTTCCCCCCCACTGGCAAAATTGGCAGGATGTGGGTAGAATAAAAGACACGGTTGCCCAGAGAACTTGGCAAAAAAAAATGCTGTTTCTAATTTGCAGCGGTGAGATAGGTGACAAAATGATCCAGCGACAGGCAATTTGTTGTTTAAGAGGAAAAAAGTCAGGCACTGGTTCAGGTTGCCAAGGGATTGTAGGAGTTCAAAGGGTAGATATATAATTTGTAGCATAAACACAGAAGCAACAACATGAGACTGAAGGAAGATACTTGGAAGAAACAAGATTTCCATAGAGGTATCAAAATCGCCAGAGATACTGATTGAGCTTATTCAGAAGAGAAAAGAGATCTTCCTCTCCTTTGATCGTTGATGCACATTAAGTTAAAATGATGAACAGATTTGCCCAGGGTAACACAATGGTTACATCCCGTAACTCAACGTTAAGCGATCCCCATATCAGAATGTGATCTGGCATGGTTAGCACAAGACATCTGTCCATGCACCTGAGACACCATTTTGAGGCAACAGGAATTCTTAGCACCAAGACTGAGCTTTGTGACCAGTATCTTTGACAATGCAAAACTCCCACCATATGATACTGCAATCTCATTCAGCATAGAACATAAGAAGTGTGACTACTCAGTCAAAGCTGACACACAAACATGCAGAATGGGCAATGGTCAGAAACTAAGTCTCAAAAGACTTAAGTACAAGGTAATACATTTTGGTATCAAAAATAACAAAACCACGTCTTTCTTGAAGAATAAATCTTTAAATAGGAAGTAGCAAAATAGGGATCTGGGGAGAAGATATGGAGATATTTAAAGTAGCAATAAAGATGAATAAGGCCCTAAAAATGGAAACAAAATTCTTTAATTTCTAGAGCAATAAAATTGAAAAGTATAGAACTTATGTCAAACTAGTACGGAGCCTTGCATTGTTTTGTGAACAGTTCTGGTTTTCCACCTTAGAGAATGGATATTGAGACACTAGAGAAGAGAAAGATCCGATTTATCAGAATTATATTGAAACTAAGGAGTTCAACCCTTCTGGAAAATTGAACAAGCTTTTCTCTCTTCATTAGACTGGAAAAAAGTCTGAAAATTTACATGCTATAATTTTAGTAGGGTAGATATAGAGAAGATGCTTTCACTCGTGGGTGAGAGCTCAACTAGAAGGCATAAGTTGCAAATAAATCCAATAGGTCATTCAAGAAATGTTGCTTACCCAAAGAGTGATTAGAATGCAAATCTCTATTGAAAAGAGCAAATGAAGTATATAGCAGAGAACGATTCAAGGAGAAGCTAACTAAGCATGAGAGGAGGGAACAAATTGAAGGATACATTGATAATGTTATTGGGATGCAAGTGGCTGGCAATGAATATAAATACTGTACTGGCATGAACAATCTGGGATTAATGATCTGTTTCTATGCTATATATATTTTGCTACAAGCACTAATATCCATGCAAGGAATAAAGAATTTGCTATGAGGTTTGTACAATTTCTGACAGAATTTGGAAAAGAATTCTGCCTAGACTTAGTTTGTGCTTCAAAAAGGATTCTAGCCTCATTGTATTATGTTTACTTTCATTTCTAGCGTCTATAATAAGAACAGAAAACCAAAATCACGTGGGATTATCAAGGTGCGGTGGGGTCAATTGTCATCAACTTGTTTGTACCATATGGGTGGCAGGCAACATGCTGACACATCTCCCAATGAACCCTCTTGGAAGTTGAGAAAGACTGTTAGCAAAATAATCAAGTTAAAATAAAATTATTTCCTAGATAAATTATATTTTTATTCTGACATATGGAAAGACAATGAATAAAAAGCAAGTGCAGATTCAATTCTTTCAAATTATTTTAAATACACAGTCTGAATATTAAGATTGTGCTGTATTTGTGGTGGTGATTACTACACTCATTCTTAGTGTAGCTGAACCTACTTCAAACATATCTATTACAGTCCCTACAGTGTGGAAGCAGGCCATTCAGCCCATTGAGTCCGCACTGACCCTCCTAACAGCGCCCCACTCAGAACACCACCACCCCACCCCCAACCCTATTCCTGTAACTCTGCAATTCCCATGGCTAATCTAGACTGCACATCACTGGACATTATGGGGCAAATTAGCGTGGCCAATCCACCTAACCTGCACCTCTTTGGACTGTGGGAGGAAACCGGAGCACCTGAAGGAAACCCACGCAGACATGGGGAGAATGTTCAAACTCCACACAGACAGTTGCCCAAGTGTGGAATCAAACCAGGATCCCTGGCACTGTGAGGCAGCAGTGCAACCCCAAAGGAGGTGTTCAGAAAAAAAAGTCACTAGTTAACCCTGTGATCTGTCAAACATACAGAGACTATGAAGGTTTCTCACAATACTTGTGCATTTTTTGTCACCAATTCATTTCCCTCTCCATGCTGTAGTCTTCCACCTTTCATCCAGTGCATGAATTTGGCTCAAGCCTTCAGTCATTGTAAATGATTGCTTCTCTTTGAATGCCTTTTGTCTGCTACAGAAAAATTCCAGTTGGCATGGGTGAGAGTTACTTTTATTGGCAATCACCATTTGAAAGTGAATAGATCCAACATCCTTGACCCGACCTTTTCAGAAATGGTTGGAGGTCAGTGTGATACTGGCAGACTGGCTTACTACCCAGTGGCCTATTCCTAGGGAGATGGGAGATCATTTTAGAGAGATGAACAAATTGACAGATGATCTTGTTGAAACATACAAGATGCTAAGCAGACTTGATGGGACAGATACCAGGAGGATGTCCCTCTAGTGAGGGAGACTAGAACCCATAGGGGATACTGTTTAAGTCCAATACGTTTCCCTCTTGAGATGATGTCCACATGTTATTATTATTCTACAGAGGAACCTCGATTATTGGAATATCAATTATCTGAATTTCGGATTATCCGAAGTAGATCTCGAGATTCCAATAGAAACATTACATCAAAGAGGTGTTTCCAACACTGATTGTGCCTTTTGCTTACAATGATTAAAAACAAACTCGGCTTACTGAAATGCTGCCGAGAACAGTCCCGGACTTTGATAGGAGCCCAGGCTTTGTCTCCAAATGACTGACCACCCACCCTCTCTCTCTGTCTCTTCCCACACATCCCTGGAGTTCTACACAGGGGTTTACCCTAAACCCCCCACCTTTCCCAGATAACCTCTCCAACATTGTCCTGTACAGGGAAAAAGTGGAACTTGCCAAAAAGTTGCAAGAAAAAGTTATGTGCGTGTGTGTGTGTGCGTGTCTGCGTGTGTGTGCCTGTGTGTGCCTGTGTCTGTGTGTGTGCATGTGCTCCTGTGTGTGCGTGTCTGTGTGTGTGTCTGTGTGTGTGTGTGTGTGTGTGTGTGTGTGTGTGTCTGTGTGTGTGTGTGTGTCTGTGTGTGTGCGTGTGTGTGTGAGCACTATTTGGAGACTCACCCCCCAAAGGCAGCAGCAGTCTTAGTGTTGGTGTCCAGTCTGGCTGCCCCAGAATGGGGGAGGACGACGGGGGGTAGGGGTGTGGAAATTGGGAGGGGGAGTGTGGAATGTGGGTGGGGGTGGACGGGGTCGGTGTGGGAGCAGATAGGTGGAAGGGTTGGACGGGTTGGGGGTGGATGGGACGGGGTTGGATGGGTTGAGGGGCGGAGGGGGTTGGAGGCGGGGTGTATGGGTGGCAGGGGTGGGGGCCGATGAAGGGTGGGAGCTATTGTGCAGTGTGCTGTTGCCTAGTCTCCAGAATGGGGAGCAGACATAGCAAGTGCTCACTTCATCAATCCCATTGAACTGATTGGGGGGGTGGGGAGAGGGGTGGTGTTGGTGGCAGGCTTCAGCAATGCTGCAGGTCCCTTACACACAAATGTGTGTCTGCTCAGAAAAAAATTCTGAGACAGAGAGAGGGAGCAAAGCAGGCAGAGCAAGGGAAAAGGAAGTTTAAGAAAACTCCTGGCCCCAGAGGAGAGGCATTAAATGAATTAACCGAATAATCAATTATCCGAATGAAATAGTGCCCGTCCATCTCGTTCAGATAATCAAGTTGTCCCAGTGTACAAAATCCCATGCAAGGACTGCACAAAACACTACATCAGACAAACAGGAAGACAGTTAACGATCCGTATACACGAACACCAACTAGCCACGAAACGACACGACCAGGTATCCTTAGTAGCCACACACACAGACGACAAGCAACATGAATTCGACTGGGACAACACTACTATTATAGGACAAGCCAAACAGAGAACAGCCAGGGAATTCCTAGAGGCATGGCACTCATCCACAGACTCTATCAACAAACACATCGACCTGGACCCAATATACCGGCCACTACAGCGGACAGCTCAAACTGACAACCGGAAGCGGCAGAGACAGGCCACTATAACTGCCGGAGGAAACAGCACAGAAGCGCTTCACAGGAGGCTCCCAAGCACTGAGGATGTCACCTAGACAGGGGACGAAATGTTTGCAAGACAAATTCCCAGCTCGGCCAACAGAACCACAACAACGAGCACCCGAGCTACAAATCTTCTCCCAAACTTTGAGTTCCTCTGGAATATTGCAAATTGTTAAGTTCCTGAGTAAGGGGAAGTGAGTTTGCCTCCTTTTTTATTCACCTGCTGAGTTGGTTAATTACAACAAGATTAGTTTAGAAAAAACTTGTGCATTGTCTTTCTCTCAGATTTAAATGAATTTAACCAGGCTTTCTTGAATCAACAAAGGACTGAGTCCATTGGTTACTAACCACGAGGAGAAATAATAATGCAACATTGACTAGAAATGAGAAGTGAGTCCAATAAAAGGATAGAAATTAAAAGTTCAGAGTCTAGGTCATTCATGAAAAGAGATAGTGGAATGTTGATGATCAAGCAATTGGTAACAGGCTTCATGGCTTGGCAGCTTAAAGTTTTATCATTTGTTTTTGTTGGACAGTGGAGTACTGTCAGTAGTTTTGGCCTCCTGACCTGAAGAAGGATACACTGACATTGACTGGCAGCACTCAGTGTGAGACTGGCTTCCTTTTGTCCTACCAAAGCAGAAAATGCTTGAGAAACTCAACATGTTTGGGAGCAGCTGAAGAGAGAAAAACAGAGCCAACATTTTGAGTCCAGTGATCTTTCATCACTGGACTTGAAACATTAACTGTTTTTCTCTCTATACATGCTGCCACTCCTGCTGAGTTTCTCAAACACTTTCTGCTTTTGTTTCAGATTTCCAGGATTTGAAATTCTTCATTTTACTTGTGTCCAATTTATTTTTGACTGGCTCACTGGCTTCTAGTATTTAGAGTGAAACAGCTATTTACCTGCAACACAAGAGTGGCTAGTGGGTGGTTCTTTGTGACATTAGCAGCACTCTAGTGCTCAAACCCAATCTAATATCCAAGTACATCAGCCCATTGCGACTCATGAGCACATCAACTCACACTCTTCCACTCACACACAGATACTAGGGTTGAGTTGACTTATAACATTTAGTTTTTTTCTTTAAATAATTTATAGTGTATATTTTCCCTTCTGGGTCCTTCATTTTGAAGCTCCATGACCCCTCATCAGGTCTGAAATTCCAGGTTCTCTCCCTCTCTCTCTTTGTATTTCCCCAGGCAGCCATCGAATGCATGTCCAAAATCACCTTTTGACTATATGCCTTTCTTTTAAAAAAAGCATAAGTAGTCGTTAAAAGTTCAATATATCTGTCAATGTTTTGCAGTTTTTGTCATCATTCTGACACTCTTCTTATGGATTGCTCCAAAAGCAGCACTTTGAGGATATTCTCAGTGATCCTATAATCCCACTGTAAAGTGGGTTGTTGCAGGTGGATGATGGGGTTTGGTGGGAGTTGAGACTATCAATGATGGTGGGGGTTGGAGAAGATATCAGGGCTGGGGAAAGTGAGAGTTGGCCAGGTCTGTGGAGAGTTGTGGTGGTCAGTTTTATAGGTACCCAGCTGTTAGGAATTAGGTTTTAATTCCCTTAACATTTCTTGGGTAACTATGAATTTGAACTGTCAGAGGTCTTTGACTCTAACTCAGAGTTGAAGTCTTCCTTTAAGGGTTGGGTAATGAGAAGTTTAAATATCCTGGGTCATTTGGTCTACTGGGACTTCAACATGGTCCAGGCCTACATCTCCATTTTACCCTGCCACAATGATTATTTTCCTAATGGAATGTTTAAGTCCTATCTCTGATCAGTACTGCGTAAAAATATTCTCCATTGTCTGTGAGATTTCAGCAATTTACCTATTAGTCCAGAATTTGGAGTGATTAAGGCCAAATGAGTAGAAAATTGGATGATAATTATACCAAGTTACTGTTCAATCATTTAGAAATTACCTTCTGTTTCTGCAAATGATAATTCATCCTCAGCAACAGATATCCGATATAATGACTACATTATCATACAAAATAAGCAGCATAGCAATTGATGTTTGTTACTAAATGTGGCTTTACATGCAAGGAGTGTTGTGGTATGGCAGTGCAGTGGTGGATCAGAGGCTTCAAGTTTAAGTTCTACACCTGGACTTGTTGGCTAAGGAAGGTGCATTCATAAACTGTTTGAACAGGTTCAGTATTAACTTTAATGCTTCCAAACTATACTATTGGTCAGAGTGGGAGAGATTCCAGGTCGATTGCATGATGGAAAGAAACTGAAATCTTTACTATCTAGTACAGAGCTGGTCCGCATTACAAGACTCATGCACGCACTATACATTCTCTCCTTGGGAGCTGCTTGGCTTGACAGCCAGTGTGGATCAGCTTATTACTAGCAGTGCAGGGTTCAATCCCTGTTCCAACTGGTGTGGATTTGACATCTGCCCCCTTGTCCCACTAATGGTGGACATTATGGCACCGTGGATCAGCCTTACTTTCAGACAGAACAGGAGGAGATGCTGTCATGATCCCACTGCTGTTATTACTCGACAAGTCAGATCCCAAATTGAAAGCTGGCAAGATACAACACATTTTTGTTTTGGTTTTAATAAAGTGGGCCTCTCACTGAAATGTAAGCGTACAAAGTTGCAGATTTTGTTTTAACAATAAAACAGCATTTTAGTAACCAAGATAAATGAAGCTACAATAGAATAAACTATACTACTTACTTGTAGCACAAATTCAAAGATTCTTAAACCTACAATGAAAGTATAATCCCATTAATCAAAGAAAACTTATTTACAAATTCCATAACAAAATACAGTAGAACGCCCATATCTGTGGATTCGGCTTCTGCGATTTCAGTTATCTATGGTTTACCATGGCCTGAAAATATTACAAGGAACATTTCAGAATTAATTCCAGGGGGCTGCTGGAGAGATAAGTTTCTCATTTAAATGATTGAGTTTGCAAATATCCGCAGTTTCAGGCATCTGCAGTAGGTCTTGGAATGTAACCCCCGCGGATACAGGGCGGAGGGATGGTGTGTGTGTTGTGGTCGGGGGGGAGGTGGGTGGTGGAGAGGGGGTCACCTGTATCCCTGGTATCAAAAAGCAAATCTTACACAGTATTCACACCAGAGAGAAATAAACCTTTTCCTAACACCTGAAACCTGATCAGGTGTACCTGAGAACTCTGTGGGAAGCTAAGGAAGTAATTGCTGGTCCTCTTGCTGAGATATTTGTATCATCGATAGTCACAGGTGAGGTATCGGAAGACTGGGGGTTGGCTAACGTGGTGCCACTGTTTAGGAAAGGTGGTAAGGACAAGCCAGGGATCTATAGACCAGTGAGCCTGACTTCGGTGGTGGGCATATTGTTGGAAAGACTCCTGAGGGACAGGATGTACATGTATTTGGAAAGGCAAGGACTGATTAGGGATAGTTAACATAGCCTTGTGCATGGGAAATCATGTCTCACAAACTTGATTGAGTTTTTGAAGGATTGATGAGGGCAGAGCAGTAGACGTGATCTATAAGGACTTCAATAGTGTGTTCGACAAAGTTTCCTATGGAGGACTGGTTAGCAAGGTTAGAACTCATGGAATACAGGGAGAACTAGCCATTTGGATACAGAACTGGCTCAAAGGTAGAACACAGAGGGTGGTGGTGGAGGGTTGTTTTTCGGACTGGAGGCCTGTGACCAGTGGAGTGCCACAAGGATCAGTGCCGGGCCCTCTACTTTTCATCATTTACATAAATGCGAACATAAGAGGTACAGTTAGTAAGTTTGCAGATGACACCAAAATTGGAGGTGTAGTGGACAGCGAAGAGGGTTACCTCAGATTACAACATGATCTGGACCAGATGGGCCAATGGGCTGAGAAGTGGCAGATGGAGTTTAATTCAGATAAATGCGAGGTGCTGCATTTTGGGAAAGCAAATCTTAGCAGGACTTCTACACTTAATGATAAGGTCCTAGGGAGTGTTGTTGAACAAAGAGGCCTTGGAGTGCAGGTTCATGGCTCCTTGAGAGTGGAATCACAGGTAGACAGGATGATGGAGGCATTTGGGATGCTTTCCTTTATTGGTCAGAGTATGAGTATTGGAGTTGGGATGTCATGTTGCGGCTGTACAGGACATTGGTTAGGCCACTTTTGGAATATTATGTGGAATTCTGGTCTCCTTCCTATTGGAAGGATGTTGTGAAACTTGTAAGTCTTTTCTGAACCCTTTCAAGGATGTTGCCAGGATTGGAGGATTTGAGCTATAGGGAGAGGTTGAATAGGCGAGAGCTTTTTTCTCTAGAGCATTGAAGGCTGAGAGGTGACCTTATAGAAGTTTATAAAATCACGAGGGGCATGAAGTTAAAAATCACACAACACCAGGTTGTAGTCCAACAGGTTTAATTGGGAACACTAGCTTTCAGAACACTGCTCCTTCATCAGGTGGGAGGTGTCCATGTATGTGGCAGGTACACATGCGACTCAGCCAACGTTATCTCATATACTGCAGGCAAGCATGTCTTGAGGCATGGTACATTGGTGAAACAGAGCAGAGGCTACAGCAACAGATGAATGGGCACCGCACAACAATCAACAGACATGAGTGTTCCCTCCCAGTTGGGGAACACTTCTGTGGTCTGGGACATTCGAACTTGGACCTTCGGGTGGCCATCGTCCAAGGCGGACTTCAGGACAGGCAGCAGCGAAAAGTGACTGAGCAGAGGCTAATAGCCAAGTTCGGTACCCATAGGGAGGGCCTCAACCGGGACCTTGGGTTCATGTCACACTACAGGTGACCCCTTTGCACACACACACACAAATTTTAGCTGGACTTATACATTTATACAGAGACTCCTGTGCGCATGCATGCGCGCACACACTCCCACAGACACACACACAATCCTACAGACACACATATTCCCACATTCACCCTCTCACAGACTTATATCCCTTTATACTCACACTCACACATGCACACACTTTCTCACAGACACCCGCAACTGTGCCCCCACCCGGTTAGCGCACACACACCCACCCACATGCACACATACACATATAAGTTTTTGTGGGGTGAATTTGTACTTGTAGAGTTACATTGTACTTTGCTCAAAAGCTGCACGAATCCATGATTCTGTTAATTTATTTTTTAAATTAGAATCAGTCTAAACATTGTGGTACAGACGCCAGCACCACAGGAATGCCCACACTTTCAACACATTATCTGGGCTGACACCAATTGTTAAAGTTCACTTGAGAATGTAACTTTAAAAAAGTTTTCGATTTACATATAAAAGAAGTGAAACTAACATGGTCATTCTAACAGATGAGAGATTTAACAAACAATCCAGGTCTTTTTCAATGTATAATTTCAGTTACATCACACAGTAAACTTTTGCTATAAATTCTCTCTTACCTTCGTATACTCCACAACCACCTGATGAAGGAGTAGTACTCCGAAAGCTAGTGCTTCCAATTAAACTTGTTGGACTATAACCTGCTGTTGTGTGATTTTTAACTTTGTACACTCCCCAGTCCAACACCAACATCTCCAAATCATGAAAGGCATGGATAGAGTAAATAGGCAAGGTCTTTTCCCTGTGGTGGGGAGTCCAGAACTAGAGGACATAGGTTTAGGGTGAGAGAGGAAAGATATGAAAGAGACCTAAGGGGCAACTTTTTCACACAGAGGGTGGTGCGTGTGTGGAATGAGCTGCCAGAGGAAGTGGTGGAGGCTGGGACAATTGCAACATTTAAAAGGCATCTGGATGGGTATATGAATAGGAAGGGTTTGGAGGGATATGGGCCGGGTACTGGCAGGTGGGACGAGATTGGGTTGGGAATCTGGTCAGCATGGACGGGTTGGACCGAAGGGTCTGTTTCCGTGCTTGACATCTCTATGACTCTATCACTCTATGAGCTCAGTAGGCTGAGGGTAACTGTGCCTATAATTCCTAGACTGAAACATGGATAGCTTCTTCCTGGAGCTATTCATTTATGATGATCTTAAATGCATTCAGCTTAAGGTAGCTTCAAACCTAAAGGTTTAGGCTTTTATCCCAATACATCTTTACTGTAAGGTTATCTCGTTACACCATATTTCTCCCCACACAACTATCTTGACCTAAGAACTTCACAGAACAGCTCAAAACAAAATAAAACTAAAAATGATCTCTTACTCTAAGGTGAGTTTCCTTAAACTAAACAAAAACCCAAGTATAGAATGTTCTAGCAGATCTTAAATCACTGTGCTTAACTTGCGAAGTTGCAAAACAGTTTAAGGTAAACAGAAACTCATTAATGCTGCCAGGGTAGCTCTCACAAGCTGTTTTAAAAAAGACACGATGGCTACATAGATATATCCTACTTAGTTATTAAATTCAGATGCATAGAAAACCCATATGTCACTCACCCAAACTTAAAACAAATTATATTAAAAAAGTGATTATATCACAATCTCTATTGTAAGAAAACATTGATCATAGATTACCTCCAAATTTTGTAACATGCTGGCAAATCTGGCACAACAGGGATTCTGAGTTAGAGAAATCAAAACCTAACTAAATAATTAAGCACATTCAGAAGTAGTGTAAACTGGATAATCAGGTATAGGGATTGGGACATACAGCTTCCAGCCTGCACAATTTATCAACCAGGTTGCCCAGAGTTCAGAAATAGGAACAGACGTACTTGTTCTACATGGGGCTAAGCGTGTGTCTGATCTCCTGTTGACCTCTGAACCTGGCATCTACCATTTTTGCCAGCTGTGGGGTTCGGAGGAGGACTGGGACAGATTGACGTCTGCATAGAGCCGGCTGCACATTGAAAAGTGTAGCAGCCTGCAAACAAATCCAAAACATGACTTATAATCTTTAGTCACCTGACACCAGGTTATAGTCTAGCAGCTTCATTTGAAATCGCAAGCTTTCGGAGCACTTTCCTTCATCAGGTGAATTGGAGGGTAATGTGGTGATATCATTGCATGGCAGATACTCATGTGACCGGTCAATGTTGTCTATCTCAAACGCTGCAGGCAAGGATGCCCTGAGGTATGGTATATAGGCGAGATAATGCAGATGCTATGGCAACGGATAAATAGACACCACACTACAATTGCCAGACAGAAATGTTCCCTCCCAGTTGGGGCACACTTCAGCGGTCAGGGACATTCAGCCTCCGATCCTCGGGTAAGCGTCCTCCAAGGCGGCCTTCGGGATATACAACAGTGCAGAATCGCCAAGCTGAAACTGATACCAAGTTCTCTACCCATGAAGACAGCCTCAACCGTGATCTTTGGTTCATGTCACACTACATGTGACACTATCATACTGTTCTGTGATGGCAAAATCTTTCTTGCTTTTCAGTACCTTATTCACACATTACAGTTATGGATTACATGTTACTTTGGTTAGATCCTCGACATGTGACTCTTATACCTATCATGTTATTGCAGCCATTTGGTTTGTCTCCAGCACTAACTTTTAAAAATTTTTTTTGTAATTACCTCTGTGCCTTAATTAATTGAATCAAAGGTCATCACTTCACTTACTATTCAGCTGTTGACACTTTACTCACATCATTTGACACTTTTGAGCACCTGTAAAGACTTGTTATTCAGCCTGTTGACACTACACTCACACCATTTGTACTATCTTTTCACACTCTTAATTACCTGGAATTATCTTGCAATGATGTCTCTGTCTTTAATTTATGTGCCAGTGCACTTTCCTCCACTTCTTTAATTTATGTGCCAGTGCACTTTCCTCCACTTCACCTGATGAAGGAGCAGTGCTCCGAAAGCTTGTGATTTCAAATAAACCTGTTGGACTATAACCTTATGAGTTCTGACTTTGTCCTCTCCGTCCAACACTGACACCTCCACATCATATGTTATAGTTATAATCCGAAGTTATATGGCAATTTTGGGTATCCTTATGGGTAGATCCACGGACCCCTAATGGAATAGGAAGAAGCCCTTTGGTATTGGCAAGGGGAGATATAGATGTATGTAAAAGTTGGATTAGCTCTTTGTAGCTGGCAATTTTTGACAGTAATTAAATCACTTGCCCTTTAAAATTACAACAGTCTACAATTAATAAAACAATTCAGCACTTGTAATTTCACTTTGCATTCACAGTTGATTGACAGGTCCAGTGGTTAAGAAGTCTTAGATATGGGTCTATAAATATAAACATTTGTTTTTAGACTGGAGGATGTTGAAAATTTTACGGAGATGGAGTTATTTAGTCATTGTAAAGTTCACGATAAATCCAAAAAATAATTCATCAGGCCTTAATGGTTCCTTTTCATTACATCACTGTAATTTCCTTCTGTAGTGCACACTCACTGAAGCCTTTCATTCTGACAAGCTGTCATACTCTTTAAATATATTGCACTAACATCTTCTAAATACCAAATTTACTGCAGTCATTAATTCTTTCTAAGTTATCTCCATAGCCATCCTTAATTTCAGTCTAAAAAGCACTGCTGAGAATTTGATCACCATGCATCACTATATTGTAAAACACTTTATCATATTTCTTTCATGTAAAATTGTAACCAAATCAAAAGACTGAGATTTTACAATGAAGTACTGATCTCAAGTATTTCCTTTCTCCTTTGTATAGAGATTTTGCAGTTACATAAAGCAAGTGCCTTGCCAGACAAAAATAATCCAAGAATGTATAATGAGACTGAATCATCAGACAACTTACCAGAATGCAATGGGTTGACTTCCTCTCATTTATCCCAGTGATAGCTCCAACATAATACAACGTGTTAGATTTTTCTTCCATGACGCTTCCACATTGTGAAAGGTCTCTTTTCAGTCTGTGAGACCTGGTAGGGGGATAACTGCAGTGCAATTCTTTTTTAGATTACTCAGTGCACATGCACTTTATTAGTAAATTGCTGAGGTTGAACACCATGCAGTTAAAATACTGATGCTACATATATCCCAGATTCAACCGAAGGGACTTTAAGAATTCCAAATCCAGATATTCTTTTTTTAAAAAAGAGTGTAAAATATCTATACTGGGACAAATTTAATTTAGCTACCTGTGGTAATTTTGCCTTATGGTATTTGCCACCTTGATCAGTATGCGGTACTGTGTAAGGGTTGTCTGAGGTGATTCACTGCAACCAATCTTATAATAACTAAGTAACTCCAATTCTGTGAAATAGTAATCACCTTCCATCATAAAAACACATTTTTATATTAACAAACTAAATTCAAAGGCTTTATAACCAGTAATACTGTTAATACAATTGGCAATCTCTTGGGCCTACCTAGTGATTAACGATAGAGAATACACCACTGTAAAGTATCAACAGTACATGGATAAGAAGAGGATTTATTGTATGATACAGCTCTTTCTGAAGCTAGAGTTGATTTCCTTAACTCCAGCCACAGACTGTGATATCAGCGAAATGGTTGAAGTCAATGTAAACTGAACATGAGCCCTTTCAGAACCATTTCCTTAGATAACATCTTCCATTACTCACCACCACCTCCAACTTTTCCATTAGGTGATTGACTACAATAGTAATTACAATAAAAATAAAATATTAGCTACCGAATTTTGTCACTTTCCCAGGATGGGGTGATCCAAAAATGGATCTCCAGAACATTATAGGACTGAAAGTCTGTAATCCTGGAGGGGAGAGTTGATTGGACATTGGTGGCCTCTGCTTTTGATGCCACTGAAGTCTCTGGGAAGAATTGGAGTCAGCTAATTAAAAGAAAACCTGTCAAGAACCATTGTTTGGTGAATACAATGTAGTACATTCTGTTGCTTGATGAAAATTCTCCACACCTTTCACCTTATTTCCCTTAACCTGGTCCTGCTGGGTCATTAAGACTATGGCAGATGTTACAATATTAGAAGTGAACATGTATTTACAAATGCACAGATTTTATACAATAACTGAACACCCGTTGAACACTAAATAAAAACTGAAAGAACTGCAGACGTCGTAAATCAGGAACAAAAACAGAAGTTGCTGGAAAAGCTCAGAATGGGTCACTGGACCTGAAATGTTAACTATGATTTTATCTTCACAGATGCTGCCAGACCTGCTGACCTTTTCCAGCAATTTCTGTTTTTGTTCCCACTGAACACTTGATGTGCCCTCACCATGTTTTGTTCTTTCTCTCTCTCTCTCTTTCTCTCACTAACTGTAGATGCAGACCTGACACTTGTAGCTGTGTGGTGGCAGTGTGCTGTGTGGTGCACCCTGTGGTATCGAAGACTTGGACCTAGTGGTCTTTGTCTGAGAGGGCCACAAGCTGCTGAGAGTGTGCTGCCCAGATATAGGCTCACTACCCTCAGCTTGAGCTGCTGGACACATTGGGGTGACCAACAGAGAGGAGGTGAAGGGTCAGGCCACCTCTGGAGTGTCCTGGGAAGAAGCTCCTGGGGAGGGAGGGTGTTTGTCACCCCTCCCTTCACCATCTTGTCTCCTTAAGAGGAAGCCAGAAGCGGAGCATATTCCAGGCTCCATTTTCATGCATAACTTCAATTTATAATTTGATCCGATGAACTGTGGTCTGTGGTTGCTGACTCAGACAAAGGAGGCAGCATTAGAGGTAGCTACAGAGAAATATACAAACAGGGTTTATACACTTAGGGAATTTTGGAAATGACCAATGACTTGGGAGCTCAGGAGATTATAGCACTCATGTTCTTTGGGCACAAATATGACTGTGGCCACACGACAGGGTAGGTAGCTGTAGAGGGCTCAGATCCAAAACCCCAAAAGCAGTATGGCTTTCTTAGGCAAGCCAAGGGTGAGGTTGCGAAAGTAATCACCAGCCTACTACAACAGGGAGTCTTACACCCTGTAGCTTCAACAAACAATTCACCGACTTGGCATGTTATTCTATTGTGACAGGTCTTCACGAGATGGGGGTTGCTGTGTAGCATAGAATCAGATCAGGGAGCCACTTTATCACTAATGTCATGCAAAATGTCATAACTCTACTTGGAATAAACCAAAACTTCCACATTGCATACCCTCCTCAGTCAAATAGGATAGCTGAGAGAATGAAGCATACCCTAAAAGGTATAATTAGAAAGTGCATCCAGCAAAAACAACTCCACTTGAAATATCTTGTCGGAATATCCTTTTTCCTGATATTATTACAGAATATGTAGGACCTTCCTCCAGATTCATTCCCCATACTCTAATGACTGGACACCCAATGAAAGGGCTCAAACCGCTGTTCGGACTAGATCTATCTGAGCCTGAAGTCACAGCCCTCAGCCATGAGCTGGTAGTAAAATTACTGCTGGAGCACATACAGGTCCTGCAGATAGCAACTACCATTAAATCAGGATGAAAAAATTAAACTGAGAAGGCTTACTTCGACGGCAAAGCAAATCCGATAGAGTATGAGGTATGACAAAAGTTAATGCTCCAGGTTTTCTAACTGTTCCTATCCAGATATTCTGGATGCCACTCCATAGTGGATAAGGCAAGCCCTTATCTGGTTTACAGGATCTTAGTGGAATTAGAGAAGACTGGGTGACACCACATAAACCAGATGAAGGCCTATGGCTCTCAATGTATTCATCAGTTTCAAATACCAGCTCTACGTCATGATCCCTTACTCCCAGCCCAAATCCAAAGGAACTGGGAGGCTATGTCCTGGCCACCATAATAACTGCCACAAACCCAAACTAGGAAAACTGTGCTCCATTTACAGAGCATTGAGGAGTGGTCATGGCTCTGAGGTTCATGGAATGGCTTGATCAGAATCTCTGATGAAGTTGAAATTCTCCACAGCCTGAGTCCTCCTATTCTAAGCCATATTTCCCTTTGTCTTAAATAGTACCGCTTCGATGTGGTGAGGCAGCAGCTTCCAGTCCCTTTTCTCATCCCCATTCGCACAAAATGGAAGAAGGACCAAGAAGGGTAGTCCTAACCCTAGCTGTATATGCTTCTATCTGAAGTGGCACCACAGACCAAATACAGGTGGCATGGCTACAAATGTGCTCCCAACTCTAAAGTTTGGGATCAACTCTCAAAACCCTCAGGTCAGTATTTATTCCTACTACAACTGAAGCACCAAAAAGGGAAATTTGAAAACTAAAATCTGTTAAATATATATGAAGGAAAATTTGGAAAGACAAATGGCAGGGCAGTACTAAAATATGGCTAACAGAGATGTCCAACAATGGAGTGTCAGAGGAGTATATTTAAAACCATACAGGTATTATCTAGAGTTTGGTTTTTTTGAAAGGTTTTAGAAGTACTGTGAAAAGTATCTAAAGTTGCCACACAGGGCACCAACCTAGGTACAAAGGTGCCAGGTATAAAACATATGGTACAAAGGAGTCAACGAAACAAAGTTAACAAGTTAAGCATTACAGATCTTCATAGAATAAGTAAAAAACAAAAAACTAAGGTAATAGCTATCATTAAAGTCCTCCTTAATCTCAACTAGAAAAATAAATGGAGAGGCAATGGCCTAATGTGTTATTGCTGGACTGTTAATCCTGAGACCCAGATATTGTTCTCGGGACCCAGATCGAATCTTGTCACAGCCGGTGGTGGAATTTGAATTCAATAAAATAAAAATATGGACATCTAATGATGACACTGTTGATTGGCAGGAAAACTCCATCAGATTCACTCATGTCCTTTAGGGAATGAAACTGCCATCCTTACCTGGTCTGGCTTACATGTGACTCCAGACCAACAACAATGTGGTTGACTCTTAACTGCCCTCTAGGATGGGTAATAAATGCTGACCTAGCCAGCGATGCCCACATCTCACAAATGAATAAGGAAAAAAACATGCTAATAGTTCAGCAGTGTGGGATATAGGTAAAGTAGTGTTACTTCTGCAATCATAATTACTTATGCAAGGTAAATGCACTCACACCAGTGTGTAATTGTTTCAACCAAGAGCTGAGTCAACAAGAATGAAAACTATGTGGAGGAAATATATAATTGTTTTTGTATTAGCTAAAATGTGCATACAAGAATGAAACATGCCTGCAAACAATGGTAGTTTTTACAGACAAATAGATAAGGTGCTGTGAGGATGTAGGTTAAGCCAGATATGCTTGTACAAGCAGTATTTATAAGCATCTGTTTCCCACTTCAGCAAAATCACAAAAACAAACCCCAATTAAAAGTTCATAAGGATCAATATGGTTGGGGAAAGGGAGGAAGCGGCACAGGTGGGGGAAGTAGATAGTAGTGAAGGAGGATATACCTAACAATGGACCACAGCAGGATGTGGTGAAATGGCCAAGTAAAACTTGTATTTTGTTTTGCACAAGGCCGGATAAGGCAAGAGATAAACAATAGTAATGGGCACCGGGTTGGGAGTAGTGAATCCTATATAAGCTATGTACCTGCTAAACTCTGCGTGCCCTATTCCAGGCACCACGCTTGCAAGCGTATAATAAACATACTGATTGCTTCAGATCTTGTCTCGGACTGAAATTATTGAAGTGAGTGAGCTTTGTTTCTCACAAACAGTCTTTGATGAGTGCATGCTGGGGCCTGAATTTCCTCTGTTTAACTTGGAATCTGGGAGACCTCAGCTCCCTGTTCTCACTGCCGTTGCAGATACTGGAGCACCTTTCCTCACTGCTTGCTCTTCCCACTCTGGGCTGCAATACCATTGCCACTGCTGCTCCTGAAGCTGCTGCTTTCGATCTCCTCTGGAACATGCCCGGGCAGGGTCCACTCGCAACCTCCGAATGTCAGGTATGTGCCGCACCCTGCTCTCTCCGTTGACTTCC
Source organism: Chiloscyllium punctatum (assembly GCF_047496795.1). Lineage (NCBI taxonomy): Eukaryota > Metazoa > Chordata > Chondrichthyes > Orectolobiformes > Hemiscylliidae > Chiloscyllium > Chiloscyllium punctatum. The sequence continues at coordinate 24,383,996 of NC_092739.1, forward strand.
ACAGACGCTGGGCTGAGAGACTGCTGCAGACTGTTGAAAGAACCCCCCCACTCCAAACTGAACAAGGAGACTCGCCACACTGGGCCAAGAGGACACCTCGGTGAAAATGACTACTGCAGATGCTGGAGCTTAGGGGATACCTCACAGTGTTTACGCTGAGGCTGGGAAAGGAAAGAAGAAAATGAAAACAAAAAGAAAATGAATTGGACCAAGTGGACGAATTCTGGTTGAAGAAGTCTATTCTGCTGCTATCTTGAGATGACAAGGACAAGAACAGATGCCATTTTGATTTCCTCTCAAGATAACTATCAACTTAGAAGACATTCTGGAGACCTACCTCATTGGATTCATCATTGGGGTTAGTTCATTGAAAACACCAAACAAGAATTGATTTACCCGGGGTAAATGTGGCAAGTTAAATTTCATCTGGCACATGAAAGAACTACTACAGAGACAAAGAATGGAAATGATGATCAATCAGCAATGTCAACGAGTATAGTAGACATTTTGTACATATTTCCAATATCTATTTTATATTTGGATTCATGAAAAGGGTGTTACAAACCAGTTTATATTATTGATTTTGTAAGTTTGCAATTTATAAGTTTGCCTTTGAGAAAATGTTTATGAATAGGACATCTTTGTCTTGACTTTTGCAATGTTTAAGTTTTCTGTGTACACCGTTTAAAGTTAATGTTTTTACAGTACTTAATTAAGCACCAAAACAATGAGATCAGAACTTTGACTTTAGCTCTAATAAAAGTAGGAAATCAAAATAATAACAAACCCATAGAGCATTGACCTGTGACTAATCTTCATCAGAAACAGTCCACAAAGGGCAGTGAGTTGATTCATCAGTTAGTCTGATTAATATTGTGTTCAGTTGAGAAAGGGAGCACCAGAAAATCTCACCACTCTTCCTTTAATAGCATGGGGTGCCTTTAATGTCAAGTTAGATTACTGAAGCAAATAGGCTAGCTCATGGTTTCTTGGCTCATTTGATAGGTCTGACTTGACTGTCTGTGTGGAACAGGGTGCACAGTAATACAAATCAAAATGAAATGGGAACTGGCTAACTCTTTGTATTAAACTGGGTCTCATAAATCTGCAAACATTAGTATGTTGCATGTAAATGTAACTGTAGTCATTGTTGATTTGTTTGATCACTAACATTAATTAAAATATTAATGATCATAGCATTAAGTAGTTCTAGTGTATAATTAATGTAATTAAAAAAGGTGACTATTAATTCTGTACATGTATGATTTATATTTCAAGAGATGTGCTGCTCTACTTTAATGGTCTAATTTAGTCTGGGCCCTGGAGATTGACATGAATTGTCTGATGAATGGAGGATATCGTTGAATTCACCAAGGAGCTTGATGAATTATTACAACTATTGCATTATTCTTGTCTAATTTCTGGTCTTCTTCTGTTAAAAATTCAAAGAGGTTGGCCAAAGAGGTTGGCACCTGACATGAATACTTTTCATTCTATTCTCTGTCTATCGGTAATTTTCTATTCCACCTTTATGTAAAGATTTCAATAGCTTTCCTGCTACTGAGTATAAGTTGACTGGTCTGTCATTCATGGATTTACTCTATTTCCTGTTTTAAATATGCAATATCTGCTGAATTAAATATTGAGCCAGTAAAACAAAAAATTAAGACTATCTATTATCACTGTGAAAGTGTATTTTATTCTGTATTCATTCGTAAAGATAAATAATTTTAGCAAACTGTTCAGTAAGTTTTGAATGGTCAGGAAAGAGAGATCAGATCTGGAGTGAGATACAGCCAAGTAAGTATACAGTTCAGGGACATTTGAGGCAGTGTGGGAATTCGGTGCTATGGGAAAGAGGTGCTCTGTGCTTACTTTTTTGGCTCATAGTTTGTAAGGTGCTTTTAACAGAATAAATTGAAGCACAGGGTAGGAGTCCAGCACAAAACAAAGAGTGACATCACAGGAAAACTGTAAGTTCATTGGTTGGTAATATCTTCCAATTTGGATATCTATTATAGATTACTTTCAGATTGAAAGTAAATGGGATAAATATTTACAGATTACAAACTAAAAGACCAGCAGGAAATTACAAAAAAAAAACCAATGAAGAGCAAAGGAAACATGTACATGCATGATAGAATTTGAATATTCAGTTCAAGAATGAGAAACTTGGTCAGGGACAACTGTGTTTAACGTAAATAAAGGGAATTGAAATGGGAAGAGGATAGAATTAGCTAAAGTGAACTGGGCAGATAGATTAACAGGAATGATAGTAAATAAGTAGCGGTAGACATTTAAGGTGATAATTCATGACTCAGCAAAAATATAACCTAGTAAGAAAGAACGCTTCTAAGAGAGAGATAAAACAACCATGGCTAACCAAGGAGTTAAGGAGAACATTAAGTTGAAAGAAAAAGCATATAAGGAGGCCAAAGTTAGTGATAGTCCTGAAGACTGGGATAAATTGAGAATCCAGCAAAGGAAGGTTAGAAAGATCATAAAGACAGACAAAATAAACTATGAGGGCAACTAGTGATGAAAAACTGATGATAAGAGCCTCTTTAAATGAAATTGGTTCTGCTCTAATGGGGTAGTTCCATTCTCATGCAATCCCATGTTATAAGAAAGTTGAATAACAGCAGCACCATTGAAACAAATGGGGCTGGAATCACGTTACATGCTTTAAAAATTTGCGCTTTAGAAACAGTGTCCCCAATTTGTCAGTCGTGTTATAGTGAATGCACTTTGACAATATGTACGTTGTAGCAGAATGACCTGTGTGTAAAAAGGAAGAGAAAGGTTAAACAGAACATAGGCCTCTTAAAAATTGAATCTAGAGAGATGGCTTTGGGGAAACAAGGAAATGCCAGAGGAGGTGTTTAGGGTGGAAAATTCTTTAAACATTTCCACTAATACTAAACAACATGGGGTTGGAATTAAGTATCATACCATTACTAAAGAAATAGTATTACACAAACTAATGAATCTAAAGGTAGATAAGACACCTGGCTCTGATGGAAACCAGTAGATAAGTTGTATTAGGACTGGCAGAAGATACCCGTCAAGGTACTTCATAAAAGGTTAAGTCACCAGAATATTGGTGGTAGTATATTGGTATAGGTAGAGAAATGGCTAATGGGCAGGAAATAGCGAATGGGAATAAGGGATTCTTCATCTAGGTGGGCGGCACGGTGGCACAGTGGTTAGCACTGCTGCCTCACAGTGCCTGAGACCCGGGTTCAATTCCCGCCTCAGGCGATTGACTGTGTGGAGTTTGCACATTCTCCCCGTGTCTGTGTGGGTTTCCTCTGGGTGCTCCGGTTTCCTCCCACAGTCCAAAGATGTGCAGCTCATGTGAATTGGCCATGCTAAATTGCCCGTAATGTTAGGTAAGGGGTAAATATAGGGGTATGGGTGGGTTGCGCTTTGGCGGGTTGGTGTGGACTTGTTGGGCCGAAGGGCCTGTTTCCACACTGTAATGTAATCTAATCTAGACCTGTAACCAGTGAAGTTCCATAGGGATCAGTGCTGGAACAATAACTGTTTACAATATATATTAATGACTTGAAGGAAGGAAGTGAATGTGCTGTAGCCAAATTTGCAATGACACCAGAATGTGTGGAAATTCAGTTGTGAGACGGATACAAGCAGTTTACAAGTGAGATATTTATTGGTTGATTAAGTGGGCAAAATGTTCACAAATAGAGTATAGTGGAAATTTAGGGTGTAGGTTTGCTCGCTGAGCTGTAGGTTTGATATCCAGACTTTGCATTACCTGGCTAGGTAACATCATCAGTAGCGACCTCCAAGTGAAGTGAAGCTGTTGTCTCCTGCTTTCTATTTAAATGTTTATCCTGGATGGGGTTCCTGGGGTTTGTGGTGATGTCATTTCCTGTTCATTTTCTGGGGGGTTGATAGGTGGTTTCTAGATCTATGTGTTTGTTTATGGCATTGTGGTTGGAGTGCCAGGCCTCTAGGAATTCTCTGGCATGTCTTTGCTTAGCCTGTCCCAGGATAGATGTGTTGTCCCAATCGAAAGGGTGTTTGTTTCCATCCGTGTGTAGGACTATGAGGGAGAGAGGGTCGTGTCTTTTTGTGGCTAGCTGGTGCTCGTGTATCCTGGTGTAACTTTCGTGTAACTTTCTTTCTATTTGTCCTACGTAGTGTTTGTGGCAGTCCTTGCATGGAATTTTGTAGATGACGTTGGTTTTGTCCATGGGTTGTACTGGGTCTTTTAAATTTGTTAGTTTTTGTCTGAGAGTGTTGGTGGGTTTGTGTGCTACTAGGATTCCGAGGGGCTTAGTAGTCTGGCTGTCATTTCTGAGACTTTGATGTATGGTAAGGTGGTTAGGGTTCCTGGCTGTGTTAGATCTGCTTGTCGTGGTTTGTTCCTGAGGAATCTGCGGACTGTATTTTTTGAGTATCCGTTCTTTTTGAATACGTTGTATAGGTGGTTCTCCTCTGTTTTCCGAAGTTCATCTGTGCTGCAGGATGATCCTTTATATGGAGGAATTGTCTTAGGAGCAAAGAGTAAGCAGTTTAGGACTTTAGTCATTGAACTTTAGGGAATTAGAGGTGATCTCATTGAAACATATAGGATTCTTAAGGGGTTTACAGATTAAATGCTGAGACCTTCTTTCCCCTTACAGGGGAAACTAGGACCAGAGGGCATAGTCCCAGAACAAAGGGGAATTAATTTAAGAGTGAGATGAGGAGCAATTTCTTCTCTCAGGAGGTTCTAAGTCATTGGAACTCCTTGCCACGGAGAGCTGTGGGGGCTGAGGCCTTGTGTACATTTCAAGCTGAGACAGATTCTTGATCAGTAGGGGAATCCAGGGTTCCAGGGAAATGTCAGGAAAATGGACATGAGCAATGTCAGATCAGCATGACCCTATTGAATGGTGGAGCAGATTTGAAGGGCCAAATGGCCCAATCTGGTTTCTATTTATTACGGTCTTACGACTTTGTTATTCTAATCCTTTTCATATGAAGTAACCAATTTAATTGATCTTAAATACTGAGCAAGATGCACGCCAAATTATAATTTTTAACTGTAAATGGTCAAACAAGGCTGAGTTTAACTTCCATGGAGACCATTTCCTTGTATTACTCACTGCTCACTTCTCTTCAATTTTCCACCTCATTTTTTGCCCATTGCTACATTTTCAAACTCCCTACTGCTTACTCCCTTCATCATCAGTGTTAAACAGCTATTGAAATGCCTAATACTCCCTCAATTTCAGTTCTCTTTTCACCAGTAAAATTCTTACTTTGTACCACTTTGAGAGCTCTTATCTTCACTCTCTTGAGTCCAAAGGACATAGTTTTGAAGATATCATCGAGTTATAGAGTCATAGAGTGTACAGTGTGGAACAGGCCTTTCAGATCAACTTGCCAGTGGTGCCCAGTTTTCACAATTTAAACTAATCCCATTTGCTTGTGTTTGGTCCCATTTCCCTCCATACTTATCCCACCCATGTACCTGTCTAAATGCTTCTTAAATGACAAAATTGTACTTGTCTCCACTCTTACCTTTGGCAGCACATTCCAGACACTCACCACCCTCTCTATCAGACGCAAAACATAATTGGATCTGGATGGACCATATCAAGCATCAAAATTTGCCAAACTATTCATTATTTTATCGTCATCTGAGGAAATCAAAGGTTAATCAAGATGTCTTATTTGTGCTTCAAACCACAAAATCTTCATCAAAATTCTCTTCTCATAGAGTTACTGAGTCCTATAGCATAGAGACAGGCTCTTTGGTCGAGTCTGGTCCATGCTGATCAAAATGTCCATCCACGCTAACCCCATTTCCATGCATTTGGCCCATATCCTTCGAAACCTTTCCTATCCAAGTATTTGTCCAAATGCCTTTTGAATGTTGTTAATGTACCCACCTCATTCACTTCCACTGGCAGCTCATTTCATATGTGTACCACTCTCTGTGTAAACAGGTTGCCCCTCAGGTTCCCTTTTATTTTTTTCTCCTCTAACCTGAAATTTATGCCTTCTGTCTTCAATTCCCCAGCCTGGGAAAAAGACAGAGTGCATTTACCCTATCCATGCCTCTCATGATCTTATACACCTCTATAAGGTCCCGCCCTCAGTCTCCTACATTCTAAAGAAAATACTCCTAGTTTGTCCAACCTCTCCCTATCACTCAGACCATTGAGTCCTGGCAACATCTTTGTAAATTGCTTCCACACTTTTTCCAGTTTAATAATATCCTTCCTAAAAGAAGGTGATCAAAACTGAACACAATACTCCAAATGTAGCTTCACCAATGTCCTGTATAATTGCAACAAACCTTCCCAACTTCTACACTCAATGTACTGACCGATGAAGATCAATGTGCCAAAAGCCTTCTTCACTGCCCTGTCTATCTGTGACTCCACTTTCAGAGAACTGTGAACCTGAACTCCAAGATCCCTCTGTTCCATTCCACTCCTTAAGGCCCTACCATTCATCATGAAACTCCTACCTTGATTTGACTTTCCAAAATGCAAGGCCTCATACTTATCTATATTAAACTCTCGGCTCACTTCCTCAGTTGATCAAAGTTCCACTGCAATTTCTGATAATCCTCCCCATTTATTCGTGACACTGCCTACTTTAGTATCATCTGCAAACTTACTAATCATGTCTTGTACATTCTCATCCAAATCATTGATATAAATAACAAACAGCAATGTACCCAGCACCAATGCCCGCGGCACTCCACTAGTCACAGGCCTCCAGTCCAACAAACATCCTTCCACTATTACCCTCTGCTTCCTATCATCCAGCCAATTATGTATCCAATTTGCCAGCTCCCCCTGGATTTCATGCAATCTAACCTTCCAGAGCAGCCTATCATTTGGAACCTTATCAAAAGCCTCACTGAAATCCATATAGACTACATCTACTGCTCTGCCCTCATCAACCTTCCGGGTCATTTCATCTTCTCTGTTATTTGCATGGCCATCTGAGCATCTGCATGAAGTTCACGGATCACTTTGTCATGAAAATCGAGACCATCCATTCTGATGTTTCAGGCACGATTTCCCTAAACCTTCCAGTCTGCCCAATGCCTTAGGCTGGATCCAATGTCTATTTCACTCTGCTCAGGTTCTCTCTGAGTTCATCTTAATTATAAACCCTTTTTTTTTGATCCTTCAGTTTCATTCTCAGCACTTTGATGACTGCTGAAATTCCCTTCCTTATTCACCTGCTAGACAGCATTGTTCAAGGCTCCCTTTCATTAACAACAAAATGACCATTTTCTCACACACTCAACTTTGACCCTTTTGCATGAAAAAATCAGCACCTGTTCCCATCTGGCCTGTACTTACCTAGAAACCTGGTAGAATGTAAAGTGGGGAGCAGGGTGGGTGGAGGCATTGAATTGAGAGGGAGTTACCATGCCAGATCTTCAGGATCAGAGTTTGGAGCGATCCTGATGGTGGGGAGAAAGAGAGACAGCAAAACCAGATCAATACAATGGGAAGGTAATTTTATTGGATAGCATATTATTATCACTCTTCAGCAAAGAAATGTTCTGCAATTAATTTATACCTTTGCAATTAAGCTGAGGCACACAAGGATGATGGGCCTTTTAAAGCTGACTGATAAGCAGGAAGGTCAGTCTACAAAAAGGAGCTCAGCCATTTGAAGTGCCTGCCACATCTCTGCATCCTTCTTCAGAGAGGAAGTTTGGAGAAGATTCCAGGGAGATCGCGGGTCATTAGATCAAAGTTAAGGTACATCTCAAGAAGTTAGAGGGTGACAGGAGATCATGGAGGAAGGGCAAGAGTCATTGGAGCAACATCTATATTCACAATAAGGATGTTAAGCATCATTGGGGGGAGGGTCAAGGGATATGGAGGAAACTTGAGAGGTTGAAGTCACTGGGGAAGTCATCTTAGGGAAGGGCAGGGACACCTCAAAGAAGAACACAGTCAGCTTTCACTGGCTCCAAGAGTTCAGAAACTAGAAGTGCTTGATTGGCAGGTGCCAGGGGTGTTTCATTCAGGACCAGGGATCTGTTGGAGGACATAACTTTGCCAAGATCTTGTCACTCAAGGTCCTATTGGTGTCACTCTGGATCTTGCCCACACAGTAGAGGGAGAGAAGAACTGGATCCAGAGGCCCAAATGACTGGTAGAGAGCACCTGCAAGGGGCTCATCCAATGGCAGAACAAAATACCAAGCATGGTCAAGAGGGTGGGCAACCAGGAGCCAGTCAGAGTACCTCGAGCTCACCTGAACTACCATCACATGTCATAGCAGTAATGCCAGTGAAGGCTGATGATGTTACCAAAGGTCATCTATCTGCAATGTTGCAGGATAAAAACCAGTTCTGGACTTGGAGGAAATCCCTATGGCTGCGGAAGACGAAGTTTTGCCACATTGACAGATCAGAAACACAAAGCACTTTTGGACAAATTGAATCTTTTATTATGACATGTGTTTCTCTAAAAGACAGCATAGAGTCAAAAGATGACTGTGGATCTAAATACAGTGGCTGTCCAGAGAGAAAACCTGTAATGTCAATCTAAACATGTCAAGGGAACTTCAAACAGTTACGGGGAGAGGAGAAAGTCAAAGCAAACTGTTTTGTGTTTTCCTGTGAGTGCAGATGCAATGAGTATCTTTTATCCCTATTCCCCTCAGCAGAAAGCCATCTGCTATTGGTTATAATTGTCCCTCACACCCAAATCACTGGTATAGATTATAATCACCACTGGTCACAGCCTACCAACCTGACAATGACCTATTATACAAAAACAGAAATTGCTGGAAAAGCTCAGCCAGTCTGGGAAAATATGTGAAGAGAAAACAGAGGTACCACTTTGGGTCCTGTGACTCTTCCTCAATTCTGGGCACCTGATCAGATGTACCCTAGAGCTAAGTGGGAAGCAAGGGAAGTGATTGCTGGGCCCTTTGCTGAGATATTTATATCATAGATAGCCACAGGTGAAGCGCCGGAAAACTATAAGTTGGCTGACGTTGTGCCACAATTTAAGAAAGGTGAGAAGGAAAGCCAGGAAACTATAGCCCATAGAGCCTGACAAGTTACAGTGATCTTGGGGGATTTCAATATGCAGGTGGACTGGGAAAATCAAGGTGATAGTGGTTCGCAAGAAAAGGAATTTGTGGAATGTCTATGAGATGGCTTTTTGGAGCAGCTTGTGGTGGAGCCCACTCGGGAACAATAGACAATAGACAATAGACAATAGACAATAGATGCAGGAGTAGGCCATTCAGCCCTTCGAGCCTGCACCGCCATTCAATATGATCATGGCTGATCATTCCCAATCAGTATCCTGTTCCAGCCTTATCTCCATAACCCTTGACTCCACTATCTTTAAGAGCTCTATCCAATTCTTTCTTAAATGAATCCAGAGACTGGGCCTCCACTGCCCTCTGGGGCAGAGCATTCCACACAGCCACCACTCTCTGGGTGAAGTAGTTTCTCCTCATCTCTGTCCTAAATGGTCTACCCCGTATTTTTAAGTTGTGTCCTCTGGTTCGGCACTCCCCCATCAGCGGAAATATGTTTCCTCCTGCCAGAGTGTCCAATCCTTTCATAATCCTATATGTTTCAATCAGATCCCCTCTCAGTCTTCTAAACTCAAGGGCATACAAGCCCAGTCGCTTCAGTCTTTCCGTGTAAGGCAATCCTGCCATTCCAGGAATTGACCTCGTGAATCTACGCTGCACTCCCTCAATAGCCAGAATGTCTTTCCTCAAATTTGGAGACCAGAACTGTACACAGTACTCCAGGTGAGGTCTCACCAGGGCCCTGTACAGGTGCAGAAGCACCTCTTTGCTTCTATACTCAATTCCTCTTGGTATGAAGGCCAGCATGCTATTAGCCTTCTTCACGACCTGCTGTACCTGCATGCTTGCCTTCATTGACTGGTGGACAAGAACACCCAGATCTCTCTGAACAGCCCCTTTACCTAATTTGATACCATTGAGGTAGTAATTTGCCTTCCTGTTCTTGCCACCAAAGTGGATAACCAGACATTTATCCACATTAAACTGCATCTGCCATGCATCTGCCCACTCACCTAACTTGTCCAGGTCACCTTGTAATCTCCTAACATCCTCATCACATTTCACCCTACCACCCAGCTTTGTATCATCAGCAAAGTTGCTAATATTATTGCTGATACCATCTTCTATATCATTTACATATATTGTAAAAAGCTGCGGTCCCAGCACGGATCCCTGCGGGCCCCACTGGTCACTGCCTGCCATTCCGAAATGGAGCCGTTAATCACTACCCTTTGTTTCCTATTAGCCAACCAATTCTCTATCCAATCTAGTACTTTGCCCCCAATACCGTGCGCCCTAATTTTACTCTCTAACCTCTTGTGTGGGACTTTATCAAAAGCTTTCTGAAAGTCCAGGTAAACTACATCCACTGGATCTCCCTCGTCCATCTTCTGAGTTACATCCTCAAAAAATTCCAGAAGATTAGTCAAGCATGATTTCTCCTTCATAAATCCATGCTGACTCTGTCCTATCCTGTTACTATTATCCAGATGTGCCGTAATTTCATCCTTTATAATAGACTCCAGCATCTTTCCCACCACTGAGGTCAGACTAACTGGTCTTTTATTTCCTGCTTTCTCCCGCCCACCCTTCTTAAAAAGTGGCATAACATTAGCTGCCCTCCAATCCTCAGGAACCGACCCTGATTCTATTGAACTCTGGAAAATAATCACCAGCGCATCCACGATTTCCCGAGCCACCTCCTTCAGTACCCTGGGATGCAGGCCATCAGGTCCCGGAGACTTATCAACCTTCAGACCTAACAGTCTCTCCAACACCAAATCCTGGCAAATATAAATTCCCTTAAGTTCAGGTCCTTCAGCCACTGTTACCTCAGGGAGATTGCTTGTATCTTCCCCAGTGAACACAGATCTGAAGTACCCATTTAATTCCTCTGCCATTTCTTTGTTCCCAGTAATATATTCCCCTGTTTCTGTCTTCAAGGGCCCAATTTTTGTCCTAACCATTTTTTTGCCTTGGACATACCTAAAAAAGCTTTTACTATCCTCCTTTATATTCTTGGCCAGTTTACCTTCGTACCTCATTTTTTCTCTGCGTATTTCCTTCTTACTAATCCTCTGTTGTTCTTTAAAAGTTTCCCAGCCCTCAGTTTTCCCACTTATCTTCGCTAAGTTATACTTTTTCTCTTTTAACTTTATATGTTTCTTTACTTCCCTCGTCAGCCATGGCCGCCCATGTCTCCTCCTGGGATCTTTCTTCCTTTTAGGAATGAACTGATCCTGCAACTTCTGCATTATACACAGAAGTATCCGCCATTGTTCCTCCACGGTCTTCCCTGTTAAGGTATTGCACCATTGAACTTTGGCCAGTTGCTCCCTCATAGCTCCATATTTCCCTTTATTCAACTGAAATATTGTCACTTCCGATTGTACCCACTCCCTCTCAAATTGCAGATTGAAGCTTATTGTATTATGATCACTACTTCCCAATGGCTCCTTCACTTCGAGGTCACTGACCAATTCTGGTTCGTTACACAATACCAGATCCAGAATCGCCTTATCCCTGGTCGGCTCCAGCACCAGCTGCTCTAAAAATCCATCTCTGAGGCACTCCACAAAGTCTCTTTCTTGAGGCACGATACCATCCTGATTCTCCCAGTCTACCTGCATGTTAAAATCCCCATAACAACTGTAGTAACATCTTTGCGACAAGCCAATTTCAGCTCCTGATTCAACTTACATCCGACAACCAGACTACTGTTTGGGGGCCTGTAGATGACTCCCATGAGGGTCTTTTTACCCTTAGTGTTTCGAAGCTCTATCCACACTGACTCTACATCCCCTGACTCTAGGTCCCCCCGCGCAAGGGACTGAATATCCTCCCTTACCAACAAGGCCACCCCAACCCCTCTGCCCATCAGTCTGTCCTTACGATGGCACGTGTAGCCTTGAATATTCATTTCCCAGGCCCTGTCCCCATGAAGCCACGTCTCAGTTATCCCCACAATATCGTATCTGCCAATTTCCAATAGAGCCTCAAGCTCATCCACCTTGTGTCTAATGCTTCGTGCATTCATATATAGAATTTTTAATTTGTTACTGCTCTCACCCTTCCCCTCAACCCTTATTTCACTCAACTTTACAGCATGATGCCTTTTCCACTTTTCTGCCTCCTTGATACAGTTGTCTTTCTTGACTTCTCTTGTTCTAACTACCCCTTTAATTTCCTTTTTAAACATCCAGCTTGTCCCCTCCCCCCCGCTACTTAGTTTAAATGTAGCGGTGTTGCAGCAGAAAACCTGCCTGCCAGAATGCTGATCCCTGATCTATTAAGGTGCAAGCCGTCTCTCTTATAGAATTTATGGTTACCATAAAATATACCCCAGTGATCCAAGAACTTGAAACCTTGCTTCCTGCACCAGTTCCCCAACCACACGTTCAAGTCCATTATCTCCCGGTTTCTGGCCACACTAGCCCGAGGAACTGGAAGCAAACTGGAGATAACCACCTTGGACGTCCTGCTTTGTAGCCTTCTTCCTAGTTCTCCGAAGTCTCGCTGTAGTATGTTCCTCCTCTTCTTCCCGACATCATTTGTGCCGACGTGTACCACCACCTCGGGCTCTTCACCCTCGTCCTTGAGGATGTCCTGCACTCTGTCCGCGATGTCTTTCACTCTAGCACCAGGAAGGCAACACACCATCCTTAAATCCCGTCTGCTGCCACAAAAACCCCGGTCAGTTCCTCTCACAATGGAGTCCCCTGTTACCATGGCTCTGTGCGATGTCTGAACAGGCAATACTGGATTTAGTGTTGTGCAATGAGGCAGACTTGATAAGGGAGTTTAAGGTGAAGGAATCATTTGGAGGCAGTGATCATAATATGATTGATTTTACTCTGCAATTTGAGAAGGAGAAGACAGAATCAGAGGTAACGGTATTACAGCTGAATAAAGGAACTCAAGAGGCATGAGGGAGGAACTGGGTAGAATTGACTGGGAGAGGAGCTTGGCAGGAATGACAGTGGACCAGCGATGGCAGGAGTTACTGGGAGTAATTCTGGGAGTAAGACAGAGCAGAGATTCATCCTGAGGAAAAAGAAGCATGGTACAGGGAGGATGAGACAACCATGGCTGACTAGGGACGTCAGAGATAACATAAAAGCAAAAGAGAAAACATATAATGTGGAGAAGAGCTGTGGGAAACCAGAGGATTGCAAAGTTTACAAAGACCAACAGAGGGCAACAAAAAAAAATAAGGAGGGAGAAGATTAAATATGAGGGTAAGCTAGCCAGTAATATAAGAAGACTGTAAGAGTTTCTTTAGATATATAAAGGGCAAAAGAAAGGCAAAAGTGGACATTGGGCTGCTGGAAATGAATGCTGGAGAGATAATAGTGGGGAGCAAGGAAACAGCTGAGGAACTAAATAGTTATTTCACATCAAGCTTCATGGTGGAAGACTCCAGTAACATCCCAAAATTCAAGAGAATAAGGGGACAGAGCTGAGTATGGTGGCCATCACCAAGGAGAAGGTACAAGAAAAATTGATGGCCTGAAAGTGGATAAATCAGATGGACCAGATGGACTACAACCCAGAGTTCTAAGGGAATCCTTAGAACTAGGTGGAGGTGTTACTAGTGATCTTTTAGGAATTGCTAGAATCAGAGACAGTCCCAGAGGACTGGAAAATCATGAATGTGGCACCCCTGTTGAACAAAGGAGTAAGGTAAAAGATGGAAAATTACAGATTGATTAGCCTAACCTCGGTCATGGGTAATATCCTGGAATCCATTGTGAAGGATGAGATTTCTGAATACTTGGTAGTGTTTGGTAAAGTAGGGCAAAGTCAGCATGGTTTCTTCAAGGGCAGGTCATGCCTGACAAATCTGCTAGAATTCCTTGAGGAGTAATGAGCAGGTTAGACCAAGGAAAGCCAATGGACATTATCCACCTGGACTTCAAAAGGCTTTGACAAGGTGACACACAGGAGGCTACTGAGTAAGATAAGGGGCCATGGTGTTAGATGCAATGTGCTAGCATGGATAGAAGCTTGGCTGTCTGGCAGAAAGAAGAGAATGGAGAAAAAAGAGCCCTCCTCAGGATGGCAGGCAGTGCCAAGTGGTGTTCCGCAAGGCTCAGTCTTAGGGACTACAACTTTTCACTTTATACATTAATGATCTAAATGGAGGAACTGAGGGCATTCTGGCTAAGTCTGTAAATAATACAAACATAGAGGGACAGGTAGCATTGAGGAGGTATGGAGTCTGCAGAAGGATTTGGACAGTTTAGGGGAGTGGACAAAGAAGTGGCAGATGGAGTACAATGTGGGAAATTGTGAAGTCATGCACTTTAGTAGGAAGCATAGAGGCATGGACAATTTTCTGCATGGGAAAAAAAATTCTAAAATCTGGGAGTTCTCGTCTAGGATTCTCTAAAGGTAAATTTGTAGGTTGAGTAAGTAGTTAGTAAGGCAAATGCAATGATGACGTTTATTTTGAGAGGGCTTGAATGTAAAAGCAGGGATATACTTCTGAGGCTCTAAGAGGTTCTGGTCAGACCACATTGTGTATAGGTTTGGGCCCCATATCTCAGGAAGGATATATTGGCCCTGGAGTGTGTTCAAAGGAAGTTCATGTGAATGGTCCCAGGAATGAAAAGCTTAACATATGAGGAATGTTTGAGGACTCTGTGTCTATACTCGAGTTTCGAAGGATGATGGGGTATCTAATTGCAACTTACAGAATACTAAATGGCTTGGACAGAGTACATGTTGTGAAGATGTTTCCATTGGTAGGAGAGACTTAGAACTTGAGGGTGTAGGAAAACCCTTAAAAACAGAGATAAAGAGAAACTTCTTCAGTCAGAGAGAGTGATGAACCTGTGGAATTCATTGCCACAGAAGGCTGTGGAGGCCTGGTCATTGATTATATTTAAGACTGAGATAGATAGGCTCCTGAATATGAAAGGGATCAAGGGTTATTGGGAGAAAGCAGGAGAATGGGTTTGCGAACCTTCTCGACCATGATTGAATGGAGGCAGACTCAATGGACTGAATGGTCTAATTTCTGTGCCTCTGTCTATGGTCTTATGGTCGTACTGGCTGACATCAGTGGTGGGCAAGTTGTTGGAGAGAATCCTGAGGGACGGGATTTACATTTGTGAAGGCATGCTTGCCTTTTTCAGTCAGTGCATTATGTATAGGAGTTGGGAGGTCATGTTGCAACTGTACAGGACCTTGGTTAGGCCACTTTTAGAATACTGCATTCAAGTTTGGTCTCCCTGCTATAGGAAAGGTGTTGTGAAACTTGAAAGGGATCTGAAATAATTTATCAGTGTGGAAACAGGCCTTTTGGTCCAACATCGACCCTCTGAAGAGTATCCCATCCAAACCCATTCCTCTACATTTACCCCTGACAACTGCACCTAACCTACACATCCCTGAACCATATAGACAATTTAGCATGGCCAATTTACACAACCTGCACATCTTTGGATTGTGGGAAGAAACTGAAGCAGCCAGAAAAAACCCATGCAGACACGGGGAGAATGTACAAACTCTGCACAGTAACCCGAAGCTGGAATTGAACCCAGGTCCCTGGCACTAAAAGGCAGCAGTGCTAACCACCATGCCACCCCTGTTGCCAGGGTTAGAGAGTTTGAGCTATAGGATGAGGCTGAATAGTTTGGGGTTATTTTCTCTGGAGTATTGGAGGCTGAGTGTTGACCTTTTAGAGGTTTATAAAATTATGAGGGGCACAGGTATGGTGAATAGCCACAGTGCTTGCCCCAGGTTGGGTGAGTCAAAAAGTAGAGGCAGAGGTTTAGAGAGAGGGGAAAAATTTAAAAAGGACCTGAGCAGCAACTTTTCACACAGAGGGTGGTATGTGTATAGAATGAGCTGCCAGAGGAAATGGTGGAGGCCGGTACAACTGCGACATTTAAAAGACATCTGAATGGGTATATGAGTAGGAAGGGTTTAGAGGGATATGGCCAAATGCTGGAAAATGAGACTAGATTAAAGTCTTGGATTCCTGCTTGGCATGGATGGGTTGGACCAAAGGGTCAGTTTTGAAGCTATGTAGCTCTATAACTCTATAATCCATTGTGACATTTCTTGCAATTTTGCATTTATATTCTATTGTCTTTCTTTATCAAATTCATGGTCCTTCTTTGCTGAATTTTCCAATTCTTCTAAACTTTAGACTTCAACTTTTTTTTGCAACTTCTTGAGCTTCCTCATTTAATCTAATGCTATTCTTAACTTCCCTTGTTCGCTATTAGCTATGACCCTTTTTCTTTTCCTACTGAGTAGTTTTGCTTTAAAAGAATGAAATTTTGTGAAACCTAACATTAATCCTTTAAAAACTAGCCATTGTCTATATACCATCAAAACATTTAGAGTATTTTTTTAAATCATCACAAACAATTTCCTCTTCAAACCTTCATTTAATTTGATTTAAGATCTTCATTTCAGATTCAACTAAATTTCATTTAAGCTTAATAAAAATCAACCATATTATCATTGCTGCTCCCTAAAGTTTCTTATGCTACAAGGTTATTAATTAGCCCTTTCCCATTAGACAATTGCCTGTGCCCTGATTTATCCTGTGAGATGAACAGAAATATAAATGTCATAAGCTCAGTGCTCCTTAGCACATGTAACAAATTGTACATGAGTGTGAAACAATGACTTCAAATTTCAGCCCTAAATGAAGATTGGAAAAGACAAATAAGTGGACAAAAAGATACATAAACTAAAAAGAAGAGAACAAGCAAAAATAAACAAAGGACTACTTCAAGTAAACAGTAAAGTTGCCATGATCTTTACCATGATTTGGTTGCTTTCTCATTTGAGAGGAAGAGGTAGACGACTGTTGGTGGTTTAACCTGAGTGTCACACCCACAGAGAGGTTGAGAAGGTATGTTTTCCATTCTAACCTCAGCCAGTCTCAGCAATTCAACCCGTGTTACTAGTATCACATTGTGTCACAAGCCAGCTGTCCAGCCAACTGAGCTAACTGACCCTCAATAACAAATGCCAAGAAACAAGTAAATGAGTAGAGAGAAATCTGATATGTTTATATTGATGCTGATCTATTTAAAAATCACAGCCCTGTTCATTTCTAATATTTATCTGAAGACCATAAGACTATGACAAATAGGAGCAAAATTAGAACATTTGGCCCATTGAGTCTTCTCTGCTAATTGATCATAGAACATAGAACATAGAACAATACAGCGCAGTACAGGCCCTTCGGCCCTCGATGTTGCGCCGATCAAAGCCCACCTAACCTACACTAACCCACTATCCTCCATATACCTATCCAATGCCCGCTTAAATACCCATAAAGAGGGAGAGTCCACTACTGCTACTGGCAGGGCATTCCATGATCTTACGACTCGCTGAGTGAAGAACCTACCCCTAACATCAGTCCTATATCTACCCCCCCTTAATTTAAAGCTATGCCCCCTTGTAATAGCTGACTCCATACGCGGAAAAAGGTTCTCACTGTCAACCCTATCTAACCCCCTAATCATCTTGTACACCTCTATCAAATCACCCCTAAACCTTCTTTTCTCCAAAGAAAACAACCCCAAGTGCCTCAGCCTTTCCTCATAGGATCTTCCTACCATACCAGGCAACATCCTGGTAAACCTCCTCTGCACCCGTTCCAGTGCCTCCACATCCTTCCTATAGTATGGCGACCAAAACTGCACACAATATTCCAGAAGCGGCCGCACCAGAGTCTTATACAACTGCAGCATGACCTCAGGACTCCGGAACTCAATTCCTCTACCAATAAAAGCCAGTACGCCATATGCCTTCTTCACTGCACTATTTACCTGGGTGGCAACTTTCAGAGATCTGTGTACATGGACACCAAGATCCCTCTGCTCTTCCACACTACCAAGTAGTCTACCATTAGCCCAGTAATCCATCTTTTTATTACTCTTACCAAAGTGAATCACTTCACACTTAGCTACATTGAACTCCATTTGCCACCTTTCTGCCCAGCTCTGCAGCTTCTCTATATCCCGCTGTAACCTGCCATATCCTTCCTCACTGTCTACAACTCCTCCGACTTTCGTATCATCCGCAAACTTGCTCACCCAACCTTCTAACCCTTCCTCCAGGTCATTTATAAAAATGACAAACAGCAATGGTCCCAAAACAGATCCTTGCGGAACACCGCTAGTGACGGCACTCCAAGATGAATCTTTGCCATCAACTACTACCCTCTGTCTTCTTCCAGAGAGCCAATTCCTAATCCAAACCTCCAACTCACCCTCAATGCCATATCTCTGTATTTTCTGCAGTAGCCTACCATGGGGGACCTTATCAAACGCCTTACTATGTCTGATATGTTTCTCAATTCCAATCTCCTGCCTTCTCCCCATTACTCTTGATGCCCTTACTAATCAAGAACCTCTCTATCTCTGTCTTAAATAAACTCAATGACTTGGTTTCCACAGTCTTCTGAGGCAATGCATTCCACAGATTAACCACCTGAAATTCCTGAAGAAATTCCTCCTTATTTCAGTTGTAAAAGGTTGTCCTTTCACTCTGGGATTGAGTCATTGTGACCTAATCTCTCCTCTAGTGGAAACATCTTCTCCATGGCCACGCAATCCAGGCCTTTCTGTATTCTGTAAGTTTCAATGAGATTCCCCTTCATCCATTTAAACTCCAATAAGTACACAGCTAGAGTTCTCAACTGCTCAATATGACAAGCACTTCATTCCCAGGATCATTCTTGCAAACTCCCTTTGGAACTCTTCCTTAGATACAGGGCCCTAACTGCTCACAGGTGTATTAATCATATTATACAGAGCGTATTTTATATTCTGACCTTTGTAATCATACAAGGGTGATGAATAATTAAAATGCTGTACGTTCTTAGTATAGAAACTTAAAAATCAAGAAAATAAATTATGTTGCTGATTATGCATCAACCATTATAAAGAAGATTCGCCTTTACAGAAGGGTGTATGATATATTATTCTTTGACGATAGCTTTGGAAAGTTGCAATCTCAAAATTGATGTGACCTACATTACACCTTGGCCATGAATTCAGTCTGTAACAGATACAGCTGTATCCCACAGGGCTGATGACATTTAGCTCTGCTTGTTCTACTTGTCCCTTTAATTTTTGCAGTAACATTTGCAACTGGGGTCAATGCGATGAATCAGTGATTGAACATCCAATTATAGATTCTTCTTGCAGATTCATCTTTACAGGATATTCACTGGAGGATAATGAGCTTCGCATCAATCGCTGAGGGTAGACAACCTCATATTCTACATGTGATGATGTTTTCCAGGTCACTGCACTCCTTTGTGCAAACTATGCTGGAGCATATTATGTATGGAACTGGTGAACATACATACAGACTTGAACAACAGTTGAAACTTGTGTAAATATCAAACATGAAAATTTGGCTAAAAATACATTCATTTTTCGCATACCTCATTTATAGTTTGACTCCCAAACTTTAGGCAAAAACTATCTGTTTATACTTAACATCTGCCTGTTGCTGAAGTCAAACCCACCCTGTTCCTAACTTACTTGATAGAATAGCTCACAATTCAATGTGGCTGTTCAGCTCCTTGAGTCTGTGCATATGAAATCAAAGCTAACACCTCATTGATATTTTTGTATTCATGGCAGTGCCACTCTCTGATATGGCAATGTATTAAAATGGTAGATACAGAGCCCAGTATAAATTGAGATTGGCATAGCAGATGAATAGTTGTGCAACAGCTAAAGAATTAAATATATCAGAGAAGAACGTTAGGAACTAAGGAAGCTCTTGGCATAGCTTAAGTAAATCCCTCGTAATAACTGGAGAAAAAGGAAAGCTTAGAATTAATTAACTGTTCATTAAAGATAATGTAAGCACAAAAAGAGAGGAATGAGTTAACTTCAGGAAACCAGGATATCGAAGCAGTCTGGGTAGAGATGAGGAATGACAAAGGAAAGAGATGAGGAATGTCATTTGTGGGAGTCGTATACAACCCCCACTAACCACAAGAAAGGACAGGGTTTCAAGGAAGAAGGAATGGGAGCTTTCAGAAAGAATTTTAAACAATACATAGACTGGAAAAATCTAATGGAAAAACAGTCTAGATGAGGAATTCATTAAATGCTTTTAGGATAATTCCTCAGTATGTTATAGCACAACCAGAAAGCAGGCTATACTAGACCTGGTTCTGACCAATGAGATAGGATGAAACATTCACCTTTCGTGAAAACACCCCTGAGTAGCAGTGGCCAAAGTATGATTGAATTTTACATATTGTTTAGGTGAACCTTCTTTATAATGGTGGATGTATAATAAACAGCATCGAGTCATGGAGTCATTAAAGATGTACAGCACGGAAAGAGATCCTTCAGTCAAACTCATCCATGCTGACCAGATATCCTAACCTAATCTAGTCCCATTTGCCAGCGCTTGGTCCATATTCCTCTAAACCCTTCATATTCATATACCCATCCTGATGCCATTTAAATGCTACAATTGTACCAGGCTCCACCACTTCCTCTGGCAGCTCATTCCATACATGCACCACCCTCTGCATGATAATGTTGCCCCTTAGGTCCCTTTTAAATCTTTCCTGTCTCATTCTAAACCTATGCCCTCTAGTACTGCACTCCCCCAACCCTGGATAAAGACTCTGTCTATTTATCCTATCCATACCCCTCATGATTTTATAAATCTCGATAAGGTCACCCCTCAGCCTCCGATGCTCCAGGGAAAACAGACCCAGCCTGTTCAGCCTCTCCCTATAGCTCAGTCCTCCAACCCTGGCAACATCCTTGTAAATCTTTTATGAACCCTTTTAAGTTTCACAACATCCTTCTGATAGGAACAAGACCAGAATTGCATGCAATTTTTCAACAGTGGCCTAACCAATGTTCTGTAGATCCGCAACATGACTTCCCAATTCCCGTACTCAATACTCTGACCAATAAAGGAAAGCATACCAATGCCTTCTTCACTATCCTATCTACCTGAGACTCCACTTTCAAGGAGCTATGAACCCGCATTCCAAGTTCTCTTTGTTCAGCAACATTCTGCAGAATCTTATCATTAAACATAATTTGCTACCTTGAGTCTTAATGTTGTATAAGTATGAATGTTCAGCATTTTAATTATTCATCACTCACGCATATTCAGGGGAGAGAAGTGTGGCTCTAAGACTACCATTTTGAATTTAAAAGATATTATAACAGAGCTGGTGAAGGTGAACTAATGATTTAGGCTAAGGGCGAAGTCAATAGGGATGCAGTCGTAAGCATTCAAGGGGATATTCCAAAAAGGGGAAAATAGCAAACAGGATAAAGCCGAAAGGATGAACTCACCATATGTGGTTAATGAAAGATGTCAAAGATAGCATCAGGTTAAATAAAAAACATTAATTTGTGCAAGGATAGATGGTAGGTCAGAAGATTGGACAGAACATAAAAACAGCAGAGTAACAAAAAAGAGACTAATACAGAATGAAAGGTTAGAGGATGAAGCTTAGCCAGAAATATAAAAAGGTAGAAAAATTTTCTTTTTAAAGAATAGTTTACAAAGGAAGTGCTGGTGCTTTAAAAATTAAGTCTGTGGGATTGGTAATCGAAGATAAAGGGACGGCAAATGAATTGAACACATAGTTTGCATTGGTCTTTGTTAGAAAGGATATAAGTATCAGGAAGCAGAGAGTAGAAAATGGGTTATTTTCAGGTTGGCAGGATTTCACAAGTGCTGTGCCACTGGGGTTAGTTTTAGGGCCTCAACTCTTTACAAATTCAACAAATAATTTGGATGAAGGAACCTAAGTATGGTAGCTGAACTTGCCAATAACACAAGGATAGGTGGGATAGTGAATTATGAAGCGAATATGAGAGGTTTTCAAAAGGATATTGAAGGTTAATGAGTGGCCAAATAGAGTATAATGTGGGAAAGTGGGAAATTGTCTGTTTTGGCAGAAAGAATGAAAAAGAAGCATATTCTGTAAATGGTGAGAGGTTGCAGAGAGGTCTGGCTGTCCTAGTGTACAAATCACAATGTTATTATTCAGGCACAGCAAGTAATCAGGATAGCTAATAAAATGTTCTGGTTTATTGTAAAGTGAATTGAATACAAGAATAGGGAAATTGTGCTTCAGTAATGCAGGGCATTAATGAGAACATATTTGGAAGTCTAAAATGTACAGCTCTAGTCACCTTACATTTTTAATACATAGGAAGCAGCTCAGTGGAGATTTACTACATTAAAACCCAGAATTAGTGGATTGCCTTAGGAGGTAAGGCTAGACCTGTATCCTCTAGAGTTTAGAAGAATCAGAGATGACTTACTTGAAACATATAAGATCCAGAGGGGACTTGACCAGATGATTGTAGGAGGGCTGTTTCCTTTTGTGTGGGGATCTAGAACTAGGAGTCTTGGTTAAAAGTAAGAGGTTATCCATTTAAGACAGACATGAGAAAACATTTTTATTCTCTGAGAGGGTTGTGGGTATTTAGAATTCCCTTCCTCAAAAGGCAGGAGATGCAGGAACTTAAAAGTATTTTTAAAATCAAGGGTGACAGATTCTTGACGACCAAGGAGATGTTAGGTTATTGGGGATATGCAGGAAAGTAGAGTTGATGTTAAAACCAGAGCAGCCATGATCTTATTGAATAGTGGAGTGGTTTGAAGGACTAACAAATGGATACAGATTGGCCTGGGTTTTACATGCCAACTCGTCAAATAGTGAACAAAGTTGGATAGAACACAGAGACAGTTAGTGATAGAGAGCATTGATTTATATGTGTGCTGCTGTGTGTACCTGCTGGAGCCAAGCTTAAGCCAAAGGCAATATTCAAGAGAAAACACCCTCCTGCCCAGAAAAACAACAGTACTTATCTACATTCATGAATAAAGGATAGATGAATGAAGGTGGCTAAATTTATTACTGAGGAAAGTTTGGAGTTTCCAATGAGGAGGATTACGTTTAAAAAATGAATGATTTATTGTCATGTATATCTTGAAGATATAGTGAAAAGTGTTTTGTAACCACAATCAGGCACCATTTTGAGTTACAATTAAAAGAAAGAAGTGTTCAACAACTGTTCAATTGTGGTCTCAACTTCAGCTTCAGGGCTTCTGAAAGGTCTCTGCAAGGTCAGCCTCAAGTAGGTCTACTCTGAGAACAGCAATGATGACGTGAATACCTCATGAGGCCCCGGCTCTTCTATGGCCACCTCCTTACTGTAACTGTCTAGAGTCCAGGCTCCTGGCCTACTGCCGCTGGGAGTCCCAATCCATGCTGCCAATGTTGCAGCCTCTGCCTTACTAATGTCACTCAGACCTTAAAGATGAAGGAGAAAAGAAGAAGATAAAGAAAAAAGACAAAAGGCATGTGGACTGCAGTGTACACGCTCCGTGGAACCTGAACATTACCAACCATAGTGGTGCCATCTTGAATGTCTTCTCATCTAGGACAATGTTCAGACTACCCTTTTATCAGTAATGTTGTTGCTGAAGTTAGAATAGAATCATAGAATCCTGACAGAGAAGAGCAATTCATAGATTCCCTACAGTGTGGAAACAGGCCCTTCAGACCAACAAGTCCACACTGACCCTCTGAAGAGTAACCCACTCAGACGTATTCCCCTATCCTGTTACTCTACATTTACCCCTGACTAATGCACCTAACCTACACATCCCTGAACACAATGGGCAATTTACCATAGCCAATTCACCTAACCTGCATATCTTTGGATTGTGGGAGGAAACCAGAGCACCTGGAGGAACCCACGCAGACATGGGGAGAATATGTAATCCCCACACGCACAGTCATCTGAGGCTGGAATCGAGCCTGAGTCCCTGTTGCTATGAGGCAGCAGTGCTAACCTCTGAGCCACTGTGCTGTCCCTGAGCCACCATTAGATCACAAGACAGTGATATTGAAGTGGTCTAACCAGCCCTTTTCAACCATTGGGTGTCTCTCTAACCAGGCTTTTAAGAATAGCGTGAGAACAAAGTGGAGTGACTGGATGATCAGAAGAGAGACTAGTTGCCAAGGGAGGCAGCATACGGATTCGAATGTTAACAATTCCATCATTAAGGCGTTAGATAAAATCTTGTGCATTATAAGGAGATGCTGTATAAGCTAAGACTTTTTGTTCTGGAGTGTAGGAGACTGACCCTCTGAGAGGTATATGAAATCATGAGAGGCTTGGGTAAGGAGAATACCCAAGGTGTTTTTTCCAAGGGTAAGGGAGTCCAAAACTAGAGGACATAGGTTTAAGGTGAGATAGGAAAGATTTAGAAGGGACCTGAAAGGCAGCTTTGTCTTTCAGAAGGTGGTACCCATTTGGAAGAATCTGCCAGAAAAAGTGGTAGCAGCAAGTATAATTAAAATATTTAAAAGCCATTTGGACAGGTATATGAATAAGAAAGGTTTAAAATATATGGATCAAAGGCAGGCAAATGGACTAGTTCAATTTAGAATACCTGGTCAGCATGGACGTGTTGGATCCAAAGGTCTGTTTCCATGCTGTATGATGTATGCTCCATGATACTATCATTCCAAAAGTGTGGAATATCTGCCCTTGATACCACAGATGATGATCCTTGGAAATATTGTGGTTGATGACAACACAAATGCTGTTCTCGATGAAATTAATGACTTATAATCATTCAAGAAGCAGATCAAAACACGTTTTTGATTCTGAACATGAGGAGGAGGACTTCAATAGATTTTAATACATGTTCAGTTTCTGTTCTGTTGCTAAGTAATATGCTTTTCTGCATCCATTCATTCTTTATTTTTGAATGTGGATAACTACTCATTTTGGCAACTGTTATTTTTCTGGGCAGGAGAGTGTGTTCTCTTCATTATCACCATTGGCTTGCTGTCGGTTCCAGCAGCACACATATGGATCATTAGTTGTCTTTGTTTTCCATCCAACTTTGATCACTGTTTGACTGGTGGGCATGTTGAAATTAAAGTTGATTGAAATTGTATGGATTTGTTAGTGAGTTTTGAGAAGCTCAGGTTGATATTCTGAATGTAAGTTTGCTCGCTGAGCTGGAAGGTTCATTTTTACTCGTTTCTTGACCACACTAGGTAACATCTTCTGTGAGCCTCTGGATGAAGCACTGTTGGTGCTTCCCGCTTTCTATTTATATGTTTAGGTTTCCTTGGGTTGGCGATGTCACTTCCTATGGTGATATCATTTCCTGTGGTGATGTCATTTCCTGCTCTTTTTCTATGGGGATGGTATATGGTATCTAAGTCAATGTGTTTGTTGATATATATAAATAGAAAGCAGGAAACACCAGCAGTGCTTCTTCTGGAGACTCACTGAAGACGTTACCTAGTATGGTGATGAAACATCTAAAAATGAACCTTCCAGCTCAGCAAGCAAACCTACATCCCATGCACGGATTTGTATTTATGGATTTTACTTTGATAAATTTAATAAACGTAACTTTTTTTTAATTCATTCTAGGGATGTGGGCAGTATTGCCAATATTCCCCATTCCAAATTGCTTTTGAGAAGGTGGTGGTGCTGAGCTGCCTTCTTGAACCATCGTAGTCCTCAGGGTGCAGGGAAATAATGCCATTAGGAAAGGAGTTCCAGGATTTTGGCCTGGCATCAGTGAAGTAATAACAATGTATTTCCAAGTCAGAATGGTGTGTAACTTGGAGAACAGTTTGAGACTGATGGTGTTCCCATGATTCTGCTGCATATATCTTTGTCCTTCGAGGTGGTAGAGGTCACAGGTTTGGAAGGTGCTGTTGAAGGAGCCTCAGTGAGTTGCAGCAGTATCTTGGAGATAGTACACACGGCTGCCCATGCGCCTTGAGAAAATTAATGCTTAAAATGGTGGATGTGACTCCAATCAAACAGACAACTTCACCTCGGATACTGTCAAGTCCCTTGAGTGTTGTTGGTACCATATTCATAGAAGAAGAAGTGCAAAAAGAGACTATTTGGCCCTTCACGTCCGTCCTGATCCTCTGAAGAGCAGTCCACCCTATCCCTGTAACCATGAATTTCCCATGGCTAACTCACCTAACCTACACAACCCTGGGTACAATGGGCCAACATTTAGCATGGCCAATTCATCAATCCTACACACCTTTGGACTGTGGGAGGAAACTGGAACACCTGGAGGAAACCCATGCTTACATGGGGAGAATGTGCAAACTTAGTACAAATTCTGGCCAGAGGCTGGGATCAAACTCAGGTCCCTGGCGCTCTGCGTCAGCAGTGCTAACCACTGAACCATGGTGCCACCCACTATTCTAGACAAGTGGAGAATATTCCATTACACTCTTGACATGTGCCTTATAGATGATGAACAGACTTTGTGAGTTAGGAGATGAGTTACTCGCTGCAGGATTTATATGACAGAATCAATCTTGTTTATAGTCAATGGCAACCTCTAGGATGCACCTGGGCAATTTCTACATCTCCCAGTAAGTGTGTTATAAATGTGTTGTTTTACCAGGTGTGTGTGGCTAGTTCTGGAGATCAGGTTTTCAATACCATTGCTGGAATATTGTCATACCCATAGCTTTAGTAGTATCCAGAGCCTTCAGCCATCTCTTGATATCATGTGGGATGTTTTCAGTTGGCATAAGTGACACTGGGGACTTCCAGGGAGGCCAAATGGACTGTTCACTCAGCACTTGTGGCAGAAGATGACTGCAAATATTTCAGCCTTGTTTTTAGAACATAGAACATAGAACATAGAACATAGAACAATACAGCACAGAACAGGCCCTTCGGCCCACGATGTTGTGCCGAACTTCTATCCTAGATTAAGCACCCATCCATGTACCTATCCAAATGCCGCTTAAAGGTCGCCAATGAATCTGACTCTACCACTCCCACGGGCAGCGCATTCCATGCCCCCACCACTCTCTGGGTAAAGAACCCACCCCTGACATCTCCCCTATACCTTCCACCCTTCACCTTAAATTTATGTCCCCTTGTAACACTTTTTGCACTGATATACTTGGCTCCACTATCAGTGAGGATGAGGATATTTGAAGACCCTCTTCCTCTTTTAAGTTATTTAATTAACCACTACTATACATGGTTGTATGTGGCTGCTCTACAGAGGATAGATCTGAGCCATTGATTGTGAGATTGCTTTGCCCTGTCTACTGTATATTGCTTCCTTTGTTTGGCATGTAAATCCCCCTGTGTTGTCTCTTCACTGGGTCAATACTTCAGTTTTAATTCTGCCTGGTGCTGCTCCTCCAAGCATCCCTACCTGAAAACTCCATTGAGCCAAAATTGATTCCCAACCCGATGGTATTCAAAGAGAATAGGAAATGTTGGGCCAAGTGATGCTCAGTTTGTGATGATCTCAATAAGCCCAGATAACTAAATGAAACTACAGAGTGCATTAGGACATAAGCTTCAGGTAAGATTAGGTAGATAAATATGGAAGCATTTTCAGCGTAAGTTTCTCACTTCATCCAAAATTATCAATAAGCGTAGGAAATAAGAATAAAGTTTGACACACTTATCCCATCCTGACAGGTGCAATTGACTGATTTCATCAGGCTCATTATTTCCCCCACTCTTCCACATCCAACACAACCTTGTTTTTTCAAGGGACAAAATAAACTGCTTGGTCAACTTAGGAAAACAAATCTTCTAAGTTCCCCTGTGATCTCACAGGCAGTCAAGGAAAATCTGCAGTAACTGATATCATTTGTCCATATTAATAAAAAACACTCTGCATTTTCTAACCATTCCTTGAGACTTTGACACGCTTTCCAATTGCATGGATCTGTCGAATTCTTTGTCTGCTTGCAGTGAATAAAACAATGTAATTCATTAAATCCAACCTAATTTTAGTTTTTCAGAGTCAGTCAACAGTGATTTTCCCCAAACCTTCTCCATCTATCTAAAGAAAATAGGCTATATATGTGGTTGGAATGCCATCATTATTGTCACAATTTTAATCCAGCCCTTCAAAGCCTATGTTTTTCTTAACTAAGAAATCTTAATTTTCTGAGTTTGTCCTGACCATAAGGGCCCTTAAACTGGATAATAATTAAACAGTTCTCCAAATCCTTTTCAAAGACCTAAGCTATTTCTATTATGAGACCAGAAGGAGAGGATTTAGTGTCGAATACAAGATTAGTTAATATGCTTGCATCACTGTTGTAAACGACGCTTAGTCAGAAATCAAAGTGGCTGAAACAATTCTGAACAATCAAATGTAGTGATGATTGCTTTGTTTCGCATCAACAATGCAATAAAAAGATGATTATGGGATGGTTGGTTTTGTGTGAGTGCCTCACTCAGTTATTTGGACCCAGCTATACAGGAACAAATTAACACGCTAAGCAGGACAAACAATGATTATTTGAAAGTTTAAAAAAATGTTGGAAATGGTTAGCGGGTCTGGTGAAAGACAGAGAAATAATTATAGAGTGGATCTCTGGACTGGGAGGCATTGAGCCTGAAGGTGGACAGGGAGTTTATTCAGCTCCAGGGCAGGATGGTGAATTTCAATCCACTGGACAGCCCAGTCAATCTGGACAAGCAGTTAATTATGGGGGAATGGCGTACTTTGATGTTTTTTGCATGACTAAGGGACCTAGGATGGGGGAGTTGAGAACCAACCCTTGTGTTCAAACATGTCTGTACCTGCCCCCCCCCCCTCTCCCCCCCCAGTTGGGTCAGGGTTAGGGCAAGATTCCTGACTGACCTTTGAAGATGAGGTTCAATGGAGCCCTATAAAGTGCACTGATGTGGCTTTGCCTCCAGAGATGTGTTTTACCTGATGTGACAGTCAACATCCCCTCCACTTTTCTCACTGACTGTGTAGGGCTCTGCAACCTGAGTGCAGCAGCAATGCCAATACCAATCCCGATGTGTAGAACACTGGAGTGTAACTTAGAGGAAACGATGGTGATAATGTCTATGTTATCCCTGTAACATAACAAAGTGGGCGTGGATTTCATGGTATTGAAGAATCAACAGATGTTTGTAACAGCCAACTATTAGAGTCATAGAGATATACACCAGCTGGGTGATCAACAGAGGAAATAGAACAGACTCCTTACTAATGAGGGCAATTTGCATTCAAATCACTTGCTAATGGCAACTGAACCTTTTTTTTATTTCAAAAATATACTTTATTCATGCTCCTCTCCACAGTGGGATATGGAGCACTCCGACATGGACAGACATGGACTGACTTGACACAGATGTTTGCCTTTGCTCCTCATTCTGATGAATGTGACCAACCACATCACAAAGAGACAGTAGGAGAGTGTATGTGCCGCATGAGCACTAAACCCTACATATTCTGTGTCCCTCTGCAGATGATGCAGCCATTATCTCTGTGTTTTGTGTCTGTAGCTGCCTCTTTCATGGTCGTCTGGTCACAGAGATGTCTATCTTCACCCTGTAAGAACCAATAATATGGTTAACATTGCCTGTGACATCCCCTCCTCCTAACTCAGTTGGAGCCTGTGCATATTTCACATGCTCTGTGAGCTGATTGTAATCGATGTGAAGCTACAATCTACAATAACAGGATTCATGCAGGTTCCCCTTGAAGAGCCTCCCATCAACTGGAAGTGGACTGTATTTTCAGTCAACAAACAGACCTTACCCACTGTCAAAGCCACTTTCTATTCCTGGGTCACATTTAGGAACCGAGAGATCAGAGAAGGTCATACAGGACATGTTGGATATTGCAATTCCCAGTCTTGGTCTAGGTTATCAGGTTCCCTTCACCGACCCTCCCCCAAACCCCCACGCCTCTATCTCAATGGCACTCCCTGGGCAGCCTTGTCTACTGAAGCCCCACATGGTCAGCACCACCACCTTGAACTGCAACTCCAACTCCCATCCTTAACTCAGATCCCTGTCACTACAGTTTAGTCATTCCCACCATTGTGATTACCTATATACCCCCTCTCTGGTCCTTTAATCTCTAATGTCAAGGAATTGTTGGAAGATGTTAGTGCTTCTTCAGTGAAATAATAATTTCCATCTTTGGATCTTGAAAAGCATAATCTGGCTGCATTAATTTAACTTTAGTCTGTTTTGTCCTTTATGTGCACTTACCCATAGCTGTTATGTAAATTTAAAATTGTAAGCCAGTCAAATGTCATTATGAGGTCTGTAGTTGCTACAGTGTGGGTGGTTTCTGAGATGAATCACTCTATTCATCCTTACAATTGGGTATTACATGATTCTAGAGTTTTTGTCTCCAGTACTTTAGCCAGGATCCGATTCCATATGTTCAATAACTTTTGTATGTAAAAAAAAACAATGAATACAACAAAAGATTTGCATTTATGTAGCAGCTGTCATGATACCACGCATCTCAAAATGGCTTCCACAGTCAGCACAATGGCTCAGTGGTTAGCACTGCCACCTCACAGCACCAGGGACCTAGGTTCGATCCCTCCCTTGGATGACTGTGTGGAGTTTGCACATTCTCCCTGTGTCTGCGTGGGTTTCCTTCCGGTGCTCTGGTTTCCTCCCACAATCCAAAGATGTGCAGGTCAGATGAATTGGCCATGCTAAATTGCCCATAGTGTTAGGTGCATTAATCAGAGGGAAATGGGTCTGGGTGGGTTACTCTTTGGAGGTTCAGTGTGGACTTGTTGGGACGAAGAACCTGTTTCCATACTGTAGGCAATCCAATCTAATCAGTTGTGTTGAAGCACAGCAAACGTCTACAAACAGAATTGTCAAAATACTGGGGCAACTCGCTTGCTCTTCCTCAAATAATGCCATTGGTCTTTGACATGCCTCTGAGCAAATAGATAAGGATCTGCTTTCATGTTTCGTCTGAACGATGGCACATCTGACAATGTGATGGTCCCTCAACAGGCAGCTCCTTAAACAGGGGAGCACCATTTCAGCTCTGAATTCTATATTCATGCCTCAGAGTGGGACGTGAATCCAAAAACCTGTGACTCAAATATAGAATGCTGTTTAACCAAGCCACAGCCAGTACACACACATTGCTATCTTTGGTTCTTATTCATTTAACACTGTAGCCCTTGCCCCACCAGCTAAATGTAATGATATTTTCTAACTGCCATTCATGCAGCACTGCGGGAGACCATTTATTGCTTTGCACTTGTGTCAGCTATTGAAACAGGCATTGAGTTCGCCCTGCACAATTTCCCATGTGTCAGTTGTCCTCCAACACTGGTATCACACAAACTGAAGTGGTTGAGGTGGGAACAAGTCAGAATGGAACATGACCCATCTTAACTATTTACTCCAACACTCCTGCGCCATTGACATGAAGAGGTCTTTCCATTGACCTTGATTGCTCACAGATCTTCCCACATAATGCTCTTGCAGGTTTTTTTTTGTTAATGTTGTACATAATTTGCTTACACATTCCTAAGATTTACCTTACTGTGTGCTCAACATCTGGCTTGTCATGTAGATTTTTATTAACCGCTTTTAGGCAAACAAACTCCACATATTGTAAGGCATATGACAGTTCACTTGGCAACAACACTTCTTCAATAGCGTCAAGGAGGTCAAGAATTTCCCCTTTTGAATCGATGCTTAATGATCTTTACTAAGGTATTACATCACAGTCCCAGAGGGCAGTTCTCTCATTAAAGGGGCAACTTTTTCACGCAGAGGGTAGTACATGTATGGAATGAGCTGCTAGAGGAAATGGTGGAGGCTGGTACTGTTGCAACATTTAAAAGGGATTTGGATGCGTTTATGAATAGGAGGGATATTGGCATGGATGGGTTGGACTGAAAGGTCTGTTTCCATGCTGTACATCTCTATGACTCTATGATAATATATTGCAGGCTGTGAAGAGCATGGCATAGTCGTTCGGCACCCGAAGGGTACCATGTCTGTTGCAGCCTGTGTCTGTCTCCTGAGGAGGTCATTACAGTTTCTCGTTGTGGCAGTCGATGAGTTGAGCATCATACCCTGTTCTTATGAGGGCATTCTTGAGCACTTTCAAGTGTCTGTCATGTTCCTATGTATACTGTTGTGAAGATGTGGGTGTACTTTAAGAGAGTTAAAAGCAGCAGAACTACCAGACACAGCACCAAATGTACTAAAAAAGGTAACAATGTAACACTAGGTCGAACGACTCAATTTGTTCATTGCTTGGATTCGGCCAATCAGTTTAAATTAAACCTGAAACATATCAAACTCCATTTGAATTGAGTATATTGACAATCTTGAGGGCTAATGACACAATCCGATGCTCTGGAGTATAAGACCAGAGAAATTTGAACAGTTGAGAGGAGGACTGCTACGACCTAGCATGTAAACCAACAGCCTGAAAAATAGCTCTCCTAAAAAGGCACCTTTTCGAGCAATAACCCGTAAAGCAGAAACTCCTAATCAGAAGGAAAGAAGACAGGAAGATCTGAAGACAAGAAGTGAAAGCTGTCTGGTTTTGAGATGAGAAGTGTTGTTTTGTAAATCTTAATTGGGAGTTTTATCATACTAGTATTATAGAATGGAAGGTAAAAGATAGGTTCGAGAAAGAAATTGTAAATGGTGGTTAGTTAATTATTCTCTGTTATACTTTAAAAAATAAAGCTGTTAATTTTTACTTTAAGTAGTTCTTAGCCACTCAGTTTTTACAAATTAATGCATGGGATAAATCTTTTCTGTGTTGGTGGTTTTAAATTAAGCAGGAGAGTTTACCCTATGTCGTAACAATGTGGAGGACTTGTCCGTTAATATGTTTTGGGTGGAAGCTAGAGAAGTGTAGCATTGTGAGGTTATCCGTGGGTTTGCGGTAGAGTGCGGTGCCCATCCTTGATGAAGGTGCATGTGCCCAAGAATGAGACAGATACTAAAGAGTATAAATCTTGTATAATTGTATAAGTCTTGCCTTTGTTTGTTTTACCAAAATGAAATACCTTGCATTTACCAAAATTAAACTCCATCTGCTACTCCTCAACTCATTGTCCCAAATGACTCTTACAACTTCATGTTTATCACTGACCTATATCAGCAACTGCAGTATTAATATCAGAAGACATGATTAAAACCACATAAGCATGAAAAGTAATTTAGAGATGAAAAATGTGTGCAGAAATCTCCAGCATGCTTCCATCGAATACCTGCCAGATTTGTTGATATGTACTCTAAGGAGCACAGCCTTGGTTATATGAAGATACATTGTTGTGAGATTATTTCTTTCTTGTTGCTTTATATTGCCTGAAAAGATCTTGACATTTATTGCTCTTCCTTTTGTTGCTAAACATTACCTCTGATTCTCAATCTTTTACAAGGATTTTTGAGAAGGGGGAAGATTAGATTAGATTAGATTACTTACAATGTGGAATTAGGCCCTTCAGCCCAACAAGTCCACACCGACCCGCCGAAGTGTAACCCACCCATACCCCTACATCTACCCCTTTACCTAACACTACGGGTAATTTAGCATGGCCAATTCACCTGACCTGCACATCTTTGGACTGTGGGAGGAAACCGGAGCACCCGGAGGAAACCCACACAGACACGGGGAGAACGTGCAAACTCCACACAGTCAGTCACCTGAGGCGGGAATTGAACCCGGGTCTCTGGCGCTGTGAGGCAGCAGTGCTAACCACTGTGCCACCGCGCCGCCCACAAAGTTCCATAAGATTGGATGTCTTGTAGGTTACAGAAAATAAGGGGCTCAAGCTTCTGATCAGTATCAGAAGCCCTGCTGCTAAGTCAGAAAACTGTGCACTTATCCCTTTCAGTTTAAAAGGACCCAAGTTCCATGACAGTATCAAGAGGTGATAGCCTAGTGGTATTATCACGGGACTGTTATTCTACAGACTTAGCTAATGTCCTAGGGACATGAGTTTGAATCCTGCCATGGCAGATAGTAAAATTTGAATTCAATGCAAGTGTGGAATTAAGAATGTAACGAAGACCACAAATCAATTGTTAGATTGAACTTGTCTGGTTCAATCCCCTTTAGGGAAGAAAATTATTTAACCTTATCTGGTCTACATGCGACTCCAGACCCACAGCAATGTGGTTGACTCTTAACTTCCCTCTGGGCAATAAATGTTAGCCGAGTCAGCGATGCCCTTATCTCATGAATGAAGAAAAAACAATCCTGAAGGATCCCTTTGCCCAGAAATCCACACAAAGATTAGAGTAAGAGAATCCACACAGAAGACATGTCCCTTTTTACAGCAGGAATTACCATGCAGTAAGTTTCAAAGTTCAGTGGGAATGGTAGTGATTAGGTGATAGCGGTGAGGGAGTTGTCAGGCTAGGGTAGGGGAGCATCATTGTAATGTTGAGGATTACCATTCAGGAGGGGTAGTTGAGTTAGACTGGGGGAGGGGTGTCTAGTTGGAGAGTCAGGTTGGGGGCTTATGAGATGGTAAGGAGGGGTAGTTTGGTCAAGTCAGGATCTGTTTGGAGGGTCAGGTGGGGCACTTCTATCATGTTTGCAGGCTAGTGAAGAGGATCAGGAAGGCTAGTTATATCAGAGGCAGGATGAGTCAAGAGTTGACAAGAGAGTCAAAGAAACCCAAGAACTGTGAATGCTGAACATTCTGAAGAACTGAAATGTTAACTCTGCTTTTTCTCCACAAGTGCTGCCAGACCAGTTGAGTCTTTCCAGAGATTTCTGTTTTTGTTTCTGATTTCCAGCATTCACATTTCTTTCAGTTTTTGCCTAAGACTGAGTCTTTTTTTCTGTCTAAACTTTTCTGAGTATCTCTGAAGATCAGCAGTTGGGACTCTACAAGGTGCAGAATAATGTCTTGGGTCATATATTTGCTCTTTGATGATTTGTAGACCAGAAGATCTGGCGAATCAGGCAGCAGTGGTCAGGATGGTGCTTAAAGGCTTAAACGTTGTGGGAGGAAGGAAAGATTAAATTAAATGTGTAATATTAATCCTACCTCTCACCTCAATATCACTCGGGATATCTCTTCTGCTCGCTGGAATCTCTGCAAAGTCTCCAACTCTGAGTTAGAGTCAGAGACTGCCAACAGTCCCATGGGACTCAACTGATTCAGGGAAGGTATAGACCAGAAATCCCTATCCTATCACCTGGGTGACTCCAGAGCTGATCTCCTTATGAGTCACACTGAACCCAAAAACCTTTATGTCATTGACCAATTCCATCCCTCTTTCTGACTAACTATGAACCTAAATGAGAGTGTTTGCAAAAACTCTGAACTTCCGACTCTATAATCTGATTCATCACAAATGTTCCCAATGCCCACCATTATCACGTTAACCCTCTCCAACCCTGTCTCAGTTGGTTTGCTGCAGAAACCCTCAGGCATTTTTTTTTATTACCTCCAGATTCAACTTTGTTGGAAGGATGTTGGAAATCTGAAACAAGAACAGAAATTGCTGGAGAAACTCAGCAGGTCTGTGGAGAGAACAGAGTTACTCAGAATTCAAAACTCTGATTTCTCTACATGGATGCTGCCAGACCTGTTGGGTTTCACCAGCAATTGCTGTTTCTATTTCAGATTTTTCAATACTCCCTTGGCCGGCCTCTCATCTTCAGCTCTCCATAAACTTGAGCTGATCCTAAGCCATTTCTGATGAAGGGCTTTTGCCCAAAACGTTGACACTCCTGCTCCTCGGATGCTGCCTGGCCTGCTGTGCTTTTCCAGCACCGCACTCTCAACTCTAATCTCCAGCATCTGCAGTCCTCACCTTCACCTAGTTGATTTTAACCTCACTGCGAAGCCTCTTCCAAGGATGCCTAACTTGAAGAAGTCATGATTTGAAGATGCTGGTGTTGGACTGGGGTGTACAAAGTTAAAAATCACACAACACCAGGTTATAGTCCTACAGGTTTAATTGGAAACACACTAGCTTTCGGAGCAACGCTCCTTCATCAGGTGATATCACAATACCACCTGATGAAGGAGCGTCCCTCCGAAAGCTAGTACTTCCAATTAAACCTGTTAGACTATAACCTGGTGTTGTGTGATTTTTAACTTAAAGAGGTTCTCCTCATATCTCTACCTTCCTGATGAAGGGCTTTTGCCTGAAACATTGATTTTCCTGCTCCTTGAATGCTGCCTGATGTGTTGTGCTTTTCCAGCACCATAATCTCAACTCTAATCTCCAGCATCTGCAGTCCTTACTTGATCCTAAATTCAGCCAACTGTCAGTATTCTAATTTGACATTGTCCTGTTAAACTATCACTTACAGTCTGACAGTGCCCTGATTTATTTTAGATTCCCTTTTGCCCAACAAGCCCACACCAACCCTTCAAAGAGTAACCCACCCTTAGAGATGGCAGTGGGGGAGCATAGAGATAGCAACCACAACAACCATCCATATGTTTTAAGTTTGTCATGTAAAGGAAGAAAGATGGTCTGCAAAAAAGAGTTTTGGATTGAAGGCAAAGCAAATTTTATTAAAACAAGATAGAATTTGCCTAACATAAACTGTGTACAGCTACAGTCATAGAGTCATAGAGATGTACAGCATGGAAACAGACCCTTCGGTCCAACCCGTCCATGCCGACCAGATATCCCAAACCCAATCTAGTCCCACCTGCCAGCACCCGACCCATATCCCTCCAAACCCTTGCTATTCATATACCCATCCAAATGCCTCTTAAATGTTGTAATTGTACCAGCCTCCACCACTTCCTCTGGCAGCTCATTCCATACATGTACCACCCTCTGTGTGAAAACGTTGCCCCATAGGTCTCTTTTATATCTTTCCCCTCTCACCCTAAACCTATGCCCTCTAGTTCTGGACTCCCCCATCCCAGGGAAAAGACTTTGTCTGTTTATCCTACCCATGCCCCTCACAATTTTGTAAACCTAGTTAAGCACACCCCTCAGCCTCTGACGCTCCAGGGAAAACAGTCCTAGCCTGTTCAGCCTCTCCCTCTAGCTCAAATCCTCCAACCCTGGCAACATCCTTGTAAATCTTTTCTGAATCCTTTCAAGTTTCATAACATCTTTCCGAAATGAAGGAGACCATTATCAATGAGGATGAGCACCTCGTCAATACCTTCCCTGTGCCTCCACTTTTCACCTTTAAACAACCACCAGACCTTAAACAGATCATAATTTGTAACAAACTGCCCAACCTTCAGGACAACACTGTACAACCCTGTCAGCTGCTGCAAGACGTGTCAGAATATCAACACAGATACCATCATTACATGTGGGGACACCACCCACCAAGTACACGGTGAGTACTCAATGTGACTCGGCCAACATTGTGTGTGTCATAAACTGCAGGCAAGGATGCCCTGAGGCATGATATATTGGCGAGATCAGGTAGATTCTACAACAATGAATGAATGGACAACAATCACCAGGCAGGAATGTTCCCTTCCAGTCGGAAAACAATTCAGTAGTCCGGGACATTCGGCCTCGGACCTTTGGGTGACCATCCTCCTAGGTGGACTTCGGGACAAGCAACAACATAGAGTGGCTGAGCAGAATTTTGGTACCCTTGGGAATGGCCTCAACTGAGACCTTGGGATCATGTCACACTACAGGTGACCCCACTGCATCGCACACACACACACACAGACACACACACACACACACACACACACACACACACACACACACACACACACACACACTTTATCATGTGCACTCACACCAATACACACACAGTCACTTGCACACTCAATCTGTCGCTCCTACATATGTGCACACATATAAGTTTATGGGGTAAATTTGTTTTTGCAGAATTACTTTTTATTTTGCTCAAAACTGCATGAATCCATAAAAAACAGAAGGTTTGTCAGTCTGACATAGCACTATTGTTTAAAAAGCTGAGCTATCTTGAGAATGTAATTTAAAAGAAGTTTTGTGATTTACAAGTCAAAGAACAGAAACCAGCATAGCCCATTATAAAAGGTGAAAGTTTTAATCTAAGATTGTTTACTGTGTCATATCTCCATGATGCTGGACTCCTTTGGCTATAAATTCTGTGAGCATGATCTTAACCTCCACAACCACCTGATGAAGGAGCAGCACTCTGAAAGCTAGTGTTTCCAAATAAACCTGTTGGACTATAATCTGGTGTTGTGTGATTTTCGACTTTATACAATTAAAAGTAGGGGCTTGGGCCGTGTTGTAGAACAGAGAGACCTTGGAGTTCAGGTATATAATTCTGTGAAGTTCGCATCACATATAGGTAAGGAGGTTAAGAAGTCGTTTAGCATGCCTGCCTTCATTGCCTAGACCTTTGAGTATAGGAATTGGGACGTTATGTTGAGGTTGTACAGGATGTTGGTGAGGCCTCTTCTGGAGTACTGTGTCTAGTTCTGGTCTGCCTATTATAGGAAGGATATTATTAAACTGGAGAAGGTTCAGAAGAGATTTCCCAGGATGTTCCGGTGTGAGATATTGTATCATAGGTCTCTTTACTAACCCACTCACAAGTGCTTTACATTTACTCATTCATAACTCTTTACTAACCCAAGCACAAGTGCCAATATTTAATAACACTGTATTCCCATTTCATTCATTCATGACTCCTCAGTATAACATGGTTTCATTAAGTCATTCATAAAACCGCAGTTTTGTCACATATTTTACGAATACAATAAGAGACTAAAATACAAACATCCCTTTCAATTGATTGCTGCTTCTTCACATCTTTAACCCTCATCAGGCCTATTTCTACATCAAAAGCCACCGCTGAATAAGTGTCAATATTGTAAACAATACCACTCCTATCAATTCTTCACATTATTAAGCAGCCCTTACCAACTGTCTCTCGGACCTGAATAGATTACAGAACACCAAACAGTTTATGTATTCATTATGTACCTTTTAACAGGGCCACTATCCTCTTAATTGACAAACAGCGCTTACGTGAAATTGCATAAATGAATGAAACTTACACCGACAAATAGCAAACAAATCTCACAACCCAGCTGTGGTAATCAGTTTAATATCCTTTGTTCTTTTATTAAGTACAGGTATAATTTCTAACTTATTTAGAGTATATAGACCTAGTATTTTTACTAACATTTACTAACTTAAAGACAAGAGGACTAACACTGCTTAATTATGCAAGCAGACTGGACAGACACTCTTAATCCTATCAGAAGTAACAGCCACAGATGTTTAATGCATTTCTAGTTTCAAATCTTTGTGTACTATAGGTAAAATAATGCAACACCATGGTGATGGAATTTTAATATATGTATAGAGAGTCTACTGTAAGAACTGTATTCTGGGATTCTACTGCCGCTTCAAACTTGTGCTACTGCAGTTGCTGAATAAACAGGTTATTTTCGCCAGTCACTGATTTTGGTCATTATTCAAACACAATCCCACACTGGGAAAGCTGGATTTGATTTATAAGGAGAGGCTGGATAGGCTGGGACTTTTCTCATTGGAATGAGAAAGGTTCGAGAGGTGACCTTATAGAGATTTATAAAATCATGTGGGGTAAAGATAAGGTGAATAGCAGATGTTTTTCCCTATGGTGGGGGATTTCAATACTAGGGGCATATTTTTAATGTGAAATGAAAAACATTTAAAAATGACATGAGGATAATTTTTTACACAGAGAATGGTTCATTTGTGGAATGAACATTGGGAAGAAGTGATGGATGCAGTACAGTTACAATGTTTAAAATTGAATAAGTTCATGCCACTGGCCTGTACTTTTAATAGTACGTTACACTATGGGACTGTTCTTGCAGCCTGACAGAGACATGTGCATGATAACCAACATAATTCCAAGAAAGGTCACATTTGATTATTTGTTTTGAGAAATCACCAAGTTGGTGAATGAGGATGCTCAATAAGAATAGCTAACTAGACTTCCAGAAGATTTTTCACAACTTACTGTACAAGATACTTCTCTACACAGTCAAAACCAGGAAATTAGTTGCAATATAATGAGCTGGATCAAGGACTTGCTAAAAGAACATAAACAGACAGTTGGATTTGAATTATTTTGACCGTGATCAAGGGATCTTGTTGGAACTGGCATTGGGGTTGTTGATCTTATTACTTCATTCATCTAGCAGTAGATATTGGGCTTAGAACGCTTAGAGATGACACTAAAATATGTGTGATTCTTACAACTGTAAACCATGTCACACTGCATCAGTTGGATGTGTTAGGGCATTGGGCATAGGGCATTGAAAGGAATAAACCATGCTTGAGTAGACAGCTTAATTCAATTATAATAGGTTTGAGAGGTCCATGGACAACAACCTTGAGCTCTATAATGCTAGTTCCAAGTATGGTGTCAGAAAGTGGTTCTTTTCTTGAAGAATAGTAGATTTTTAAGTCATGTTATTGTCACTTGCAGTAGACAACAATTCATTAAATTCCTTTAAGCAAGAGCTGGACCAGTTTCTGGTGGAGATGGGAATCATCTCACCAAAGGGTAATGCTAGAAGGAGCTATCATGGCCAATGTAATTTCTTGCTGAAAATGTGTTGCTGGAAAAGCGCAGCAGGTCAGGAAGGGCTTCTTCAGGAAGGGCTCATGCCCAAAATGTCGATTCTCCTGCTCCTTGGATGCTGCCTGACCTGCTCTGCTTTTCCAGCAACACATTTTCAGCTCTGATCTCCAGCATCTGCAGTCCTCACTTTCTCCCAGTGTAATTTCTTGGACTAGTTTTGATCACACACGAGAAGAGTTAGGTGGAGAGTTATTTGGAATTTCCTAGATATTTGCCTCAAAACTGAGTTTTTCTTTGGATTGTTATTCCTCTCTAGGGTGTGATGAAGAATGTATTCAGTTTGTCAATAAATGCAAGTTTCCCAGTTGAGTGGACAGTTCCTTTCCTGTCCATCTTTGTTCATCTATCCCTGTACTATCCTGTTCTGCATGCACTGCTCCAAGTGTAAAGTGCAAATGGTATGAGCTAGAACATTGCTTGGTTTTGTTTATTGTGCAGTTAACTTGGCAGCTGATTCAGAGGTTGCACTGCCAATTTTGCACACATGAATTTATGAATTATTTTTCAGAGCAGTGCAAAGCAGTGCTTCAAACTGAGAATAAGTCTATAAATGCACCCTTCAATATCCTGCTCACTATGGAAAGAGACAAAAATTGGACACAGTATTTCAATGGAGTCCTGCCTAAAAGGGTCAGGTACAGGGATTAGACGGTGTTGCTTTACTTGAGAGTAAATATTCCATTCTAGCTATTCCTTCATCACATTAGTTATAAGCTTTTAGGTATCTATGTAATGGAATACCTAGAACTCTTTCTTTATCCACCTCCTTTCACACTTTCTTCCAGAATGATGCAAGTATGTTGAGTTATAGAGCCATGCAGCATGGAAACAGACCCTTTGGTCCACCCAGTCCATGCCAAACATAATACCAAACTAAACTAGTCCCACCTGTCTGCTCCTGACCCATATCCCTCCAAATCTTTCCTATGTATGTACTTATTCAAGTGCCCTTTAAACAAAGATTTGTCCTGTTCACATGTATAGAATTGCACTTTTCCCAATTGAACATCATTTGTCAATCTGAAACCCAATGCCCTAACACATCCAACTGATGCAGTGTGACATGGTTTACAGTTGTAAGAATCACACATATTTTAGTATCATCTCTAAGCATTCTAAGCCCAGTATCTACTGCTAGATGAATGAAGTAATAAGAAAAATGCATTCTAATGTTTGCTTTAGCAAATTCCTTCAGATTCATATCCCAAATAATTAGAGTAACAGAGTCATTGAGCTGTACAGCATGGAACCAGATCCTTTGGTCCAACTCATCCATGCTAAACAAATATTCTAAATTATTCTAGTTCCATTTTCCAGAATTTGGCCCGTATCCCTCTAAACCCTTGCTATTCATATACCCATCCAGATGTCTTTTGAATGTTGTAATTGTATCAGCCTCCACCACTTCATCTGGCAGCTCATTTTATACACACTCCACCCTCTGTGTAAAGAAATATTGCCCCTTAGGTCCCTTTTAAATATTTCCCGTCTCAGCTTAAACTTATGCCTTCCAGCTTTGGACTCTCCCACCCTTGGCTACTCACCCTATCCATACCCCTCATGATTTTATGAACTTCTATGGGGTCATGCCTCAGCCTTCGATGCTCCAGGGAAAACAGCCCCAGCCTATTTAGCCTCCCCTTGGCAACATCCTTGTAAGTCTGTTCTGAACGCTTTCAAGTTTCACAACATCCCTCCCTACAGCAGAGAGACCAGAATTAAATGCAGTATTCCAAAAGTGGCCTAACCAATGTCCTGTACAGCCGTGACATGACCTCCCAACTCCTAATCTCAATGCTTTGACCAATAAAGGAAAGGCCTACTTTCTTCACTATTCTATCCACTTGCAACTCCACTTTCAAGGAACCATGAACTCTAAGGTCTCTTTGTTCAGCAACATTCCCTAGGACCTTACCATTAAGTGTATTAGTCCTCCTCTGATTTGAAAATGCATTTATCTAAATTAAACTCCATCTGATCAAGGTCCCCTGGTACTCTGAGGTAACCATCTTAGCAGCCCACTATACCACCAATTTTAGTGTAATCTGCAAACTTACTAACCGTATTTCCTGTGTTCACATCCAAATCATTCATTATAAATGTCAAAAAGCAATCAACCAAGCACCAGCCCTTGTAGATGATCTCAATGGATGTTCTGTGCAGCAAATATTTCTTTAACAATAAGAGGCAGAGCATTTTCAAATTAAATAGCAGCTCTGAAATTTTACATGACGTGGCATGGTGTCTCCTGATTTCCTTTCATTTCCCCATGGGGAGCTGAATGAATATGCTTGATCAATGGTATTCCTGGGTTAAACAGTTCTTTAGCGTTTTGTGTAATTCTTCCAATCTCCCATTACAGTGATGTCCAGATATTGGTATGGCCTGACTGAAATTTCAATGTTCTTGCAAGCAATTTATTGGAAAAGGACAACGATTTGATCCACAAGATGTTTTGATCTCTATTTGATCCTCTCATTTCCTCACTGCATTTGTCTTTATATCTCCTGTTCTCAATTTTCTTTCCTGTTTCCATTTAAATTGGTTGCTGTTCTGAATTGTTTGCCGTAGTGAGAATCAATCAACTGTAAATGATAAGTGGATGGAATAGATTGCTCTTCACCATTCTGGCACTTAATTCATAAAAGTTCTAAAAATGAAACATAACAAAATATGAAGTCCATGGGGACTGGAGAAATTGCCCCACATTTTTCCAGTCCTGTGGGCAGTGAATAATAGCTGTGGATTAAGTATTGTGGAACTCTGCATGTCTCGCTGCATTGGATTTGTATCAATGACTTCCAAATTGTGCTTAAAAACAGGAGTTGAGTTCCTCACTTGTCCTACTCAGAGTCTTACGAGGCTTTCAGGGTTTT
Source organism: Chiloscyllium punctatum (assembly GCF_047496795.1). Classification (NCBI taxonomy): domain Eukaryota; kingdom Metazoa; phylum Chordata; class Chondrichthyes; order Orectolobiformes; family Hemiscylliidae; genus Chiloscyllium; species Chiloscyllium punctatum. Next base: position 24,427,303 of record NC_092739.1, read on the forward strand.
AAAAAAATTGTTTGGGGGGTATGACCCTCACAGGCTACATGCCTGTGCTCATTGTCCAGCCCAATTGCCTTTGAGAATTTGGTGATGAGTTACTTTCTTGAGGTGCATGATTGAATGGACCATGAGTAACTCCAGATTTTCTGAATTTCTGAAGCTGTGAACAGTCAGCAATTGTTGAACCTTCCTGAAGATTCCCATGCTCGCAACATGTATTAAAGACACCTTTGCTACCATTGTGGCCACTCTATCAATAAAAGCTCATTGTTCAGCTCGACAAGCACTGTCAGTTCAGAGCTGCCTTGCATGGTTCTGTACAATTTCTCCAGACATGGCAGGGCAAAGCCTGGTCTAAGGTGGTGAGAGCTGTCTTTGGTTTCTTCAGGAATACTGAAACCTCACAGGGAGATGGCCAATGGCATTCTCCACTTCGCAAGTATAAGTGCCACCATCTTCTCTCTGATACCTCACTCGGTCCCTACTACTGCAACGTCTCTGATCAAAGCTCATGCTCCACCACTCTCAATATTGCTTACAGCATCTTCTCTCACTCATCTTAGCCCCTGGTACCTTCTGCACTGTCCATCATTGTCAGGACATCACTCACCTGAAGTAGAAACTGTGCCATCCACTTTCATCTCCCTAAAGAACTGTCTTGCTGTCACTCCAGGAGAACAACAGCACACAAAAGGGCATACAGATTCAAGGTGAGTAGTGGGTTTTCCAATATTCAGCTCTTCACCCCTAATGTGGAGATAGCCCTATCTCTGACTGCCCAAGGAGCTAATAGACTACTTTCAAGACCTTGGTCTGGTATCAGAAGCTTCCTTTGACTTATTCTGTCAGGAAGCACTGAGTGAAGGCTACTTCCCTTGACTTGACTGAGACCTAGTGACAACCTCACAAATGTTCTTCATCTGAGTACACGCTAAATGGCAATGCGAGACTGATGTAAAATGAGCCTATGTTTCCGAGCGGCAAAGTGGGAAAAAAAGCAATGCAAGGCAGGGAAACTGTGAGCGTCCAGGTACACTTAGAGTGAGTGTATGCTATGATAATGAGGCAATCTGAGCTGGGTGAGTTTCCCTGAAGGTACACGTCCTTGCTGCAGAATTCTAATGATACAGCCTGAGCATTGAAGTGCAACACATGCATTGGTAATATGCCAGGAGAGTTGTTAGAGGCTGACATATATTGGAAGTCAATGTGCATGAACATGGATTGCCCATGGAGTGTGTCCTGAGATAATGGCACCTGGTATCCAACATGGAGGTCATTTGGAATTGGTGCAAGCTTAAACCACAAAGCATCTGCTCTGGTCTCCATGCTGAGTTTTCCCAATGCTTAGTTTGTTTGGCCTCTGCTGATTCTGCCAGACATCTCACCACAGCCTACATTCTTATGAAATTCCACTGTTTGCATTGAATACTTGCAACTGAAGAGGTTGTCAGTACTTGTAATGTAGAGTTAGCTCAGCAATCAAGGCTACAGTTATAAGCAATTTGATAAGATTTGACTTGAAACTCCGTATGGAACTGATTTCTTCTAAGAAACATAATGAAAGGATGGTCATAATCCTCTGGAGGCACGTATTTCAAAATTTGTTCGTTTTGAGTCAATTAGAGTAATATGTTAGCATCACAAATACATTTATTACAACAAAAAGAGGAACAGCGACTGTATCCATTTTTCTCTTACTCAAGACTTAAAGTGAGGTAAGAGTCTGTGATTTGTAGTGAAGTTACAAAGGTTTTCTTTATAAGTGCTGAGATGATGTAGCTGCAAAAAGCAGGCAGAACAAATCTGTTCTCACCACATTGTGTCAACTGGTACAACTTGTCCATTAAAACAGTTAATTTTTGGTGAACCAGCAAGAGAATGAGGGCAAATAATTCTAAGCTCTGTAATAAGTAATACAACATTTAATGACAGTAATAGAGAAACAATTGCTCATTATCTGTTATTAAATACATTCATCATTGTCAGGGTCCTTGTTTGATTTGTTCTTCACCACATCATCTAAAGGAATCATCACTTCATTCTCCATTGATGGAGTCCACTCAATTTCTTGGTCCGATATCTTGTTCATTTTTACAAATGATTGATATATTTGTGCAAAAGTTTTATTTTTCGTTTCAGGTAAGATGATGCAGAGATATATTGACCCTAGTAAACAAACTGCAGCAAATAGTAGGAAACAGAATGATCCTAAATTACCCTGTAAAAAAAAGAAACAAATAGGCAATTAAGATTATTGCAGTTTTAAATTAAGTACTGTACTGCAAATAAAGTTTGCTTCAAATTTCGATGCCAATTTGTGTTACATGTAATTACAATTTTAGAAATAAATTAATTTCAAGTGAAATTTAATAAAAACAGCTTTTAAATTGATACAGTAACTGGGCGAGCCTTACAATGCATTTTTTAGTTGAGAGCCCAGACATCCAATAGATTGTTGTAATATCTCGTTCAAAGTAAAACTTTGCTGAGTTGACAGCTCTTGATCTGTGATCTATGCTGTCAATTGGATAATGTTTTTTAACATAAGATGAAGATGTTTAACGTGCTGGACCTGGTTGATGGACACTTTGATTAATCTCTTGGAAAAAAAGGTTTAAGAAGGTAAAAAGTTATCACAGTTTTACCAGGTGATAGGTCCACTCTCTCATTACAGAGAGAGACAATTGGTGGTGGTCTAACCTGAAGGTCAGGCAAGGACTGAGGCTGCGAAGGAGTGTCCTTCGTGGTAACTTCAGCCAATGCAGGAATTGAACCCACACTGTTGGCATCCCTTTACCTCTTCTGCACCTGAGAATTTGTTCACTCATAAATCTGCCAATACTTCCTCATTTCTTATGTCAATCTGCTCAAGAACTTCACAGTTCATCATCTTGAATTCGGTATTACATCTTCTTTCTCCTGAGTAAAGACAGATGTGAAGCATTATTTAACACCAATGTACTCTAGCTTCACACGTAGATTGCCCTCTTGATCCCAAAAAGTCCCTATTCGTTCCCTGGTTATTCTCTTTCCTTTGATATACTTATAGAATATCTTGGGATTCTCCCTAATCATGGCCAACAGTGTTTTTGTTCAATGTTTCCTTTGTTCTCCTAATTGTTTTCCCATGCACTTTCTAGACATCACTAGGGCCTCCCTTGTTTTGCTCCCTGTGGTACATCTCCCTTTTCCTTGTTGTCCCGTCCTGAATATTCCTAGGCATCCAGAGTTCAATGGGTTTGTTGCTCCTACATTTCACACTAAAGGGAACATGATGGACCTGTACTCTCCCCAATACCTTTTACAAATGCCTCCCATGATTCCACTGTAGATTTACCCTCAAGTAGTTGTTCCCGATGAAGAGCTGATGCTCAAAACATTGACTCTCCTGCCCCTTGGTTACTGCCTGACTTGTGGTGCTTTTCCAGCACCACACTTTTTGACTCTGATCTCCAGCATCTGCAGTCCTCACGGGAATGCTGGATGACTAAAGAAATTGAGGGGTTGGTTAAGAAAAAGAAGGAAACATATGTAAGGTATAAACAGGATAGATCGAGTGAATCTTTAGAAGAGTATAAGGGAAGTAGGAGTATATTTAAGAGGGAAATCAGGAGGGCAAAAAGGGGACATGAGATAGCTTTGGCAAATAGAATTAAGGAGAATCCAAAGGGTTTTTACAAATACATTAAGGACAAAAGGGTAACTAGGGAGAGAATAGGGCCCCTCAAAGATCAGCAAGGCGGCCTTTGTGTGGAGCCACAGAAAATGGGGGAGATAGTCAATGAGTATTTTGCATCAGTATTTACTGTGGAAAAGGATATGGAAGATATAGACTGGAGGGAAATAGATGGTGACATCTTGCAAAATGTCCAGATTACAGAGGAGGAAGTGCTGGATGTCTTGAAATGGGTAAAGGTCGATAAGTCCCCAGGACATGATCAGGTGTACCTGAGAACTCTGTGGGAAGCTAGAGAAGTGATTGCTGGGCCTCTTGTGGGGATACTTGCCTCATCGATAGTCACAGGTGAGGTGCCGGAAGACTGGAGGTTGGCAAACCTGGTGCCACTGTTTAAGAAGGGTGGTAAGGACAAGCCAGGGAACTATAGACCAGTGAGCCTGACCTCGGTGGTGGGCAAGTTGTTGGAGGGAATCCTGAGGGACAGGATATACATGTATTTGGAAAGGCAAGGACTGATTCGGGATAGTCAACATGGCTTTGTGCATGGGAAATCATGTCTCACAAACTTGATTGAGTTTTTTGAAGAAGTAACAAAGAAGATTGATGAGGGCAGAACAGTAGATGTGATCTATATGGACTTCAATAAGGCATTCGACAAGGTTCCCCATGGGAGACTGATTAGCAAGGTTAGATCTCATGGAATAGGAGAACTAGCCATTTGGATACAGAACTGGCTCAAAGGTAGAAGACACAAGGTGGTGGTGGAGGGTTGTTTTTCAGACTGGGGGCCTGTGACCAGTGGAGTGCCACAAGGATCAGTGCTGGGCCCTCTACTTTTTGTTATTTACATAAATAATTTGGATGCGAGCATAAGAGGTACAGTTAATAAGTTTGCAGATGACACCAAAATTGGAGGTGTAGTGGACAGCGAAGAGGGTTACCTCAGATTACAAGAGGATCTGAACCAGATGGGCCAATGGGCTGAGAAGTGGCAGATGGAGTTTAATTCAGATAAATTCGAGGTGCTGCATTTTGGAAAAGCAAACATATGGATGGTGTTGTGGTTGCTATCTCTAAGCTCCCCACTGCCATCTCTAATACCTGCATGCTTTGTTCTACAGAATTGCTTATACACTTAATGGTAAGGTCCTAGAGAGTGTTCGTGAACAAACAGACCTTGGAGTGCAGGTTCATAGCTCCTTGAAAGTGGAGTCACAGTTAGATAGGATAGTGAAGAAGGCATTTGGTATGCTTTCCTTTATTGGTCAGAGTATTGAGTACAGGAGTTGGGAGGTCATGTTGCGGCTGTACAGGACATTGGTTAGGCCAATGTTGAAAATATTGCGTGAAATTCTGGTCTCCATCCTATCGGAAAGATGTTGTGAAACTTGAAAGGGTTCAAAAAAGATTTACAAGGATGTTGCCTGGGTTGGAGGATCTGAGCTACAGGGAGAACTGAACAGGTTGGGGCTATTTTCCCTGGAGTGTCAGAGGCTGAGGGGTGACCTTACAGAGGTTTACAAAATTATGAGGGGCATGGATAGGGTAAATAGGCAAAGTCTTTTCCCTGGGGTCGGGGAGTCCAGAACTAGAGGGCATAGGTTTAGGGTGAGAGGGGAAAGATATAAAAGAGACTTAAGGGGCAACGTTTTCACACAGAGGGTGGTACATGGAAGGAATGAGCTGCCAGGGGAAGTGGTGGAGGCTGGTACAATTGCAACATTTAAGAGGCATTTGGATGGGTATATGAATAGGAAGGGTTTGGGGGGATATGGGCCGGGTGCTGGCAGGTGGGACTAGATTGGGTTTGGGATATCTGGTCAGCATGGACAGGTTGGACCGAAGGGTCTGTTTCCGTGCTGTACATCTCTATGACTCTATGACTCTAGCTGTACACAGTGTATTTTGGCCAAATTCTATCTTGTTTTAATAAAATTTGCTTTTCCACCAATCCAAAACTCTTTTTTGCAGACCATCTTTCTTCCTTTACATGACAAACTTAAAACATATGGATGGTTGTTGTGGTTGCTATCTCTAAGCTCCCCCACTGCCATCTCTAATACCTGCATGCTTTGTTCTACAGAATTGGATCCAGCATTATACTGTCCCGTATAGGACCATCTATGTGTTGATATTAAAAAAACTTTCCTGAATACATTTCAAGAAGTCTGCCTTTTGTATACAATGATTATCTCAGTTAATATTGGGGTAGTTGAAATCTGGTCATATAATTTCCCAATTTTTTTTTACACCCACTCAGTGAATTGACTGCATGTCTGGTCGTCAATTGCCCACTGACTATTTAGGGGCCTACAATACACACCTAACAGCGTGATCTACTCCCTTTTTATCCCTAGGTTCTCCCTACAAAGCCTCATTTAACCCTTCCAGATATCGTCCCTCCTTACTGCAGTAACTGATTCCCTAACTAATGATGTGACACACTCTCCACTTTTGCACTCTCACCTGTCTTGCCTGCAGACTGTATATCCTGGAATGTTAAGTTGTCAGTCTTGTTCCTCCCTCAGCCATGTCACTATGATGGCAACAAATAGGAACTATGTGTTCTCTCATGGAATCATAGAACCTACAATGCGGACATAGGCCATTCAAGTCCACACCGACTCGCCAAACAGCAACCCACCCAACCTGTAACCCTGCATTTCCCATGGCTAAACCACCTATCCTGCACATCTTGGACTGTGAGAGGAAATGAATCACCCAGAGGAAACCCAGGCAGGCACGGGGAGAATCTACAATTGCCACACAGTCACCCAAAGGTGTAAGCAAATCCAACTTCCTGACGCTGAGAGGCATCAGTGCGAGCCACTGAGCCACCCACAGATGGTCACTTGAAGAAAAAAGTGGGAGCCATCCTGGTGATTTGATCAAAATATTCCCTCAGGAGCTTAACTGATCATTTACTTTTTATTGCTTGTTGGACCTTGCAGAATGCTACATGGCTACTGCCTTTCCCTATATTACAACACGGACAATTCTTAACATCAAGTATGTCATCGATTCAAAAGCTTTTTTTGAACACCTTAACATTGTTAAAGATGCAATTGAACTGAGAGTATTTCTTTCTTTCTAATTGCATGCTGCGCTGTTTACAAGTTAAAAGCCAATAGCTGTAGGCATAACTGAGTTACTTCCTAATGGAGAAGGAGGGAATCGTGGTATTTCTCCAGATCCAGCAAGTAGTGCAGCATTTCCTGCCATGCTGGCGCAGGCAAGGTGGGCGGACATGCCAACTTTATAGCTGGTGACAATTGCAATTTGATCAAAGATGAAGCACTACAGTGCAGGTGTAGGAACTGTGGTCAAACATGATTATTTGTTGAGCCTATTAAGCTCAGTACAGGTCAAGCAGATTAAAAAAAATATGAGTATTGGATGAAAGGGGTCATTCATCTGAATATTAATTCAAGTCCATCATAATCAATTAGCTCTAAAAGAAGGGGAAAAAATCATAAGTAAAATCTTTCAGCAAATAAATCACTGACTGTCTCCCTGACCCCCTAAAGTAATTTGACAAAGCTTAGGCTATCCACCTTGGTAAGCAGCCTAAATTATTCAGCCCTAACGAGTTCCATTCCAACGGTGACGTATTCTTGGTCCAGATGGACTATAATCACTGTCTTCACTTTATACTTCTCTCTCTCAGTCATACTTTTACCTAAATATTCATTGAATTTTTCCAAAGGAAATGTCAGTCGGCACATCTTTAACAGTTCTCCAAGTCAAATCCACATTTCTGGAATGCAGAAGCAAAATCCTTCTAATCTACACTGTTGCTCAAACTTAGTCATTATGTATATATGTCCTTCAGTTCTGAAATCAAAACAACATGCATTTACACTGTACTTTTGATGTAATGGCCCAAATTTTGCAGTAGCAATGATGGTGAAACTGAGCATGCACTATCCTTAATCCTTTGAAACTGATGGAAATAAGAACTGTAAATGAACAGTTAAACAAATAAATCCAAAGGTTTCTGTCAGTGAGTCTATATATCTCCTTAGAGTACAATGTTGAATTCCATGACTCCTCTATATAGACTTCAATTCGTTAGAAATAATAGCCACTTGCCCTCTTACACTATTCTTCTTGCTGTCAAAAATAAAAATGCACCTTTGTTGAAATAGGTGCAATTGGCTTGTTAGAAATGTACCAAATTCATAATTACTGCTGAAAGATATTTGACCCCGGAAAATCAAATTTCTGTTTGTGAAGTTTGTTTGTGATCTACGTTAGTCCCTTACCACAATTATTAATTTTATTCTCTGTCAAATGTAACTAAAACTGAAAGATAACCAGCACATTTTACTGTCTGTGAGAATACTGCAGTGTGATTGTATCCATGCTTAGTGATAACACGATTTGGAGATGCCAGTCTTGGACTGGGGTGTACAAAGTTAAAAATCACACAACACCAGGTTATAGTCCAAAGGTTTATTTGAAAGCACTGGCTTTCGGAGCACTGCTGACGACCACCTGATGAAGGAGCAACACTCCGAAAGCTAGTGCTTCTAATTAAACCTGTTGGACTATAACCTGGTGTTGTGTGATTTTTAACTAGTGATAACACAGTTGCTAATGCCTGGAGATCCCCTTGACTTGGTACCAGATTCACATTAATATCAGGAAAGCAAATTTGAAGGGGAAGAGGAATAGGATATGGACAATATATGGGACATGATCAACAGCCCAGTCAAACAGAACACCAAGGTTGTATGTCATCTGAATGATTTTAAATCAACAACAGGACAATGTATAGGACAAGAATGAAGAAAGAACATAAGAAGATGGCTTGGATTTTCTCTAAGTTAATCTATAACTTTTCAGTTTGTCAATTTAATAACAGTTGTGATATCATGGGAAGAAGGTGGAGAGGTGCAATTTAATCTCATCAATGAAAGCAAGACAAGCCATCCTAGGGAGCTCTATTCGCTGCATTAAATACAGTACAGGCATAGGTTGACTTTTATCGTGTGTTGTGATTCCTTTCCCAAACTTGATTAAGAAGTTGATCATGGAGGTCAGGTACAGTCCCAACTGCTCCCCCACTGCAATCTAACACTGCTGTAAAATAAGACTTTCTCCCCTGTTTTAGACTCAAGTCTCAACAGAGCTAATTTGGAGATGCGGTGTTGGACTGGGGTGTACAAAGTTAAAAATCACACAACACCAGGTTATAGTCCAACAGGTTTAATTGGAAGCACACTAGCCTTTGGAGCGACACTGCTTCATCAGGTGATTGTGGAGGGCTCGATCGTAACACAAAGCTGGATTGACTTACAGAGCCAGCTGCACCAGATAGGCACACTGGCCATAGATACAGCCCACTGGAGTTAGGGTTGAGATGGGGTAAGTTGGGAACTGAATTGATTTAATTTATTGATGTGATTTGATTTATTGTAGTCACATGTACCTAAGTACAGTGAAGAGTTGTCTTTTGCGAGCAGTACAGGCAGTTCATAGCGAACAAGGAAAAACAGGTCATAGGGTGCTTAGACAGAATGATGCATACAGGTTACATTGCACAGGAGGTGCACAAACCAAGATCAGCATTATTTGAAATTAGAAAAGGAAATTCAACAGTCTAATAACAACAGGGAAGAAGCTGTTCTTGAACCTGTTGGTGTATGTGTTCATGCTTCTGTATTTTCTGCCTGATGGAAGAGGTTGGAAGAGACCACTATTGGGGTGGGACGGATCTTTGATGATGTTGGCAGCATTGAGAAGTATAAATGGAGTCCATGGATGGGTGCTTGGCTTCTGTGATGGTCTAGGCCATGCACATAACTTTCTATAGTTTTCTACATTCCTGGGCAGAGCCATTGCTGTACCAGGTGGAAACTATATGATAAGACAAGACATATTGCACTGGCTTAAAATTAAGGTATCTACTATGAAATTATTAGCAAATAATGTCATTTCTGACCTTCTATCAACTGAAGATAACTGGGTTGGGAATACTTCTTTAAGGAATACCAAAAGTGATCTCCAGAAGTGATATCCTGCGACTGTTATGACTAGTGTCAACAAACATAGATATCTTTCTTCCCATTAGGTATAAGTCCAGCACTGGATGGTTTTCCTCCTGATCCCCATTGATTTCAGGTTTATTGTGCAATTTGCTATGATGCTCAAATGTTTTCTTGCCTTTGAGAGATCTTTTCCTCTTGTATTCATTCCTTGCATCTCTGACATTACCAAGGGCACTGATGAGGTTTCAAGCTAAGTGGCACTAGCAAAACTAAATTGAGCATTGGTGAGCAGATTATCGTGAGTACAAATTTTCTCAACAGCACCTCTCCATCAGTTACATCACTTAAGACTGGGAGTGGACCAACATGCTCTTCTCACCATAACTCCAACCATTAAATACCTTTTTTTTAGTTGAAGTATTCCCTTTAATATCAATCAGCATCCTCATTAGAATAATAGAAAGTGTGTATTGATTATGGCAAGGGAGATGTGCTCAAAGAGCTGAACATTACATGCATTGTGCTTATATCAAAGGCATATATTCTGAGTTTGCCTTCCATACTAAGGTTGGAAAATCCTGCCTATGCGTTCCTAAATTTCCAATATGTAACGTGCATGGGAGAAACTTCTCACCAGGAGCACAAAGTCAGGAAATTACACCATAAGTGGGACTGATATTGTCGCAATCTGAGAAAAATAGGGTTTGTGAAAGAACATTTTGCAGCACCTCTTAGGAAAGGCATATATATTTCAGATAATGAGTGTTTATGAGCACCTAGTTGCCTATGTACCATATTTGTTCATCAATTTCTTGACTGTCCATTATTATAGAGATCTGTTATGTCCCAAGGTTTGTTTCCAATCACTGCAGACCATACAGTAAGGTTCCCCTCTATGAGTGCCGAGTGAAATGGTTTGCATTAACTTCACTGGTTGGAAACAATACTAAATTTTATACTCCCTGACAAATGGGTTTCAAGGTAGACGGAAGTGGGGTCCAGTAAAATCCAGCTTTAGGGGCTATATCTAATCTTATCAGGCTGAATCAGAATGTGTACTTTTGAAACAATGTCAGAATATTACATCTAAAATCCTAACCTCCAATGCTGAAACTGTGTCATGTTTAAACCAATTCCTACTCATAGTCCCAATCTCTCAAACAAAAGTCTACAAACTTAACATTTAGCCTTTAGATTTTAAGCAAAAATGCAAGATTACTTCTAACTATGATTTGAAAGCTTGTACTTCTGTCCTAACCCACCTGACTGCTCAAATGTAGGCAACGATTTGTATTATGTGGCACTACTAAAATAATGAAATGTTCCAAGTGACAGTTCTCAGACACAAAACAACTCAAAAGTACCTATGGAGATCAGACACAAGTGCTCCCTTAAAATTATCATGCATTCACTGCTGTAGAAATTTTAAAGGAGCCACATTGTGGGCGGCATGGTGGCACAGTGGTTCGCACTACTGCCTCACAGCACCAGAAACCTGGGTTCAATTCCTGCCTCAGGTGACTGTGTGGAGTTTGCACATTCTCCCCGTGTCTGCATGGGTTTCCTCCAGGTGCTCTGGTTTCCTCCCACAGACCAAAAATGTGCAGGTTAGGTGAATTGGGAATGCTAAATTGCCTGTATTGTTAGGTGAAAGGATAAATGTAGTGGTCTGGGTGGGTTGTGCTTCGGTGGGTCAGTGTGGACTTGTTAGGCCGAAAGGCCTGTTTCCACACTGTAAGTAATCTAATCTAATCATATATTTAAATAATTCTTTGACACAATCCAAAAAAAAAAGTGAAAATGTCAATCTCAAGATACTTCACAGAAGCAATACAAAGCAAAATTTGTCATCAGGACACAATAAGGAGCTATTTTAAGAGATGATTAAAAGCTTGGTCAAGAACAAAGGGTTTAAACAATGGAGGAGAGAAAGGGAAGTAGAGAGGTTTATGGAGGGAATTCCAGAGCTCAGAGGCAATTGAAGGTACATCCACCATTGTCTCCTTCAATAAATTAATAGTAAGGCTGAGAAGCCAGAGAAGAGCAATTGATTGTGAAGTTATTTTTTTCTGCTCTCACAGTTTCTCAGCCAATAAAAATGATTGGCTTGTCAATGTAAATTTATTCTGCTGGACCAGTATGTAGTGACTAGGGAATAAAGTTAAGGGTTTGATGACTTCATATTGAACAGCTGATGCTAAATCATATCATCTTATCTCTTCACAGTTTCTGCAAAACAGGAGATGTGACATAATATCAATAGCTGTTGCATTGTTTTTTGGAAATCCATGAAGTAAAAAGCAAATTATAACATGATTAATTGCCTGCTATAACAGGGTTTTTAATCGGTTCTTGTAAAAAGTAAAAAGAGTTTATGAGGCCTGAAAGATTAAAAATAACAATTTCACAGGAATTTGGGATTACTTTAGGTTTTGGCTAATCCATGTTGCCCCTTACAGCTTGGTAAAGTAGATGCAGTGACTGAATCTTGAATCACCCTATCCCTATGTCGCAAGCTAGCCTGGGAAATACTGTTTGAGAGATACCTGCGGATATCCCCAAACAGTCAGAGAATCTCCAGTTTTAAAGATAATTCATTTTTTAGGTTGGAAACCAGTCTCAAAACATTTTCAAGCAATTTCCAATTCTTGTAGCCTTTTTTGAAATATGAATCATGTATCCCTGCAATGTGGACGTAGGCTATTCGGCCCATCAAATCCATATCAACCTTCCGAAAAGCATCCCACCCAGACCCATCCCATCCCTGTAACCCTGCATTTTCCATGGCTAATCAATCTAGCCTGCACATCTTTGGACTGTGGGAGGAAATGCGAGCACCCGGAGGAAACCCATGCAAACAAGGGGAGAATGTACAACCTCCACATGGACAATCACCTGAGGGTGGAATTGAACCCTGGTCCCTGACACTGTGAGGCAGCAATGCTAACCACTGAGCCACTGTTCCAGCTGATTCAAATCCACCAGATTACTAGCTCTGAATCTTAACAATATTTTGATGTCTCAATTTCATTGTCTTTCTCTGCATGAGGCCTAGTGAGTTTCTTGCACTATCATCTCAATCATGCTTCATGAACCATCTAGTCCATCCCCATGATAGCCCTCACATCTGACGTGAGCCCAATTCGTCCACTCAACGTGTCCAGAAGAATCTGCCATTGCTGTCACATCCCTAAACACACTGGTATCCCTATCAACGCACCATCTTTAAAAGACTGTTATACTATCTGACAACCACTGTCAGTCAGAGCTGCCCTGCATGGTTTGTGACATTAGTCCCAGACATAGCAGAGATGGGGATATTGGTGCTCTTCTTCAGAAACAGGCAAGTGAAGGGGGTGGGGCAGAGGACAGTCATTGCCTTCCTCCAGGACTGGCAGAGTTGGTCACTCCAGCAGTTCTGAGATTACCACCCAGGGTAGCATGATCTCACCATCTGGAGCACTGGCTAATGTTTTAGGAAGAAGGTCAATGTTCTTCTGCGTGCCACTATTATTTCTCTGATACCTCACACTCACTCTATCTCTGCTGTTATACCCGTTTTGCAACACGGCTCACATTCTCATGTTCTAACTTGCCTGCAATATCTTCCCTCACTTGCTGGCAACTACCCCAATACCTGACATGACTAACCCTGCTTGCCTTCCATACTGCTTTCTCACTCACTTGGGACACCTCCCCACCCTCACCAACAGTCATTGTTGGGCCGTTCACCTTCATCTCCCTTAATACCTGCTTGTTTGTCACTGCAGGAGGAAAACAGCCTACAAAGTCATTAGAGTCATGAAGGGTAGTGTGCTGCCTGACATTTTTCCTACATTACAGAGCTTTCTTCCAAATGGCTGAGATCGTTTTACTCCAGGTGGCCACTTATTAGCAGCCTGGCATGGTCTGGTGATGTGGCTCCCTGTTATTTTGTTCAACCTGCAGGTCGGTAGCAATGTCCATAACATAATAATTCAGTCATCTCAAATATTTTGAACATCACTCCCACATATACATACACTCCCTCTACCATTGGTGATCACTCGCTGCAGTGTGTTCTATGTACAAAATGCACTGCAGAAATTCTCCAAAGATCCTCAGACAGCACCTTCCAAACTCTCAACTATTTACATCTAGAAGGACAAAGGCAGAAGATACATGGGAACGCCACTATCTGCAAGCTCCCCTCCCAGCTACTCTTCATCCTGACTTGGAAATATATTGCTGTCGCTGGGTCAAAATCCTGGAATTCTCTCCCTAAGGGCATTGTGGGTCAATCCACAGCAGTTGGACTGCAGCAGTTCAAGAAGGCAGCTCACCACCACCTTCACAAGGGCAACTAGGAATGGGCAATGAAAATGCTGGCCAACCAGCGATGCCCACATCCCCATCCCACAAACTTTAAAAAAAAAGTCAAAGAAATATCAGCTCTTCTAACCCTGGGTGGATTTGCTGAGAGATATGAGGAGCAATATACAACTATAAGTTTGATTTATATTTTGTGTTGTTCTAGTAATGAAGAGCTGGGAATGTTGGCTTGGTGCATTAGTGAAAAGAAACAACTGTGCTACAGAAACAACATGGATCCAGAGTCATACAAAGAAACAGAAAAATCCAGAAGTCAGTTAGTTATTTTTGAGAAACAAATCTTGTAATATTACTGAAAACTGAGCTTAGGGAACTCTTGTGCTTGCTCTGAAGTTAAAGTGATGGCAGGTTTAGTTTGTAATTTGTTTTAGGTTCCTTGGAGGATGATGGCAGCTGAAGAAACATATCTAGTGAACTCACATAAGTTCGTCAGAATTACAACTAGAATTAAAATTAGGTTTTATTGTCATGTGAAGTAAACTGATTGAAGCTGTACCCGCCTGAGCAAGAAACCTTAGTGTAAAAACAATGTGAATCTACACTGAGGATGTTCTTGGGACAAAAGTAATAGTGAGTTTGAATCCTTCATATTGAAATATTTCCAAACATTTCATTTAATGTAATATAATTCTTGTTTAGTAAACATTTTCATGCTTTCTGTTAAAAGTACACTTGCAGATTCTTTATCAATGTGCTCAATAACTGATATCAACCGAAAAAAAGAGAGAAACGAAGTTAGGGGTTATCAAGCCAGGTTTCACTCTGGGCTTTGCCTTGTCCAGTATTAATATCAACTCGGCTTATAACATTCCCATTATTGTGTGCAACCATGCCAGCAGCATTTCCAGGGCTTCTGATTCCTTTACTAACACTGGGATCAATTTCAATGTCAATGCTTTACTCTCAAAAGCTCTCTAGTCCAATTACCTTTCGAGAAGCTGTTGAATCATTGTTAAAGGTAATGGTTAAATGCTGAAACTTATCAAGGTCAGCACACATAAACAAGATAAATGCATGTTTCTAGAGGGCAAGAATGTCATCAAATATGCATTGCCTGTGTTCCATTGACATAGCAGTCATAGAACACAGGCAATGCAATTCACTTTGGCCACATCTCCTTATGTTGAAGGCAGAACCAGAGTGGGGAATAGGTCATACAAAAATTGTAACAGAAAATAAGAAGATAATCCATTAAGAGGTATATTTCTAACAAAATATACAAATAATGCTGCACACGTGATAATGCCTTAGAATAAGCCATTTTAAGGAAATAAATGTTCAGTAGAGTCAGAATCCTACAGCATGGAAACAGAACCTTTAATCCAACTCATCCATGCTGACCAGATTTCCCAAACTAAACTAGCCCCATTTTCCTGCATTTGGCCCACATCCCTCTAACCTTTCCTATTCGTGCATTTGTAAGAAGCTACAGATAAAATTGATTCATTGCAAATTAACTTTCAAAAATCCTCCCAACACAACAACAAAATAATTGGCCTACTTCAAGTCAAAAGAGGTATATTTACTGATTGCAAGTTTTTCCATTAGCACCATTCCTACCCTCTGTGTTGTTAAACTTACAAGCTGAGCAGCATCAGGCCTGTTTATTTAATTTCAGTAGTGGGAAAGTTTGTATAAACCATAATTGAGGACAAAATTCAGAATGACACTTCACTAACATGATTAAATTTTTGATGCACTCATAGAAAGTGTTGATGAGAATTCCATAGTTCATATGGTAAACATTGATTTACAAAAGTTGTGTGATAAAGTGCCACCTCAAAGGCTTGCCAACAGAACAAAAGATTAACATAGATACAAAGATGATTAATTGAAACAGGGCTGGATTTTACAGGTGATATAATCCCTACACGCTAGCTCAAAGGTTGCTAGGAACACTCTCCCTGGTCCTGACATTATCCCATCACAATTTCATACTGGGAAAAGCATTTCTTGCTTTAAGGCAAAACTTTGCACTTCTCTTGGAAGGAAATCCTATCTTCGAATGCTGCTAGCCAATTATGTGAGCACCCACCCTCTCACAGTCTTCAAATCCACTGGCCGGTGGCAGAGGAGAAGGAACATTCAACCTAGCTCAGAGAGTATGGATGAACCATTAGCTTTCAGATTGCAGCCGGATCTATAGGGATTTCTCTAAGGAGCAGCACTAGATTTCTATATGTATTGGGCATTATGTCAAGATTTTCAGGTACCTCAAAACTTGAAAGTATTGTGAAATATGAGCAGGATGAAGATAGACTTCAAAAGGATGTTGACAGTTTAGTAGAATGGTCAAAAATGCAGCAAATGCAATTTAATGTTTTTATGTTTGAAGTAGTAACTTTTAAATAAATAATAAGGAGAGATAATATAAACTAAAGGATAACATTTTGCAGAGATGCAGAAGATGAATAAACCCATGAAGCTATGTGCCACCAACTCAACCAGAATTATCCCATGCTAGGTGGAGGGAGATGGTACAGAATGCCATTTTCTTTATCCTTAGAACTATTTCAGAAGTAAACAAGGCAGTTAGGAGAATACACCTTCTCTCCATTTTATTCCTGATCGCCTGAGCACCAACACAACATACATTCTCTTAATGCTACACTTTCACAAACCATTTCCAACATTCCCTGGTTAAACATGCCACCAACTTTTATTTTGAATTACGACTAAAAGCCTCACTAACAGACAATATCCACCTTGTACAAACGCAACCTCTTTCTCACCTGAACATCCTTAAACCCTGACTTCCATTAATTTTCTTTCTTATACTATTTTCTATACACTAACCATAATTGCTAACTGTAATTGTTAACTACAGCTCCTTTAGGCTTTTGTCAAGAACATAATCATTACAATAATGGAGATAGTAAGGACTGCTGATGCTTTAAGTCAGAGTTGATAAAATGTGGAGCTGGAAAAACACAGCAGGTCAGATAACGTCGGAGGAGCAGGAAAGTCGACGTTTTGGGTCAGGACCTGATAAAGAGTCCTAATCCGAATGTTGACTTTCCTGCCCCTCTGATGCTGTCTGATCTGCTGTGTTTTTCCAGCTCCACATTTTATCGATGATTACAGTAATGCTTGATTCAAAGGACGGATGACATCTTATTAACATCAATAATCACTGTTACTGAATTTACAATCAAAGAGTAATTATTTTTAACAGGCCAGACTTAACACATTGTGTTCTCATTTTTGTTGTTCTGAACAGCCTCAGCATCGCCACGACACTGAGACCCTCATTATCACCCTCTTCATTCTTACATGTCCACTCTGTTAACCCGACAGACTTTACACTTACCCAGATCATCACTCAACTATTTGCCTACACAGGCCTACCTGTCCCACTCCCCTTTTCTGCCAACCCACTTATCTCTTCACTGTCTGCAAATGGATGTGGTAGAATAACCATGATGCAACTCCCTGGATGACTTCAACTGGCAAGTGCTGGTCCTTACATGCCTAGACCCCTGTTTGGAGGACACAAATGTCCTCAATGACACTACACTCATCCCTCTTATTGGCCACTCAGTAGGTCACAAGGCACAGTTGATAGAGTGTTGGGCACATTGACAGAAGAAAAGACAAATGCACCTTTGAGTGAGGACTGCTGCACAGCACAGCTACCTACCTGTTTGCGTGACTGCATCAATTACCTATGCAAGGAACAACTGGGCAAGGCATGCATGAATGCTTTCTGTGATAGCAAGCCTGACCCATGCTGTATAATGGGTTCCTATCTCTGTGTGGTTCCTATAACCAATGCAAATGTACATTACTGGTTGCCAGTGTGCTTTCTTAGAGCTGTCTGTCATTGTACTGTGTGGTGTCAATGCACTGGAGAATGCCAGGATTGTGTTGATATCTCCTGAAAGTGGAGTGCCAATGTTCATGGTGGAAAGGTGCGTCCAAGGTATCTGCATGAACAAGGCAAGCAACAATGCATTTGCTTGAAGGACTATGAAATGAACAGCACAGAGTCTGGAGTAGGATGTGTAAGTTTGAATAGTGATACATGGTCATTGAGGCTGACTGCTGTAGGATTATTAAGTTACTAACCAGAAGATTAATTGTTTGAACCTAACTTTATTCAAAAAGTTGCCAAGGTAGATGGGATCATGGGAAATTTATGCTGAGTTATAAATGTACTCAGTCACAGCAAAGAGTTAGGTCTTACAGGAATTGCTTGTGTATGTAAAAACAGCACTATGAAGATGTTTTATCAAAGATATTAATTCATTTTGATATTGGCTTATGTATTGAAGCATTAATATATAATATCATCGTGTATGTCTTGAGATTTTTGATATTGTAAATTTGAATGAATTAAGGAATTCCAGCATGATTTTATTAAGGGAAAAATATCTTGAATTGGCTTTCTTGGGTCATTCTTTGAGGGAACAGAGACGATTATATGTGGTTGTAGTGATGCTTATGGATCTCCAAAATACATTTGATAATGTGCTGTATTACAGACTTCTCAGCAAAGCTAAAACCAATGAAGGGGAAAGACAGTAGCAACATGAGTACAAAGTTGGTTTAGCGATAGAAAACAAATGGCAATGTGGGTGTTATTCAAATTGGGAAAGAAAAGAATTTTCCCCCTGATAGTTTCTGATTCCAGATGCTATATACTCAGCGTGATAACATGCGACACAAGAAATGAAAGTAACCAAATGGTACTGACAGTGATATCAATCAACATGTGCAGAGGTGTTACAATACACCCCTTGAGCTTCCTGGTTCATATGTAAGGACACTAGCACTACACCACAAGAACCTCCTAAATGGTACAGATGTGAGTGTAGCCCAGACCATCAATTCCCAAATACAAGGCAGTTATTGAACCTGATACTTAAAAGTGGATGTTATTTTAGGTGATAGTATCAGGTAAATTACAAATTGTTATCCTGTAACACAGTAGTTGTGTTCCTGTGCGATACTGTGTCATAAGAAATGTGCAATATAAATAATGTGTCTATGGGTAAAACAGGGTTGCGGCAAACTTCCAAAAGTATCAGTAAAATTCGAAACAAAAGCAATAGTTAGCCAAACGCAAACACAAGCACAGTCTACGTAAATGTTAAAACCATATATTTTAATGAAACAGTTTGGGAAATTTAACACTTTAAGTGACTACAACACTGTATCTTTCACAAAGCTTTTCACCACAAACCACTGAACATGTGATGCCCACACGGAATTCCAGTCCTCTTTAAGATTCTTCTCCAGTTTGAAAAAACTTGCTTCTAAATGCAGACTATAATTCCCAGTTTCAAGCTAAGTTTCAAGGCTTACAGAGCTGATTGCATTCCTGTTTTAGCTGAACACATTGAATTTGCATTTTGCAGACAGAGGATCCTGAGGTTGGGTTTTATTGTGTAGATAGTCCCAGGGATGGAATCACGTAACAGTGAACTGGACTTTGCTTTATGAAAAAAAGTCCACAATTCACAAATTGCGATCCAACCAAGTAGCCTTAATAAATACGTGTTATAGGAGAACTACCTGTATATAAATGTTGAGCTAGAGATAAAATATCTGGTATTTGTACAACTTAATTCTCAGATTTCTGGACTTGGGTTAGTACCAACATTCAATATCAGCTCATAAATTAATATCGAAAATTTAGTTTCTATCTAGGAGACACATTCCACTAGTACAAGGCGGCAGTTTTTACTTATAAATACTTGAGAACTGTTGGAGGTAAGTCAGAGGACTGGCATTAGATTTGTAAACCCACCCCTGTGGCACAATTTATTTGCAATAAGGGTTAAGTAAGGAATAGTGGATATAGTGATTGTAATGAGGTCAGCCAGGTGGACATAGAGAATATGAGTTCCCTGATTTGGACTGTTAATCTGGTCCAATCGAGGAATCTTGGCTGACAGTTATAAACAGGAATGTCAGAGATTCTGTTTACTCTGAGCGCTTGCTCTGAGGCAGCTGGATCTGTGTTGAGGACATTCTATCTGTAAATAAAGGATGACTTGGTGATGGGATACTGACCTCTGTGGAGTTATTTTATGATGATGACAGAAGTGCACTCTTCTAAAGAAATATGTTTGCAACAGTTGTCTTTGAGTTGGGTCAGCATTTCTGACATCATCCAGTTATTTGGGAAGCTTGACTCGTTAAATGCTGCCATCAAAAAATGGATGCAGTACGCATAAAAAAAAACTATTGTTTTTCCAGACAGGTTACACTGGGGCAGATGAAAAGCAGCAAGTAATTTTTCTGACAGTTTGCAGAACTGCAGTTTTTTCGGTTATTAGGAGCCTAACTTTCCCTGAGATACTGAAGAATCAATGAATCTAGTTAATAAATACCAGGACCTCTAGCCTCCTACAATTCTGAGACAGTATCGGCTTTACTCAGCAATTCAAGAACCATGGGAATCCGTATTAGGATTTTTGACTGGGTTAGGATGACTGGCAGAGGGATGTGATTTTGGTTTAACTCTTAATGAGATGCTGAGAGAATGTTTGGTGGATGTAACTAATGATGTAACCATGCAAAAGCACCCACTAGCTGAACCCCAAGGAGACTTCAAACAGGCACTATAAGTCATTGGCACATGTGGCAAATGGAGCATATGAGTTACAGTGCATACTGATGGAAGTGCTTGGGGAACACCTTTTGACTGAAGGCAATTGCATAGCCTCATTCAGGACATATCCTGAAGAGAGGGACTTCTGGTCAGCAAGCCACCTAAACAAAGTCAGGTCTTGGCCAAACAGTTAACATTTTCTTCAGGATTCAGGCCAGCTAGCCATTGCATTTGCTGCAGGCACGCAGAGACTTAAATTGAGTAAGAGAACTCTTAGGCCGCTATGCAGGAGAGTACATGCCCTGGAAAGTCCACCTACATCTAGCTTAGAACAGTTCTTTTGTTTACTAACATTCAAATCAGAACTAATCAAAATAAATTTTTGGTTAAATGGTCAACCAATTCAAATGGAAGTAAATTTCAATGTGACTGTTTCAGTGATTGCAGAAGCAAACTTTAACAAAATTTGCTCTGCACTCCAACCCTTATGTTTGCACAGGAATTCAGCTGGGCTGAAAGTCTACACTGAGGAACCTTTACAGATTAAGGGTACAACTTTGGTTCCGGTCTCTTATGAGAAGCAGTCAGTTCAGTAACTACTGATCGTAGTAAAAGGCTTGGACACAAACTTGATGGGCAAAATTGATTGAGAAAGATTCACCTAGATTGGCTCAACATTTTTAAATTAGAAAATGGCTGCCTGAGTGAACTCCTAATTAAATACTTGGAGGTTTTTCAGAAAGGTCTAGGAACCATCAAAGGAGCCAAGACCACTTGCATGTTGACCAGAAAGCTATTACACTATTTTGTAAGACCTGTCCAGTGATATTTGATTATGGAAACCACCAAACCACAACAGCTTGTAGAAAATGGCAGTACCGGCCCTACTGATTGTGATACCCGGTAGGTTGGTTTGCTTTTGTAGGGACGTTAAACAAATGATAAACCGAGTTTTGCAGGTGAACAAATACCAAATCTCTTGTATACAGGATTTAAACGCAAAACTGACAGGGGGCTGTCCTTCATGAAGCTGGACATGAATGCTTGCAGTTACGGTTAGATGAGGATTCCCAGAGGTATGCTACAATTAATAAGGGCATGCACCAATATACGAGACTGCTGCTTGGAGTAGCATCAGCCTTTGCAATTAATGATGGAGAACATTTTATACAGTCTATTCCAGGTTGTTATTTATTTAGATGACGTGCTTTAACAGGAAAGACCAATTAGGAGCACTTAGAGAACTTAAACATGGCCCTTAGATGTTTCTTCCAGGTGGGAACCCAACTTCGAAGGGAAACTTGTGTTCTAAGCACCTCAGGTTGTAAATCTTCAGACTCAGAGGGGGAGGGATGATTGGTTGTGATTGTAATGAGGTCAGCCAGGTGGACATCATGGAATATGAGCTCCCTGATTGGGGCTGTGAATCTGGTCCAATCGGGGAGCCCTGACTAAACCTACGTGTCAGAGGTTCTGTTCACTCTGAGACCTGTCTCTGAGGAAGCTGGATCAGTGTCAAGGGCTCTCCATATACATATAAAAGGTGACCTGGTGATGGGATACTGGCCTCTGTAGAGTTATTTCAGTTACTTTTAAGAAACATTATTCAGTTATTGCTCTATAGCAGCTACTTTGTAGAGATAGCCTTTTAGAACATGATTTATAGTTTATAACACAGATTATAGTTTAGAACACAGATTATAGTTTAGAACACAGATTTCCCCCACATTGGATGGTGATTCAGAAAAGTTCTGTCGTGTCATCAGTTGCTAATGCTCCTTGAACCATAATAGAATATTGTCATTGTGAGCGCAGCAGTGCTCTAAGGTGATGGCTAGAATGCTGACTTGATATGTATCAAATTCATAATGGAATTTTGATGACACTGCTTAGGAAATCACATCAATAGTATACTTTTGGGTATCATACTTGATTCATGTGATCCAAGTGAGCAGATAAATCTAAGAAAACATTTTGTAATAAAACAATAAAATACAGCCCAATATAATTTGGAGTTAACAGACCTATAACTGCATGGCAGAAGGTATCATTCACCCCTTTATGTATTTTCTGCATGCAAATAAATAGATTTTATCTGGATACTACAAATAATATATACGTCCCCTCAAATTGTGGCTCACTGCCTTCAGACATGATAAATTCCAAAATCTACTTTATTACTACACCAACGCTTTACTGCCTGTAACCTTGTCATTATGTTAGCATGTCATATTTTCACATGTACAGTATCTGTCAAATAATCATTCTTAAAAGGACATTAAGCTTCACAAATGCACAACGCACTGGTGTGGCTTACAGATGTTATTTTCTAACCAGTGATAACTTCCTGCAGAGATTGCTACAGCAGTCAGTTAAATCTGTTTATCTTGGCTTGCTCTTTTTAGGGAAGTCACTGTTAGGTAGATCACCCAACATTTCACAATGAAGCAGTTAGCCAGCAGTCCAGCCCATTTAGTGATGCTGGTTAGAAAATGGTCTTAATCTACATTAGCCTCTTAACTGTTTAGATTATATCTGGATGTTCACTTCCACATCTGCTGAAATTGCACTATTTATTAATGAGCTAAGGTGCATAAAATATACCCTCCTGCAGTAACTTCTTGGCGTTATCTTGATGAAATCTTGGACAGAAAGACAAGTACTATATTTTGTGATGCACTTTTCTTGTGGGCTTCATGGAAGTGGTAGATGCAGGTACAGTTACATAATTTAAAAGACATTAGGACAGATACATGATTAGGAAAGCTTTTGAGGGATATAGGCCACATACAGGCAAAAGGAACCAGTTTACTTTGGAAAAGCTTGTCGGCATGGACGAGATGGACTGAAGGGTCTGTTTCTGTTCTTTAGGACTCTATAAACATACATTGAATGTTGTCTTGCTGGAGACAGGAGTTGAATATGAATGAATAGCATTGCATTTCCAGGATCATGAGTCAAAGAACAATTGAAATATGGGACTAGCCCCTTAAAGCTGCAAACAGGCCACCTCAAACGCATACTTCAAATAGATTAGATTAGATTACTTACAGTGTGGAAACAGGCCCTTCGGCCCATCAAGTCCACACCGACCCGCCGAAGTGTAACCCACCCAGACCCATTCCCCTACATTTATCCCTTCACCTAACACTATGGGCAATTTAGCATGGCCAACTCACCTAACCTGCACATTTTTGGTCTGTGGGAGGAAACCGGAGCACCCGGAGGAAACCCACGCAGACACGGGGAGAATGTGCAAACTCCACACAGTCAGTCACCTGAGGTGGGAATTGAACCCGGATCTCTGGTGCTGTGAGGCAACAGTGCTAACCACTGTGCCACCGTGCCACCCACAAATATGATATGATAATGATGTATTAGTGATCTGAACTCTTTACTCCAGTCTCAGATATGGTCGAAGATGAGCAGGCATGCATTGGAAGCCCACTTGATATTTTCAAATGACTCACTAACAAGCAATGGAGCTTATTAGAGAGCTGATTTTTGTGCAATTTTGAGTAGCATATCGCATATCTCAGGCATTGGATGGGACAAAGTAAAGCTTTGTGGAAGCTATGAGGAGGCAGCAAAAGATAGATGCAAAGTCCTGTATCTGGGATCTGCATGGAAGGAGACAGTGTCAGAATATTTTATTTTATTTTGTTTATTTATGGTTTTGGGTCTATCATAATTAGAAAAGAGAAGCTGAGAAGTCACTTAAATTTGTAACTCTGACTAAATTTTTGTTATCATCCCTCTCCTTCAAGTGTTCCAGCCTGGACTCCCAATTAGACGTGGAGATATCCTCTCTTCTACTATCATCCTCCTTCCCCCAGTCTCCTCCCTTTCTCATACTGCCACCTTTGTGCTATTAATGCCCAACTTCACTACCTGATGCTGATTCACCATGTTGAGTTTCTATTCTACTTCTGTCACCCACTTAAAAATGCAAGATCCAGTCCATGGATGGTGGATAACCACCAATGTCCCTCCAAGACATGAATTCAGAGTGTGATGAAAATATTCCCTACCTGCCTAGGTGAGTGCAGCTCCAACAACACTCAAGCCATTTTATATCAGCTCAAATGAAGAAGCCCATTTGACTGGCACCAAATCCACAAGCATTCATTAATCGAAAATGGACACATACTAGCAGAAGCGTATACCACCTATAAGGTGCACTTCAGCATCCACCCCTATTCTCATTTGGAACTGTATCACTGCTCCTTCACTGTCACTGGTCTAAAATCCTGGAACTCTCGTTCTAAAAGTGCTGGGTGTACCTATGCAACATCGATTGGGGTGATTCAAGAAGATGGTTCATCACCACCTCCCCTGGGTTAATTAGAGACTGGCAATAAATGTTGAACTGGCCTGTGATAACCTCATCCTGTGAATGATTTGGAAAAAAACACAAAACTCAAGAAAACAGCCATTCTATAGTGAATGCAGCTTTTCAATGGTAAAAGGAGAGATAGTGTGAAGTAAAGTGGAATTACAGTGTGCAAGGCAGAGAAAACGGAGTTTAGTAATAAATAGAAAATTGAGTTTCTTTCACATTTACATTTCTCTCCTGTGGTTGAAAGTTCTTTTTGATTATGAAAGCAGAAATCTCTCAACACAATTTTTCAAAGTCATCAGGAAACAATGAAGTAGGTTTCGCTTTACTCTCATTCTCACTAAATTGTTGAGAAAAACAAACACACCTCCTTGGCATCCTCCATCAGACGAAATTATAAATCTAAAAACACAGGATCAAGCTTTTTGATCCACTGTGGCACTATCGAAACCACCATCCAATTAGTTCCACCCATAGACTTGCAGTCTTTTCTTTTGTAAGTATATATTCAGATTCATTTTGCATCTGCTTCCACCACCCTTTCAGGCAGTGTGCTCCAAATTATAACAACTCGTTAAGTAAAAATAATTTTCCTACTTCTACATCTAAAGCTTCTTTGGTTGATAATCTTAAATCAGTATCCTCAGAGTCCTCCTTTAATCTCTATCCCGGCTGTTAACCTCCTACACAATTTTGAATGCCTCTATTAACTCCCTTTGCTCTACAGAGCGCAAACCCAGCTTCTAGATTTCCAATCTCAAAGCAATTACCCTCCCAGGATCACATGGGAAAACAGGTGAACATTCTACAAGTTGCTTTCTGGGGAAATTATATTTGCTCAATCACTTAAATTAAATTGAATGTCTGTGTGCATCGCAGAATGCAGGATAAGTAACTCACTGAAATGTCTACATTTGACTCTTTCACTTTGACTGTAAATTTCATCTAGTAAAACCAGGACAAAAACAGTGGGTAAGAGCAACACAGTTGTCGATATATATTTATCTTTTTAAAAATTTGTTTGTTTCTCAGTTTCTCATGCCATCAGGAGGCAGGTCCAGAACTTACACAATTTAATTTCTCTAAAACCCATATAATTGTCAATGAATCCAAAGGGTTCAGATTTGGGTTATTTTGAAATTTACCATGAGAACTTTAGTTGAGCTGAGCCAGTCTCAGATACAATACGTGGAGCTGTGTTTATTTCTCAGCTACCTTTGTCAGTATAATGCATCTTGTTGGAAAATTAAGAAGTTCAAGGTGCCTTATTTTACTCATGATTAATACTGACTCAAAATATTATCTCATTCATTTCAGCTTGAATGAAGAATGAAGTTCAACACAGGGAACCAAACGTGATGAAAACGAAATAATGATTATGACATGGATTAACCGATGTCAATGTCTTCTGATGAAAGCAATACATCTTATACTGCCTGCTAATTTACATGCAATAGCAGGTGATGTAATTTGGAGAAAAGCTTGAATTAGTTTAAGCTTGCCTGTGCTACTTAACATCAGCCTCAGTCTTTTAAAGGGGAGATGCATTTTGACTTAAGTTCATCCTTTTCAGTGTGAAAGTGATGGCCCAATCAGTTACTAATGCTACCCTGTCGAGATGCAGCATCTAATGGCTGAATTTGTTACCTTTCGTTGTAGCACAAATAGAACTTAGTGTGGGAAACATGGACAGAGGTAATCTATTCTCAGCTTGTGGCTGTCAAATTTCAGATTGTCCTCATTGTTCAGAGAGACTTGTGGAGTCATATAGCAGCCTAATAGTCTGCCCTTCTAGTGTTGCTGAGGTGCTGCACTTGATCACCAGTATTGGTTACAAGGAACTCATGTCTACTGTCTTCTCTCAAAATAATAGCGTTCATGTTCACACCACTGTTACTACATCAATGTCATGGATGTTGTCCATCAGCCAGTCAGTCCAGACTGCTGCCACCCGTGACAAAGTGGTGCAATCTAAAGTCAGGGCTTCTAAACTCAAGGCTACAGATGGGCATCCTGCAACAACATCTTGTCATCCTTCCCAGTGAGAGTCAACAAGCCAGGCTGCACCATTGGGTTGGCACTTTATAGGATCACCAGGACAAGCAAAGCTAATTATGAAATTGGCACAACGTAGATCCACAAAGGAAATAGATGTATTTGTAGGAAATGTTGAATGGCTTGATTGGTTTGGAATGTGCATTTTCTGGGCATCTTTTATTTCAGCACCATGGCCAAAAGAACACTGAGAGAGAGAAGATGTGAGGCTATTGCTAATTGAAGATTTCAGTCAAAGGGTAAAAGGTCCCAGTAACTTATCAACTTCAATGCATCCAATAATTCCTCTTTATCTATTTTAAGCTGATGACAGAACTTCTATCATCATGATAGATAAGTCAATCACAGACCTTTGGCAAGCTAAGTAGAAAGTTAGCAAGCAGGATCTCAGTTGTAATAATCTCCAGTTTGCTCCCAGTGCCATGTGCAATTGACTACAGAAGTAGGACAATAAGACAGATGAATGTGTGGCTGGAAAGATGGTGCATTATGGAAGGCTTTAGATTCCTGAGACACTGGGACTAGCACCGAGGGGAGTTAGCACTTGTACAAAGCGGTAGGTTGTACCTGAATAAAGTTGGGACTGATTTCCTTGAGGGGTATTTTGCTATTACTTCTGGGAGGAATTAACTTGGCAAGTGTGGGAACCAGAACTATGTTAGAAAATAAAACCAGAGTGCACAAAACACTGGGAGAGACAGACAGCATTAGAATAGAGAATAGGATTTATTAGTTGGAGTCACAGAAAGGAAGAAAGAAATGGAGTCTAAATCAGGGTTACTATGTATCGATGTGAATGCATGGAGTCTCGTCTATAAATTGGGAGTTGCAGGTGAAGATTGTCATGAGGAATTACAACGTTGCAGCAAGAGCAGAGACTTAGATCAAGGAAAGGCAGTACTATGAATTTAAAATTCCTGACTACAAGGCATTCGTAAGAGATAGAAAAGGGGAATAAAAATTGAGGAGGGATAGCAGTATTGGTTACAGAGCGCATTGTCGTGCTGAAAAAAAGAGGCTGTTCCATAAAGTTCAAGGATGCAGTTGATATGGATAGAACTAAGGAACAAAACGTGCACAATTACATTACTCACTGCAGTCTATAGACTCCTACCTACTGGTAAGGATGTAGGGCAACAAATCTGCATGTAAGCTGTAGAGAGGTGCAGACACTACAGAATAGCTATAATGAGGAATTTCAATTATCCAAATGTAGACTGGAATAATTGCCATGAAGAAAGCTGTGAAAACCAACAATTCCTAGATTGTGTCTGGACAAATTTTCAATAGCAATGTATCCAGTCCAACCCAAACAAGAGATAATGCTAAAACTTGGGCGGCATGGTGGCTCAGTGGTTAGCACTGCTGCCTCACAGCACCAGGGGCCCGGGTTCAATTCTCACCTTGGGCAACTGTCTGTGTGGAGTTTGCACATTCTCTCTGTGTCTGCGTGGGTTTCCTCCGGGTGCTCGGGTTTCCTCCCACAGTCACAAAGATGTGCAGGTTAGGTGAATTGGCCATGCTAAATTGCCTGTAGTGTAGGTGCATTCGTCAGGGGTAAATATAAGGGGTGGGTTTCTCTTCGAAGGGTTGGTGTGGACTTGTTGGGCTGAAGGGCCTGTTTCTACATTGTATGCAATCTAGATTCTTGGGAATAAAGTGTGCCAAGCAAAGTGAGTGTCAGTGGGGGTGCGTTTTGGAGACAGTGATCATGATATTGTAAGGTTTAGGATGACAGCTGAATGGCCAAATAAAAATAATTAACTGTGGGTCAGCTGACCTCCTTGGGGTAAGAACAGGCTGGGATTGACTAGAATTGAATGTAGAGGAAAATACTGTAGCTTGACATTGGCTACCTTCAAAGAAGATAAAAGCATATTATTGTGAATTCTGGAGATCTGAAATAAAAACAGAAAGTGCTCGAGAAACCCAGCTATACCCTCTGACAATCCTCCTCACTATCCGCAATACCACCTGTCTTTAGGTTGTTCGCAAACTTACTAATTAGACCAGCCACATTTTCCTCTAAATCATTTATGATGATCATGAATGGCAGAGGTCCCAGTACTGATTCCTATAGAACATGTCTAGTCACAACCCTCCGTTCTGAAAAACAACCTTCCACCTCTATCCTCTGTGTCCTATGGCTAAGCCAGTTCTGTATCCATCTTACCAGCTCAACCCAATACCATGCGACTTCACCTTTTGTACCAGTCTGCCATGAGGGACTTTGGCAAAGGCTTTACTAAAATCCATAGATTTTGCCCTCATCAATTATCTTTGTCGTCTCATCAAAAAAACTCAATCAAGTTAGTGAGGCACGACTTCTCCCACACAAAATCATGCTGTTGATATCTGATAAGTCCATTTCCTTCTAAATGCGTATAGATCTGAGAATCTTTCCAATAATTTCCATACCACTGACATTAAGCTCATAGGCCTGTAATTTCTTGGATTATCCCTGCTACCCTGAAACAATGGGACAACATTGGCTATTCTTCAATCCTCACCTGTGGCCAAAAGGATACAAAAATGTCTGTCAATGCTCCAGTAATTTGTTCTCTTGCTTCCTTCTATTCTTGGATAGATTCCCATCAGGCCCTGGGGATCTGCTTTAACCTTTTTTAAGATGCACAATACCTCTTCCTTTTTAATCGCAACTTGGCTTGGAAATTTGACACTCCCTTCCCTGAGATTATCTTCCTCTAACTCCTTCTCTTTGGTGAATCCCATTGCAAAATATTCATTTTGGACCTCACCTACCTCTTCTGAGTCCACAAATTGATTTCTTCCTTTGTCCTTCAGTGGGCCAACCCTTTCCCTGGTTACCTTCTTGCTTTTTATATGTGTATAAAAAGTCTTGGGATTGTCCTTAATCCTGTTTGCTAATGACTCTTCATGACCCATTTTAGCCCTTCTAATTCCTTGTTTAAGTTCTTATCTACTTTCCTTATATACTTTAAGGGCTTCGTCAGTTTCCATCCTCTTAGATCTTACATATGTTTCCTTTTTCTTTTTGACAAAGGTCATAACAATATTGTTGGTCATCCAAGGTTCACGTAACGTGCTATACCTATCTTTTATTCTTGCAGAGAAGTGCTGCTCCTGAACTCTTATCAAATGTCCAATGTGGATTTACCCTCAAACATCCGCCTCCAATACAAATTCTCCAGCTCCTGCCTAATATTATTGTAGTTTACCTTCCCCCAGTGTAACATTTTTATCCAAGGCCTGCTGTATTCCCTATTCATGCATATCTTAAAACTCATGGTATTATGGTCACTACTCCTGAAATGCTCCCCAACTGGTCCTTCATTTACCTGGTCGCACTTATTTCCCAAAACCAGATCCAGTATAACCCCTTCCTTGGTTGGACTGTTTACATACTGCATCAAAAACCTTCCTGAATGGTCCTTACAAATTCTGCCCTGTCCAAGCCCTTAGCATGAAATGAGTCCCAGTCAATGCAGAGGAAGTTAAAATCACCCAACACAATAACCCTGTTGTTTTTACATCTTTCCAAAGTCTATCTACATAATCTCTCTTCTATCTCCTGCTGGCTGATGGGAGGCCTGAAGAATACCTCCAGCATTGTGATTTCACCTTCCCTATTTCTGAGTTCTACGCATATTACCTCACTGCATCAGTCCTTTGATGTATCCTTTCTCAATACAACTGTGAGATACACCCTTACCGGTAATACAACTCCCCCATCCCTTTTACATTCCTTTCTATCACACCTGAAACATTTTAATCCTGGGTCATTCAATTGGAGATAGAGATTAAGATAAAGGAGATGTATGCTATGACAAGTGTCAGGTTGAAAATACAAAACTGAATACTGAAGATTTAGAAAGACATTGCGAAACATGTTGGAGTTGGAAAGAGAAAATATGAGAAAAGATTAGTCACTAATATAAAGGGGAATCCCGAAGTGTTCTTCAGGCACATAAACAGCAAAAACAGAAGTAGGGCCAAAAAAGGGATTTACAAGTGGAGGCTGGTGACATGGTGTAGGTGTTAAATGGATACTTTGCATCTGATCTTATTTAGAAAGGAAATGTTACCTGACGAGTTCATGGCGACAGAAATCTTGCTCCCAGAAGAGTTCAAAATAGATAAGGAGGAGTTATTGAATAGATTGTCAGCATCTAAAATTGATAAGGTACTGGGACCCGATGAGATGCATCCAGGAGTACAGAAAGAAGTGGAAGTGTAAAGTGCAGTATCACTGGGCAATAATCTTTCATTCTTTGCTAAGCTCCAGGGTGGTGCCAGTGGACTGGATTATTGCAAATGTAACATCTTTGATCACGGCATGGATAGGGTAAACAGACAAGGTCTTTTCCCTGGGTTGGGGGAGTACAGAACTAGAGGGCATAGGTTTAGGCTGAGGCAGGGAAGATTTAAAAAGAATATAAAGGGCAACCTTTTCACACAGAGGGTGGTGTGTGTATGGAATGAGTTGCCAGAGGAAGTGGTACAATTACAACATTTAAAAGGCATCTGGATGGATATATGAATAGGAAGAGTTTAGAGAGATATGGGCCAAATGCTGGCAAATGGGACTAGATTTAGGGTATGAATGAGTTGGACCAAAGGGTCTGTTTCTGTGCTGTATATCTCTATGACTCTAAGGTTGTAGGATAATCCTAGCAATTATAGACTAGGCAGTTTATTTTAAATATCAGGGAATAGTTATTCTGGATAGAATTGATAATTACATGGAAAAATGTGGATTAATAAATTGGAATGTAGATATGAAGGACATGGACTTCAACAACGCACTCAATACAGTGTTACTAGGTTATAGCTGATGGAATAAACGGGACAGTAGTAAAATGTTTGAGTCTAACATGGCTTTGCGTGTGGGTAATCATGTCTCACAAACTTGATTGAGTTTTTTGAAGAAGTAACAAAGAGGATTGATGAGGGCAGAGCGGTAGATGTGATCTATATGGACTTCAGTAAGGCATTCAACAAGGTTCCCCATGGGAGACTGATTAGCAAGGTTAGATCTCACGGAATACAGGGAGAACTAGCCATTTGGATACAGAACTGGCTCAAAGGTAGAAGACAGAAGGTGGTGGTGGAGGGTTGTTTTTCAGACTGGGGGCCTGTGACCAGTGGAGTGCCACAAGGATCGGTGTTGGGTCCTCTACTTTTTGTCATTTGCATAAATGATTTGGATGTGAGCATAACAAATATAGTTGAAAATGTGTTGCTGGAAAAGCACAGCAGGTCAGGCAGCATCCAAGGAGCAGGAGAATTGACATTTCAGGCATGAGCCCTTCTTCAGGAATGAGGAAAGTGTGTCAAGCAGGCTAAGATAAAAAGTGAGGAGGGACTTGGGGGAGGGGCGTTGGAAATGCAATAGGTAGAAGGAGGTTAAGGTGAGGGTGATAGGCTGGAGTGGGGATGGGGTGGGGGCGGAGAGGTCAGGAAGAAGATTGCAGGTTAGGAAGGAGGTGCTGAGTTCGAGGGTTGGGACTGAGGCAAGGTGGGGGGAGGGGAAATGAGGAAACTGGAGAAATCTGAGTTCATCCCTTGTGGTTGGAGGGTTCCTAGGCGGAAGATGAGGTGCTCTTCCTCCAGCCATCATGTTGCTATGGCCTGGCGAAGGAGGAATCCAAGGACTTGCATTTCCTTGGTGGAGTGGGAGGGGGAGTTGAAGTGTTGAGCCACGGGGTGGTTGGGTTGATTGGTCCGGGTGTCCCAGAGGTGTTCTCTGAAACGTTCCGCAAGTAGGCGGCCTGTCTCCCCAACATAGAGGAGGCCACATCGGGTGCAGTGGATGCAGTAAATGATGTGTGTGAAGGAGCAGGTGAATTTGTGGTGGATATGGAAGGATCCCTTGGGGCCTTGGAGGGAAGTAAGGGGGGAGGTGTGGGTGCAAGTTTTGCATTTCTTGCAGTTGCAGGGGAAAGTGCTGGGAGTGGAGGTTGGGTTGGTGGGGGCTGTGGACCTGACGAGGGAGTCACGGAGGGAGTGGTCTGTTTGGAATACTGATAGGGGAGGGGAGGGAAATATATCCCTGATGGTTGGGCCCGTTTGGAGGTGGCGGAAATGACGATGGAGGATACGATGTATATGGAGGTTGGTGGGGTGGTAGGTGAGGACCAGTGGGGTTCTGTCCTGGTGGCGATTGGAGGGGCAGGGCTCAAGGCGGAGGAGCGGGAAGTGGAGGAGATGCGGTGGAGAGCATCGTCGATCACGTCTGGGGGGGAAATTGCGGTCTTTGAAGAAGGAGGCCATCTGGGTTGTATGGTATTGGAACTGGTCCTCCTGGGAGCAGAACAAATATAGTTAGTAAGTTTGCAGATGACACCAAAATTGGAGGTGTAATGGACAGTGAAGGAGTTTACCTCAGATTACAATGAGATCTTGACCAGAGAGGCCAATGGGCTGAGAAGTGGCAGATATAGTTTAATTCAGATAAATGCAAGGTGCTGCATTTTGGGAAAGCACTTTATGGTAAGGTCCGGGGGAGTGATGCAGAACAAAGAGACCCTGGAGTGCAAGTTCATAGATCCTTGAAAGTGGAGTCACGGGTAGATAGGTTAGTAAAGAAGGTGTTTGGTATGCTTTCTTTTATTGGTCAGAGTATTGAGTACAGGAGTTGGGAGGTCATGTTGCAGCTGTACAGGACATTAGTTAGGCCACTGTTGGAATACTGTGTGCAGTTCTGGTCTCCTTCCTATCGGAAAGATATTGTGAAACTTGAAAGGGTTCAGAAAAGATTTACAAGGATGTTGCCAGGTTTGGAGGATTTGAGCTATAGGTAGAGGCTGAACAGTCTGTGGCTGTTTTCCCTGGAGCATCGGAGGCTGAGGGGTGACCTTATAGAGGTTTACAAAATTATGAGGGGCATGGATAAGGATAAATAGACAAAGTCTTTTCCCTGGGGTCGGGGAGTCCAGAACTAGAGGGCATAGGTTTAAGGTGAGAGGGGAAAGATATAAAAGAGACCTAAGGGGCGACGTTTTCACACAGAGGGTGGTACGTGTATGGAATGAGCTGCCAGAGGAAGTGGTGGAGGCTGGTACAATTGCAACATTTAAAAGGCATTTGGATGGGTATATGAATAGGAAGGGTTTGGAGGGATAAGAACCGGGTGCTGGCAGGTGGGACTAGATTGGGTTGGGATATCTGATCGGCATGGACAGGTTGGACCGAAGGGTCTGTTCCCATGCTGTACATCTCTATGATTCTAGAGGCAAAGTACACAAGTGACCATGGGGGCTTTCACATCCCATTCCTAACATTCATAAGGGCACATGTTCCTGAAACTTTCGCAGAATGAAAGCAAGAGCTGAAAGGCTGTCTGTTTTATCCCTTCAATACTTTAAGAGTACTGAAGCCAATCATTATGCCCTGGCTGCTCACAAGCATATGATTTGCAAAATCGGTGCAGATCAGGAATCATTCCTGTCCCTCAAATTAAGTTGACACTAGACTGTTCATTTGAATGAATTTCCATGAGTGTTGAAGCTTTAACAGATGGCTGCACTTCAGTAATTTCTGGCATACTATCAAGAGATTTTGGATAATTGACAAAAGAAGCAGAGAATTTCTTCGATCAACAAATTGATAGGATGTAGAATGTGCTGCCTGAAATAGTGGTGAAAGTATATTTAATAATAACTTCCAAACAGGGAAATGCTTCAAAAGAAAAAAAACACACACAGATCTATTGGGAATGAGCTGGACTAATTGAATAGCTTTTCCAAAGAGGCAGTGCAGATATGATGTACTGAGTAAACACCTTGTGTTCTGTGTGATTCACTTAAAAGTGCAGGTAGTGCTGTACAGTGGAATACAAATCTGTTCTTTCAAATTCAATGGCTCCAAGAGTAAGACAGGTTCAGTCTGTCTAACCATCAAATTCTTTAAATAGCTCAACCTGTTTTCAAGGTTTGTAATATAAGTCTTAACTTACTTATTGACATTTATATAGCTGTAGAGTTTGCAGTCGCAGGAGCTTTTAATTAAACTGTACCTGGATAACAGGAAAAAGAAGTCCGACAAAAAAGTTGGAAATCCAGAGCACTGTGCCACCAACCATGAATGCAGCAGATCGACTGGACTGATCAAACATCTCGCCAGTAAGGACAAAAGGAATCCCTCCTGAAATAAAGACCGTGCACCAGTCAGGACTTAAAACATCATGGTTGATGCTGATGCACCAACCCAAACAAACCTGAGAAAAGACCCAAGTTTGGGTTCAAGAAAAATCAAACTTTAAGTGCTACGTTAAAGACAAATTGTAATCGAATTGCACAATGTTCCTCTGCCTCCCTTATCAAACATCTCCATACATGGTTTATTGTAAGCTATTCTGTAGATTTGAAAGTAAGTTTAATGGTTTGCTCTGTATAGAGCTGCCATTAAACTTCCAAATGCAGAATGAAAGAAATCACATATTTCTTGAAATTGCATACACAGTAATCTTAACTGTGTTAGAATCTCACCTTTACTAAGCTTTGGACCCTCAGACAGTTGTTTGCTTGGATAAAGTTGCCTCAGTCCCACAGACCATTCCCTCATTAGACAGAGGTGACTGGTAGTGGTTTAACCTGAGGGTCAATACGCCTCAGGCCAGGGGAGAGGATGAGAGTCCTTCATGATGAGGGAATTACAGAGTATCGGATAGTACAGGGGTTGAACCCATATTTTTGGCATCACTCTGCATTGCAAACCGGCCATCCAGCCAACTGGCAGCGAAATGACTCAATCCCCTTATGGGACCAGTGGGCAGAAAAGATCCTTGTGCAATCAATTTGGCACCTATTTGGCTGTGTGTCAGGAGATTAGGTTGTTTACCAATGTGTGAGAAACATTCCCTCTCTCCAATTTGCCTCTGAGTGAGGAAACTAATCCTGCGAGACATTTACTTAATGCAGTCTTCTGGGATTTGAACCCCCTACTCTTAATGAGGATCACACGCACCCTGGCAATAGTTATAATGCTTTGATTTAATGTGACTGCTGGCAATAAATGTGTGAGGCCACTCTAAAGCTTGACAGTGAGTGGTCCTGGCTGAGGAAATTCACATTATTCCTGCCTCAGGTCTTTTGCTTTCCCTTCATGGGGCAGAAGTAGAATTGACAGAATCATGGGAAGTACCTTTTGTGGCTTTAACCTGCCAAGATTACTAAGGATACTCTGGAGAGATCTCAAAGTTCAAAGCTATGTTCCATATTCACCATTACCAGGAGACCATGAAGGCACGCCATAAAAAGACAGTGATATTAATCTGGATACCACACAAACTATTACAAGGATAGCATTAAGTTATTCTAACTCTATTATTTGTTTTTACAATTGTTCAACTATCACTCCTTATTCACTTGAAATAATGGGTGAAATCTGACAGCTCTTGAAAACATCCTTCCTTCCAGATAAATGTGTCAATGAGTTTAGATTCCTTACAGTTTGGAAACAGACCCTTCGGCCCAACAAGTCCACACCGACCCTCCGAAGAGTAACCCACCCAGACCCATTTCCCTCTGACTAATGCACCTAACACTATGGGCAATTTAGCATGGCCAATTCACCTGACCTGCACATCTTTGGACTGTGGGAGGAAACCGGAGCACTTGGAGGAAGCCCTTGCAGACACGGGGAGAATGTGCAAACTCCACACAAATAGTCGCCCAAGGCTGGAATCGAACCTGGGACCCTTGTGCTATGAGGCAGAGTGCTAACCATTGAACCACCATGCCGCCCCTCAGGATCTACTTTCAGGATCATCTTGGAGATTGCCAGTTAAGAAGCTGCTTCTGAAGCAAAGAGAAAGACTCTCAGAGGAATCACGATTGCTGCCATTCCCAACCATGGACCCATCACTAGGATATGGCTCCATTGGCTCACTGGTCTGCTGCTGGACTCAGCACTCAGTGGAAGGCTGTTCTGCTGCTGACCAGACCATGGTGAGGTCCATCCTGTTGCACACAAAATCCCCTCATGACTGTCACAACCTTGCTTCCATTGCACATTGGTTCAGAGGTGGGAATAAATCTGGCTGCCCACTCAATTTGGACATTTCCTATTGCTTCTGTGATCCTGACTCTAAACCCAGCAGCTTTAGTCATAACTGATTCCACAAAATAACCCCGTTTCCCTCTATACAGACAGTGCTGCATATTTCACTTTATATTTCTGATTTCCAGTATTTTGTCTGTAACCTGTCCCATTTTTCTTTCATATACATAGTACAGTTCTCATGCTCCACTGCATTATGAAAATAAAATTTATTTTAATTTCTGGGTTCATTAATAAAAAAAGTGAAATATTGGCAGAGACAGAACTGTTATAAATTTATCGTATCCACATAATGCACTAAATTATTTTTAACTAGGTTGCATTTTAGGAAGAAGACTATCCATTGCAGTCATCAAGTTATTTAATTATATGCACTGCAATTAAATAAAAAATATAACATGCATTATACTCTAGCTGTAGAACATGTTTAATCGTCTCAGTATAAAATAATTGAATATTAATTTTGCAAAATATCTGTACATATATTTAACATATAAATGTAAAATGTTTAGTCATATTATAATACTTAGTAATTTTCCTCCAATAGGGCATTGTTCAGGTGAAAGAAGATTGCCTGCTCCATCAAGATTTTGAGATGCTGGTGTTGGACTGGGGTGTACAAAGTTAAAAATCACACAACACCAGGTTATAGTCCAAATGGTTTATTTGGAAGCACTAGCTTTTGAAGTGCTGCTCCTTCATCAGGTGGTTGTACAGCAGGATTATATGACACAGAACTTATAGTAAAAGATCACAGTGTCATGCAACTGAAACAATATATTGAACAAACCTAGATTGTTGTTAATTCTTTCATTTTTTAGAATGGATTGCAGGTTTCGGTTCATTGATATGTAAATCCCAGAACTTCGTTTGCCTCACATTCTCAAGATAAGTTAAGGTTTTGTAAAAAAAAAGTGACATCTCAGCTCAGACAATGTATTAAAGATGTGAGTTTGGAATCTGTTATTCCAATATCCCAATCTTGAGTCAGACTGGTTCTATTTCTAAAGTAGGAATTTATAAAAAGTTTTATGGATTGACTGCCTGTAGATTGTGTGTTTTTTTATCAAAATAGAATATATCTGCAAATACAATTCTGCAAATGTGAAATCACCCCATAGATGTGTGTGTGCGCATATGTACGTGCATGTGTGCATGCGTGTGGGAGAGAGATGGAGAGTGTGAGAGTGTGTGTTGAGTGAGCGTGACAGAGTATAAGCCTGTGACAGGGTATGCATGTGTGTGAGAGTGTGGGGGATGTATGTGTGTGTGTCTGAGAGCACGTGTATATAAGAGAGAGTCTGCGTGAGTGTGTAAGATTGCGTGTGTATGTGTGCTTGTATGTGACTGTGCGTGTGAAAGTGTATAGTGTGGTGGGGTCATATGTAGTGTGACATGAACCCAAGGTCCTGGTTGAAGCATGTGTACTGAACTTGGCTATCAGCTTCTGCTCGACCACTCTACGTTATTGCATATCCCAAAGTCTGCCTTGGAGGATGATCACCTGAAGATCCAAGGCTGAATGTCCCTAACCGCTGAAGTGTTCCCTGACTGGGAGGGCACATCCCTGTCTGGCAATTGTTGTGCGGTGTCCATTCATCTTGATAGTCAAGTTCTGTACCAATGAAGATGGCCTAAACAGGGACCTTGGATTCATGCCACAATACAGGTGACCTCACTACATTATACACTCTCACACACACACTCACATATAAGCACACATACACACACACTCCTACATACTCACCCACTCATGCAGACCCTCTCTCATACACACACACTCTCACGGATTTATATTCCATCACACTCACACACATACTCTGCCAAGCACGCACACACGCAAACACACACTCAGATGCACACGCTCACACCCTCTCTCTCTCTCTCTCTCTCTCTCTCACACACACACACACACACGCGCGCGTCTATGGGGCGAATTTGTATTTGCAGATGAGTTCTATTTTTGCTCATAAAGCTCACAATCTGCAGGCAGTCAATCCATGTGACATTTTATAAATTCCTACTTTGGAAATAGAACCAGTCTGATTCAAGATTGGGATACAGACAGACTTTATCCTCACACCTTTAATATATTGGCTGATTTGAGATGTCACTTTTTTTCATAAAACCTTAAGTTTTCTTAAGAATGTGAGTTAAAAGAAGTTCTGGGATTGACATATTAATGAACCAAAACCTGCAACCCATTCTAAAAGATAAAAGATTTAACAGTAATCTAGGTTTGTTCAATATATCACTTCAATTGCATGATACTATGATCTTTTGCTAGAAAATCTGTGTCTTATGATTCTGCTCCACTGCTACCTGATGAAGGAGCAGTGGCCTGAAAGCTAGTACTTCTAAATAAACCTGTTGGACTCTAACCTGGTGTTGTGTGATTTTTAACTTTGTCCACCCCAGCCCAACCCTGGTGCCTCCACATCATGATTTAACAGGGATGAGTGCACGAATAACCAAGCCCCACAGTTCCGTAAACTATCACAACGTGTATAAATGTATAAAAACCTAATCAGACCAGCAAAATGACCAATCGGCTTGACTGACTAATACTCCGGAAAAGAAATTCACACCAGGTTATCATCAATTCAGAAAAAAAACTCTTTTTATACCCACATAAATTCAGGAACAACAATGTATCGAAAGGATTTCTAAACTAAAGCTGTACAACTTAAACCACCTTCCTTCAAAATTCCTAAATACAATCACACTTTTTTTTTGGAAAGAATGTAATGCATGCCATTGCAATAAACATTTTGTCAAGTTTAGAATTTAATGTTAAAAATGTTTTATGTAATAAAACTCAGCATCACAAATTATGTACCATGAATTACTTGAAACGCAGTGACTGCTTTAGACATACAATCATTCAGTGATGACATGATCAATCCATGGCAAGTGTATTTAGATTGATGGCTTTCTGCATTCAGGGGTGTATCAGTTTTTTTATACATAAAAAAGTGCTATCTTATGCCTGTAGTCTTGGGCCAATTTAAATGTAATGGTGTATGGGAAATTATTGCTTTCCTTGTGTGTTGTGGCTTTAAGAATAGTAGAGCGGTGATGATAAATGAGATATTGACAGATTGTTCTAATTCTGCTTCTGTTCAGATTTAAATCCCCTATATAACACAAATATAGAAGGCATTGCTACTTAGTGACTGCATCATATGAGCATGTAGACATACATTTGGCCCCTCAAGTTTGTTCCACCATTCAATAAAATCATGGCCGATCTAATAACTCTACATTTCTATTGACCTATAATAACTTTTCAGCACATGGTTCACAAGAATCCAGCCACCTCTGCCTTAAAAATGTTCAAAGACTCTACTTCCACTATCTTTTAAGGAAGAACTTTACCAAAAAGCCACACCTCATACTTTCTAAATTAACCTCCATCTGCCACTCCTCGGCACACGGCCCATCTGATCAAAGTCCTGTTGTACTCTGAGATAGTCTTCTTCCCTGTCCACTACACCACCTATTTTAGTGTCCTCTGCAAAGCTACTAACCATGCCTCACCTATTCACATCTAAATCATTTATATAAATGATGCTAAGCAGTAAATCGATCGTTGAACCTTGTAGCACACTTGGTCACAGATCTCCAGTCCGAAATGCAACCCTCTACCACCAATTTTGCATCTAATTGCATCCCATGTTATCTAACCTTACTAACTAGTCTACCATGCAGAACCTTGTCTGAACACTTTGCTGATGTCAATATAAACAACATTTACCACTTCAATTTTCTTTGTCACCTGTTCAATTAAATGGTGAGACATGGTTTCCCTTCCATACACAAAGCCATGCTGACTGTTCCTAATCAGTCATCACCTTTTCAAATGCATGTAAACCCTATCCCTCAGAATCCCCTTCAACAACTTAACCACTACTGATGAAAGGCTCACGGGCCTTTCTATAGTTCCCTGGTTTTCCCTTACAGTCTTTCTTAAGTAATGACATCACATTAGCCAACCTCCAATCTTCTGCAGCTCACCAGTGGCTATTGAATATCTCAACAAAGGCCCAGCAATCACAACCTTAGCTCCCCACAGCGTTCCAATGTACACCTGATCAGATCCCAGTGATTTATCCACCTTTATGTGTTTTAAGACATCCAGGACTTCTCTTCTGTAATATGAAATCCCTCTGACCTTCTTCAACTAAACAGAAAACGATAAGCATCAATTCTATAAGTGAGGCCATTATCTGCCATTCAGGGTAGGGCTCAGCTGGAAGCGTTCTGGTTGTTGTGTTTGTGTTTGGGTAGCTACCAATTTTGTTGCAGGACTCTCTGGTTTGCAGCAGCAGCTCACTCTGCTCCCTCGGATGCTGCCTGAACTGCTGTGCTCTTCCAGCACCACTAATGGGCAGCACAGTGGCACAGTGGTTAGCACTGCTGCCTCACAGCACTAGAGATCCGGGTTCAATTCCCGACTCAGGTGACTGTCTGTGTGGAGTTTGCACGTTCTCCCCATGCCTGCGTGGGTTTCCTCCAGGTGTTCCGGTTTCCTCCCACAGTCCAAAGATGTGCAGGTTAGGTGAATTGGCCATGCTAAATTGCCCTTGGTGTTAGGTAACGGGTAATTTTAGGGGTATGGGTGGGTTACGCTTCGGCGGGTCGGTGTGGACTTGTTGGGCCGAAGGGCCTGTTTCCACACTGTAATATAATCTAATAATCTAATCCAAAATCTGCTCCCTCACTTCCAGCCACTAAGTGCCGCTAATGGGATAGGTGCCAAGATACTGTGGAGAAAGTGAGGACTGCAGATGCTGAAGACCAGAGTCGAGAGTGTGGTGTTGGAAAAGCACAGCAGGTCAGGCAGCATCCTAGCAGTAGTAGAGTCGATGTTTCAGGCAAGAGCCCTTCAGCAGGAATGAAGCTTGTGAGCCGATGCGGGTAGAGAGATACATGAAAGGGGGTGGGGCTGGGGGGAAGGTAACTGAGAGTGTGAGAGATAGATAGAGGTGGGGGTAATGGTGATAAATCAGAGAGGAGGGTGGAGCAGATAGGTGGGAAGGAAGGGGGACAGGCAGGACAGGTCATGAAGGTGGGATAAGGTGGGGTGAGGAGCAATAGGGAACTTTTGAAGTCCACATTGATGCCATGTGGTCACGGTGGCTCAGTGGTTCGCACTGCTGCCTCACAGCGACAAGGACCTTGGTTCGATCCCTCCCTTGGGCGGCTCTCTGTGTGGAGTTTGCACATTCTCCCTGTGTCTGCATGGGTTTCCTCTGGGTGCTCTGGTTTCCTCCCACAATCCAAAGATGTGCAGGTCAGGTGAATGAATTGGCCATGCTAAATTGCCCATATTGTTCAGGGATGTGTAGGTTAGGGGTAAATGTAGAGTAATGGGGAATCGATTTGGGTGGGATACTCTTTGGAAGGTCGGTGCTGACTTGTAGGATTGAAGGGCCTGTTTCCATACTGTAGGGATTGTATTCTATGGTTGGAGGGTCCCAAGGTGGAACATGAAGCGTTCATTCTCCCGGAGTGAGGCATTCATCCGCTTCACTCTCCTCTCTGATCTATCACTATTATCCACACCTCCATCTACCTATCGCACTCTCAGCTACTTTTCCTGCCAGCCCCACCGCCCTCCCATTTATCTCTCTACCCCCTCAGCTCACAAGTCCTGATGAAGGACTCTTGCCCGAAATGTCGATTCTCCTGATCCTCAGATGCTGCCTGACCTGCTGTGCTTTTCCAGCACCACACCCTCAGCCAAGATACTGTACAATGCTATGGAAATACCCCTTATCCACAGAATTTACCAATGCCTAGACAGGCATAGGGCATTTTGAGCTTTGAGTATCTATCCAATGCTCAGTCAGAAGGGAGTCAGGGACTTCATCCCCACTAATGTCAGATCCAGAATGATTTCTGTTGTTTTTATCTGAATTCGTTCTACTAGATATACATGGATTATAATATGGAGATTCAATCCAATTTGGTGTCAACTTCATTGGATTCAGCGAAATGATTTGTATTTGAACATTTCTTTTGTTATGTATATAGTTGGAGGTGCAGCCCCTTTCAGAGAGCTGGTCAGGTGACCCTGAGAGGCAGAGCTTAGGTCCAGCCTAGAACTGGTTGTGGAGGTGTGAGCATTGTCAAGAAAGTGTTCCTGTTCAGATTTACAATTTGTCTACCTATACATTTGTATATAATTCCTAGTTCCAAAGAAGGTATCAATATATCATCTTTC
This sequence comes from Chiloscyllium punctatum, assembly GCF_047496795.1. Classification (NCBI taxonomy): domain Eukaryota; kingdom Metazoa; phylum Chordata; class Chondrichthyes; order Orectolobiformes; family Hemiscylliidae; genus Chiloscyllium; species Chiloscyllium punctatum. The sequence continues at coordinate 24,470,569 of NC_092739.1, forward strand.
ACTTTCACAGTTGCTAGCACATAATTTGATAACAATTGCAATATTTAGCCAACTAATTTGACTAAATTCTTTTCCTGAGGCATTATAGAGCATATGGTTAAATAAAATGTGACAAATACTTTCTAATTTGACACCAGTGTCACTTTGCATTTCTCAGTTTTCCATACCAGCTGGCTGCTTTAATCTTAAATCTATAAGATTTTATGCTGTATTCATCTCTTAGGAACATTCTCATGGCTGCAAACTATGCAGGCCCACCCAAATAGTCCATGTGCTGGATTGGCCTGGAATTTCCTATGGCCTATTTTCATGTTGACACCTTTAACTGTATAAAAGTAGGCACTGGGGTGGAAGGGGTGGGGTCACTTCACCATGGGAAGTCCTACATTTTTGCCCTGAAAAGGAGCAAATATAAGGCCTACATGTGGAGAGATTATCACTACCTAGATTAGATTAGATTAGATTACATTACAGTGTGGAAACAGGCCCTTTGGCCCAACAAGTCCACACCGACCCACAACCCTACATTTACCCCTTACCTAACACTACGGGCAATTTAGCATGGCCAATCCACCTGACCTGCACATCTTTGGACTGTGGGAGGAAACCGGAGCACCTGGAGGAAACCCACGCAGACACAGGGAGAACGTGCAAACTCCACACAGTCAGTCACCTGAGGTGGGAATTGAACCCGGGTCTCTGGCGCTGTGAGGCAGCAGTGCTAACCACTGTCCACCGTGCCGGAAGTGGGCTCAACTGGAGTAGTGGAGGACAGGGGTGCTGATGGTATTGCAGCTATAGATCACACCCTCACTCAATGATAGTAAATTAGAATTCCCTCACATTCACAATGAATTGGGAAATCTGGTTCAACTTAGTAGTATCGCAGTGAAGGAACTTCACTATTCACAAAAGCAAAGACGTAATTCTCCAGCGAACTGCATTAGTTTTACAAAAGCATGTTTGTTCATATCTACATTTGCTGAAATAGCCCAGTTGGTTATCACCAATAACACATCACTAGGTCATTAAAACTCAGGTTGCTTTGTGATATCCCCAGGAATCACAATGATTATTATGATGGCATATTTGGTCTAAGCCTGTGGTTTTTAGAAAGTCACTACAACGTAGTTCCACTGAATAATTCTAGATGAGAGTTTAGTTCATAAATGTCAGTGCGTACCAAATTATCTCATTCATGCCACTTCATTACAATGCATCACTTTGGCAAATAGACAATGCATAAATCAACATGACCTTCCATGAGGCATGGACATAATGTGCATTAGAATCATGGGAAAAAGATGGAGGAGGAGGAGGTGGGTGTAGTGGTAAAAAGTGTTAATTATTATCACTATTTTTCGATGCACCTGAATACAAAGGTGTGCAGTGAGCAAGGTGATGACAGGCTTTTGAAGGCATAATGGTGATGATTATATTTTCTCCTCTGGCCTTTGTCAGGGTATTCACAACAACACCTTTGTGTTTTAAAAGCATCTTTAAGATAGTACACTATCCCAAAGCATTTCACAGAAACCTTGGCAAGGTTTGGGCTGGCACCTACTTGAACATCCTGCTCCAAATGATTTTCTGGGCCTGAAAGCTTTCTCTAATTAAGTGTTATTTTTCCTTGGCAAATCAAAATTCCTATAATGCAAAATGTTGGATTGTAAGACTGCAAGACTGAACCAGTCTTCCAAAGTTTTAAATATTTATTTCATAAGCAAAGCAGATTTCAGTTCTCTGCTCAGTATACAGGATTCATCCTTCATCACATATGTCCATTGCTTCTGTTTTGACCATTATCCTTCAGACTTTGTTTTATTGATTATTGATATTTTTCTTCCCACTTCACAACTGCTTTTAAATGTTTCCTCTTCAGTTTAGAGAACTGAGAGTCATAGAGATGTACAGCATGGAAACAGACCATTCGGAACAACACGTCCATGCTGACCAGATATCCCAATCAAATCTAGTCCCACCTGCCAGCACCCTGCCCATATCCCTCCAAACCCTTCCTATTCACATACCCATCCAGATGCCTTTTAAATGTTGCAATTGTACCAGCATTCACCACTTCCTCTGGCAGCTCATTCCATACACGTACCACCCTCTGTGTGAAAACCTTGCCCCTTAGGTCTCTTTTACATCTTTCCCCTCTCACCCTAAAGCTATGCCCTCTAGTTCTGGACTCCCCGACCCTAGGGAAAAGACTTTATCTATTTACCCTATCCATGCCCCTCATAATTTTGTAAATCTCTATAAGGTCACCCCCTCAGCCTCCGATGCTCCAGGGAAAACAGCCCCAGCCTGTTCAGCCTCTCCCTGTAGCTCAAATCGTACAACCCTGGCAACATCCTTGAAAATCTTTTCTGAACCCTTTCATGTTTCACAACATCTTTCCGATAGGAAGGGGACCAGAGAATTGCACGCAATATTCCAATAGTGGCCTAACCAATGTCCTGTACAGCTGCAACATTTGGAGTACTGTGTGCAGTTCTGGTCGCCTCACTTTAGGAAAGATGTGGAAGCTTTGGAGAGGGTGCAGAGAAGATTTACCAGGATGTTGCCTGGAATGGAGAGTAGGTCGTACGAGGATAGGTTGAGAGTTCTCGGCCTTTTCTCGTTGGAACGGCGAAGGATGAGGGGTGACTTGATAGAGGTTTATAAGATGATCAGAGGAATAGATAGAGTAGACAGTCAGAAACTTTTTCCCCGGGTACAACAGAGTGTTACAAGGGGACATAAATTTAAGGTGAAGGGTGGAAGGTATAGGGGAGATGTCAGGGGTGGGTTCTTTACCCAGAGGTGGGGGCATGGAATGCGCTGCCCGAGGGAGTGGTAGAGTCAGATTCATTGGCGACCTTTAAGCGGCATTTGGATAGGTACATGGATGGGTGCTTAATCTAGGATAGAAGTTCAGCACAACATCGTGGGCCGAAGGGCCTGTTCTGTGCTGTATTGTTCTATGTTCTATGTTCTATGACCTCCCAACCCCTGTACTCAATACTCTGACCAATAAAAGAAAGCATACCAAACGTCTTCTTCACTATCCTATCTACCTGTGACTCCACTTTCAAAGAGCTATGAACTTGCACTCCAGGGTCTCTTTGTTCAGCCCTCGGACCTTACCATTAAGTGCTTTCCCAAAATGCAGCACCTCGCATTTATCTGAATTAAACTCCATCTGCCACTTCTCAGCCCATTGGCTGATCTGGTCAAGATCCTATTGTAATCTGAGGTAACCCTCTTCACTGTCCACTACACCTCTAATTTTGGTGTCATCCGCAAACTTACTAACTGTACCTCTTTTGCTCGCATCCAAATCATTTATGTAAATGACAAAAAGTAGAGGACCCAGCACTGATCTTTGTAGTACTCCACTGGTCACAGGCCTCCAGTCTGAAAAACAACCCTCCACCACCACTCTCTGTCTTCTATCTTTGAGCCAGTTCTGTATCCAAATGGCTAGTTCTCCCTGCATTCCATGAGATCTAACCTTGCTAATCAGTCTCCCATGGGGAACCTTGTCAAACGCCTTACTGAAGTCCAAATAGATCACATCTACTGCTCTGCCCTCATCAATCTTCTTTGTTACTTCTTTAAGTAAACTTCTTCAATCAAGTTTGTGAGACATGATTTCCCATGCACAAAGCCATATTGACTATCCCGAATCAGTCCTTGCCTTTCCAAATACATGTACATCCTGTCCCTCAGGATTCCCTCCAACAACTTGCCCACCACTGAGGTCAGGCTCACTGGTCTATAGTTCCCTAGCTTGTCTTTACCGCCCTTCTTAAACAGTGGCACCATGTTAGCCAACCTCCAGTCTTCCAGCACCTCACCTGTGACTATTGATGATACAATATCTCAGCAAGAGGCCATTCTATATTGGGGTCAGTTTCCATCTCAAAGGAAATTTTAATAATAGCTTTTTGTTTTGCAAACATTCCTGCCATGAAGTTAAAGGGAGATTTGTGACAATTCCCCTGCATGACCTACATAGGATTCCTTGGCTGACTTCTGTGCTGTAAGATTTTATTGTTGCAAATGTTGCTTGTGTTGCACCCATTTCTTTTGACCTGGTGGGTTTCATTATAGTGCAAAAATGGCACCGCGCCACATGTGTACATTCTGTACAGACTGTGTTGTGCAGACACAATTTTGGGTAAGTTATTAGCACAGAGGAGTGGTAGATGGAGTTCAACCCTGTCAAGTATGACGTTGTCCATTTTGGAAGGACAAATAAGAATGTGGAATACAGGGTTAACGGTAGGGTTCTTAGTAAGGTGGAGGAGCAGAGGGATCTTGGGGTCTATGTTCATAGATCTTTGAAAATTGCCACTCAGGTGGATAGAGCTTGTAAGAAGGCCTATGGTGTATTAGCATTCATTAGCAGAGGGATTGAATTCAAGAGTCGTGAAGTGACGTTGCAGCTGTACAGGACCTTGGTTGGGCCACATTTGGAGTACTGTGTGCAGTTCTGGTCACCTCACTTTAGGAAAGATGTGGAAGTTTTGGAGAGGGTGCAGAGAAGATTTACCAGGATGTTGCCTGGAATGGAGAATAGGTCGTACGAGGATAGGTTGAGAGTGCTAGGCCTTTTCTCATTGGAATGGCGAAGGATGAGGGGTGACTTGATAGATGTTTATAAGATGATCAGAGGAATAGATAGAGTAGACAGTCAGAAACTTTTTCCCCGGGTACAACAGAATGTTACAAGGGGACATAAATTTAAGGTGAAGGGTGGAAGGTATAGGGGGGATGTCAGGGGTAGGTTCTTTACCCAGAGAGTGGTGGGGGCATGGAATGCGCTGCCTGTGGGAGTGGCAGAGTCAGAATCATTGGCGACCTTTAAGCGGCAATTGGATAGGTACATGGATGGGTGCTTAAGCTAGGATAAATGTTCGGCACAACATCGTGGGCCGAAGGGCCTGTTCTGGGCTGTATTGTTCTATGTTCTATGTTCTATGTTCTATGTTCTATGTTCTAGATGGAAGAAGCATGCAAAAATATGCAAAGTCAACGGATCATGATGTCAATCAGAATCTATTAGTAATTTGATACCACAGGTAGTATTTTCAAACTCAATATTTCAGCTAACCAAGACTCTTAACCCCTTGGCCTACATGACAGGGAGAGTGAGCAGTGGTGACTCAAGCTTCTCGAAGTGGAGGGAGAAGTATGCAAGGTGAGGGGAGAAGGGTTCTAAGCAAAAAGTCATATCTACCTGGGATCTTAAGGGAGTATTACTCTTACCTCAAGATTAGCAAAGAGACATATGCACACATTTCCATTCCACTAATGCCGGAATTCCTGAAATGTGCCATTTGTTGCATATGTGCATTTGTGTGCATTTCTCCCCGTGTCTGCGTGGGTTTCCTCCGGGTGCTCCAGTTTCCTCCCACAATCCAAAAATGTGCAGGTTAGGTGAATTGGCCATGCTTAATTGCCCGTAGTGTTAGGTGAAGGGGTAAATGTAGGAGAATGGGTCAGGGTGGGTTACACTTTGGCGGGTCGGTGTGGACTTGTTGGGCCGAAGGGCCTGTTTTCACACTGTAAGTAATCTAATCTAATCTAAATATGTAACTGTAGTTTCAAAGCACAACAAGATCATATTAACAGTGGCAGTGAAGGTAACCATGGGCATGGAGTGTTTTTTCTGCCAGTTCCCACAAATTTTGATGGCCTATTGCATCAAAGCCTACATTGGAAAACCCTAGGGCACATTAGAGCCCTGACATCCTTTTAAATTATTTGTCAGATGTTCTTTCTGCTTGGACACTCTTCCCTAGACATATACTCCTCCTGCTTCAACCAGAACACACATCCATTTATTACTCATCAAGTCTCTTTTGTGAATTTGAAAACATAAAATATTATTTCTTGTAATGTTCAAGAGATGGATATATAATCATTCTGCTTTCATTTTTGGTTATTGATTGTCTATTTCAGGCTGTTTCAGCTTGCTATGAGTACTTCTTCCATTGGTTGCCACAGTCTGAATGGTGTACTATTCATGGTTCTAAGTTATTGTTATCTTCTTATTAGGGTCCCCACATTTGGTGCTTAACGTTGTATAGTTTGAACTGCAAGTTAATGCTTAGTTCTGTAATTTATTTTAAAAAGAACATTTTATTTTATCTTTGCCTTCTGGCTGTTTGCATTTTTTGAACTTACGTTCAATTCATATGCCTTCTATGTTTTCAAAGCAAATAGTTTTTTTTAAAAAGCCAGCAGTTTGCCAGCTCTCTGTAAGAAGGACTCACTTAGTCTCACTCCCTTTACCTTCCCCTGTACCCTTGCAATATGATGACGCGTCACATAGAAAAATATGTAAACTAATCCTGCAGGGTAATCTCAGCCAACACTAATTTGACTGCACTTCTGGTGTCATTGCAGTAGCTGCCTATTGCTCCTGAAGATACCAAAGTCACAACATGAATCAGGCTCACAGCAAAGGTCAGAAAGGATTGAAGATACTGATCCAGATGAACAGTGGGTTCTAGTTCCAACCAGTGACCTCATCTTTCAATGGGCAAAGATTTAAATCATAGAGCAGATAATAAAAGAAAAACTTGAATTTATATAGTCCTTTTCATGAGCATCAAAGTGTTTTCCAGCCAATGAAAAAAAATTAACGTTGTAATGTAGGATGTCCAACAATTAATTTGGGATAAACAAGTGTCGACAAAGAGCAAAAAGGCGATGACTGGTCCATCTCTTTGTAAATGATGCTTTAGAGATAAATATTATTGAAAATGCGCAAACTCTTTTTTTGGATAGTGCCATGGAATTGCCTGAAAGTAGATGGAACCTCAGTTTACCATCTGGTGGGACTCAAAGGAATGGTTCCAGGAAATGAGGTGAATGAGTCAGAGGGTGTTTTGAGAAGGCATTGTACTCAGAGGAAGGGTGCAAAGCTCAGGGCACTAAAAGGCACAGATGTCTCTTCCTATTCTTATTCCTCCTAGAGAAGAAGAAAAGCAAACGTAATTAAATTAATTTGTCATTCTGGGTCATATGATCCCCAATACGTTTGTAACCAGGTTACACTGCAGGCAATCACTGAATCACAGAAGATCTATTGTGCACAAAGAGGCCATTCGATCTATTGTGTCTATGCCAGCTCTCTGTAAGAACTACTCATCAATCCCACTCCCTTGACTTTCCCCTGTACCCTTGCAAATCTTTCGTTTTTGGGGAATGGTCCAATCATGAATGACTTGATTGAACCTGCATTCTTTTGATCAGCAGGTGAAAAGTATGGTAAATCATAAAATCCAGCCCTGAGATTTTTTTATGACTGATTCGATATTTTTAACTTAAGGGTTAGGGCAGAGTTATCAATAGCTCAGGTTGAACTAAGAGCCAATGGCATTTATGTTGCTTCTGCACAACCATTTGGAGGTCCTGTAATGTCAGCTCATATTGGAATAAAATTACAACACAGAGAGATGGTTTTCAGATTATAATTGTTAATGTACAGTAGATATATATTGAGTTTTATTATTTGATTGTCTCAGACCCCCTCCTATTATCACAGATGCAAATATCCAGTCAGGCAATTAACCTAAGACGACAATTCTGCAATCTGTGGAAAACTATTCAACAAACCAACAAGCCACAAATAGCTTTCCATCCGTTGTAGTTTAAATTGTATTACCAATGCTAAAATAATCACTCAGAATATTGTCACAAACGACAGCACTGTTATCGTAGTTATCGTGATCATAAATATGAACTTTCTCCAACAAACCTCACTTATTTGTCTAGATTTCAAATCATGCTTGCATCTTCAGAATAATGATTTTCAATGTGAGTTGATGCAGATAGACACGACAGAATTACATCAGTTTTGTATTCCCATAACAGACCGATAAGCAGGCACTATTGCCGCTACATGAGAAAACATCAGTTCAGCGTAATGTCTGTGGATTAAAGAAGGAATACGTTTGGGCACTGAAGATAGGTGAGGATTTAACTGCACTTTCTAGTTGAGTGACAGTCAAGAAAAACTCAAACACTCAATAGAAGCTTTCCCTGTGATCATGTACATAAGCCTAAAGCTAAAATGCATCACAGTTTTGACAACTGTGCATTCCGTACCTAATATAGGAACTAAGATAATCTGTAAGAAGTATTTATTAGCAACAGTGATGAAAAATATGTAATATCATAATTTTGGGTTAAAGAGGCTCAGTGCATATTTTAGTTTTATCTTTATTTTTAGTTAAAATTATTGGATAGTCTTGCCTTCAAATAGAATTTATTGCATGGTTCGTTTTTCAATTGGAGCCCTAATATGGAATAGAATTTACTGTTCTGGCTTTATTGGTATGCTGCTTTTGAACAAAAGGTTCTTACCTTATAAAGATTTTAGATTTCAAACCATATCCTTGTTCAATGTCATTGGCACAGTGCATTGCCTTTGGAACAGATTGGTCAGTTTTTCATTCCTCTATTTCCATAGGTATCAAGGCAACAACACTAAGAATACCCAGTGGTACTAGTTATTGGCACTATCATGGATCGTAGAATCCCTACAGTGTGAAAACAGGCCCTTCAACCCAACAAGTTCACACTGACCCTCTGAAAGATGGGAATATTCACTGGTGATTACACAATGTTCATCATCATCCATGAGATCTCAATGTTAATGAATGTGTGTTTGTTATGAAGGTGTAGGTATGTCCTGTACCTTTAAGAGAGAGTGGAATCTGGCACGGACTTAGAGAGGCACAGAGTGTACTGAAAGATTTTAAAATATAACATTTGGTTGACACAAAAGCTGATGTGGTGTTGCCATGGTACAAAAAACAAATTCAAATTTGGCCAATCAGCTTAAATTATGCCCCAGCTACCAGAATCCAATTGAATTTGTATTTTAGTGTACTGAATGACATCAGACTAATGAAATGATCTGATATTTTGGGGTATAAAATCAGACATTTTGAACAGTTGGGGGAGTACAGCAAAGGGCAGCCAAGCAAGAAATAGACTGCTAGCAGAATAGCTCTCTGTAATGTACCTGTCCAAGAGAATGTTGTGCAGCAGAAGACCAAAGAAAAGACCACACAGAAAAATCTACAAAGTGAAATTGACAAAGAAGAATCGACAAAGCTGGCTGGTTTTGAAATGTGATTTTTTTTTTCTGTAAATCTTAATCAATTTTTTTATTGGAGAAGTGTTGTTGGGGGGCAGGTAAAAGATAGGTTTAATGTACACTGTTGGACTTAAAGAATAAAACTGTTAATTTTTACTTTAATTACTGATAGGTCTTTGCCTCTTGAAATTTAACAGATTACTGCGCAAGGTGAGCTTCTCTGTGTGTCAGGTTTAAATTAGCAGAGGGGTTTGACACATGTCGTAACAGTTGTTCTTTTAGTGCAAATATTGTCGAAAGATGAGCGATTGATCCATTCCAGATATAGGAGATAAATCTGACTTAAGTAAGGTGTAATCACTTAGAAGCTAACATTACATGTGACTCAATTCATTGTATTTGATCAGCAAATCAAATTCAGTCTACGTTTTGATTCTGTTGGAATGAGTGAACAATGTTCATAAATGCATCTATGTCTCCTAATACATGGAACATAAGAAATTCGGCCAGGAATTGGTCCTTTTCCCCCTTGAGGGCATTCTGCCATGCAATGTGATCATGGCTGACTTCATGCTTCAATTTCACTTCCTTATCCACTTACCACATCCCTTGATTACCTGGGACTCGAAGGACTGTATTTTGAATCTGAGATTGGTAGGCATATCATTTTCCTGCCATATCCTGCCCCATAATCCCTTTAATGGATTCTAGAAAGTGGAAGCATTAAAAACATAAGCATATACTTATTGGCACATTTAACATAGTAAGATGTCCCATGATGCTTAAAGAGGTATCAATTGAAAGAGATTGATTTAGGGTTGGATCAAAGGCTGACTGGCAAGCGGCAGACAGACATTTGAGGCAAATTAACATTATTTAAGGGCTCTACTAAGGGATCCATAGTAAATGTTGGAGTCACTGGCTATCCCCTGGAGAGCTTTCCCTCCAGGATCATGGATATTTGCAACAGTGGGTATTCACTAGTATTTCTCCCTTAATGTCACATCAGCAACTTGAAGATCAGCCACTGTGCTGCCAATATCTGATCGCGCAAGGGCCTTTGAATAGCCTACCAGTGTTCAAAGCCCACTCACCAACTGAACAACGAGCCCAATCCCTGGCCTATAATTGGCTGGAGCATTGCAACTGTGGCAGTTATATATAAAGGGCACCATGTGGGGTTAGGGCCCAACCGATTTAAGATGAACTTAAAGGTCACTGGACCCAAAACGTTAACTCTGATTTCTCTCCACAGATGCTGCCAGACCTGCTGAGATTTTCCAGCAATTTCTGTTTTTGTTTCCGATTTATAGCATCCTCTTTCAGTTTCTTTCTCTCTCTGACTTAAGGTTCTGCCACAACTCAGTCTTAAAGGATCAAACTCTTATCCAGAACATGTGCCCCCATGTTTTAGCATGTTTTAGCATCTCCAGCTAGAGAAAACAAGCTCTCAATGTCTACCCTGTCGAGGCCCATCAGAAGCTTGTTTGCTTTAGTTAAATCACATCTCGTTCCTCAAAGTTCCAATATGAGCCCAATTTACTTAAGACTTTCATCACAGCAGAATGCTCTTAGCCCAGAAACTAATCTAAGTGGACCTTGGCTGTGCGACCTCCAAAGCAACTACATCCTTCCTTCGTCATGAATACTGAAACTATGCCTCGTATTTCCAAATGTGGACTCACCAAAAGACGATTTATAGTCCTGTAGCAACTTCAGGAAGCTCTATCATTAAAATTCTAAACACTGACTTAATAAAGAAAACTACTATAAGCAAGATGAAAGTTTCTCACCTAGAAAGTAGGAAAAGGATTTGTGCTAATGCAGTTTTGTTCACAACGTCAGGTCATTGTGAAACACTTTACACCCAACGGACATTTTTCCAAGTAGTTGAGCAGTTGAAATGTACACAATGTGCCAGCTACTTTGAGGATGGCAAGATCCCATAAAAAGCTAGGGAATAATCCTCAAATAAACTGTCTCAGTAATGTTGGTTGCTGGATGATAATTGGTCAGAAGACCGGAAAGAACACATCTCTGTTTTTCATATAGTGTAGGAGAATTAATCTTAGAGGGCTCTCATCCACCATCTCAGTCAAAAGTGATATCTCTGGCAGTGTATTAAAATGACAGCCTAGACCTTGTATTCAAGTCACCTTTCTTACTGACAGTAGGCTAAATTTTATTATTTGCACAGTACATTTTCTGCACAGTCATCCAGAAAATTGATTCAGAATCAGGCCCTTAGACCCAACCGGGTCATACCGAACTTCCAAAGAGTAACCCACCCAGACCCATTCCCCTACATTTACCCCTGACTCATGCACCTAACCTATACATCCCTGAACACTATGGGCAATTTAGCATGTCCAATTCATTTAACCTACACATCTTTGGATTGTGGGAGGAAACCGGAACACCCGGCAGAAACTTGTGCAGACTTGGGGAGAATGTGCAAACTCCACACAGACAGTCACCTGAGGCTGAAATCAAACCCAAGTTCCTGGTGCTGTGAGGTAGCAGTGCTAACACTGTTCCACTGTACTGTCCCCGCCACTATACCACCTTCATTTCTCTGTTTAAATTTGATGGGTTTCTTTTGTGTAAATAGCTTGCCCCTTGCAGGTAGGTGTGTTCCTATTCACAGTTGCTCTTGTTGTCTGAGGCTGTAGGTTTGGAAGGTTATGCCAAAGAAGGGTTTGTGAGTTTCTGAAGTGCCTCTTGTAGGTGGCACTGTGCTGCCACTTGTATAGATGGTAAGATGGCAGAGGGAGTGAACATTTAAGGTGGTGAATAAGATGCCAGTCAAGTGGGTGTCTGTTGTTAGAGCTACTCTCACTCAAGCAAGTTAAGAGTGTTCCATCCTGACTTGTGCATTGTAGATGGTAGACAAGCACTAGATAGTCAAGAGGTGAGTTATTAGTTGTAGAATTCCTAACATCTGACTTTCTCTTGTAGTGACAGTATTCATACAGCTGGTCCAGTTTTGTTTCTGGTCAACAGCAACCTCCAAGGTGTTGATAGTAGGGATTCACTGATGGTAATTGTGTTGAATTGTTAGGGAAGTTGGTTAATTTCTGTTTTAGAGATAGTCATTACTGGCCCTTGTCGAGGATGAATGTTATTTGAGCCTAAGTCAGAATGTTATCTTGTTCTTGTTGCATATGGGTAACAACAGCTTCATAATGTGAGGAATGTAAGTAACACTTGTGGAAAGAGTATTCTTGATCTCCATTGCCTTCAATTTTACTTAGATTGCAGATGCCATAATCTCATCTTATCACTGGAGTTTAACTCTTCTGTGTATGTTTTAACTCAGTCTGTAAGGAGGTCAGAGTGTTCCTGGTGGAAGCCAAACTAGGCGTTGGTCAGCAGGTTATTGCCGAGTAAGTACCACCTGATGTTCTGTCAAGGACACCAGCAATCACCAGTGGAAATAGACCCACTAGAAAATCCTTTTCCCCTCCATTTCTCAGCACCTCCTCATATACAGTCATCCTCCTTGGATGTATTGCTTCTCTGGAGTGAATTCCATTTATCACATTTTACCCACAATGTCCACAGCCTTCTTCCTTATTATCAACTTCACTTGGATTTTTTTGTAGCTGTGAAAATCTTATTTATTGCCCTGTAATTGGGCAGAGCTAATAAAAGAACAATATCACAACACTTTCGATTAATGTATCACTGTGAAAAAGGGATATCGACCAGAGAGAAATAATAGTACTGGATGCTGAGAGTTGGCCTACAGCTGATGCACCTGAAAGAAGCCTTCCCACAGATGTAACAGGCTGGTGATGGGCTAATCGAGGAGAGCAGTCGAAAGGCTAACCTTGGAAGCTGTAGGCCAATCTGATCAATCAAGAGATCCAGCAAAATCAGGACAGGACCTAATTTTAGTTCATTGTATCATAGAATCCCTACCGTGGGGAAGCAGGCCATTCAGCCCATCGAGTCCATACTGGCCCTCTGAAGAACATCCCATCCATACCAATCCCCCCAATCCTATCCCTGTAAGCCTGAATTTCCCACGGATAATTCACCTAGATCAAATTCCATTTACCATTTTTTTGCCAACCATACCAGTCCATCCCCAACATCATTCTGTCCACAGTTTTGTTCATTTTCAACCATACTTTTTTGCACAGAATATATCAGTTTGTAGCTGAGAAATCTACTTATTGCACTGTTAGTGGCTTGAACTAATCAAAGATCAATACCACAATCTTTTCTACTGATTTATCACCATGAAAAAGGGATAAGTAGTTTATATACAGATTAGTTTATGAGTGCCACTAACAACACTGCATCTTTATAAATCATTTATTATGTCACAGGGACTACGATAATTCTTTCATTGCTACCTCAATCTCTATATATCATCATGCATTTATTGTTCAGTTAAATATTGCAGAGAAAGCAATGACAAAGGGAATAGTATAGAGTCACGGAGTCATAGAGATGTACAACATGGAAACAGACCCTTCGGTCCAACCCGTCCATGCCGACCAGATATCCCAACCCAATCTAGTCCCACCTGCCAGCGTCCGGCCCATATCCCTCCAAACTCTTCCTATTCACATACCCATCCAAGTGCCTTTTAAATGTTGCAATTGTACCAGTCTCCACAACATCCTCTGGCAGTTCATTACCACCACACATACCACACTCTGCGTGAAAAAGTTGCCCCTGAGGTCTCTTTTATATCTTTCCCCTCTCACCCTAAACCTATGCCCTCTACTTCTGGACTCCCCGACCGCAGGGAAAAGACTTTGTCTATTTATCCTATCCACGCCCCTCATAATTTTGTAAACTTCTATAAGGTCACCTTTCAGCCTCCAATGCTCCAGGGAAAACAGCCCCAGCCTGTTCAGCCTCTCCCTGTAGCTCAGATCCTCCAATCCTGGCAACATCCTTGTAAATCTTTTCTGAACTCTTTCAAGTTTCACAACATCTTTCCGATATGAAGGAGACCAGAATTGCACACAATATTCCAACAGTAGCCTAATCAATGTCCTGTATAACCGCAACATGACCTCCCAACTCGTGGACTCGATACTCTGACCAATAAAGGAAAGCATACCAACTGCCTTCTTCACTATTCTATCTACCTGCGACTCCACTTTCAAAGAGCTATGAACCTGCACTCCAAGGTCTCTTTGTTCAGCAACACTCCCCAGGACTTTACCATTAAGTGTATAAGTCCTGCTAAGATTTGCTTTGCCAAAATGCAGCACCTCGCATTTATCTGAATTAAACTCCATCTGCCACTTCTCAGCCCATTGGCCCATCTGGTCCAGATCCTATTGTAATCTGAGGTAACCCTCTTCGCTGTCTACTACACCTCCAATTTTGGTGTCATCTGCAAACTTACTAACTGTACCTCTTATGCTCGCATCCAAATCATTTATGTAAATGACAAAAAGTAGAGGGCCCGGCACTGATCCTTGTGGCACTCCACTGGTCACAGGCCTCCAGTCTGAAAAACAACCCTCCACCACAACCTTCTATCTTTGAGCCAGTTCTGTATCCAAATGGCTAGTTCTCCCTGTATTCCATGAGATCTAACCTTGCTAATCAGTCTCCCATGGGGAACCTTGTTGAACACCTTACTGAAGTCCATATAGATCACGTCTACTGCTCTGCCCTCATCAATCTTCTTTGTTACTTCTTCAAAAAACTCAATCAAGTTTGTGAGACATGATTTCCCACGCACAAAGCCATGTTGACTATCCCAAATCAGTCCTTGCCTTTCCAAATATATGTACATCCTGTCCCTCAGGATTCCCTCCAACAACTTGCCCACCACTGAGGTCAGGCTCACCGGTCTATAGTTCCCTGGCCTGTCTTTACCGCCCTTCTTAAACAGTGGCACCATGTTAGCTAACCTCCAGTCTTCCGGCACCTCACCTGTGACTATTGATGATACAAATATCTCAGCAAGAGGCCCAGCAATCACTTCTCTAGCTTCCCACAGAATTCTCGGGTACACCTGATCAGGTCCTGGGGATTTATCCACCTTTAACCATTTCAAGACATCCAGCACTTCCTCCTCTGTAATCTGGACATTTTGCAAGATGTCACCATCTATTTCCCTACAGTCTATATCTACCATATCCTTTTCCACAGTAAATACTGAGTATAATTGATAGTCAGGACCTTTTATTTTGGGAGAGTGCAAACATTTCTCAATGATACTCGGGAAACTATCAAATAACAAACCTAATGAAAATGGTGGTAGATACAGAGTCATCTTTTTTTACAATAACTCAGTAAGGCTGTACCAATAAACACTTTTTTTAAACACAGCTAATTCTTCAATTTGAACACTCGGTGGAGTGTCCAAGCAATGTAAAAGGGTATATTTGGGAGCCTCACCCTCAACTGGATGTATGGAAAATGTGGGTGCATGCTGTTCTTGATTTCCTGATCAGTGTGATGTGGCTGGCTCTGAAAGGGTGAATAATGATCAAGTGCCATAAGCACCACTTTTGTGATGACATCATGTGGAGAAAGTAACTAAGGAAGGTGCCAGATCGAAGACCATGTCCTCCTCACAGTCTTGGTAATAATGTATAGCATATCATTGTAACATTTAAATAGCTGCTGGGGGAGGGGTGGGGGGGACTTAACTACACCATATCAACAGATATGAACTCTTCTAGTTAGACCACAAAGTGACTATCCTCCACCACACTCAACTG
Source organism: Chiloscyllium punctatum (assembly GCF_047496795.1). Classification (NCBI taxonomy): domain Eukaryota; kingdom Metazoa; phylum Chordata; class Chondrichthyes; order Orectolobiformes; family Hemiscylliidae; genus Chiloscyllium; species Chiloscyllium punctatum. The sequence continues at coordinate 24,486,379 of NC_092739.1, forward strand.
GCGAAATGTGAAGCTAAAATGTATTGGTGTCAGTATACACAATATGGTGTTTAGCCTCATTACACAACACCATGTGTGCCTGAATTTTGATTTATACTGCCATCTGTTAGCTGTATGGATCACAAAATTGCCTGCTATATTTAAACTGGCTGTTGACTGCTAGAGTGTCAAATAGCAACGAGAGCAACAAAATTGCCATCTAAAAATTTAGAATGGTCACCCTCTTCCTTAGTGCATTTTTTGTGTGCTTTTTCAACATATCCAAGCACATTTATCAGCATCCATTCCATGGTATGACCCCCATCTTAAATTAAGTTGAGCCAGTCAGAGTAAATTTGTTTTTAATTATTCGCTTTTATTTCAGCAAATAGTCATTGAAAATTTTATTTGTTTGTTTGCAGAAATTATTGGTATTTGTATTAAATTTTAATTGTATAGAAACAATCCCGGGCTGCGGAGATTAGGTGGAATATTTCTTTAAATTCTTACTTGATGGGATTGCACTTTAGATTAGTAGCAGTGCGTGATGCATATTAAATATTTCAGACACAATAAAGAAAACAACAGGTTATTTAATTGACAAGGCTTCTGTTAAAGTTAGTTATGTGCAATTACTACAAGTACATTATCACTTCTGATTTTCAGTTGAATAAGAGGATCTTCATGGTTGGATGCACAGATGACACAGAGATGGATGATACATTCTATTCCAGGAATAAATATATATACATAATGTATACAAGACACATCAGTAGGCTATTAGAAGAAACAAGATGAGCATAGAGACAATGCTTTGCCTCTGGAATAAGCTAAAAATGATTTTGGCTGTTTACATGTACAAAAGGGAAACCTGGATTCATCTTGAATGCCTTTAGCTCCTTTAAGAAAACTGCTCAAAGTACGCATGCATTGCTTTGTTCAGATACAAGTTGTTTTAGCTAATATGTGGCTCAGTCAGACAGTGCAACATCCAGCAATAACCTCCACATGCTGTTCGCTGGATAGCAGGCTTTCAAATAGCTTACTCCAAACGGATTGTGAACATTTTGCTTGCAGCCAGCCTGCTCATAAGAAACACATCTTTCCAGATAAGAAATACCTTCATGTTTCAAGAGGCAACTGATGTGTGGCATGAAGTGTGATATGACAATAATGGAAAAAGGGTTGCTGTTGAATTTGATAAAGGGGTAAAGTACAATAACAGGTTTTTATTCCCTTTAATTTAAAAGACGTATTTCTAAATCCTGTTGATGCTGTCACTGTTCATTGACCCGATCCTTCCATTAGCTTTTAGGTCCCTCCCTCTTTTGCTACCCCTGTGAGGGGATCTAATTATAAGGGAATCTTGTGGGCACACCAGAGAGGCCATGGGAATATATATAGAACATCCTTGGCCTAAAACCGTATTTTCAAAATGTGAGTATGTTTCTCTATAGTTACTCCATGATAAAACAGATCAGCTTGCATCTTGGAATAGTGTACAGTTGTCACCAGTAATAGCTGGACAAAGTAGTCTTGATCACTGAGGATTCATCCACTTGCCTTTCTGGTTGAGAGGGAATCTACATGCTGAAACTGGAGTAAACAGAAGAAACTATGGTGGGGTTCAGCAAGGCCATGGGTAAGCATGAACAAGACCATGGATAGTGCAGCAGGAACATGAACCACAACAGGATCCTGGCTGGGCAGTAAGAATGTGGGCAGAGATAGCAGAATTCCTGAAGCATTTGGCTTAATTTTATAGGGATAAAAATGTTTGAGCATACATAGTTCTGAAAATAAATTTTATTTTATTCATTGTCACATTGTATTTTGATTTGAACATTATTCTAGATATTTATTGTGGTGCTATTTTGATAGGACACTCACACCATCAATATCTTTGTTAATTCTCAGGCTGCATTCATGAATTTACTTTCTGATTTCCTATTCTGACAAATATTATATGTGAGAAACTAGATTACGAACATAACTAAAGACTCTTTTGATGAATCGTTGAATCTCGACAGTGTGGAAACCGCTATTCAACCCATCGAGACCACACTGATCCTCCAAAGAGTATCCTATCCAGATCCAACCAACATAACCATGCATTTCCCATGGCTAACTCACCCAGCCTGCATATCCTTGGTCATAGAGTCATAGAGATGTACAGCATGAAAACAGATCTTTCGGTCCAACCCGTCCATGCCGACCAGATATCCCAACCCAATCTAGTCGCACCTGCCAGCACCCGGCCCATATCCCTCCAAACCCTTCCTATTCATATACCCATCCAGATACCTTTTAAATGTTGCAATTGTACCAGCCTCCACCAGTCCCTCAGGCAGCTCATTCCATTCACGTACCACTCTCTGTGTGAAAACCTTGCCCCTTAGGTCTCTTTTATATCTTTCCCCTCTCACCCTAAACCTATGCTCTATACTTCTGGACTCCTCGACCCCAGGGAAAAGACTTTGCCTATTTACCCTATCCACACCCCTCATAATTTTGTAAACTTCTATAAGGTCACCCCTCAGCCTCCGACGCTCCAGGGAAAACAGCCCTAGCCTGTTCAGCCTCTCCCTATAGCTCAAATCCTCCAACCTGGCAACATCCTTGTAAATCTTTTCTGAACCCTTTCAAGTTTCACATCTTTCTGATAGGAAGGAGACCAGAATTGCACGCAATATTCCAACAGTAGCCTAACCAATGTCCTGTATAGCTGCAACATGACCTCCCAACTCCTGTACTCAATACTCTGACTAATGAAAGAGTACCAAATGCCTTCTTCACTATCCTATCTGCCTGCGACTCCACTTTCAAGGAGCTATGAACCTGCACTCCAAGGTCTCTTTGTGCAGCAGCACTCCCTAGGACCTTACCATTAAATATATAAGTCCTGCTAAGATTTGCTTTCCCAAATGCAGCACCTCGCATATATCTGAATTGATCACTGGGCAACAATTTCCGATTGCCAATCCACCTAAGCTACACATCTTTGGACCATGGGAGGAAACCGAAGCACCGAGAGGAAACCCACATAGACGTGGGGAGAATGTGCAAACTGCATATAGTCAGTTGGCTGAGGGTGGAATCAAATGCAGGTTCCTGGAACTGAGAGGCAGCAGGGCTAATCACCGAGCCACCTTTGTGAGAAACATGAGATTTGAGTATAGCAGGAAGGGAAATTCAGGATAAATCAGAACTACCTATGTTTTGTACATGGAATGAATGACCAGGTGGGTTGCATTGAGCTGAGGAATTCCTGTTTGTCCCTTCTCCCTTCCCGTCATCACATATACCCTTTCCTTTTCAGTGAGATTCTGATTCACAGCTCCTGCTGCCCTTCCTCACTGTCACTATCTGCTGGGCCCATTACAAATTTCTGTTGCCATTTTAAATGTGAAGTTGTCTCATGCCTCATGCAGAAATGTTAGCTCTCTGGACTCTAAAAAATGAATTTCAGTATGATAAAAATACAGAAAAAAAAATCAAGAAATGTTTCATCCTTAAGATGAATCAGTCAGTCCAAATGTCTGCAGAGGCTGGGAGGAGGGTGGTGTGAGGAGTTTTAACCTGGCGTACTGCATGAATTAGGATGTGATTGGGAGTTTAATTCCAACAAAAATATGATGATATCAGGAAGCTGGCTCATATCCATTTATCTGCCCATTTCATATTAGCACTTTAAGCTGCTTTCATCGGGAACTCGATAGTCTTTAGTATTTCACTAACTACTTGTGAAAGAGTTTATGCATATTACTTGTGCTGAGAACTTACTTCAAATGCAATGAGGGCTTCCATCCATTCTTTGGAGGTCTGATTCATCAGATCAGAATGAACTTTTTGTGTTGGATAAGATTGGCCTTCTAATGAGGACAATTATGAGCTGCAGTCCCAGCAACCAGCCAGGAGGGGCAGCACCATCTTCTGTTCACAAACCTGCAACTCCATAGGAGAAAGATCGGCTCGAGAGTTTCCTAGCCAACACACAGGCTCAACAGACTGAGGATGAACTTTCTCGACAGGTCAGAATCCCAGTGTCTCAGGAAGCTCAGAGAGTCATGCCAGATACTGAGAAATATTTGCACTCTGCAGGAACTAGGCTTGTTGCCAAGTGGAACATGTGAATACATTTTACCAATGATATCAAAGTCACAACTAATCTTTATTTCTTTGTCACTGCATAATTCATGGTCACTGTAGGGATCATTTGCAGGATTTCACAATTATCTACCCAAGACTGATCGCTGAGAGCTTGTTCGCCAGACTAGATACTGTTATCAACTCTGCCCATGATGATGTCAATTACAACGAGTGCATACTTAGGTTTACAGCTCTTATTGGCATCCAAAAAACTCAGGGGTATCATTCACTACGCATGTGCAATTCACAGCCCCAGATCACCCAGAAGCAGTAACTATTACAAGATAACTAACCACTACCCAACATGCAGTTAGTAGACGAGAGTTGCCATGATATTTTGTCGAGTAGTCTATCCACCTTGAACTCTTTATATAATGAAACAGAGTTACTCGCTGACTGCTCAGAGATAACCTGGAATCAATACCATTACCATCACAGAATGCCTGCTAACAACATCCTAGTGTTTGCCATTAACCAGAAACTCAACTGGACTTGCCATACAAACATAGTAGCTACAAGAGTAGGTTAGAGGATAGGAATACTATAGCGAGTAGCTCATCTCCTGATTCCCTAAAGCTTGTCCACCATCTGAAAGGCACAAATTAGGAGTGTGATGAAATACTCCCCAGTTATCTGGATGGGTGCAGTTCCAACAACACTCAAGAAGCCTGATGCTATCCAGGTCAAAGCACCCAACTCTATTGGCACAAGATCCACAGACACCATAAATGTTCAGTAGCAATAGTGGGTTCCATCTCCAAGTTGCACTGCAGAAATTTATCAAGTTTCCTTAGACAGCACCATCCAAACTTACAACCACTTCCATCTAGAAAGACAAAGGCAGCAGATAAATTGAAGCATATTGCATATTCCCTCTCTAAGCCACTCACCAACCTGACTTGGAAATATATCGCCATTCCTTCAGTGTCACTAGGACAAAATCCTGGAATTTCTTCCCTCTGAGCTCTTTACATACATCTACACCAGATAGATTGCAGTGTTTCAAGAAGGCAGTTCATCATCACCTTCTCAAGGGCACCCAGGGATTGACAATAAATACTGGCTCACCAGCAATGCCTGTATTCCATGAATGAATAAACAGAAAAATTAAAATGTGGATGTTGATACTGCCAGATGTCTAGAATGGCGATAGTCAGCAGCATTTAACACAACATTTCACAGCTGAGAGATTTGGACCTGAGACAGAAAATAAAGCAATGAGCACAAAGCCTCAACCATTGCTGGTTCCATTGCTGCCATTTAATAATAGGTTTTCGGTAATCTCCAGATTACTAACTGACCTACAAGCAAATTGGCAAGGGTCAACAAGATCAAAGGTAAACATGTGGCTTAAAGATTGAGAGAAATCGGGTTGAAGTCATGGGACATTGGCACCAGCACGGAGTATGGAGGCAGCTGTTCTGATGGAACAGGCTCCACCTGAATCACGCTGGAACCAGAGGCCTGGTGAATTATATGACTAGGGCTATGAATCGGGCTTTAAACTAAATAGATGTAAATAGGACAGAGAGTATTAAAACTTCAGATGAAGGGACAGTTATGAGAAGGAGGCAGTCAACGCAGGACTGAGGGTGATGAACTTAAATGCAAGAAATATACAAAACAAGGTAAATGAGTTTGTAGAGCAGATTGAAACTGGCAGACACAACATTAAGGGTATCACAGTGATGTGGTTGCAATGTTTCGGGGCTGGAAATGAAATATCCAAGGATTCAAGTCCCATTGAAAGAAGATGCAGATGGACAAAGGAGGCGGGTTTGCCTTTTCGGTAAGAAATGAAATTAAATCAATAGCAACAAATGATACAAAGTCAGAAGGCGTGGAATCTGTGTGGGTAGAGTTGATGGACCACAAGGAGAAAAGAACCTGATGGGAGTTGTGTACAGGCCTCCTCGCAATAGCCAGGACATAGGAAGAAAATAAATCAGGAAATAGAAAAAGCATGTAAGAAAAGCACTATTACAATAATCAAGGGGGACTTCAACATGCAAGTGAACCAGGAAGATCAGGTTGGTAGTGGATCTCAAGAAAATGAATTTGTGAAATGTCCATAAGCTGGTTTTCTGGAGCAGCTTGTGTTAGAACCCAAAAGGGAACAGGTAATGTTGGATTTAATAATATGAAATGAGACAGACTTAAGTCGAAGGAATCTCTAGGCGACAGTGAGCATAAACTGATAGAATTCATGCTGCAGTTTGAGAGGGCGAAGCAAGAATCAGATTTAAGGGCATTACAATTGAATAAAAGGTAATTATAAAATCATGAGGGAGGAGCTGGACAGAGTTGATTGGAAAGGGAGCCCAGCAGGGAAGACATGGAGCTGCAATCGCAGGAATTTCTGGGAGTAATTCAGGAGGTAGAGCAAAAATTAATTCTAAGGATGAAGAAACATACCAGTGGAAGGACAAGGCAACCATAGCTGACCAGGGAACTCAGGGACAGTGTAAAAACAAAAAAAAACATATGATGTTGTGACAAGTGGGAAACCAGAGGATTAAGAAGCCTTTAAAAATCAGTAGTAGAGGACAACTAAAAAGCAATAAGAAGGGAGAAAATTAAATATAACAGTTGGCTAGCTGGAGATTGTGAGAGTATTTTTAGATATCTAATAGCTAAGACAGAGAGAGGAAGATTGGATGTTGGACCGTTGGAAAATGAGGCTGGCAAAGTAATAATGGGGAACAAAGAAATGGTGGAACTAAGTAGGTATTTTGTACCAACTTTCACAATGGAAGACATCAACAGGATACAAGAACTTCAAGAGAGTCAGGAGATAGAAGTGAGTGTAGTAGTCGATAAAGCATGAAGCTGGAAAATGCACAGCAGCTCAAGCAGCATCAGAAGAGCATGACAGTCAATGTTTCGGGCAGGACTTCAGCAGGACTAGGGTCACTAGGGATGACAAATAAATAGGGAGAGGGGTGTGGGGCTAGGTGAAAGGTAGATGGGATGATGATAGGTGGATTCAGCTAGGAGGTGAATGAGACTGGTTATTGGGAAGAGTGGAGCGGATAGGTGGGAAGGAAGATGGACAGGTTAGGTCAGGTCAAGGGGACTAGGTGGAAGAGGAGAGATGGACCTGAGATGAGGAGGAAGGGAGATTTGGAAGCTGGTGAATTCTATGTTGAGGCCATAAGGTATTAAGCTCCTGAGGAAGGAGATGAGACGTTCTTCCTCCAGTTTGCATGTGGCCTTATTTTGATGGTGGAGGAGGCCAAGGATGAACATGTTGTTGAGGGAGTGGGAGGGGGTGTTGAAATGACTGGCAACTGGGGGGTGGGGCTGATTGGAGTGTGCGGACCATAGTTCTTCCCTGTACTGGTCCCCGAGTTTGCACTCAGTCTCTCCGATGTAGAGGAGACCACGTCGAGAGCAATGGATGCAATAAATCAGGTTAGAGGAAATGCAGGTGAATCTCTGCTGGATTTGGAATGATTCTTTGGAGCCTTGGATGGAGGTAAGAGGGGAGATGCAGCAGCAGGCATTGCACCTCCTACCGTCACAAATGTGGAGGAGAGCTTGGTGGAGTGTGTGTACCTAACAAGGGAATCACAGAGGGAACAGCCCCTATGGAAAGCAGATGGGGGTGGGGAAGGAGTAGCAAGCCATCGTTAAGGAGAAGGTGCAGGGGAAGCTGAGAGGTCTGAAGGTGAATAAATCACATACACTGGATGAACTAAACCACAGAGTCTCAAGGAGATAGCTGAGGAGATAGTAGAGGCATTGGTGGTGATCTTTCAGCAATCAGTGGAGTCAGGGACGGTCCCAGAGGACTGGAAAATAGTTAATGTAACAGCACATTTTAATAAGAGAGAGATGCAGAAGACAGGTAACTATAGGCTGGTTAGTCTGACCTCAGTTGTTGGTAAGATTTGAGAAAGTGAGGACTGCTGATGCTGGAGATCAGAGTCAAGAGTGTGTGGTGCTGGAAAAGCACAGCAGATCAGGCAGCATCCGAGGAGCAGGAGAATTGATATTTCGGGCAGGAGTCTGATGAAGGATTCCACACCACACACTCTTGGTAAGGTTTGGAGAGTCCTGTTTGAGATGAAATTTTGAGTACTTGAAAGTGCTGAGTCAGCATGGTTTTGTCAAGAAGAGGCCATGCTCAACAAGTTAGAATTCTTTGAGGTGGTAATGGACAAGTTTGACAAAGGAGAGCCAGTGGACATGATCTATGATGCCACACAGGTGCCTGTTAAATAAGAAAAGAGTTCATGGTGTTAAGGGCAAGATACTGGCTTGGATAGATGATTGGCTGACTGATAGAGGTAGAGGGGATAATGGGATCTTTTTCAGGATAACAGCCAGTGACTAGTGGAATTCTGCAAGGAATTCTGTGTCGGGATCACAACTATTTATGCAATAAATTAATGACGTGAATGAAGAAACTAAGGGAGTTTTTGTCAAACCTGCAGCTGACACAAAGGGCAGAAATGTACTGCTGAAGCTGTATAACGCTTTGGTCAGACCACATTTGGAATATTGTGAGAGTTCTGAGCCCCATATCTAAGGAAGCATGTACTGGCATTTGAAAGAATGACAGGAGGGTTATAAGGATGTTCCCAGGGATGAAGAGCTGGTTGAGGACTCTGGGTCTGTATTTGATGGAGTTTAGAAGGAGGTGGAAGGATCTCATTGGAAAACTTGTAGAATGCTGAAAGGCCTGGATGGAGCACAGCTTTGGACTGAAGGAGCGACCATTTAGATTTGAGATGAGGAGGCATTTTTTTCAGCCAGAGGGTGGCGAATCTGTGGAACATTTTGCTGCAGAGGCCAAATCATTGAGCATTTTTAAGACAGAATTATAGGGTTCTTTATTAGTAAGGGGATCAAGTATTACAGGGAGAAGGCAGGAGAATAGGGTTGAGAAACAAATCAGCCATGATTGAATTCTACTCCTATGTCTTATGGTCTTAAAGAGAAAGATGAGGAAGAGGAGAAAGAGGATGATGTGGAAGGGGGCTTGGACAAGTTCACCTGAGAGGTGCACAATGTTGGCTGGAGCTCATAGGATAATCATAATTCCCTTTATGCACCCATCAAACAACCACATGCAAAAGTCATGTTTTTGTGTCTATCCCCCTTCAATCCCCACTAATACAAAGCAGTCCTGCATACAACAAAGCTCTCCTTTCACATCCCCATTACACAATGTCAATTCAAGTTCTCCTATTCATCATCTCTCAACTGAAAAGACAACCAACCAGCAGCCAAGAAGGGATGCAAATGAATAATATCGAAATAAGTAACCGTGTATCAAATATATACAGAAACTTAATAATCTAACATTGTACAGAACATCAATCTGCATATCCTTGTGCAACAGCAAACCTATACTCTTCCTTTTCCTTGCAATTCCATGGATGGCACCCTCTTCTGACTTCAACAGCGTTACAAACAGACTGTTCAAATCCTTGCTCTGAAGGCCAGGAATCTATTGGCTGTTTGACCTCTAGAGGCCATCAGAGGTGAGGCCCCCAGCATAGGCTGCTTCACCTGACCCTGTGCAGAAGCAAACCTAGTCAGTGGAATGCAACGCAATTGGCTGACTAAGGTGGGAGCAGTGGGTGAGATATGGAGTACTCATAGACCCAACTTTCTTGTCTCCTTTCACTGTCATATCTTTCAGGGCCCAGTCTCACATCCCTCCCAGTAACGTACTGGGGAATGTTTTGCTGCAGATTCGTGAGCTTTGAAAGTCTGGATTCTGCATCCTGTTTAAAGAGGCACTCATTGTGTGCAAGCCTAAGTACACTTGTGCCTCAACATTAAAATCTATACAAATACCTTTAAGGAGGAGTTAATGGTCTCACTGAAAGCTCCTAAGTGATAACTCTAGTTTTGTGCTTGGAATCAACAATACTGACAAAAATTGAAAATAGACATTGACAAACAAACTGACATTTCTGGAGCAAGACAAGGAAGAGTTATTGTTTTAGTTCATCATCATGGGAAAGTGAATATAATTATTGTTATTGGGCCTGATGTACTGAAACCAACCTTAGTTCAAGTCTCATTTTGCTCATACTTTTGTGTTGTCCCTTAGCGTACATAAAGACCAAATTAGATTTAATATTCAGTTTATTTTCTCAAGAGTAATTTTCAGTTTGAGTGTAATTGTTAAATTTGCGATATTGATTCAGCTGCCCATTAAGTGTTTTTTTTTATTTTGATTGACTGAATTAGAAATATTATATAACAGGTGAATTGACTAGCTGTGTTCATTTTGTACAACACAAAGTGAAAATTATCCCCAATCAATTAATGTTTCTCCTTTTACTTGGCATTTGTAATAAGTCTGCGTGTGTATTATTTGGAAGGTATTAACATGTACATTTTTTTTAATTCTTGCTTTTTAAGTTCATGAAATTTTTAAAGGTATCAGCAAATTTTTAGGACCAACATTTCCTTTACATAATTTAATTCAATACCAATTTTGTAGAAATTCTAAACTTATTTGTGGAATGAAAGCCAGAAAAAAGATTTATTCAATTCAATGAAACCAAATAAGCTTGAAAAACATGCAGGTAGAGACAACTGTACAAGAATAATGATTTGCAAATCACAGACTCACTGGCAGCAAGGATGTTACTAACAGAGAAACCAAAGAGTACAAAGGTTGTGATGCTCTATGCAGGCAGTGTAAGAGTATTAGGCACCCTTAGAAAAACCTTCAACCTTTTGGAAACTCCCAAAATTAATGTTTCTAAGTGAATATTGTGTATTTGTATGAAGAAAAATGCTGTTTATAATTACAGGTTTAGTTTGCATGGAAATAGGAGAACACTCCAATTGTACAGGAGCATTGTCCCGCACTTATTTCAGAATGTACAATATACTGAGTAAAATGGCTAACATGGTGAAACACTGTACATTCCCTCAACAGTTACAAAAGGATTTTAAACACAATTCCGCACGCTCCAATTGCTGAAGCCTGCTTGCTGATTTATTGCATGAACAGATGATTTTGTTTCTTTGGTGCACTTGAGTTTTGCCATTCCAAATGAACACTATTCCTTGGCTTTACCTGGCATTTTTGGAAATATGGTCTGTACAAGAGACAGAATTTAAGTGAAAGGCAACAACAGATATACAGGAGTCAGAGAAGCAGAATTCTAGGCTGATCTGTGAGCCTTTACGTGATGTGGTGAAGGTAATAACCACAACTCTGTTTTCATTCAAAAGGGTTATTAGATATAATCAAATATTATTCACTGAGAAACTTAGCTGATTTGTGCTGTCTCCACAAATACAATTAATCAACGTGGTAATATCTTAAGAGTAATCTCTGAAAAAAAACTTTAGGTTAGGTTAATTTGAAGAGCAGCACATCTTTGCTGGCTAAAGTGTTCTATAAATTAGATTATTGATCAATGGACTCTTAATCCCCTTTGCATTGTTCATACATAATGTTTACTTTGGGGTTAATATGAGCCTACAAAGCTTTTACAATTCCAGCTGAATGTTTTTTCTCCCCCTGTACTGTGAGATTTAGGGTGGCATACACTTTAAAGCAGTCTCTTCCAACAAGGAAAGAAATGTAAAACTTAGTATTGCTGCGGTTTGCTCAATAAATTTGTTGCTATTTTGTAATTCTCTCATTAAGCATTCAAAAAATGTCCACTTCTGCTTTGCATTCCCTTTTATTTCAACTAGAACGGATAGGGGAAAAGCTGCAGTGATTTATCTTAACCAGCATTTTAACTGTGGCTTGCTTCTTTGTTTCTTTAAGTTTCTTCAAAGAATCATAGAACCCCTACAGTGTGGAAGCAGGCTATTTGTCCATCAAGTCCACACCGACCCCCAAAGAGATCCTTTCCAGACCCAGACCCTGACCCTATCCCTGTAACTTTGCATTTAACATGGTTAACTCGATTCACACACAGCCGCCCAAGGCTAGAATGGAATTTGGGGTCCTGGCGCTGTTAGGCAGCAGTACTAACCACTGAGTCACATGTGCTGCTTTTAGTGGCAACTCACAGCTCTGTAGATACATGTCTCTCTTTGTGTGAAGCTGTGCTTTCATACAGCTCTGCAACACTCAAATCAGTTTCACTTCTAAGACCCGTGCACTGAATGCACAACACTGCGGTGTGTTCGACATGAAGTTTTTATTGAAGTGGACCCAAGATATTGGCTGAAAGATGTCACAAACCGTACTGAGTTCTTCGAGAAGGTGACCACACCAGTGGATGAGGGTAAAGCCATTGATGTGGTGTATATGGATTTTAGTAAGGCATTTGATAAGGTTCCACATGGTAGGCTATTGCACAAAATACAGAGGCATGGCATTGGCTAGCTGAAAGAAAACAGAGGGTGGTGGTTGATGGGAAATGTTCACCCTGGAGTTCAGTTACTAGTGGTGTACAGTAAGGATCTGTTTTGGGTTCACTGCTGTTTGTCATTTTTATAAGTGACCTGGATTAGGGTATAAAAGGATGGTTAGTAAATTTGTGGATGACACTAAGATTGGTACAGTTGTGGATAGTGCCAAAGGATGTTGTAGGCTACAGAGGGACATAGATAAGCTGCAGAGCTGGGCTGAGAGATGGCAAATGAGTTTAAGCAGAAAACTGTGAGGTGTTTCGCTTTGGTAGGAGTAACAGGAATGCAGAGTATTGGGCGAATGGTAAGATTCTTGATAGTGTAGATGAGGAGAGAGACTGTGGTGTTAATGTACTTAGATCCCTCAAAGTTGCCACCCAGGTTGATAGGGCTGTTAAGAAGGCATAAGGTGTGTTAAGTTTCATTACTAGAGGGATCAAGTTTCGGAACGATGTGGTAATGCTGCAGCTGTACAAAATTCTGGTGCGGCCGCACTTGGAATATTGCGTGCGATTCTGATCACTGCATTACAGGAGGGATGTGGAAGGTTTGGAAAGGGTTCAGAGGAGATTTATTAGGATGTTGCCTAGTATGGACGGACGGTCTTACGAGGAAAGGTTGAGGGACTTGAGGCTGTTTTTGTTAGAGAGAAGGAGGTAGAGAGGAGACTTAATTGAGACATGTAAGATAATCAGAGGGTTGGATCGGGTGGATAGTGAGAGCCTTTTTCCTAGGATGGTGATTAATAGAACGAGGGGACATAGCTTTAAATTGAGGGGTGATAGATATAGGACAGATGTAAGAGGTAGTTTCTTTACTCAGAGAAGTAGGGGCGCGGAATGCCCTGCCTGCAACAGTTGCAGACTTGCCAACTTTACGGGCCTTTAATTGGTCATTGGATTGGCATATGGACGAGAATGGAACCGTGTAGGTTAGATGGGCTTCAGATTTGTTTCACAGGGCGGCGCAACATTGCGGGCAGAAGAGCCTGTACTGTGATGTAATGTTTATGTTCTAAAGTGTGTGCGCCTCATGGTAGAGGTCACATGACGACAACAGCAAAAGAAGGATATTTGTACATCATTGCATTTCAATCCAAACAAGTTTCATCTCAACTATTAATGATGGTCTTCCGCATCTCCACAGCAACACTGTCTTCTCCAACTCAGGCCATGATGTTGTCTCATCCTAATTTCTGCACACCCAACCTCAAGGGTTTTGAGACAGAATAAAAATACTGTCCTGGTGTTAAACACGACTGAACTTCTGACCAAATTTGGTTCTGCACCTCTTTTTAGTCTCACCCATCCACACCTTTAGCCTTCTCAGAAATATCAGGGCTATTTTGTTTGATTCAGTTTTGTGTTTATTGATTAATTGTAGTTAAAACTATTTGAACACCAGCTTTTTTCCTGTAAGTGATTGTTCATTGTTACAAAATGATTTTCCAGATTACTGAATGAGTGGCTGCTGGATATTAATGCAAGAATCTTTAATTACAGCTGCTTGCACCAGAGTGTTATTTATATCTAACCAGTCTGTTGTACCAATAATTATCTGATTTGATAGAGAGGAAACAGCCCTAATATGTGGGACAAAAAACATTAATTATAAATTTAATTATATTTAGCACACAGTGAAGCAAGGTCAACTCATGCATTACTATTATAGCATAAGTCACAGAGAGGCTAGAATGTGATGTTAGAGATAGAGGACAGTGCCTGAAAGGCCAAGGTAAGATCTTGAGCTGAAATGCTGACTTAGCCTGCAATAAGCATAGGTCACTACCTTGGCACATGAATTGAAGTCATTGCTGGAACTTCAGTTTGAACAAAGAACAAAGTACAGCACAAGAGCAGGTCCTTTGGCTTACTGCAACCACACAGATACACGTGTGTGATTTTTAACCCGATACACAATGTCCTTCTAAACTAACAACCTTCTGCCTCTATGCAGTCTGCATATTCCCTGCTTATTCATATATCCATCAAGATAACTCTTAAATATTGCTGTTGCATCTGCTTCTTCCACCTCTGGCAGTGCATTCCAAATACCCTCTGTGTAAAACTTCTCTCTCACGTCTCTTTCAAAATTACCCCCCTTTACCTTAAACCTATGTCCCCAAATTATTGAAATTTCAAACTTGGGAAAGAGATTCTGACTTTCCATTTGATCCATGCCTCCCATAATTTTGTACATTTCAACCAGGTTTCCCCTCTTCCTTCAACATTCAAGTGAAAATAGAACAAGTTTGTACAATATCTCGTCATAGCTAACACACTCCAACTAGGCAAACTAAAAAAAATTTCTGTACCTTCTCCAATGTAATCCGAATTGTACACAATACAGCTCTAACATGACTGGCCAATTTTTATACAGTACGCCCAGACTGAGGAAGGCAAAATTGCCATGTGCCTTCTTGACCATCTTATCCACTTCTGTTGCCACTTTCAGGGAACAGTGAACCTGTACACCTAGATCCCTTTATATGTTGATGCTAATAAGGATACTGCCATTTATTGTATGCTTCCCTCCTGCAATAGATAGAGTCATAGAGTCATAGAGATATACAGCACGGAAACAGACCCTTCGGTCCAACTCGCCCATGCCGACTAGATATCCCAACCTAATCTAGTCCCACTTGCCAGCATCCGGCCCATATCCCTCTAAACCATTCCTATTCATATACCCATCCAGATGACTTTTAAATGTTGCAACTGTACTAGCCTCCACCACTTTCTCTGGCAGCTCATTCCATGCACGTACCATCCTTTGCGTGAAAAAGTTGCCCCTTAGTTCTGGACTTCCCCCAGTCTATTTATCATATCCATGCCCCTCATGATTTTATAAACCTCTATAAGGTCATCCCTCAACCTCCAACGCTTCAGGGAAAATAGCCCCAGCCTATTCAGCCTCTCCCTATAGCTCAAATCCTACAAACCTGGCAACATCCTTTTAAATCTTTTCTGAACCCTTTCAAGTTTCACAATAATCCTACCAATAGAAAGGAGACCAGAATTGCACACAGTATTCCAAAAGTGGACTTAAAGAAACTTTTCTTATGTAGCTCATATATGAGTCATTGAGCACAGAAATAGACCCCTAACTCGTCCATGCTGACCAATTGTCCAAAACTAAACTAGCCCACCATGCTAGCATTTGACACATATTCCTCTAAACATTTCCTATTCATGTACCTTTCCAAATGCCTTTTAAAAGTTAAAACTGTACCTGGACCCACGACTTCTTCTGGTAGCTCAATTGACATATGAACCACCTTCTGTGTGAAAACATTGACTTGTGTGATCATATAGGCTATGTTTTTATAATTTCTTATGGTCTTAGGCAGAGCAGTTGCTGTACCAAGCTGAGATGCATCCCGATAGAATGCTTTCTATGGTGCATCTGTTTGTATGCTTTTTTCTGTTAATCATCTCCAGTGAGTTCTATCACCTCCAGTGGGCAGCACGGTGGCACAGTGGTTAGCACTGCTGCCTCACAGCGCCAGAGACCCGGGTTCAATTCTTGACTCAGGTGACTGACTGTGTGAAGTTTGCACATTCTCCCCGTGTCTGTGTGGGTTTCCTCCGGGTGCTCCGGTTTCCTCCCACAGTCCAAAGATGTGCAGGTCAGGTGAATTGGCCATGCTAAATTGCCCGTAGTGTTAGGTAAAGGGGTAAATGTAGGGGTATGGGTAGGTTACGCTTCGGCGGGTCGGTGTGGACTTGTTGGGCTGAAGGGCTTGTTTCCACACTGTAAGTAATCTAATTTCACCTGTGATCTGTATGCCCTTGTACATTCTGAACTATATGCAAAACAGAACTTTTCACTGTACTTGGGTACATTTCACAACAATAAATCAAATCATTCATCTCGGGGATCAGTCAAGTGAACTGTCTCTGAACTGCTTCCAACGCATTCATGTCCTTCCTCACAAATAGGCAACCAAAACTACAGTGTACTCTAGCTGTGGTCCCATCAGTGCCTGAGCAAAATATTCCTACTCTTAAATTACTCTTGCAGTAAACACAAACAAACCATTTATCATGCTAATTATTTACTGTATCTGCACACTGAGATTAAACTGAGACACCCAGATGTATTTTACATTATTGCAATTTTAAAATTTACTTTTCTATTCTTCCTGCTAAAGGAACTAGATCAAAATATCCCACATACTTCATGTACATCATTTTGCCCACTCAGTTAAACTAAACTCCTTATATACATCATCCTATCAATTTTTACTTTGCCATCTATTGAGTCATACAAATGATGCAAATTATTCAGTCAACACTTTCAGAAACACCATGTATTTCCTCTTGCACAGCACTTCATAGTTGCTAGCATTAACATTTCTCTGCTATTGTTTGGCCAATTCATCTTATGATCTGGATGTAAGGTTGCTCAAAACTTGCCACCATCTTATGACTTAAGATTACCTTCAAACTTGACCAGCCATTTCTGCTTCCAAGTGATATTTGCAAACTGGAAACAGTACAGCCCCAAGCACTGAATCTTGAGGCAAGTAACTCTTTCCAGTGTGATTTAACTCTTCTGATAAAGCATTATTTTTGACTCCAGCTAACCATTCCTACAATGTTCCCTTAGAATCCTGCAGTTTGATTTTAACACAAGCCTGTAACATGGAACATCAAGATCAATCTTTTCTGTTTAGTTTCTATTAACACATGCTGAACATACAAGAGAGAGGATAAATAGGTCGACAGTGCAACACAGAAGACAAAATAAAATCAAATAAAAGTGACTTTTAGTTGACTAGATACATAATGACTTTCCTAATTATGTGACTTTCATAAAAGCTACCAAGTGGAAACACCCATTTAGTCCAACTATTCTCTGAAGTTTACCAATCAACACTTGTAAAGTATTTTTTTTTGGAAAGCTTACAGTTCTGAAAGCACAAAGATTGCACAATTATTAGCAAGAGGATACATTGCAAGGAAATACAATCCATTATGTATCTGTTCGGCATGTCCCGTATATTACGGCTGGGATTGAAAACACAAAAATCAAAGCTAAAAGTTTATTGAAAATCCAAATGTTTTACTATTTCCAAGAGACAAAATTGGACTTGACGACCACACAGGCCCAATTTAGTACTGTGTAGTATTTTAAAACCATTTTCCGCTGGGGTGGTGCGGGGGTTGGGGGGGGGTGGGGGGGGTGGTGAAGAAGGGGTTCACTATTGGAGGAATAAAATAGGAAGCCCACAGATAAGTTTCCTTACTCTACGATCAACAAAACCCAACATTTTGCAATATCTTCCAGAAGTACATCGAGTTCAAAACAAATCTCTGAATAAACACCCCAGCAGCACAAATATCATGCAACTGATGATGGGCTCTGGTTTACTCTCTCCACCGCCACAACATTATGATGCAGGGGAATGTACCCCTGACCACGTGACTTGTAATTCGAGAACGATCAACTTGCGACAAACAAGACAACCCAGCCGCTGCCACCATCTTGTTTTGACGCATCTTTTAAAAAAAAGTGTTTTTCAATCAAGTTACATAAGGAAACTGGGGACAAATGCAGTAACATATTTCATATGAGAGCTCTTATCATTTGTCAAGGGTGGTCTCTGCAGCATAAAATTTATTATATAAGTAACATTATCACCTTATAATTAATTTAGTTGACTTTGTACAAAAGTGTTTTGGGGAGAGCAGATGAAGCATTATGTTACATGATAACAATAATGTATTACTGTGGTTAACTGTATGGACTATATATTTGAAATGTTTTAAAAAAACTTGATTAATTAGGTAATTGTAAGCATACGTTCTTGATATAATATGTTTAATACTTTACTACTGTTCTCTGTTTCAAGAGCTTTAATATTTTAATGCAACTGATGACACTCGAGAAATCTCAAAGCACTTCACGAACAATTTGTTGACAACAAGATCATAAGCATCATCTAATTATTTCATTACTAAATGATTAATGCTATTTTCTGTTTGTTATGCATAAAGCAATGTTGTTTATTAACTATTTGTATTCCAATTTGCTACCCACAACATCAAATGCTGAAGTATTGTTTAAGTTTAAGCTGTGGTTGTTATGGTTTGCAGTCAACATATAGATGTCATTTATATGACTTTCTGGTATGGCAAGGAAGGCTTCACTCAGTAGTTCTGCATTCTCATTGAATTTGAGCTCACTTTACCAATTTCCAATCTGAACTTGTTACTAAAGGTCACTCAGCGCCTCAACTGGATAGCAGTATCAGGTACTTTCACAATTACATTCATCACCAACAAATTAAGATAATACAATCCAGTTAAGGGTGAATTTCAGTCATTGATATTTTTAATCAACCTGTTCAGAGATGTTATGACACACCTCTGGAGCAGATGGGACTTGAATATAGGACTCCCAGCAAAGGGGTATGGACACTATCACTGTTCAACAAGGGCCCTTTTTATAAAAACATGCCCTGTAACAGAATCAACTGCTATATTCTGCTGAATCTCAGGATGGAAAACGGGACTGATTTTTTCTGTTCTTAGTACAGATTCCAGCATCTGCAGTAATTTGTCCTAAATTGAAAAAAGGACTTCAGTTCGTCAGTCTGACAATCTCCCAAATAAACAATCACCATAGGAAATGACATCACCAACGCAAGGAAATCTAAACACATAAATGAAAAGTGGGCCATAACACCAGTGCTTCACCAGAGGCTCACTGATGATGTTACCTACTATGGTAACAAAATGTCTGAAAACAAACCTTCCAGCTCAGTGAACAAACTTACATCCAGAACAATTTCTGTTGACTTGAATTGCAATTATTTTTAATAAACCCATTTAGACATGCTGTGGCAGGCATTTGAGGTGGGTGGGACTTGAACCTGGGCTTTCTAGCTCAGAGGTAAGAACATTACCATTGTGCCACGACACACTTGAATTGTAGTCATAGATATTTTCTAATCAACTTATTCAGAGATGTTATTACATAGCAGGTGGAACTTGAACCCAGCCCTCCTGGCTCAGAGATAGGGACATGACCACTGCACCACAACAGTCCCTACTAAAGTATAGCTATACACTGAATTACATTTGTGATCTTTATAATATTATTTCTTAAATAATTGTCATAAGCATTTGTTATTCAAATTGTTTTGTAACCCTGGCAATCTCCATTCCTGATACAGGACTCCAGCCCGAAACGTTGACTCTCCTGCTCCTCGGATGCTGCCTGACCTGCTGTGCTTTTCCAGCAACACACTCTCAACTCTGATCTCCAGCATCTGCAGATCTCACTGCCTCCTAATAGCTTAGTACAGTCAGTTCTTCTATAACACAATAATTGTGTTCTTGTGCAACCCTTCATTACAGAAAAATCGCTATGAGAAAAAGCACTTAAAGTGTTGACACTCTAATCGCATTACAGCCAACGTCTGTTTTAAAAGTTCATGTTGTAAAAATAGCATTCCCAACGTGTCAATCGCGTTACAGCGAATTTGTGGTTCTGAAGCGTGCGTTATAATAGAATGATTTGTACATCAAAACTCAATGTCTAAATTTGAGTAGTGACAATTGTGAATTATATTTAATAAATAGCTGTTATTCTCTGATTTCCATATGGTTTGGTAGAACACATAAATAAATTCACTTAATAACTAATGAATACTCAAATAGGAAATTGTTAAGATGAACTTCAATTCAAACACAATCGAGTGATTTATGGTGTTTCGGCAAACTGAGGCCTAACTGATTCCTATATTTTCTAATCAACTTGCTTAGAGATGTCATTAAAAACCTCAGGAACAGGTGGGACTTGAACAAAGGCTTTCTGCCACACCTGCAGAGATACTGCCAGTACACCACAAATGTCCTTTTCATTCATTCCTGTACATAATCTAATTAGTATCGACAAGTATTTCCTTCCTGAATAGTGACAGATTTATCTGGTTCATTTACATGCACTTATTGTATCCTCAGGTAGGAGGCTAACACTGTAGAAGTCTAGCTGCCACAGAAGTGTGTCACAACATATTTGAATGAGTTGATTAGCAAAAGTATATATATATAAATATATATATGGGCATGTCAGCCTTTTATTTTTGCACTACTGCAGAAAAGTGTTAGTTTAGGTTATGAGCCAAGCAGACTGCGTGGGAGACAGTACCAACAATGAACTAAAGTTTCTGGGTCTGAATGGTTATGGGAATGGGATTATTAGCCTCTGAAATTGGCTTATTTTCCAAGAATGAGAAGCCAGATTGGGCTTGTTCCTTCACTGTGCAGTTGAGATTAGAAATGTGTGTCAGAATTGGTCTTTCCTCATCCATCAGTATTGTGCAGTAGTCCCAACTTAACTGTCACGTTATGTACCAAGACAGAATATTGTCCATGATCAGATAACTGTTTCTTTAAACTATGCCTTGAAACAGTGTTACATTACAAAGTAGAGTGAAGAAGAAGATGGTGTTCTCTGTGAATGCCATTTTACACAACACAGAATGGAGTCACAATAGATGTCAATTTGTGTCTGCTTTTGCAATGGCTGAATGCGAAATATATCATACTGTGTGTAAATGAGCACAATAACACTTTAGCTTCTTCTTTCTGTAGGATTTGTTATCTTTCCCAAAACATTTTTTAAAAAAATGTTTATTGGCATTATATCCCTGGAAACGATGTGTTGGTTCTACATACTGAGCAAATACCTAAGGGCTCATTTTGGTCTTTGATTGGGAAAAAAAAACAAATTTAGGATCTGGATGAAATGTGGGTTATATTTCCCAAATAGAAGGCCAGAAAATGGAATGGACAATTCAATTATCTTTATAATTAGTTGAGAGCAGTAATCGCATGGTGTTAAGTCAGCTGAAGTGGAATGTGAAAGGTCAATGTACGTGTTAAGTGAGCAAAGTCATTAACAAGTGAAGGAATCAGGCTGTAGCCCTATTGAATTGAGTGAGAATGAGAAGAGTCATGTATCATTACTTCTTCCCCACGTATACCTAGCATAACAGACAATGCAGGAGCTGGAAAGGAGTGTTTTCTTCACATCCACAATAAACCAGGAAGAAAGAAGTAATTTCCCAAGAGGACCAATAATCATCCCGAATTGCTCTATTAGGCACACATCTAGCACATGTGGATTTTTTTTCTCTCCCTGTGGTTTCATTATCTTTCTCAAATTCTAGGTTTTCTGCATTCCATAATAATATTAGGTCAAGGAATGCTTTGTCAGAATACTCAGAATATATTTGGAACAGCGTAAAGCAATTTGTAAAATGCACTATGCTGTGACAGCTGTATAGTTTGTCTGCTGATCTACATATTTGTAGCATCTGCGTATTAACTTTTCATGATCAGAATGTAGAGAAAGCAAATGAGAGATGGATTTTATGACAGAAATGTATGTTATTTTTAATTTCTTTAATTTTCTGCAAGTTAAATTCACCATTGCTGGAAACCTAGTCAGAAACTGCACTGGTAGAAGCTCAGGCTAAAGATTAGGCTGCAGAGCTGTATTGTGGAATTTTCACCTTATATTCTTTCTGAGCAAGCTTCTTACCAGAATTGCATGATTAGTGAATTCACGTTTTGATTACAATTGGCTGAGCAAATTCCTTGCTCTAAATGGAGACTATAAATGGGTTAAAGGTCAACCCTTTAGCTCAGTGACAAGAGGTCTACTTCACTGGATTTGTGTTTTGAAAAACCTCTTGTAAGACCATATCTTTTTATATTTCATGTATACAATTATGACATTTCTCAGGCACATCAGTATCTGGGCTAAGACTAATTTGTTATTGTATGCTGCCAGTAGAGTATCATGCTTCGAGTGACTCCAGGGTAAGATGGAGTGCAAACACTCTCAAATCACATCAAATGTTAATGATGATAGTCTGAGTGGTTCTTTCAATTGTACACCACAGCAATCATCTTTTGTTTAGGTACTACTGTATCAGTTGAGAATTTTCCTCCTAATTCCCATTTGATCTGTTTTCTTTTTTGCTGGGTTCCTTAATGTATAATTAATTAAATGATTTTAAGGGCAGTCACTCTCTGGAATTCAGCTCTGCTCTGCATGTTTGAACAAAGGCTCAGGAAAATGGAACCGTAACTAAGCACCAGTAAACAGGGATAGTGCTGAGTAAGTGCTGCTTCACAGTAATGATGCCTTTCATCACTCTGATGCAATGGTGAACTGATGGGTTGGTATGTATGTAACTGGATTTGGTTTGTCCTGCTTATTGGGGATTGGGCATATTTGGGCAATTTTCCATATTTCCAGGCATATGCTTGTGTTGTAACTGTACTGGAACAACTTGGCTAGGAATGCAATTAGTTCTGGAGCACAAGTATTCAATATTATTGGTGCAAGGTTTTCAGAGACTATAGCTTTTGCTGTATCCAAAGGCTGCAGCAATATCTTGGTACCAAATGGGTGCATTCAACTGATTGAAGACTGGTATTTGTAAGATCGTGAACTACTAATCCAGAAATTCAGCTAATGTTTTGGGGACCAGGATTGCAATCCTGTCATGGCAAATGGTGGAACTTGAATTCAGTCAAAAAAATCTGGAGTTAAGAATCTACTGAAGGCCATGAAATCCTCACCTTATCTGGATTACATTTGACTCCAGACCCACAGCAAAGTGGATGATGCTCAAACCTCACCATGAAATGGCCTAGCAAGCCATTCAGTTTGTGACCATGCTCTAACTTTGAAAAAAAATTATCCTGATTTTTTTTTTGAAGAGAGTTTGTAAAGGCAGAAGTGCCAAACTGGCTACTGAAAATGGCTTTAAGAAAATAAACTCAGGAGGCCTTTAGGTTCATTTTAAAACAGTTGTTACAATGGAAGTGGAATGGCCAGCTCTCACAGACGGCCCCAGAAGGGTTAGAAGCATCAGAAAATGATTCCTAGCTGCTACTTTCTCTGAAATCTCTTTTAATGTTGTTTCCTCCTGGATTGGAGAACTGCATGTAAGACTCTGTGCCTGAATTTACCTTTTTGCTGAGAGATGTGATTATGGGATGTTACTATATTGGAATGGTTAATTAGTAACAAGTATTGTATATATTATTCAGTTAAGTTTTCCAATAGTTAATTTATTCCTAATTCCTCTTTCTTTTGTTTGTATTTTAAATATAGTGTTTAAATAAATTGTGTTTTGTTTCACGTTGAATAATTTGACCATTCGCATGCACTTAAAATCTTTCTTTAAAATACAAAAAAGTTAGGGTCAAGGCTACATTTTTAAAATATTTTGAGGGGGTCTGGTCTGGTCCATAACAAGTTGTATCAATAGCTACAAAGTCTCACATAGAGTGCAGTGATTCAAAAAGACAGCTCTCCACTACCTTTTCAAGAGCAACTAGGAATGGGCAATAAATGCTGACCAGCCAGGGGTACCCACTTCCCATGAGTCAATAAAAATAGAGCTGCAGTGAGAATTTATCTCCCAACCTCAGGACAAATAATATTTATGAAAGAGCATGATTTAACAGAGACCAGCATAGATGGGAATCAATAGATAATTTCCATAATTGTCTGTATTGGAGAAATATGCCTCTGCATATTTAAAATCAGAATTCTTTCAGAGTTATTATTGGGATTGTTGATAAAGCTTTGTCAGATTTATTACAGTCAAAAAGAAGATTTTGACTCAGGAGAATAATGTTCAGATGATGAATAAAGTGAAGACCCAGACGTAGCTCAGATCAATATTAACAGAAGCCAATCAACTTTCCTTACAGGGGACGAGCAGAACCAAATCAGTTTTTAAGTTGCTAAAATAGCATGCGAGAAAGTAATATAATGATTAAGATAATCACCAGATAATAAGATTCTGTCAGTACCAAGGAGCAAAGAAATCTCAAGGAAAGCATTGCCCAGGCACTAAAAGGAAATGCTCTTTCTATAAACAATGTCACTTCTAGACAATGTGCCAAAGTAGGGCACTGTCACAACATAGTAATAAATCAAATAGCTAGGTGCATAAAGAAGCTCATGAAGTTTAAGAACAAAATGAATTGAAGAGAATCCAACAGTATTCCCTGGGAAAAGTGATCTAGACTTAGCTTTTTGGCAATTGGATGTATACGTCAAAGGGTATTTCATTATTTTAAGCTTGTTACAAAAATGAGTCAGACTATCCTATAGTGTACCATGGTTGATGAAACACTGGTTATAACATAGAGCAGCATAACCACTTGATCCAGATTAAGATTAAAATAAATGCTGCAATCAATTCTGCAACACAACAGGTGGTAGAGTTGAGAATTTATGTATACTTCATAATCACAAATTCTTATTCTTGAACATAAATCTATATTTTAAACTAAATCTTCTCCAAATGTCAGAAGTCATCAAGTTAGTTAAAGTAACGAAACCATTGATCAAGTCATAGCTAGTCATAAACAGTTGCTCAGAGGACAGATAGGACTCCTTGGATTCATGTTGGAATCAAACAGGAGGCAGAATCTCTTGAGATCTATTTGGCATAAGACATTTGTTTAATATGGGACTATGCTGGAGTGACAGAAATGTTTTTGCCTGCTATTAACATTGAAGGGAGTCCAGATTTCAAGAATTAGCAAGACTTCTGAGACAATCAGTAGAATCAGAAGTAAATCTACCAGTACCAATATGTAGCATACCCTGAAATAGCTCCACAGATGTCAGTATCTCATCACCAAGTCACGCTTTATTTACATGTGAAGAGTCCTTGGCACTGATCCAATTCCCTCAAAGCCATTTCTCAGAGTGAACAGGATGTCTAACACTCCTATCTATATCTGTCAGCCCAGACCCCCTAATTGGATCAGATTAACAGCCCCAATCAGGGAATTCATATTCCATGATGCCCACCTGGCTGACCTCATTACAATCACTACATAACTGACATAAGTTAACTGGACAAATCTTTAACTCATGAAATTAGAAAAGCAACACAGCTTGGTGAAAAAAACAGCGACAGATTTAAATCATACATTAGATACGGAGGACACCAAAGATTCAGCAGAATATCTCATTACCTTTTTCTTTCCAGGAGAGATCATCAGCATGTAGGGACTTCGTCTATTTTTCTCACTTTTTGGTGGAACTGCGGTCAGGTTAGAAGTGAACTTTCAACAGTTGTAAAGGACAAGTAAATAAATGCAAATGTTTGCTGCTGACGATTGAAAGATAATGCAAATGAATTACTACACTACTAGACAATCAGTGCAGGAGTAGGCCATTCTGCCCTTCAAGCCTGCACCACCATTCAATATGATCATGGCTGATCATCCTTAATCAGTATCCTGTTCTTGCCTTATCTCCATAACCCTTGATTTCACAATCCTTGAGAGCTCTATCCAACTCTTTCTTAAATGAATCCAGAGACTGGGCCTCCACTGCCCTCTGGGGCAGAGCATTCCACACAGCCACCACTCTCTGGGTGAAGACGTTTCTCCTCATCTCTGTCCTAAATGGTCTACCCCGTATTTTTAAGCTGTGTCCTCTGGTTCGGCACTCACCCATCAGCGGAAACATGTTTCCTGCCTCAATTGAAAGGGACTTTCAGACCCCACACTTCAGAATTTACGAACAGAATCAAAGTCACTTGTCTTCAATCCAGAGATCGACCACTCCTCTAAACAGAACACATTCTGTGAGAATGGTAGAACATTTGGACTGCCTTAATTTGTCAAGACAGGGCCTTCGGGGAAAATAAGGTAAAGTGGAAGTATACATTTGTGCTCATAACTAGAATTTATCTTAACGGAAAATAAAAGCTTGGAGGAAGATGTTGTGTAAAGATTTGAAAGTATGAATGATGACTTAAGCATTACCTTCTATGATGATGTAATTGAAGTCACGGCATTATTCCTGCTGCACTCATGAGTTACAATTTGCCAACTTGAAAACTTCCATTTCAACATCCACCAATAATTTATTTTGCTGTAAAAGTGTTCTCCCTACAATACCACCAGGCTGTTCCTGCTGTAGGTTAGTGATTCACACTCACTAAAGGCAATCCCTGTTGAATTTATTCATACTTAAAGAGCAATGAAAGGCTAGATCCTTTTTAATCTGGACATTTCCGATATGTCCAAGTTAGTTTCTAATTTGGTTAAAATGTATATATACAAATCATATTTTGATTATGTATACAATAGGGTCACATCATTGCACTTACAGTTTATTTTGATATACTATAGAGGAAATTATATAACTACATCAAATCACACCATGTACCTTGTATAACATGTGGAGGCAAGGTTAATTAATACTTTGCCTGTAAGGTCACTCACAAGTTACTAATGTGATGTGACAAAAGGAGGACATTGAGATAAAAATGTGACGTTAAATTTGCTTTGCTTTTAATGATTTCAGAACCATTTCTAATCTGTTGGCTGTCACTGAATGCATGCATTATTCATGCAAATAATATAGCTTAAATAATATGTTTAAAGCTGCAGTTCAATTCAAAAGTTGCTTTCGCAACTTGCATCAAGAGTGCATTTATAAGAATATCTCAGAAAAGTAGTTGGAGAATTGTTTGCAAGTGCGCAGCATCCAGATTTTATATGATGTAGGATCTCTGCTGGAAACATCAGAGATAATTTATCCATGTATAGAAGAATTTCCTTTCCACCGCTTCTGCCAGTTTGTATGCAGAAAATGATCTTTATTAAATTTATCTTTCTGGTAATGTTAAACTTTCTGCCTACTCAAGGAAATCCTGTGTGTATTTTGCCTTGTGCCTATGCCAAATCAAGTTTTCTTTGTTAAAATTAAGGATATCTATGCATAAGGGTTCTTACTGATGTGCAGGAACTTGAGAACTTTTACATTAATTTGAAATGTTTTGAAAACACTGGTGAAAATATCCATTCAAAGCATTTAAAAATAACCTTATACACATTTATAAAGTGCACAGGATCTCCAGGCTTGCAACTTACTGGAGGTAAATTTTGCATAAAATGTCAAACTGAAGAGATATGAGAAAACCTGTGCCAAGGAGCATTGCTCCACTTTAGGGTGAGATTGGATTCCGTTACTATACACCCTGAATGAGTAGAGGTTCTCCCAATGCCACACCCAATTTCAGTGAAGGAATGGAAACATTTCATATTGATGCAAATAGCCATTTTAGCCTCCTACATCAGCTCTTGAGATGTTTTGCTTCTTGCTGGAAATCCACCTTGAAAGTTCCGGGCAATATTCTCATCCGTGCTTCAAAGCAAAGTGAAAATCTCAGCAAAGCAACAGAATAACTATGATTTATTAGTACAGTGAATGCTGCTATGTGTTACTAAGAGGTTCCTTCTATAATATTACAATTAGCATTACCTGGACCAATGCAGAATGATGCTATTACAGCAAGAATGCAGATCAGACTCACATAAGGCATCCAGGATACTTTGTTCTATGGAATAAGTATATAACTTCATGTTAGATAATGTAGTGGACATTATTAAGTCACAATTGCTAAGTCACAAATTTCTTTAAATCTTTGAAAGGAATTACTGTACAATATTACCTTCAAAATGGGAATACTGGCACGCGGCAAAATTAATGTTGGTAATGTCCTAACTTAATGCCCCCAGTTTAAACATACATTGGTTTGGGGAAAATCTTGATTTTTACTATTTTGATAAAAATCAAGATGAATCTTATTGAGGCTATCATCATTGGAAGATCCAACCATGGATAAATCAAGCAGCCATATTGTAGACAGAATCTGTGGCGGAATGATTACAGTTATTTGCTCTTTTGTTACACCATTTGAAATGCTAAAATGTCTCTAATAAACTTTTAGAACCAATTGTAATTTTTGAATGGTTCTTGTTGTAAATGCACTTGATCTTAGTAATGATTTGTGTAGTACAGTATTATGTTCCTTCTAACAATATCCATTGTGTTCTGACACCTTGAAGGATGAATGTTCACCACCATTTATTCCTTTGATTCTAGGCTCCTGAACTATAATGTCAATTTATGAATTGATTAATAGATAATTACTTCAATTATATTTTGAAATTCTTTGTCAGTGTAACAAATAATCATACATAGTGAATCATTGAAACTCCTTTATCAGAGTGTGACATGAATCATACATTATGGACTGTCATCACAAACATTGTGTACAATGTTCCTAGCCCGGTCAGGGAGCAGAAGCCAGGAAGAAAGTAAAGAAGTGCAAAGAAATAGTGTGACACGGTGACTCAGTGGTTAGCACTCGACCTCACAGCAGAAGGGACCTCGGTTCGATTTCAGCTTTGGGAGACTGCATGGAATTTGCACAATTCCATCCCCCCGCCCCCCCCGCCCCCCCCCCCCCCCCCCCCACCGGGTCCGCATGGGTTTCCTCCAGGTGCTCTGGTTTCCTCCCACAGAAATAGCCATGGGAAATTGTCTGTAGTGTGCTGACTAGGTGGGTTTTAAAAAAAAATGTGGGATTATGGGTTTTGGGGATAGGATGATCATCAGCGGGTCGGTGTGGACTCAATGGGCCAAATAGCCTCCTAATGCTGTGTAGGAATTCTATGAATCAAAGTCATTCCATCTTTCCTGGTGGTGAAATCAATAACTGAAGTGGAAAAATACTTGTAGTGCCTTGGCCTCCATAGTTAAAGGATGTCACTGAGGTGGGCAACCCCGTGAGCTAAATCTTTTAGATAGTCTTCAGCAAAAGTCACTTGTTGCCATTTCATTGAGGAGACTTGAGCATCTGTATGACGGTGCTTACTTTTCTTTCGTGTGAAGTTACACAGGGTCAGGAGATGCATACGTTTGGAAGGCTGATAGACTATTGAGGAACAGCTGCAGTGGCCTTCAGCCCAGTAGTCTGAGTGACAGAAACTGCAAGAAAAGTAGAAGCTGTGGCATGCGGCACTGCAACATACAGCTGAATCAATCTGGTCACAGGACAGCACCATGAAGATGCTACCCCCTATACAGGGTCTATAAGCCTAGGGTCAACAGCATGGCCCTCTCAGAGCAGCAGTGCCTCTGAAGCCTGCTGCTCTCGTATCAAAACCGTGTGCCTTGGAGGAAGCCTCAAGGTGAGTTGAGCACCCATTGCCTGTGGCAGTCAAGATGACTGTAGTTCTCAATTTTCTTTGCTCAGCTACCGATGCTTGCAGGATCTCACAATCTGCTGCTCCTCATAGCAGCTTCAGCCAGATCATTTGTACCTTGCTTGGCATGGTATCATCGTACATTATCCTTGATGTGAAAGTTGTCAGTCATGCCCAGAAGGCTGAAGACTTTGCCACACTCCTCTATTGCCACAGACTTCAATAGGACCAGGATTTAATTGTGTGCACTTATGTAGTGATTAACAGTCTATCACAATGAATTGCCTGAGTCAACAGGGATTCTACTCTTTTAATGAGCAGTTCGTGTTTGCCCTCCACAAAAGGAACTGGAAGGTATCCAGCTTTCCAGGGAGCTTTTAGAACTCTCTCATTCTTTAGCAGTGACTGATACCTCAGCTCTTCACTCTAATACACAACCTTGCTACAAGGATTTGAGGGGTAACAGTTGAAATCTGGACATGATTGCCTGAAAAGGTAATTCCAGTGTCTTGCCCAATGTGACACTCTCCTTCGATATGGCCTGTCAAGGATCTCCCCCATGGTAGTGGGGTACAATGCCTCATTGAACCTGACATTTCAAAGTGGAGTGCTTCTAGTACTTGAGGAGGTGGGGGGTACACCTAGCTTCCTCTGGTGACTTACAAACATCTCAAGGTTCCAATGATATGTCCTGCCACAAGAGAAGTTCATAACACCCTCATTCGGGCAGGTTTCAACTGCGAGAAGTCCATGCAGCATTGTACTTGTGCCATTCAGAACCAAGTGTAGCTGCACCTAATAACTCCCCACCATGAATAAGTCAAAATGCTACCAAGAACAGTCACTTCCCATCTGCTACTGCCATTCAAGAGTCTCCTGTCACTCTGCTATTTTCACCTACCTGGGGTCAATATAGGGTGGGAGATAAACAACATCATGACACTTCCAAGCAATACATACTTGAAGTGTACATTTTCCATTTGATACGAAGTTTGAAATTGGTACTCACACCCAGACAACTGACTTTGTAATGCTAAAACCACTCGGAATTCTCTCTGACGTAGTGTTGCCTCTGAGCCATCATAAGACATAAGACATAGAAGTGGAAGTAAGGCCATTTGGCCCATCGAGTCCACTCCGCCATTCAATCATGGCTGATGGGCATTTCAACTCAACTTACCCGCATTCTCCCCGTAGCCCTTAATTCCTCGAGACAACAAGAATCTATCAATCTCTGCCTTGAAGACTTTTAGCGTCCCGGCCTCCACTGCACTCTGCGGCAATGAATTCCACAGACCCACCACTCTCTGGCAGAGCTGGAGGCAGCCAGTTCAGTTCAGCAATACAATCATGGTATGAAGCTACTGTTGAACACCTATATCCACACATTGGTCTGTTACAAATGGCTATCGATGAGACTGAGGAATCTCTTGCAATGGGGTGACCATGCATTCAAAAGCCTGAGATGTAATCGTGTTATAGCTCTGACAGACTCCTCCACATTGCCACTGGAAACTCTGACAGATATACCATTGCTGTTGTGAGAGTACTCACTTTGTGTGTATCACCTGAGGCTTAGTGTCTTCCTGAGGTCAATGGAGATGGTGGTGTCTTTGGGTCTACGATGGTGGCTCGTCATAGCTGTCTTTTACCTGCCAGAAGTTGCTCCTGCTGGCTTGTTAAGTGCTTTTCACCTTATGTTCCCAATTCTATTGGAGGGGTATGACCCTACAATGTGCTGGTTAAGAGTGTGTATGAATCAAGAGTCTTAATTTGCTCACTTTGAATTAGCCACATAGTGAGCTTAATACCCTACAACAAGGAAAGGTGCGTGATAATCTGTATCATTCAACCGTCATGTTATACAAGGAAGTCAACGGGATCAAAGGAAAATTTGCAATTATACAGTGCCTTTCACTTCATTTGGATGTCCCAGAGTGCTTTACAGTCAACAAAACATTTTTAAAGTGTAGTCATTATTGCAATATAGGGGACAAAGCAGCAGATTTGAGCATGTGGCTTCCATATTGTAATACTGATCAGATGATTTGGTTTTGCGATGTTGCTTTGAGGGACAAACATTGTTCTGGACACCAGAGATAACTCTTCACAATGGTGCAATGAGACCTGAAAGGGCAGACAGGGTGTCAGTTTAGTATCTTGTCTGTAACATTACACTGCTGTACCAGAGTGTCAGCCTGGACTTTTACTCTCAAATTCTGGCATTGGACTTCAACCCACAGCCTCTGACGCAGAGCTGAGATTCTACCAAATGAGTCTCGGACAACATACCATTGCTTAATAGGTCGCCCAGGAAACATGACAGAATCTGAATTTAGTTTGGTACAAACTCAGCATTCTGTGTTTTTCAATAAAATCAACAGTTTTTGCTGTCAAAGTGTCCAGTGTGCCATCAGAAGTGAAGTTTTCATCTTTCAAAGTCTTTAGCTGCGATTTATAAATGCCCCAGTAAGTTGCACATACATTTGACAAAGAAAGGTGGCAGTATTTCAAGAGGACATCACAAGGTACAGCGAGTCTTTTGGAAAGGGGCTGGGGTTGAGTTTGCACAAAGTAAATTAACCCAAACACACGTTCATGTTTGTGTGCCATTGTGTATATGTTTGTGTGCAATTGTGTTTGTGTGCGATTGTATTTGTGTGTGTCTATTTGTGTGTGATTGTGTTTCTGTGTTTGTGTGTGATTGCCTTTGTGTGTTTGTGTGCAATTGTGTACGATTGTGTGTTTGTGTGCGATTGTGTTTGTGTGATTGTGTTTATGTGTTTGTGTGTAATTGTGTTTGTGTGTTTGTGTGTGATTGTGTTTGTGTGTGTTTGCATTTGTGTGATTGAGTTTATGTGTTTGTGTGTAATTGTGTTTGTGTGTGCGGTTGTGTTTGTGTGATTGTGTTTATGTGTTTGTGCGTGATTGTGTTTGTGTATGTGAGTGTGATTGCGTTTGTGTTTATGTGCAATTGTGCTTGTGTGCTTGTGTGCGATTGTGTTTGTATGTGATTGTGTTTGTGTGCGATTGCATTTGCGTGCAATTGCATTTGTGTGTTTGTGTGCAATTGCTTTTGCATGTTTGTGTGTGGTTGTGTTTGTGTGTTTGTGTGCGATTGTGTTTGTGTGTAATTGTGCTTGTGTATTTGTGTGCAATTGCGATTCTGTATGATTATGTTTATTTGTGAGTTTGTTTGTGTATTTGTATGCAATTGCATTTCTGTGCGATTGTGTTTGTGTGCAATTTTGTTTGTGTGATTGTGTTTGTGTGTGACTGTATTTGTGTGTAATTGTGTTTGATTGTGTTTGTGTATTTGTGTGCGATTGCATTTGTGTGTTTTTGTGCAATTGTGATTGTGTGTGATTGCATTTGTGTATTTGTGTGTGATTGCGTTTGTGTGCTTGTGTGTGATTGTGTTTGCATTCGATTGTGTTTGTGTGTGATTGCATTTGTGTGTTTGTGCGCAATTGTGTTTGTGTGTGATTGTGTTTGTGTGCAACTGTGTTTGTGTGCGATTGTGTTTGATTGTGTTTGTGTAATTGTGTGCGATTGCATTTGTGTGTTTTTGTGCGATTGTGTTTGTGTGTTTGTGTGCGATTGCATTTGTGTGTTTTTGTGCAATTGTGTTTGTGTGTGATTGCATTTGTGTATTTGTGTGCGATTGCGTTTGTGTGTTTGTGTGTGATTGCGTTTGTGTGCTTGTGTGTGATTGTGTTTGTGTTTGATTGTGTTTGTGTGAGATTGTGTTTGTGTGTGATTGTGTTTGTGTTCGATTGTGTTTGTTTGAGATTGTGTTTGTGTGTGATTGCATTTGTGTGTTTGTGGGCAATTGTGTTTGTGTGTTTGTGTGCGATTGTGTTTGTGTGGTTCTGTGTTTGTGTGTGATTGTGTTTGTGTATTTGTGTGCGATTGCGTTTGTGTGTTTGTGTGTGATTGTGTTTGTGTTCGATTGTGTTTGTGTGTTTGTATGCGATTGCGTTTGCTTTTTTGTGTGCGATTGCATTTGTGTGTTTGCGTGCGATTGTGTTTGTGTGCAATTGCATGTGTGTTTGTGTGAAATTGTGTTTGTGTGTTTGTGCGCGATTGTGTTTGTGTGTTTGTGTGCAGTTGCGTTTGTGTGCAATATTATTTGTGTGTTTGTGTGCGATGGTGTTTGTGTGCAATTGCGTTTGTGTAGCCAGGAAACAAAGTTTGCAATAATTACCTTTAAAGTATAAGGGAGGGGTAACGCAAAAAGAAAGAGAGGATCAAACAGTAATGTGTGGAAATAGCCAGAGATTCATGGTGGAGATATTAAAATTTAAATACCTGCAGATTGAGTGAAATCGTGAGCAACCCAAAGAAAAATGACATCAAACTAAATCCACCAATGAGAAGAGATCGTCGTCCAAGTCGTTCAATGGTCAAACACTAGAAAGGAAAAGTAGAATAACTCTTCAACTTCAATTCTTTTCTTCAACTAATGGACAAGTTATCAAAATAAGTCTTTTACACAGGTTAGTATCTACACCTAAAGCAAAACTAGTTATATTTAGAGAGAAGCATTTCTACTCTAAAAGGGAATTCATGGAATGCTTACAGGATGGCTTTTTGGAACAGCTTGTCATGGAGCCCACAAGGGAACAGGCTATTCTGGACCTAGTGCTGTGTAATGAACCAGACTTTATAAAAAATCTTAAAGTAAGGGAACACTTAGGAAGCAGCGATCATAATATGGTAGAGTTCAGTCTGCAGTTTGAAAGAGAGAAGGCAAAATCAAATGTAATGGTGTTACAGTTAAATAAAGGTAATTATGAGGGCATGAGAGAGGAACTGACGAAAATAGACTGGAAGCAGAGCCCAGCAGGGAAGGCAGTAGAGCAAAAATGGCAGGGGTTTGTGGGTAAAATTGAGGACACTGTACAGAGGTTCATCCCCAAGAAGAGAAAGATTATCCGGGGAGGGATTAGACAGCCATGGCTGACAAAGGAAGTCAGGAAATCTATCAAAGAGAAAGAGAGATCCGATAAAGTGGCCAAGAGCACTGGGAAATCAGAAGATTGGGAAGGCTACAAAAACAAACAGAGGATAACAAAGAGAGAAATAAGGAAGGAGAGGATCAAATATGAAGGTAGGCTAGCAAGTCATATTAGAAATGATAATAAAAGTTTCTTTCAATACATAAGAAACAAATGACAGGCAAAAGTAGACATTGGGCCACTTCAAACTGATGCTGGAAGCCTAGTAATGGGATATAAGGAAATAGCAGGAGAACTTAATAAGTACTTTGCATCAGTCTTCACAGTAGAAGACATGAGTAATATCCCAACAATTAAAGGGAGTCAGGGGGCTGAGTTGAGTATGGTTGTCATTACAAAAGAGAAAGTGTTAGAAATGCTAAAAGGTCTTAAAATTGATAAATCTCCTGGCCCCGATGGGTTACATCCTAGAGTTCTGAGGGAGGTGGCTGAGGAAATAGCCGAGGCGTTGGTTGAGATCTTTCAAAAGTCACTGGAGTCAGGGAAAATCCCGGATGATTGGAAGATTGCTGTTGTAACCCCCTTGTTCAAGAAAGGATCAAGACAAAAGATGGAAAATTATAGGCCAATTAGCCTAACCTCGGTTGTTGGTAAAATTCTAGAATCCATCATTAAGGATAAGGTTTCTAAATTCTTGGAAGAGCAGGGTCGGATTAGAACAAGTCAACATGGATTTAGTAAGGGGAGGTCGTGCCTGACAAACCTGTTTGAGTTCGTTGAAGAGGTGACAAGTAGGTTAGAACGGGGAAACCCAGTGGATATGGTCTACCTAGACTTCCAAAAGGCCTTTGATAAGGTGCCACACGGGAGGCTGCTGAGCAAGGTGAGGGCCCATGGTGTTCGAGGTGAGCTACTGGTATGGATTGAGGATTGGCTGTCTGACAGAAGGCAGAGAGTTGGGATAAAAGGTTCTTTTTCGGAATGGCAGCCGATGGCACAAGCGGTGTCCCGCAGGGTTCAGTGTTGGGGCCACAGCTATTCGCATTATATATTAATGATTTGGATGAAGGGACTGGGGGCATTCTAGCGAAGTTTGCCGATGATACAAAGTTAGGTGGACAGGCAGGTAGTACTGAGGAAGTGGGGAGGCTGCAGAAGGATCTAGACAGTTTGGAAGAGTGGTCCAGGAAATGGCTGATGGAATTCAATGTGAGCAAATGCGAGGTCTTGCACTTTGGAAAAAAGAATACGAGCATGGACTACTTTCTAAACGGTGAGAAAATTCGTAAAGCCAAAGTACAGAGGGATATGGGAGTGCTAGTCAAGGATTCTCTAAAGGTCAACATGCAGGTTGAGTCCATGATTAAGAAAGTGAATGCAATGTTGTCATTTATCTCAAGAGGGTTGGAATATAAAAGCACCGTTGTGCTACTGAGACTTTATAAAGCTCTGGTTAGGCCCCATTTGGAGTACTGTGTCCAGTTTTGGTCCCCACACCTCAGGAAGGACATACTAGCACTGGAGCGTGTCCAGCAGAGATTCACACGGATGATCCCTAGAATGGTAGGCCTAACATATGAGGAACGGCTGAGGATCCTGGGATTGTATTCACTGGAGTATAGAAGATTAAGGGGAGGTCTAATAGAAACTTACAAGATAATACATGGCTTGGAGAGGGTGGACGCTAAGAAATTGTTTCCGTTAGGTGGGGAGACTAGGACCTATGGACACAGCCTTAGAATTAGAGGGGGTCAATTCAGAACAGAAATGTGGAGACATTTCTTCAGCCAGAGAGTGGTGGGCCTGTGGAATTCATTGTCGCAGAGTGCAGTGGAGGCCGGGACGCTAATGTCTTCAAGGCAGAGATTGATAAATTCTTGATGTCACAAGGAATTAAGGGCTACGGGGAGAATGCGGGTAAGTGGAGTTGAAATGCCCATCAGCCATGATTGAATGGCGGAGTGAACTCGATGGGCCAAATGGCCTTACTTCCGCTCCTATGTCTTATGGTCTTACTGTGGCCTGGTATCAAACATTATTGTCCGACATTAAATTTGAATGAAAAATATTTGAATATTATCAGAAAACAGAGATGTGCTGCTGAAGCTTTGCTTTTTGCAGTTCACCAGGACAAGTGCAACATGGCCAAATTTTAAAAAATCATAATAATTTATACTACTGAGAAAAAAGAGCTGATGCACCAGCAAGTTGGTTCTGATTGGCTGAGGTATTGCCATGAAAATAGCAACCATAAATAATGAGGTCATCAAGTTCTGGATGATCCAAAACTGTTGCAAGGCTTGAATGTAATTCTTTTGCTAGCAGAATGTATGAATGCTTGCCATTTTGACCAAGCATGAGTAAGTCATTATGGCTCAACTGACAATTTTTAAACGTTGTGCCGACCATACAATGCAGCCATGTCATGTGTGAATTACAAGTCTGTTGTGAGGCTTAATACATAGGCTGTTTGTGCCAACAACTGGTTTATCAAATCAAACATCATGTTTCTTTCATTGTTTGTAATAGGCAGCTTACAGATTGTACTTCAGCAGCCCATGCTCGCAACCTCCCATACTCCCACCCCCACACCACACACCTTTAAATGTCACTATTGGATGCAATTCTGCAGTCGGGCACCATTTCTGAAGAATTCTGTCTATGCTTATATTTACTACAGCAACTAATTTAAAAGGATCAGCAGAATTCAGAAAATGGCTCATTTATGCTTGCTTTTCTATATTCATGCACAAGGACCTGATTTCTCTTTTTAGAAATATTCAAGCTATGCACCATCAAGCAACCATGTACCAAAGAAAAACGTTGCTATAACTATAGAATAAGAACTTGCTTCTTCTGATCCTAGCTGCCAAATGCCTAACACACTCCGATAGCATACTTCTATGCTGTTTTAGTTTGGGCTTTGTAGCATTTAAAATAAACAGGTTAACATTAGGTACCATGAGTGTAAAGGTAAGTGCTAATAAACCTAATAAAGGCCTGATGTAAAACCACTTTATATAGAGTGGTGGAAATGTGGAACTTGCTGCTATATGGAGATGTTAAGAATGGTGTAAGTTCCTTTAAAGGGTCACTGGATTATAACATGAGGGAAAAGGATCATAGAATTGGGTGAAACAGTGGCACAGTGGTTAGCACTGCTACCTCATAGCGCCAGAGACCCGGGTTCAATTCCCGCCTCAGGCAACTGTCTGTGTGGAGCTTGCACATTCTCCCTGTGTCTGCGTGGGTTTCTACCGGGTGCTCCAGCTTCCTCCCACAGTCCAAAGCTGTGCAGATCAGGTGAATTGGCCATTGCATTAGTCAGGGGTAAATATAGGGGAATGGGTCTGGGTTGGTGGGGACTTGTTGGGCCGAAGGGCCTGTTTCCACACTGTAGGGAATCTAATCTGTTGACTGAGATGAAGTAATGTGGGAGAAAGCTTGTGTAGAGAATGGAAGCAAAATGGGGCAGTCACCTGCTTCTGTGCTGTTATAGTTCTATTTCCTTTTATACAACACCTCAACTAATAATGAGGAGAGACAACATTTCACCAAGTGATTTATTGCCTTACAGCTTGTATAAAAGAAAAACTTATAAAAAAAACACGCTCAGTAAAAAGTCCTGTCATGTTTCAACATTCCGCAGATTTATAGTCCTCCAAGTAGACCATAACGGCACTTTTCCCAGTTATTTAGAAATAAAAAGCAAAGTCGAATGCTGAGAAAATGAGTTCCAACAATAATTGCAACCCATCTTGTTTTTTTCTGACAATCACTAGCTCTTATGCCTGTTTACATTATTAACCCAAAAGTGTAACTGTGGAACAAGCAGAGCTGGTGATTCACCCTTTTTTACTTGGTATTCCTCTGAAAAGAAGACACACAAAGAGTGAAGAGGCACTGTAACGCTGTTGTAATGATAGACCCTGCTGGCTGATCTCACAGGTGCCGATGGTGGAGCTCTGTCCCTCACCTGTACACTCTCTCCATGCCACATCTTGTCAGAGTGTGCAATTGTAAAATTATCCTCACGATGTTTTGGAGCAGAATGTTAACCATTGCAGATGAAAGTTTAAAAAAATTAATAAAAGGAAAGTACGAGATCATTTTTACAGGTAGGATAGCAAGGTCATTGGAAAGCAAACCATGCCTCTTTTTGTCACAACATATTCTGAAATGTAAAGTCCAGCATCACAGACAATCATTTGACAGCTCTTGTGAAATGGTAGGTAAGTAAAGTATGCTTTCAGTTAGGGTGGGGATGCTAGGAAGTTAGGGGTGCCAGGAGGAGAGGATGCCAAACGGGCAGGATGCCAGATGAGTAGGATACTAGGCTTCAAGGTGACAATGAGGCCAGGTAAGTGAGAGTGTGTGTAAGCTGAGTTGGGGTGGGAGGTGTCAGGTGCTGGAGCCTGATGTGTTGTTGGCTCTCGGGGTGGCAGTTAGACAGTGTTGGGTCATGGGAGAGATCACATCCAGCACAGACGGAGGGATCAGGTCCAGAATGGGGCAAGGTGTGCTTGGATATTGGAAATAGTGTTGGGCCCTAATGGGTGGCACGGTGGCACGGTGGCACAGTGGTTAGCACTGCTGCCTCACAGCACCAGAGACCTGGGTTCAATTCCTGACTCAGGTGACTGACTGGAGGTTGCACATTCTCCACGTGTCTGCGTGGGTTTCCTCCGGTTGCTCCGGTTTCCTCCCACAGTCCAAAGATGTGCAGGTCAGGTGAATTGGCCATGCTAAATTGCCCGTAGTGTTAGGTAAAGGGGTAAATGTAGGGGAATGGGTGGGTTATGCTTCGGCGGGTCGGTGTGGACTTGTTGGGCCGAAGGGCCTGTTTCCCACACTGTAAGTAATCTAATCTAATTCAATGGCCCTGGGGAGTTGTTGGGTCTGGAATGGGGCAGGTCATGATTGGGATGAGGCAGGAAGAGTCCAGTCCTGTAGTGGTGGGAGTCGGGGGGGAAGCAGGATGTTAATCTGGTCCAACAGTGGAGATATTGTTAGCTCACAGGTATAGAGCGGTGGTATCAAATCCTGGAAGCTGTAGATAATACATCAAGGGAGAAGAGATAGTTGAGTGCAGTGGCGAGGGTCTCAGGAGGAGAGACATTATCAGGTCATGGTCAAGGGGTGTAAAGGGTCAGTGGGAGTTGTAGTTGAGGGTGTTAGGGTTCATTTGGAGGTCAATTTAATAGCTACTCAGGAGTTAAGACTAGAGTTTTAAGCCTAACACAGCTGCTCTGATTGCTCACGCACTCCAGTAGGTATGCCAAAACCATTCTCAGCATGAAATCACAGCTGCCTATAAACCTTGGAAATCCACACAGAAGATAAGCATAAAGGGAGATTACAGGTTCCAGGAGGACAGGAATTGCATAGCTCAATCTTCAATTTCCTGGGGAATTCCTTCAGAGACTCTTACAATAGGAATTCTGCATGGTCCCCATGCACAACTCCCAAGTAGGCCTCAGAAATATTCTTATCGCCTCTCATCCTTCTGAACTCTAGTGAATGCAGGCCTGGTTTAAACATAAAATTCTAACATGGCTGGGGGTGGGTCACAGATCCAAGATATGGAGTAGGCCATTTAAGACTGTGGTGAAGAAACATTTCTTCCTTCACACAGTGGTCAGCCTATGGAATTCACAAACACAGAAGACTGTGGAGGCCAGATCACTGAGTATATTAAAGAAAGAGATAGGTCATTTTTCAGGTATTAAAAGACATGTAATATAACATGACAATGGCATTGAGATAGAGGATCAGGCACGGTCACTTCAAATGGCAGAGCAGGCCTGTTTTGTTCGATCACCTCCAGATACGGCTGCTCTCTTATTGGAGAGAAATGGCTTTTTAATAATTTAAGGAGGGTCACCACACCTCAGGTAAGGAGCAAGATTGAGAAGGTAGAACTTTCATGGTAACCTCAGCCAATACGGGAATTGAACCTGTCTTGTTGGAATCATGCTGCATCGCAAATCAGTCACCAAGCCAACTGAGCTAAACAACCCTCAACCTGGTTTGTTGTTGATGTTACTATGTCTCTGAAAATACCTCCATCCATTACAGTTACCCTATCCACACAGTAATTCATCCAGTTGCATGGAAGATTTTTTAAATGATTTATTGAAGCTTTACTTCCAGCTTTAATTGGTATTTATCAAAATGTTAGCGTTCAATATTAAATAACTGCATGTCTAAACCTGGCATCAAGACCAACAGCTTTTAGCATAGTAAAATGGCAATTGAATATAAAAGTTCATTGAGTCTTAATGTTTTCATGCCAAAATCATAAAGCAACTTGTATCAAGAGGCTTCCTTAGAAAGTGAAGACTGGATTATTGCATTGCTAATATTTTAATATTGACAGAGAGTCACAAAAAGGAGTTGCTAATAATATTAATTAAAATTTATAATTTAAGATTATAGAATGCTGTGACACAAACATCACAATTCCACACACTTCTTTCAATTTTTAATTAACTTTTAATCCTTATTTTGATCATCTTAATTTTATGTTTTTGTTTTCCCACTCTCTAATCTTCTGTGGTCTTGTTCTTATACAAAGATAAACTGAGACGGAACTGACTCTGATTTTATGAAAAAAAATGGTGCTCCACAAGAGTTTAAAGATAAGACTGTGAAACTTTAATCATAGTCACCGAACTCAAACATTTCTGCACTTCAATTAACTCTGTTTCCTCAGATAATTAATATTTCTGTACCTAAGTATCTAAGATTCTACAGTTTACCAGCTATTGAAATCCAACTAACTTATTTATAACTTCCTGACTTATTCCAGTCATTTCAACCCTTCCCTAAGATATACTGAACCTGTGACTGCTTCTTCAACCTCTGGGAAGATTAGATTAGATTCGCTACAGTGTGGAAACAGGCCCTTCAGCCCAACAAGTCCACACTGACCCTTCGAAGAGTAACCCACCCAGACCCATTTCCCTCTCACTGATGCAACTAACACTACGGACAATTTAGCATGGCCAATTCACCTGCACTGCACATCTTTGGAGTGTGGGAGGAAACTGGAGCACCCAGAGGAAACCCACGCAGACACGGGGAGAATGTGCACACCCCACACAGACAGTTGCCCGAGGCTGGAATTGAACCTGGGACCCTGGTGCTGTAAAGCAGCAATGCTAACCACTGAGTCACTGCTGATAAAGCATTTGGTCACATTCATTTATCTGCCTTAAGTTCTATTGTCTTTTATAGCTCTATAATTCCATGACCCACTTTCTCTCTGAAAACTGAGGCAAGGTAATAAATTGATGTTGTTGGACAAGCGATCGATACTATTCTTCACCCATGTTGCATGAGTTCCCTGAGCTAATACTCACTATAAGGTAAATTTGCTGTCACCAAACTCTTTATTGGAATGGGTCTACAGGGCTTGTTACAAGTTACTGATGTGATCAACATTGTTACAGAAGCTATGAGGAAGACCCAAAAGGTGGGCCTCATTCCTTTCTAATCCTAAGGTGTTCTCCATTACAAGCTCAAAAGACATTTTCATAGTGGTTGTTTTTAAGGCCCTTCTCTTTGACCCTTTCAGACCCTTCCGAGAGTATCATCTACAGTCTTTCACTGACCAATAGATGTATACTGCTTACGTCCTGCAGCTCCCTAATGTAACTCTTTCCATTAAATATGTGTGGAAAACATATCTGTAGAAAACATTGCCTGGTATTTTCAAATTCTGGTAATTTTCTCATAACTTTACAATTTAACGTTTTGTCACTGTCCTATGGGTTCCTAGTAATTTTTTGTGAATTTTATTTTTATTACTTGCCTTTAAATACTGCATTTTTAGCTTCAAATGTAAACTAAATCCTATTTGTGCCCTCAACCTGAGTTTTGAATCTGTTCTCTTTTGAGATAGGTTTGGTTTGTAATTGTTTTTTAATGATGGTTTATTAAAGGAGGAACAAAACATTGTGAAAGTATCTTTATGAATATTATGGGGTTCACAGCGCACCAAAGGTGAGTCCAGAAACTGCTGAGGTGAGAAATGAGAAGATATCCAGGAACTGGGATCATGACAGTAGGAGTACTATAGATGGGTCAGTTTTTGTCCAGTGTGTGCAGGAGGGCTTCCTGACACAGTATGTAGGCAGGCCTACAAGGGGCGAAGCCACTTTAGATTTAGTACTGGGTAACGAGCCTGGCCAGGTGTTAGATTTGGAAGTAGGTGAGCACTTTGGAGACAGCAATCACAATTCGGTCAGGTTTACTTTAGTGATGGAAAGGGATAGGTGTACTCCACCGTGCAAGAGTTACAGCTGGGGGGGGGGGAAGGGAAATTACGATGCAATTAGGAAAGATTTAAGAAGTGTAGAGTGGGGAAGGAAACTGTAGGAGATGAGCACATTAAAAATGTGGAGCGTATTCAAGGAAATGCTCCTGTGTGTCCTAGATAAGTATGTACCTGTCAGGCAGGGAGGAAGATATAGAACACATGAGCCGTGGTTTACTAAGGAAGTGGAATCCCTGGTCAAGAAGAAGAAGAAGGCGGCTTATGTTCGGACAAAATGTGAAAACTCAGTTAGGGCACTTGAGGGTTACAAGGAAGTCAGGAAAGACCTAAAAAGAGAGCTC
Source organism: Chiloscyllium punctatum (assembly GCF_047496795.1). Taxonomy (NCBI): domain Eukaryota; kingdom Metazoa; phylum Chordata; class Chondrichthyes; order Orectolobiformes; family Hemiscylliidae; genus Chiloscyllium; species Chiloscyllium punctatum. Next base: position 24,529,502 of record NC_092739.1, read on the forward strand.
AGAAGAGCCAGGAGGGGACATGAGAAGTTGTTGGTGGATGGGATCAGGGTTAACCCTAAGGCTTTCCATAGTATGTCAGGAATAAAAGAATGACGAGAGTTAAATTAGGGCCAATCAAGGATAATAGTGGAAAGTTGTGTGTGGAGTCAGAGGAGATAGGGGAAGCACTAAATAAATATTTTTTGACAGTGTTCACTATAGAAAATGAAAATGTTGGCAAGGAAGATACAGAGATACTTGCATCTAGACTAGAAGAGATTGAGGTTCACAAGGAAGAGGTATTAGAAATACTGCAGAGTGTGAAAATAGACAAGTTCCCTGGGCCAGATGGGATCTATCCTAGGATCCTCTGGGAAACAAGGGGAAGAGATTGCCGAGCCTTTGGCAATCTTCAAATCATCATAGTCTACAGGAATAGTGCCTGAGGACTGGAGGATAGCAAATGGGGTTACCTTGTTCAAAAAGGGTAGTAGAGACAACCCTGGTAATTACAGACTAGTGAGTTTCACTTCAGTTGTTGGTAAAGTGTTGGAAAAGGTTATAGGAGATAGGATTTATAACCATCTAGAAAAGAATAAACTGATCAGGGACAATCAGCACAGTTTTGTGAGGGGTAGGTCGAGCCTAACGAATCTTATTGACTTTTTTGACAAAGTGACCAAACAGATAGATGAGAGTAAACCAGTTGATGTGGTGCATATGGATTTCAGCAAGGCGTTCGATAAGGTTCCCCATAGTAGGCTATTATACAAAATGCAGAGGAATGGGATTGTGGGAGACATAGCAGTTTGGATCAGTAATTGGCTTGCTGAAAGAAAACAGAGGGTTGTAGTTGATGGAACATGTTCATCTTGGTGTCCAATTACTAGCGGCATACCGCAAGGGTCGGTGTTGGGTCCACTGCTGTTCGTCATTTTTATAAATGACCTGGAGGAGGGCTTAGAAGGGTGGGTTAGTAAATTTGCGGATGACACTAAGGTCAGTGGAGTTGTGGATAGTGATGAAGGATGTAGTAGGTTGCAGAGAGACATAGATAGGATGCAGAGCTGGCCTGAGAGGTGGCAAATGGAGTTTAATGTGGACAAGTGTGAGGTGATACACTTTGGCTGGAGTAATCGGAATGCAAAATATTGGGCTAATGGTAGAATTCTTGGGAGTGCAGATGAGCAGAGAGATCTCGGTGTCCATGTACACAGATCCCTGAAAATTGCCACCCAGATTGACAGGGTTGTTAAGAAGGCATACAGTGTTTTGGCCTTTATTAATAGAGGGATTGAGTTCTGGAACCAGGAGGTTATGCTGCAGCTGTACAAAACTCTGGTACGTCCACACTTGGAGTATTATGTACAGTTCTGGTCACCACATTATAAGAAGGATGCGGAAGCTTTAGAAAGGGTGCAGAGGAGATTTACTAGGATGTTGCCTGGTATGGAAGGAATGTCTTATGAGGAAAGGCTGAGGGCCTTGAAGCTGTTCTCATTAGAGAGAAGAAGCTTGAGAGGTGACTTAATAGAGACATACAAGAGGGTTAGATAGGGTGGACAGGGAGAGCCATTTTCCAAGTATGGGGACGGCAAAAACAAGCTCTAAAGTGAGGGGGGATAGGTATAAGACAGATGTCAGAGGTAGTTTCTTTACTCAGAGAGTAGTAAAGGTATGGAATGCTTTGCCTGCATCAGTAGTAGATTTGCCAAGTTTAAGTGCATTTAAGTCGGCATTGGACAGGCATATGGACATACATGGAATAGTGTAGGTGGGATGGGCTTCAGATTAGTATGACAGGGTGGCACAACATCAAGGGCGAAAGGGCCTGTACTGCACTGTAATGTTCTATAACCTGCTGTCCTGATCAAAGAACTGGCAAAACAGCTTTCTGGGGGAATAAATGGGAGGCAAAGTTTTCGTTCACTCACTGGAGGCGTGGAAATGAAAAAGGAGTTGGCGTCAGAGGGATGGTGATGTTAGCCAAAATAAAAATGCCTGTTGCTCCCAAATACTGAACACTGATTGGAAAGGACAGTAACAAAATATTGTTGTCTAGTGCGAGGACCGGGGCAGTATGACCCACAGTATTTATAGAATCATAGAATCTCCTACATTGTGGAAAGAGGCTGTTCAGCCCATCAAGTCTGCACCAACCCTCTGAACAGCATTCCACCCAAACCCCGCCCCTCCATCCTATCTCTGTAACCCTACATATCCTATGGTTAACCCACCTAGCCTACACATCCCTGGATACTATGGTCAATTTTTAGATTAGATTAGATTATCTACAGTGAAAAAACAGGCCATTTGGCCAAACAAGTCCACACTGACCTTCCGAAGAGTAACCCACCCAGACCCATTCCCTTACCCTATATTTGCCCCTGACTAATGCACCTAACACTATGGTCAATTTAGCATAGTCAATCTCCTAACTTGCACATCTTTGGTCTGTGGGAAGAAACTGGAGCACCCGAAGGAAACCCAGGCAGATACATGGAGAATGTGCAAACTCCACACAGACAGTCACCCGTTGCTGGAATTGAACCAAAGTCCCTGGTGATGGGAGGCTGCAGTGCCACCCACTGAGCCAACATGCTGTCCAGCATTATGCAGAATGCTCACGGGTGGATCATCCTAGAGGAGGAACTTATTGATTAGTCAAATCAGATCTCTCTTAAGGAGGGCTAATTGTATTGATAGATGAATGTTCTTCCTTATCCTGTTGGCTTCTCCTCTATGCAACTTTCCAACAAAGTATTTTTCACTCCTCCTTACCCTCTGTCTCCACGGTTCAAGCTGCATTGATACTGATCCACATACCAGCCTGAATTATTGATACTCCCTGCATAATCCCAAAACGTGAAGTGTCATCAGGCACTGAACCCACTGGACTATTATTATTCCAATTTCAAAAGACTTATGGTAGCAAAGCAAGATCATTTTTTGCATGTAACAGGAGAAAAATAATTTAAAACCATATGATAAAGCTCTTGCATGGTTGAAAACAATTTTTGATATTTTAATATTCTACTGGAACAGAATCCAATTGTTTAGCACTTGTGAAAGTATTTACTTTCATGTATAATCTAGCAAAATATGCAACATATGTATAAAGAACAAGAGTAGGCCACTCAGCCCTTTAAGCCTACTCTGTAATTCAATAAGATCACGGCTGACGTGACTTTAACCTCAACTATATGTTCCTGCATATCACTGATAATCTTTCAATACTTTGGTAATCAAGAATCTATCTCCACCTTAAGAATATTTTAAGGTTCTGCATTCACTACATTTTGAGGCAGGGAGTTCCAAAGTCTCTCACCCTTCTGAGAGAAACAACATTTCCTTATCTCTGTCTTAAGTAGGTGACCCTGTATTTGTAAACTATGACCCCTCGTTCTAGATTTTCCCACAAGAGGAAACATCTGCAATAATATTTGATGTGACACCTTCTAGAATGTTTCTAATTGCCTTGTAGAAATCTAAGTACACCCACTGGTTCTCCTTTATCCACAGCACAAGCTACTACTTCAAGGAATGGCAATAAATATGTTGAGCATGATTTCCCTTTGATAAAACCATGTTGGCTCTGCTTGATTATCTTGAACTTATCCAAGTGCCTTGTTACAAAATCTTCCATAATAGCTTATAAAGTTTTGTCAATGACACATGTTAAGCTAATTGGTCTGTGGTTTCCTATTTTTTGCTTCCCTCTCTTTTTGAATAAATGAGTTATAATAGCTATTTTCCAAGCTAAGGACTGCCTCCAAACCTAACGTGTTTTATAAAATTAAAACCAATACATCAACTATCTCACTAGCTATTTCTTTTATGACCCTAGAATGAAATCCATCAGAGTCTGGAGATTTGAAAACTCACAGTTCCAAATATTTATTCAGTATTACATCCCTGGGAATTGTAATTTTCTTGAATTTCTCACTCCCTGTCAATTCCTGATTTATAGCTATTTCCCAAATTTTGTTTTTATATTGTCTAGTGAAGACCAAGGCAAAATATCTGTTCAATTCGTCTGCCATCATTTTGTTCTCCATTGTTAACTCCCAGGCTCATTCCCTACAGGACCAACACTTACTTTGTAAACTTTTTATTTTCTTCAATATCTAAGGAAACGTTTATCTTCTCTTCTGGCTAATTTTCTCTCATACTTTAACTTTTCCTTCCTTCTTAATATTTAAATAATTCCTTGCATTTTTAAAAATATTCTGTCCAGTGTTCTGACCTGCCATCTATCTATAAAAAATCATGTCTTTCTTTGTGTTTGATATTATTTTTTATGCCTTTAGTTATGTTGGTTCTTCAGAATAGTTGCTATTTGTTGGAATGTATCTATTCTACCCTTTCTGGAATATCCCCTTAAATGTTTGCAACTGCATCTCTATGGATCTATCCCTCAACCTAAATTGCTAACTTACTACCAGGCATAGGGTAGGGGGTGGATATGGATGGGATGCTGTTCAGATGGTCAGTGTGGACTCGATGGGCCAAAATGGCCTGCTTCCACATAAATTCTATGAATTTATGATTCTTGCTCACTTTTGCTATTTCTGTTTTTCTGCCTTACAACTTCCCTGGTTTAAATTGGACCCACACTTCTCTCCCTTAAACTACCTGTAAAATTCAATTATATTATGATTGTTGCTACCCACAGGCACCTTTATTATCAGGACCAGCATTAATACTCTCTCTTTGGTCAAAAGCTAGTCTCGTATAAACTTCTCTCTGATTAGTGCCATAACATACTAGGCTAAGAAATTGCCACAAAAACATTTAACTAATTCCTTAACTAACCAACTTTTTTCCCATCTGATCTTTCCAATCTATATGTAGAGTAAAATCCCCCATGATAATCGCTGTACCCTTGGTTCTTCCTTGATACCCTGTCCTACATCTGTGATTATTTCAGTCCTTCAATCTCCATATGATGGTGATAGGCCAGAGGGAAACTATAGTTCTATCAAACCATTACTTGGATGATTAATTATCTCAACTGTGTTTTGAGTGTCCATATATTTTAAACATAACTGGTGTAAGATTGTTAGTGTAGCTCCTGATATTTTGTAGCTATGGATGTCATTTAGCCTCCATAATGGAGTCCAATGCACATGTACACACTCTACTGCTGGTCCAGAAGGCAGTTTGGTGAAGGTGTCAGTGAATGAATGAGCAGGGACTGTGCTGAATGTATGCTGAGCATTTTAGAAGTCATCCTTCAATTTTAATATCATGTGTTGAGAAGCATATCTGACAGAAAATTGGCCAAACTAAACTACACAGCAGCCAGAACAGAGAACAGTGGAAGCCAAAAACAAAGAGGTCACAAAGGTTCAGGCAAAACTAGTCATAACCAGCCCAAGGGTTGTGTATTGGAGAAGTATCAATCAGACTTTCTGGCACCTTGACTTCTAGCCAGTGCATGAGGATGTGCACTTTACACCTCTCCAGCATAGCAGAAGTGAAAGGTCTTGCTGCAATCTCATTCTGTGCTTTGAACCCAGTTCATGACCCTTTTGAAAGCCACCTACTCAATAAAGACTCACAGCAAGACCTATGGCGGAAGACCATGTGGCAATTCAAGAAAATCCAGGGGAAGATCCGTCCTGACCTAAAAGAGCCACCATCATGGAAGAGAGCCAGCCCCATGTTGGAGTCGAGGGAAATTCCAATGGCCCAGCTCAAACACATGGATTGTTGTGGGTACTATGGATAGAATTGATTGAGCATAAATATAGTGGGAATTTGAGAAACACTCATGTGGTATTTTTAATAAGGAATATATTTTGTTAATAAAATCAGGTTGAATTGCAAACTAAATTCTGTATCACTTTGCCCACCTCACTAACAAGAACACTTGTGTAAAGTGTTTTTAATACATAAACTGATCAAAGTGTCCAAAGCACAAACAACAGGAGTCACATCTCGATCAGAGTAGGTAAGGATTGCAGATTTCCTTAGGTGAACTTTTGTTGTGTGTGTTTTTGTGACAATTGACAAAGATTACATGGTGGAGAAAGTGAGGATTGCAGATGCTGGAGATCAGAGCTGAAAAATGTGTTGCTGGAAAAGCGCAGCAGGTCAGGCAACATCCAAGGAACAGGAGAATCGACGTTTTGGACATAAGCGTGAAGACGGGTTTATGCCCGAAATGTTGATTCTCCTGCAAAGATTACATGGTTGTTATTATACCAGCAGTTATTTCCAGATTGTTTTATTGACTTCAAATTTCACCATTCATCCTGGGGTGGGATTTCAACCTATAATCACCAGAGAATTTGCCTGGGGCTCTGGATTACTAATTCAGGGACATGTCATTATGCTATCAGTTCCCCACTACTTGTCCTACTCTCCAGGAACCCTGCAACATGCAACAAAGTGTGTGTCATAGCTTTTTCTAATTCACTTATGGATGTGGGTTTAACTGGTTAGGTCAGCATTTATTGTCCATCCCTAGATAGCCCTGAACTGCTGCAGTCCACGTACTGTAGGCAGACTCACCACTGTGGGGGATGGGGGGTTCCAGGATTTTGACTTGGCAACAGTGATGGAATAGTGATATATTTCCAAGTTAGGATGATGAATAGCTTGGATCTTGTAAGTGGTAGTGTTCCCATGTATCTGTCGCCTTCAATGAGTTCTTCAATAATGTGGACTACATATGAGATCTGACGGATGTTCACACTGAAATGTTTAGTGCATTGACGGGTCTGGTGGAAAGCCTGACAATATCAAGAGTCATGTAAGTGTTCAGTCTCAACTCAGCATAGGAGCTTGAACATAACATGGATCATTTTTATCCAACATATAAGTCATGAGCAAGAGTAACTAAGAGTTACAGCCATGCTGCATAATCTATAGCTGATGCCACAAGCTCAAAAGAAAGTCATATCATTATGTAAACATTGATGGCAGGTCAGAAGATTGGACAGAATACAAAAAAATCAAAAAATTACTAAAAAAAGTTCAAATGGAAGTGAATCTGGAGAATTAATAATGGAAGACAAAAAGATGGCAGACAAATTAGATAGATATTTTGCACTGGTCTTCACTGGAGTAAATACAAGCTAGCTTCCCAGAAATAGTGATTGATCAGGAATTGATAGGGAAGGTGGTACTCAAAATTACAATTACCAGGGAAGCATTACTGAGTAAATTGTTGGAGCTACAAGCTGACAACTCCCCAGATCTTTAAAAGAAACAACTAGTCAGAGATACTCTCTGAGGCGAGAGATTAATACATTGGTTTTAATTTTCCAAAACTCATTAGAACCACAAAATATTTTTTTGATTGCAAAATAGTTACTGTAACTTCTTATTCAAAAGATTGGGAGGCAGAAAGTAGGAACTGATAGACCAGTTAACTTAATATCTGTCATAGGGAAAATGCTGGAAGCTTTTATTAAAGACACTATAATATGGTATTTTAAGGTAATCCAACAGTGCCAACATGGTTTTGTCAAAGGGAAATCATGTTTAACTAACTTCTTAGAGTTCTTTGAAGAAGTAACTTGTATGTAAGTTAGCTCGCTGAGCTGGAAGGTTTGTTTTCAGATGTTTCGTCACCATGCTAGGTAACATCATCAATAGAGAGGTGGGACATACCACCAGCGCTTCACCAGAAATTCTTACTGATGATGTTACCTAGTCATGGTGACGCAACATCTGAAAATAAACCTTCCAGCTCAGCAAGCCAACTTACATACTTATCATCAACTTGAGCTACAAATCTTTTTAAAAAATCACTAAGTAACTTGTGTGGTGGATCAAGGGGAAACCAGTGGATATATCGTACTTAAATTTCCAGGAGGCATTTGATAAGGTATCACATCAAAGACTATTGCTCTTAAATAAAAGCTCATGGTATACAGGATAATAGATTGGTTTCAACAGAAGATGGCTGTTCAATAGGATGCATAGAGCAGGAACAAATGGATCTTTTTAACACAGGTAGCATGTTACGGGTGGTGTAAAACAGGAATCAGTGCTAGGGACTCACCTCTTTACAATTTATATAAATGATTTGGATGAAGGTATCAAAGGTATGGGAGCTAAATTTACTGATGGCACGGACAAAAATAAGGAAGTGAAGAGGACATAAGGAGTTTACAAAAGGATGTAGATAGGTTAAGTGAGAGGGCAAAGATCTGGGAACTGGAATATAAAGTGGGAAAATGTGGAATTGTCCATTTTGGCAGAAAGATTTTAAAAAGAAGCATATTATCTAAATGGTGAGAGGCTGCAGAGTGATATAGGTGTCTTTGTGTATGAATCACAGAAGGTTAGTATGCAGGTACAGCAAGTGAACAGGAAAGCTAATAGAGTACTAGATTTTATTGTGAAGGAAATTGAATGGAAGAGTAGGGACATTATGCTTCAGTTATACAGGGCATTGGTGAGACAGCATCTGGCATACTGTATACAGTATTGGCCACCAGACTTATGGAAAGATGTTAATGCATTAATAGTAGTTCTGAGAAGGCTTATTAGACTAATACTTCGAATGAGTGTATTGCCCTATGAGGAAGGGCTAGACAGGCTAGGCTTGTATCTTCTGGAACTTAGAAGAGCTAAAGGTGACATAATTGAAACAAAAGATCTTAAGGGAATTTGAGCAGATGGATATTGAAAGGGTGTTTTCTCTAATGTGAGAATCTAAAACTACGGGTCATAGGTTAAAAATCAGGGACCACCAATTTAGGACACAGGTGATGAAATAAAATTCTTTCAGAAGGTTGTGCGTCTTTGAAATTCCTCTCCTCAAAAGGCAGCACATGCAGAATCTTAAAATATTTTTGAGGCAGAGGTAAATACATTCTCGATTACCAATAGGACGAAAGATTTTAGGGGACATACAGGAACAGAGAGTTGAAGTTAAAATCAAATCAGCCGTGATCTTATTAAATGACAGTGCAGGTTTGAAGGGCTGAATGGCCTACTCTTGAAAATGATTCATATGATTACAGTAGATGTTCGAACAGCTGCTGCAGCCAAAATACATCTCTCTTAAATCTGAAGAGATACAAACTGGTTTTAGGTAGTGACAGCTCATGATTTTTGCACCTCCTGCACAGACTTGCAGCCACTCAGTACTGCCGGCATGGTAATTTAAATGTGACTGCACAAGGTTCATGAACTGCTAATATTGGAAGCAAAGGGCTGATCATTATTCCTGCATCCATTGTTAGGTTTTATAGAATTTCACAGCTATTTTTAGATCAGATCCAAACCCAAAAATTTTCCTTTTGCATTTTTTGATCTGAAGATGTAGGTGAAAAGGGATTTGCTCCTTATTTACTATTCTCTGAATTGTGCGCAGATTTGTGCTTTGGGTCTGCTCCAGTTAAGCCTCACGATAAACTGCCCAAATTCATTTCGCTTGTGATCTTTACAGCTGTCAGGAAGAAGGAGATTTTCATCAGTCAGTCTCACTGGGTTCTTACCTAATTTTCACAGCTGGAAAGCCAGTTTAATAAATTCACTGTGCCAACTACTTCTTGTGGAGATTCAATTTAATCATTGTAGCAATTTGCTGCTGTACATTAGCATTTTTTTCAGAGTTATTAATGACATTTACTGAATGAAACTAAACAGAGAATTTGGACCAGTTAGCCTTGAAGTGAATGGTGAAGTGTATTGCATCTTGACATTTGTCCTCAGGGCACCATGTATTCAATGACTCTGTTGGAATAGACAGCTGTGTTCTCTTTTAGCTGTTACAAAAAAAATTCCTCATGCATTGCATTTGAGAAGATGTCTTTCAAAGAAGAGAAAAAAATGAACAAAATGTATCCTGAATGAAAGGCAGAAACAATAGAAACACTCAGCAGGTGTGTAAGTGCCTGTGGAGTGAACAGATGAGCTAACATTTCCAATGTTTGATCTTTAATCATAACGTAGTCCTTTATTGTTTCTCAGCTTTTTTTCTACTGTTTACTTAAGGTAAGTAGTCCTATGTATAAACCTCCTTAATCATAGAATCTCTACAGTGCAGAAAGAAGCCATATGGCTCACCAGGTCATCAATCCTCCGAAGAACATCCTGCGCAGACCCTGCTCCCCATCTATCCCTGTAATCCTGCATTTCCCATAGCCAATCTACCTAACCTATACAGCTTTGAACTGTGGGAAGAAATCAAAGCACCCAGAGCAATCCCAGGCAGACACAGGACAATTCGCAAACTCCACACTGTCACCCAAGGTGGAATCAAACCTGGATTCCTGGTGCTGTGAGGCAGCAGTGCTGACCAATGAGCCAGCGTGCTGCTCTGAAAACTCAACTGCATGCTGTGTGTTGTGTGCAGACTGCCCTATCAATCAAATGCTACCATGAACACATTGTTTAAAATCCACAACATGATAACTATTCCAGCACAGAAGCAGAGCTTAGGCTGGAAAAATTATGTGAGATTGAATAAAACATCTAGCAGTTGCCTATCACTTATTAAAATATTAATAGTGGTCCAATTTGCCTGTCCCCAATCACTTTCATTAAAGCTGCACTGTTGTTAGATCTTGCAAAGCCACCACCCAAGCAGCTAGTAGCATACCTCACTGAGCACAACTGCTTTAATTGTGGATCCCAATGTAACCTATCATGGGTTGGATTTCTCTGCCCCAAATACGACAAAGCAGCTTTAAAACTCACCCCTATTCCCAGTACTGATAATTTATAGTGATTTGCAATGAGGGCTAGCTTGCAAGCTTGTATGCTAATACCCTGACACTGCATCACCTAAGTGAGTACATTCACAATTTTCATGAAATAGTCCCAGTTTTGATTTATACCAGCTCAGGGATGTTGTGAACCAAGGGGGCAGTGGTACATGACTTGGAGATGGGAACCATATAAGCAATAAGGACAATAGGTGTTGCCAATTTCAGGTATGATAATTAAATGTTCTGACATAACTTATATATGTTTAGAATCTGGTGAACTTACAGATATTTATATTACAGTGAGAGGTGACAGGGATCTGACTCCATTGAATCATATGGTCATCAGGTTCTCATTTCTGACATCTGGTAAGTTATAAAGGGAATGAATGACATTGTGACAGAGCAAAAAATCTTCCTGATGCATTTGAGTACATTACCCACTGGCTTTAAAATGATTGGTGTGTTGATAATTATTGAAGATTGCAGTGCATTTTTCTTGTTCGACTCCTGAGTAAATTTGTTGACTCAAATATTGTTACATGTGATGGCATCATCGAACAAATAAGTTAGTAGTCCCCAAAAGATAGCTCCTAAAAATCAAAACATAGCCACCAAAGTTAAAGTCATAGAGCTGTACAGCATGGAAACACATCCTTTGAACCAACTTGTCCATGCTGACCAAATATCCTAAATAAGTCTAGTCCCACCTTGCAGCATTTGGCCCACATCTCTTTAAACACTTCCTTTCATATACCCATCCAGATGTTTTTTTTAAATGTTATAATTGTACCAGCCTTATCACTTCCTCTGGCAGCTCATTCCACATATGCACTGCCATCTGCATGAAAAAGTTGCCCCTTAGGTCCCTTTTAAATCTTTCCCACCTCACCTTAAAGCTATGCCCCTCAGTTTGGATCTCCCCACACCTTGCCTAATTATCCTATCCATGCCCCTCATAATTTAATAAACCTCTATAAGGTCACTCCTCAGCCTCTGACCTTCCAGGAAAAACAGCTCCAGTCTATTCAGCCTCTTCGTCTTCCAACCCTTTTTTGAACCCTTCCTAGTTTCACAACATCCTTCCTATAACAGGGAGACCAGAACTGAATACATTATTCCAACAGTGGCCTAACCAATGTCCTATACAGCCACAATATGACCTCTCAACTCCAATATTCAATACTCTGACCAATAAAGGAAAGCATACTAAACATCTTCTTCACTATCCTATCTACCAGCGACTCCACTTTCAAGCAAATATAAACCTGCACTCCAATGTCACTTTGTTCAACAACAGACCCCAGGGGCATACCTTAAAGTGTATTAGTCCTGCACTGATTTGTCTTTCCAAAATGCAGTACCTCACATTTATCTAAATTAAATTCCATCTGCCACTCCTTGGCCCATCTGATCAAGATCCCTTTGTACTCCGAGATAGCCTTCTTTGCTGTCCGTTAAACCTCCAGTTTTCATGTCATCTGCAAATTGACTGACCAGATCTCCTGAGTTCACATCAAAATCATTAATATAAACGATGAAAAGCAATGGATTCAAGACCGATCCTTGTGGCACACAAGGTCTCCAGACTGAAAAGCAACCTTCCATAATCGCCCTCTGTCTTATACCTTTGAACCAGTTCTGTATCCAAATTAAAAAAGAGTAGTCCTTGAGAAGATTTCAAGAGATACCTTTGAAAAACAAAAGAATATTTGAGGATATCTTTTGTGTATTAAAGATAACCACCCAAAAGCTAGCATCCCTTCTTCATTCCTCTCTTCACTTTAAAACACAGTTCTCCAACCTCTCAGCTTCCTCCCTTAAGCGCGAAACCCTCCTTATGCAATGCCAGTCTCTTATGTGAGCTACGAGTTGGATAGGGTTTTGAGTATCAAGGAAAACTCCTCTGTACATTGCTATGGCCAAAACGATAAACCAGTCTGCATGAAAAATAAATATATTCATCATAATCACTGTGTGAGAAACTTTCATATGGAATATTTGGCCCTGATTTTTGCTACATTGGAAGGGCATTGACCCTTAGCCAAAATAATTCTAGACTCTCAATTCTGGAAGTCCTGCTGGTGAACCCAGATCTCAGCGTTTTCACCAGGGTGGAGGTAGGAGATACCATCCTGATTCACATTTAAAACAGCAGCTACCTTGAATCAGAAACCGTTTTCATCGCCTGAGTTGTTGAAGGAAAAGGTCTAAACCTACCAGAATTCTTTGGAGATGTCAAATAGCCTTTTGGAGAAGTCCAGCTATCATTATAGGATGGTTTACTATAGGCATTAATGTACTTGAAAGGTTGATAGGCTTTGTGGAACTGTTACATACTTGCTATGATTTAAATATGAAAAAAAAGTCCACTCTGCCTCCCAACAAAAAAAATAATTGCGTTTACAATTTCAATAAACGTTTCTTCATGCTATCCAGAGGGCTATTGTTGTGATTTGTGTTATTTGACTGTTTCTACACCCTAACATAATCACAGTGGAGGCCTTGTAGATTTAATGTTGATGTACAGATCCAAGTGGTTATAATGGATACACACATAAATGACATGCATGGTGAGAGGAGTCTGTTTTTATAAAGAATTAGGTATTTAAAGTTATTGAAATATCTTTTATTCATACTTTTTGTTAACATGGTAAAGTCTGTAATAGATGCTTAGAACTTTACATTATCACAGCATGGACCCTGAGGTCTTCCCTTGGTGGAGACTGAGTAAATTAGCATGGAGGATGCAAGGACAAAGGACCATGGGCAGGGTGTCAAATGTTCGCATAAGTTTGCACTAAATTGGCATAGATGGATTTAGGAAAAGGTTTACTAAATCAGCCACTTACAGGTACAAAGGTACGTAGATACAGGATTTTAGGAATAAATTAGAAAAATAAAGAAATAAGAACTCAGCATTACAGTCCTTCAAGCAGTCCGCACCAGGCCTTGCCGCCAGGCTGCACCAGGCTTCACCTTCAGTGCACGCCAGGCCCCGCTTCCAGACCGTGCCTCCATGACCATCAAGTCCCGTTCTGGGCACCAAGCTTTGCCACCAGCCAACGGTCCACTGAGTTTCCGAGTCTTGGCTCTGGGACTAGTGAAGCCTGGAGTCCTCGATCCTGCCACCTCTGCTGCCAACACTGCTCTAGCTTCCCCATGACGTCATAAGATGAAAGAAAAGAGAAAGAAAATGGCAGAAAAGGTGAGAAAGAAGGGTACAGCTGGCTTGAAGCATATGGGTTCATGAGTCCTAAAGCTCCCTATCATGCCAACACCACCATCTAGTGACTTGTATTATTATAATCCCAACTTGCCCCTTAGGTGTCCATTGCTATATTCAGGCCAGCAGATTTGGCTTCTACACTTTCATTACTGTTTGAATTCAGCTTGGTCAGTGTGAATAGAGGATTGATTTAAATTTAACAGCTGCCTTGCATATTTCCTCAGTCTTGGTGAGGACAGCAGTAAAAAGCTGTGGGTATTTCTAATAGCTTCTGGGCAAGGACAGATGTGGATAGCTCAGTGTTTCAAGGAAGGCCGGAATCTTATCTCTCCCGATCAGAGATCTCTCTTTCCCCCAACTAATGTTATCAACCACTTTCCCACACAGTCCCAATCTCTCACTCCCTCACTCTTGTGATGACCTCTCTTCACTACAGCTACAATTTAGCAGGTCCTCCTTCACCTGTTCCTCAGCTCATCACCATAAATCTGCGTGCAATAGCTGTGCCCTCACTAGTTGGTTTCCAATTTATAGATTTTAATGAGAAATGGAAGAAAAAGATTATAATATTGAATCTGACAAAACTCCTGTGTGTATGGCCACATTGGACTTTTCCTGTGCTCCGCCACATTTCCTGTACCCCATAAATATCATCACTATTTTATCTGTTTTAAGGAAGAAGCTGGTATGTTACCTTTTTTTCTTTATTTTGGATTCCTATGCCCTGATATTTTCTTCTTTTACCAACAGTGAAAATACATTGGAGCATGGCTGCAGAGCAATTGATTTAATGTTCACTGACTCGGCCAAGTGACATTGAGCCTGAAATGAGAATTCCAGGAGCAGAAAATCTCTAGTTATAAGTTATCCTTGACAATATAAAATATCACTGTCAGAAACCATCTTCTCCTGGACATCTGGGATTGAAGTGCCTTCACATATATATAAAAATGTCATAGGCTCTGAAAAAAGAGATCTGGATGACAATGAAAGTACAAATAAATGTAATTTGTGGCATTTCTAAAGCCAGGACAAAAAACCAGCAGGAAAGTATCAGTTTCTCCCACCAACCCTCTGAAACCCAGCAAGGCCACCTTTCAATCTCAAGATTCTAAGAAACAATGTCAATGGCAAGGGCAGGAGAACGATCTCAGTGGCTGCTCTGAGGATGCCTTCATAAAGGTTTACCAGTGAGTTTGAGGAGACTCAATTTCAACTGCAATGAAAAGTGTTTAATTTAGAATTTGTTCAGAGAGCAAGTAATTGGAGCATTTGTAAATACGAGTGATTTTAAAGCAGATGAACAAAAATCAGGGAGCCCAGTACAAAGAAAGAAATTAAACAATGTTCACAAATATGAAGTACAATTGTATTGTAAGAAGTTCAATGACCACATAGGAGTAGTTAAAGCTACAATATATCTTCCAATGTCCTGTTCTACCAGCTGCACCACTAACTGATAGACTGGTCAATGGACCACACTGCTATCACTCACTTCTCAACAATACCTATTTACTTGGCTCTCCTCTTGTTATTTGAGACTTCTCCTCATATTCACACATATAGCACTGATCCAAGTCTCTCATCCACATCTTGCAACTTGCAGATGCTACCAGCTATTTATTTATGATGCATCATGCAGGCAGAAGCATTACAATTCAGTGAAACACTTCTCTCTCTCTTGCAGGACATGGAAGGTTATAGTTGGAATGGAATATGTCGGTTGCCTCCTCTTTTCCTCATCTTGTTTCTCAGCTGACCACATAGCTTTCATGATGCTGAGTTTTGCAACATCGCCATCAATCTCTGCTTAGTAAAGTAGTGTGGCAGAGCATTCAGACCTTGGGCCAACATGCTGAGGATCAGTTCTATGAAACTTTGCTGGCAGTATGCAATTGTTGGATGCATACCGTCCACATGTGTGTGGGTCCTGAACCATGTCGCCTTTGCTCCCAATGGTCACCCTTTGGCTTTTCAAGGTAGCTTAAATGCAGATGGCTCTGCTGATGGAAAATTGAATGGCATCACGGCTGTTGGCAGGATACTGGGCATTGTCTGACATGATTGGTCGTGTGTGGTCACACACTAGCTGAACATTGAATCTCTTTTAGTTTGGGTTCTTCTCAAAGTTGACATGCCACACATGTAAAGTGGTGAGTACGCAGTCAATGTCTCATGTGCCAAGGGAATACCGAGCAAAGTCAGGAACTTGCGGTTTGCACCTTCTCAACAACATAGAATAAAAAGCATTGAGCTCTTTCAGAATACAGAGCCCTAACCTTTTTGGGTGCCAGGTCTGCAGATGTAACAAGCATTTCCTACTCTAGTCAGTAAGGAGCATTTTTAAAAATGCATGATCTCTTCACATTCATCCAGGGAGTGGTTCCTGTTCTGAGGCTAGAGTTGTGGCTGCAGCAGGCTGTAAATTTCAGTGAGCATGTGCTTAGTGAAGCAGAGGCATCAGGTGTAGGTTATCCTCTCTGAGGATCAGGTGAAGAATCGTTTCCTGGAGCAATATGCCCTCCTGCTGACAGCTTTTCTTAGCCCTATTGCTTACCTTCTCTGCAATCTTAACGGCACATGTCCAAATTCCAAAGTTAGAGGACCAACAGTTGACAACATCACTGCCATCTTTAATAAAAAAAACTCTATTTTTGATCTTCTTTTGTGTAAATCTTTGTTAATTAAACACACAATTTGGGAACAAATGACAACACAACTCACTATTTACTTACGCTGGGTCAGTTTTTCTTTCACATGCCTGCAATGTTACAATAACTGACTCAGTAAACTGAAGGAAATGAGTTAATTAAATAACTTTTGTTTAGTTGTCTGTACAAGACAACCAATAAATGTCTCACACACTGATCTAAACCATAAAACCAAAGCCTTTGGTTTGAGTAAAGTACGAGACACTATCCCGAATGTACTGACATACCATAAATTTGGTTAAAATTGGTACAGTGAAGATTATTTACAGCTTTTCATGTTCTCACATCATTTTTTCCTGTAAAAAATATTTGAAGAGATGCACTTGCCAAGAGAAATTAATTGGTTAGTACCTTTTCTTATTTGTTTACAAACAAACTGTAAAGGTATAAATAATCCACATTAAATGCATTATAAGCAGGTGGAGTTGCCATGATATATTCTGACCTTACGTATGCAGAATGTATTCATAGCCAATTTCTTTAATATTGAGATTTGAAAATGTGCTTACACCAAACTTTGATACTTTACCTTTCCAATATCACATATAATGAACCATGGTACATTTTCTCATGACCAGGAGTCAGAAACCGAAAGTATTGATAGTATTTTTAATTCTTAATTCAAAATATGCTTTTTTTAATAAAATAGGAATGCTACAGAATTAACAACTGCAGGTATTAACTAAATTATGTGGGATCAGTGAGATGTAGAATCTAAAGTTGTTCCAGCAACTTCCAGCAGACTGGACTGTGATCTTTTGTGACTACAAAGGCAATGTTGTACTGATGGCCCTTTGCTCAACAGCGAGTCACCCCCTGCAGATTATGTCTCAAACTGCAGACAGATCTTGTGCTTTTCCTTTTGAATAATACACAAGGGCAGGGGTTAAAAGCCAGTTTTAACTCTACTGGAGTGGGCTCGTTTGGTAACCAGCCTGCGTTCAGGTATTAACATATTGTGATGACCACCTCCTAGTTACCCTTGCGCAGCAGGATAGCAAAAGGGAGATCCGTTTTCACTCAGTGCTACAAAACTAGTCTAAAAGGGGATCAGCACAAAAGAATGTTAATTAGCCTACAAACCAAAAATGTCTAAAACTGACTGTTTCATTATTAATATTAATGCTTCCCGTACAGCTCCACTATGATGGTCACAAAACTATCTGATCTTCATGAACAATTCAGAGATTGACCCATAAAGCCTTTTCCAACTTTTTTTTTTGGATTATCTCCTATTTATAACCGATGTGTGTATCATTATATTCCTTATTCTTCTCAGAATTAGCAATAAATAAAATCATAAGAAACTCACTCCCTCTCTTAGCTCAATGAAGCCTGGTTAAACATGCTCCATTTTTTAAAAAGTTCATTAGAATTTGGGAGAATCCACAATGAAACAGATCCTTTTAAAATTAATCTTGCTCCAATCAACTGAGGGATTGGGTGAATAAAAAAGGGGATCAAATTCATTTCTCAACATTTGGGAGCCTAACAGCTTGGGGTATGATGTCTGAAATCATAATGAATTGGGGAAACTTCCCCAGGACCTGGTTGTAACAAACTGAGAGCTCTTGCTGTGATTTGAACCCACAGACAAATTGAGGGATTAGGTGGATAAATTGTTACTTTGAAACCAATTTTAAAGGGAAAATCTGCAAAATGCTTTCTTGAATTTGCACTTTGACAATACAGAAATACCTGCATCAAATGTCAGCATGTTTCTAACATAATTAGGGAAAGTTACTTTTGAGGATTTAAATATTCTGTCCCTCAGTTTGCTTTTGACCTTGATTCCACTTCTCCAATGGAGGATAGATTATTCTTGAATATTCTTTACGGAGATAGTTGCAGCTATTGGACTGGATCATTGAAGGGTCATTACCTTATCCGCAAGATTTTTAATCTTCTGAATGCCCTTTGCAGAGAAAAGCATTTGCTCCTAACCCATGTTGTTGCCCCACAATATCATCTGGGGAATGCTTAAACTCATGAATATTCATCTTGGGAGACAGCTGCTGTAATGAAACAAGTTCTTTCCTCTTTGCAGTAAATTTCTGGACAAGGAAATATATTTTTAATTGAGACAGGAACAGTCTTTTTTTTGCAGTATCCTAGATGTTTAAAGGGGCACTCTCTTCGTTTTGATCATATCCTGAATCTTTGGACTTGGTCTGGCTTCTATGAATTTGTATGTAGTGCATCTTCCTTAACTTGTTGAGTGGGTAGCATGTCTCGAGTCTGCCTCTGTGGTGTCAGGACAGAGACCAGCTTGAGTCAATGGTTACATGCGAATGCTCAACAATTATGTTTCACCAGGGAAGGCTTGTTTCCATTACTACCCTCCACTGTACAATCTGACAGGTATTTATCCTTCGCGTCTCTCCAAATTACCAACTAGTTAGATCACTAGTAAGGCCTTGAGTATGACTGAACTGAGCTTTATGGAGGTTCTCAATCCTGAGAACTTTGTTGTTGAAGTTAAAGGCAAATTCCTTTCTGATGGAAATGAGAACTTTCAAACTCATTAAATAAACAAGTGTCTGAAGGAGAAATGATAGCTTTTAACAAGCAATATTTTGTTGTTTTATGCAAGCTATCATTTATGTGTTGAAGGCATGCTAAATAAAAAGAAAATAATTGTGTGCCTCATGTTATTTTATCTCAAGACCAGATAACAAGTTAATGCTTTCCATGTTATTCTACTGTATGTTATGGCCAGTATTACTCTTAATCATGATATTGTTTGAGTCCTACTGATCATGTTGTTTGTATTTCTAACTACAGAGTAACAGCATGCGTCCTAACCCAACAAGCATTCACAGTACAGACAACCTGATGCAGGTGTAAGCAAAATAGCATGTTGAGCCTTTTGAAATATGTCCTTTTCAGAACTGTCCCTTGTTGGATTCTGCTATCCTATGCCTACCCTGAGGTATGTGTTGCAAGTTTAGCTATGTTCTGAGGCTTGTCCTCACAGCTAAAAAATATAAATATAGCTTTGGGTGGGTTGCATATGTCCCAGAGTTCAAGAATCTTGTACTACTTCACTTGCAGTCTTTAATTATAGCCACGTACAAAAAACAATCAGCCTGACCACGACAAGCAATGGCAACTAATAATATGTTGCTTTGCATAGGTAATTGTAACAATAGTCTTGACCCTGAAAGGGAATGAGATCAGTTAGTCCCCTTACATTCTTAGTTTTCTGCTTGTGTGAATCATTATGGAGTCAACATCTGCAGTTGGTAACTGTTATACAATGGTCTATACCCTCAGTCACATGGTCCAGAATAAAGCAGTTCTTTCCAAAGCACAACTACAGACCGTAATTACACTCAGGGGGTTTCTGGATTTTGATCAGATTGATTAAAGCTGCATTTGACTGAACACTGTTCAAAAAGTTAATGAACAATAGATCTCGCTTGCAAATTGTCAGGTAAAGGAAACATGACAAGGTTTCAGCTGTAGCAACAGCTCAATGAAGCTTTGGATCGAATTTGCTGATAGTCAGACAACCAGTTGTTACTGCAACTCATTAGGACAATTACCATCAGACCATAATGAATAAGAATAGCCACTTGAGCTTGCTCTGTCATTCAACAGGATCATGGCTGATCCAACATTCCTCACATCCACTTTCCTGACCTTTTCCAGTAACCCTTGATTCCTGAATGATCAAGAATCTATCACAGCCTTAAATAAATCCAAGGCTTTTACCGCTCTCTGTGGAAGGGTCTGTTCAATAACTATTCAAGGGTTAATAGTTGAACTGTTCCTGAATAACCTTTTACTTAATTTACTTGAAGCCCATTGAATTCTCCAAATTAAATAGACACTTGTGAAGGATTTTAGGTGTACAGGAATTGCCAATGAAATCTTCAATTTCCCAGGTTATTCTTAATTTAAATCAAGAAAAGCTGCAGAAAACTGCAACACAAAGGGACTGAGGGTATTTGTGCATGAAACACTGAAAGCTAGCATACAGGTACAGTGGGTAATCAGGGAAGCTAATGGAACGTTGGCCCTTATTTCAAATTGAGACTAAAAGATGTATCACTGCAACTGAGTAAGGTGCTGGCTGATAGAAGAAATTCCTCCTTAAATTAGCATCCCTTTATTCTGAGATTATGCTTTTTTGTCTTATATTCTCCCGTGAGGGGAGACATCCTCTCAGCATTTACCCCATCAAGCCTCTTAAAAAGATATGTTTCAATGAGATTACCTCTCATTCTTCTCAACTCCAATAAATAGAGTCCCAAGCTGTTAACATTTGCCCCTAAAGATAATCCATAAATGCTGAGAGGATTATCTTTTGTACGTGGCTATAATTAAAGATACCATGGATCATCATGAACCTTCTCTGAACTATCTCCAATGAAATACAGCAAACCTTTTGTGAACCAAAACCTATGGGATCAGAAGTGCGTGGGTTGATCAAATATCATAGTAATATCTTTTCTTCAGTCACAGGGCCCAAACTACTCACGGTATTCCAGATTTGGTCTCACTAGCACCTTATTCAGCTGCAGTGATATTTCCCTACTTTTAATTTCAATTTGAAATAAGGGCCAAAATTCCACTAGCTTTCCTGATTACCCACTGTACCTGTATGCTAGCTTTCTGTGTTTCACCCTCAGTCCCTTTGTGTTGCAGCTTTCCTGCAACTTTTCTTGATTTAAATTAAGAATAACCTGGAAAATTGAAGATTTCACTGGCAATTCCTGTACACCTAAAATCCTTCACAAATGTCCATTTAATTTGGAGAATTTGAGCGGCTCCAAGGAAATTAAGGGGCTAGATTAGAGTGGTGCTGGAAAAGCACAGCTTCCTGACCTGCTGTGCTTTTCCAGCACCACACTAGTTTAGACTCTGGTTTCCAGCATCTGCAGTCCTCACTTTTGTCCAAATAAATTAAGTAAAAGGTTATTCAGGAACAGTTCAACTATTAAATATATATTCTAACCCTTGAATAGTTATTGAACAGACCCATAGTTACCTCATATCCCTCCTCCCCATCTGCACCTTCCCCATACCACTAACATGGCCGAGACCCTGACCTGATATTTCCAGAGATGCAACAGCCCCGGAGCTGAGAACCCACTGGATTGATCTCCGTTCTTCTCCTGCTCCAGTCCTGACATTAAGCCCCTTCCTCCACTCCACATGAGACCCTCTATTCAACTGCCAGGATGTAACACCCCATCCCAATCTTTCCCAGCTCTGCATCTGATAACTCCTGCATCCACATCCCTATCCCCCTCCTTTGACCGGCCTCCAAAGGGCAGCACAATGGCTTAGTGGTTAGCACTGCTGCCTCCCAGTGCCAGGGACCTGGGTTTAATTCCACCCTTGGGTGACTGTCTGTGTGGAGTTTGTGCATTCTCCCCATGTCTACCTGGGTTTCCTCTGGGTGCTCCAGTTTCCTCCTACAGTCCAAAGATGTGCAGATTAGGTGGATTGGCCATGCTAAATTGCTCAGAGAGTCTTGGGATGGATTGGCCCATGGTAAATGCGGGATTACAGGGATAGGGTAGGGTGGTGGAATGGTCTTCAGAGGCTCAGTATGGACTCGATGGCCTTAATGGCCTGCTTCCACACTGTAGGGATTGTATGACCCGGCCCCTCTGCTCTTGCTGTGCAGTTGACCGCCCCACTTTCCCCTTCAGCAACCAGTTCTGTCGCTCCCTGTCAGAATAGGGCAGCCTTTCAGAGGATTGGTGCAGACCCGAAGGGCTGAATGGTCTGTTTCCACACTGTAAAGATTCTATGATTCCATGGCTTGCCTTCCTCTGGATGGAATGGAATGGATGTTTGACTCCATAATTCTGAGGGAGAGCTGAGTAGGATCTCTCTCAGTAGTATGGAGCTCCCTTCGTTAGTTCACAAAAAAAAGCCAGAATCCTTGAGATTGCCACTCCTTGGAAAATCTGACCTTTCCTTAAAAAAAAGAGGTGCAGCTCATTCTGTTCTTCTGTGTTTGTAAGGATCTGACAAATGAATTGAAGAGATAGTTTTAAACCCCACTGCTGACTGCATTCCACTCATGACACAAATTCAAATTACCTTAGCAAAATAAGCAAAATAGATAAACACTGCATTTTTAAAGACAGCATCTAATCCTACAATTTGGTCAAAGCTTGGTAGATTGAACAGTGGTAGGTCTACTTACAGAAATAATTGCAGCAGTGATCTCAATGGCACCAGTGCTGAGAGTGATGTAGGGGATCTGATCGTCACTGATGCCAGACACTTTGAAGATGCTGCTTGTGTAGAACCAGATCTATAAATGATAAAAAAAACTAATGTTACCACAATATATGTAACAGCTTGTCCATAGATTCAAGGAAGTGCTCACCGTTTTTCCGATTCTGATGAGTGAATTACACTGTACATACATTATTTCTACTTTATATAGGCTGTGTTTATCATATCATTCCTGCTTTTACTATATATTAGGGTTATTTTAGACAACGGCCTAAGCAAGATGCTGTCAAGTAGCAAATGACATTCATGTCACAATACTAGGCAATAATTATCTCTAACAAGAGAGAAACTAATCATTTCCCTTAACATTTTATGGCATTATTATCACCGATGCCCCAATATCTTTGGGGTTAGTATTGACCTGTAAAGGAACTGGGTAGCTATTTAAATACTGTGGTTACAAGGGTAGGTCAAAGGCTGGGAATGCTGCAGTGGTAAGTCGCTTTCTGACCTTCAATCTGTCTACCATTGACAAAGCACAAGTGGTCAATCTGATAGCATTTACTCCACTTGTCTTCATGCAATTTTAAGCATACACAAAATGCTTGTTACCATCCAGGTTATAGCAACCCACTTGACTGATATCTCATCCATCATTAATATTCACTCTGTTCATCTCAGCGGCAGCACTGTGTTACTGCTGCAACTCATCGAGTCTACTTTCCGAGCCTGCAACCTCTACTATCTAGAAGGATAAGAACAACAGAAACATGTGAGCAGCATCATCTGCAAGTTCCCCTCCAAGCCATAAAATAAAAGAACATCAGTTTGCTGCTCTTTTAACAAACTTGTTTGGACATGAGCAGATGAGTCTTGAAACCTGGTCAGCCCTGGATTTATCACTGACTATTTATGACCTCTAGTTTTAAAACACTCAGTTTGTGGTGGAATTTTCCCTATTTCAGTGAAATCATGAAGGAGATTCATGGTGCCTGGTCCTTTCTGTCAGAGAGCAACTTTCCTCTTGCAATCTTCTGTTGTTCACCTCATT
Source organism: Chiloscyllium punctatum (assembly GCF_047496795.1). Lineage (NCBI taxonomy): Eukaryota > Metazoa > Chordata > Chondrichthyes > Orectolobiformes > Hemiscylliidae > Chiloscyllium > Chiloscyllium punctatum. The sequence goes on from NC_092739.1 coordinate 24,553,349, forward strand.
CACAGGCAACCAGCCTCTTCAGTCTCTTTTTCGAGGAATCATGCAGCCCGAGAGGCAGAGCTGCCTCATCACTTCCGGAACCTTCTGGCATTCATTTCAACACTGCCATCTTTGACCACTTCAAACAATATTAGTCAGGAACTGCCCCTCATTCTGTGGTGCTTAAACAAGATCACAGAGAATATGGTCGAGAAAGGCTTTGTTGACAGGTACCTGGAGACACTGGCGGAAGAGGTAGAGGAGAGGAGGACAGTCCTTCTTTCAGCAGACTGTCAAAGGAGGCCACACCACCAGTGGGTGCCAGCTTGGACACACATCGTGGCCTGTGTCGGTCCTATGTCCCAGGTTAAATTAAACACACATCAGTACAGGAAAAAGATTATTGATCTATGTTCCACAAGGGCAAGTGCTATCATCTTCACTCTGCTATTTCTCAATCACAGCACATGCCACTGCACGCACACCAGAACACTACAACCCTCACTACTGCATGCATCATGTGCATTCAAAGGCTCACACTCACCTCATCCCCTCAAATAACAAACCTTTCCTGCCTTCTGTGCTTGCCACTCAATCACTGGCAACACCTTGCCACCTCTCTGGTTTCTACATCACCACTAACAGCTCTTATTTTTATTCAGTTATGGAAGAGGGTATCACTGGCGAGGCCAAGATTTATTGCCCATCCCTAATTTCCCAGAGGACAGTTAAGAGTCAAACCACATTGCTGTGTGTATGGAGTCATATGTAGGCCAGATATGAATGGCAATTTCCTTCCCTAAAGGGCATTAGTGAACCAGGTGGCTTTTTTCCAAAAATCAACAACAGATTCATGGTCATCAGTAGACTATTAATTCGAGATATTTATTGAATTTAAACTCCACCATTTGCAGGATTTGATCCTGAGTCCTCAGAACATTAGCTGGGTCTCTGGATTAAATCTATCAGATTCAATCCCTCTCATTGTTTCAATGCAGGAAAAATAGGCCTACATCGGAGCCAAGACTGGTGGGGTTGTGTCAGATGGTAGACTCATCATGACACAGTGGACATAGAGACAGGCATAACCACTGATTGGGAATGGGGAGGTTTCAGTGAGTAACTAACCGAATCTGCTTCATTGTGTTGTGTTGCACTGCTCTCCCACTACTACCAATGCAAACTCCTTCTTAAACTGGACAAGCTTTTTATCCTTCTTAGATAACTAATACTCACTCATGTCTTATTCAGACCATGGCAGCACCCAGGCCAGAAAAGGCCAATGCCACAGGCCGTCAGCACGGAGTAGGAAGTTACTGAACCCTCAGAAACAATATCCAGGTGAGATGTATGAGCAGAGAATATGTGGGGAATGTCAGCAAGAGAACACTACCTCATTAAAGTAACTCCTGAACCCTCACATCCAACCTACTGGAGTCTCATGGCATAGCAAGACATGGAAGCTTCCCAAATAGGTCAATGCCACGTCTCTAAAGGTGTACAACTGAATCTAAATATACATTGCTCAACCAAAATGCTCCATTGAGGAATTTGAATTCTGACAGGAAACCATCATGGTAGCTCCACACTTTGCTCAACACAGACCATGTCCTTGGTATATTTACAGTTCAGTGTGTGAATGTGACGACAATGACATGTTGTCTGCTCATGATAGCTATGGAATGTGTTTGCGAAATGCCAAGTTAGGTTACACTTTTAATACAGGGCAAAAGTGAGGACTGCAGATGCTGGAAACCGAGTTTAGATCAGAGTGGTGCTGGAAAAGCACAGCAGATCAGGCAGCATCCGAGGAGCAGGAAAATCGATGTTTTGGGCTAAAGCCCTTCATCAGGAATAGAGACAGGAAGCCTCCAGGGTGGAGAGATACATGGGGAAGGGGGGGAGCTGGGGAGAAGGTAGCAAAGAGTACAATGGGTGAATGGGGGTGGGGATGGAGGTGATAGGTCAGAGGGGAGGGTGGAGTGGATAGATGGAAAGGAAGATAGGCAGGTAGGGGGACAGTGATGAGCTGGAAGGATGGAACTGGGGTAAGGTGGGGGAGGGGAAATGAGAAAACTGGTGAAGTCTACATTGACGCCCTGGGGTTGAAGGGTTCCAAGGTAGAAGATGAGGCGTGTTTGTGAAATGCCAAGTTAGGTTACACTTTTAATACAGGGCAAAAGTAAGGACTGCAGATACTGGAATCTGATGACCTATCACCTCCATCCCCTCCCCCATTCACCTATTGTACTCTTTGCTACCTTCTCCCTAGTCCCCAGCTCCCCTTCCCCCACACACCCCCCCCCCCCCCCCACTCCCCCATCATTTCTCTCTCCACCCTGGAGGCTTCTTGCCTCTGTTCCTGATTAGGGGCTTTTGCCCGAAACGTCGATTTTCCTGGCCACTACACTTTTAATACAGTTTGTCTAATTACAGTTTTTGAGGTGTCATGACAAGGAGACACTTGATGTGCACAATGTCATGGTCATGATTGCTTGCAGACATAATTCCTAATGTGCATTCTTGGACAATGCCAGAGCTGCCATGAAGTGCAATTTAAATGTTCATGGATGGAAAATCAGGAATCAGTGGTTGCATGATGAATTCAATTGCACCTTCACTGGCCTCGTGACTCCCATGAGTTTTTGCCATCCCCCTGTTTCTATCAAGTCTCTCCACCCCCACTACCCCTTTTATGTAACTACCAACGTCTCTGATTTACTGCAACAAGCTGTGACTTTGTGAATTGCCATACCGTGTTGGCCTAACACTCTGCTCATGTCGAGGTCAGTGTGATAGTCCTGGAGGTTTGTGCCCTTACCTGTGCTCTATGAGATCTCACTTTTCTATCACAAATTACACCCTTTTCGCTGTCATCATCCCCTCTGTAACCCAATCCAATTAAGCCTATAACTGCCGACTTTCCCCAGGACTCTATTAGGACTTAGTGTTTGACTGACCATGGCCAATGCACTGGACTGACTCACCTTAACAAGCTGACAATCTTTCCCTCTGTAATAAAAACCAATCTGAGATACAGAGGCTCCACTTAAATTCAAAGTGAGTGAGCGTGATGAAGGCAAGCTAAAATCCAAAAGGAGCATACAGCCTGGATGCAAAGGTATTCCTGCTCGGAAAGCAACTTGGATAGTACTTGCAAGTTGTAGGTGTCCCTGAAGAAGTGATGAAGTGGCAATGATGATGGTAAGGCTGATGGTTTGCCTATGCCAGCTTGTGTGGTCAAAGGTTGAAGGAGGAAGGTGTCCATGGAGCAGGTAGGGGCATTACAGTGAAGACATAGTTGGATGACAGATGGCTAGCTGTAGACACTCTGACGTGAATGATGGGGAATTGCTCCATCTAGTTTCTCAGGAAAGGTGAGGAGAATTAGAAATAGCATTGAAGTGAGGTGAGCTAGCCTATTAAAGAGATACAAATGTATGGAAATTACAAGATCGGAATTTACCATTTAGAACCTATGGAGACAATTAGAATGGAATTGTTTCAGCGTAGTGATCCTGATTTCTTGACCCACATCATAGCTTCCCAGCTTTCTCATTTCTGACCAAACCACGGGATGGCACAGTGGCTAACACTGGTTAGCAGTGGTTTGCACTGCTGCCTTACAGCATCAGGGGACCCGGGTTTGATTCCAGCCTCGGGTGGCTGTGTGGAGTTTGCACATTCTCCCCGTATCTGCATGAGGTTCCTCCAAGGGCTTTGGCTTTCTTCCACAGTCCAAAAAATGTGCAGGTTAGGTGAATTGGCCACGTTAAATCACACATAGTGTTCAAAGATGTGTAGGTTAGGTGTATTATAGAGTCATGGAGATGTACAGCACAGAAACAGACCCTTCATCCAACTAATCCATACCGATCAGATATCCCAACCTAATCTTGGCCCATATCCCTCTAAACCCTTCCTATTCATAAACCCATCCAGATGCCTCTTAAATGTTGCAATTGTGCCAGCGTCCACTACTTCCTCTGGCAGCTCATTCCATACCCATACCACCTTCTGCATGAAAAAGTTGCCCCTTAGGTTTCTTTTATATCATTTCCCCTCTCACCCTAAACCTATGCCCTCTAGTTCTGGACTCCCCCACACCAGTGAAAGACTTTGTCTACTTATCCTATCCATGCCCCTCATGATTTTGTAAACCTCTTTAAGATCACCCCTCAGCCTTCGACGCTCCAGGGAAAACAGCCCTAGCCTATTTAACCTCATCCTGTAGCTCAAATCCTCCAATCCTGGCAACATCCTTCTAAATCTTTTCTGAGCCCTTTCAAGTTTCTCAACATCATTCCGATAGGAAGGAGATCAGAATTGTATGCAATATTCCAAAAGTGGCCTATCTAAAGTCCTGTATAGCTGCAACATGGCCTCCCAACTCCTATACTCAATACTCTGACCAATAATGGAAAGCATACCAAATGCCTTCTTCACTATCCTGCAACTCTACTTTCAAGGAGCTATGAACCTGCACTCCAAGGTCTCTTTGTTCAGAAATACTCCCTAGGACCTTACCATTAAGTGGATACATCTTGCTCTGATTTGCTTTCCCAAAAGGCAACACCTGACATTTATTGAAATTAAACTTCGTCTACCACTCCTCAGCCCATAGGCCCATCAGATCAAGATCCCATTGTAAAGTGAGGTAACCTTCTTCGCTGCCCACTACACTTCCAATTTTGGTGTCATCTGCAAACTTACTAACTATCCCTTTATGCTCACATCCAAATCATTTATACAAATGCCGAAAAGTAGTGGACCCAGCATCAATCCTTGTGGCACTCCACTGGTCACAGGCCTCCAGTATGCAAAAAAAACCTTCCACCACCACCACCACCCTCTGTCCTCTACCTTTGAGCCAGTTCTGTATCCAAATGGTTAGTTGTCCCCATGAGATTCCATGAGATCTAACATTGCTAACCAGTCTCCCATGGGGATCTTTGTGAAATGCCTTACTGAAGTACATACAGATCACGTCCACTGCTCTGCCCTCATCAAACCACAGTTACTTTTTCAAAAAAACTCAGTCAGTTCATGAGTCAGGGAAAATGTAGGGGAATGGGACATGGTGGAATGTTCTTCAGAGGGTCGGTGTGGACTTGTTGGGCCGAATGGCCTGTTTCTACACTGTCGAATTTCTATGATTAAACTCCAAGTATTTATGTATCATGAAGTCTTCTATCAGTTTTTATGTCATTTCTAGAGAATAGAACTCCAGTCTGGGCAGTTTCCTTGACTCTCTCGAGTCAAGCATCATCCTTCTGAATCCTTTTGTCACAGTTTCTCCAAAGCCTTTATATTGTATGACATTATGGACAACAGAACCGTGCAGAGTGAGCAATATTTTAGCTTTTCACATCCTAAGTATGTTCAACTTATTGTTTGGAAGAAGCAAGATCCCTTTTTTCGCACCACTAACCTGTTTAGGATTTACTTATGATGTAGTCAGGAGACTGGTATCCTTCGTCTGGATCTGCACTGTCTCTTGCTATAGAACAGACCAACCACTCAAAATATATTAAGATGATAGCCCAAACACAAACCTTTTCTTATTTTATGGGCAAGTGGCAGGTGTTGCATTCTGGATGCAAATCGATTGGCCAAATTTCCAGATTTGAAGCAAAACACATTTTATTCATACAGTGTAGTTAAAATACAACAAAAGAAGGAAGAAATTGGAAAAATTAACTCTATTGGAAAATTTAACATAATAATAGGTCACGGAACTACTAAACAGTAACTGTTCCAATATAGTATCCTATAAACACACCCTTGGCAAAGGCAAATTCAACAAAAAAAAAATCTCACAGGCGATTCTCCAGTCCAGGAGGAAAAATATCAAGAAAGGACAGAGAGATGGGAGCAGGAAGAGATGTGCTGCAGCTTTCAAACCCAGCTTCAAGACTAGCATGTACTGAAAAACTAAAATGAAAACTTTTGATTCTGGGCAAGCATACCCAGGCTGATTCTATTGTTCCAACTTAAAAAGAAAGACCCCAAAGCCCCACAAGCTGTTTACTTTATTGAAATAAAATAGACACCTCTAGCTTGAAAACCTCTCTTCAAAAAGAATCAGGACAAAATTCACCTCTTAAAGCCATGGTATCGTCACTCTCTCCAAGAGCTGTAGGAAATGACAGTTGGTTTGTGGATGTGGGGTAGCGTACATTTAATCAATTTTATCTTGTCATCAGCTTGGGGCATTTCATTGTTACAGGTGCTATTTGACAGTGATCTACATCAGAGATTTCTGATTAGTCTGACAGCATTATTCTTCCTCCTCTATTATTTTGAAATGAACAAGTCACGAAATTAATGTAAACAGCTCCTAAGGGGCACAACAATAAAAATCAAAGGAAACTTATCAAGCCTAAATTAAAATGAAATTTAGTGAGCTTTTAATACACCCCAGCTTGTGTGGTGCCAACCTATTGTGGAAGATTGTTGTCATCTGGCCTGTAAAATGGAGGATCAATGATTGCTGTAAACCCAAATAGAGCTGCCATACCAATATGATTCTTTCATCAGTGGAAAAAAATCCAATGTCAGCAACTGACAAATTCCAGGCCCATTTTACAAATATTGGGGGGGGGTTGATCATTTAAAACAGAACTGCAGCTGGAATTGTGTCAATATTCTGGCGTTTAGGTTCCTATTCACACTTTGAAAATCTCCAGCTTTCTGCTGCTGAAATATCATCAGTTCCAGTTTTTTTTAAGAAACTATTCTGTTACCACCAATGCCCTGAGAGATGGGCTACTTTATTTAAATCCAACCAATGTTTGCTGATTCTTTTTCTGCAATCAGTTTATCCTACAACCATTTTATTTTCGAGTCATTTTTCTCTAGTCTCTCTTTCAAGCCTTAAATCAACTTTTGTGAAACAAGGTAAGTTCATTTCCTTGCAAGTTATGGAAGATCATATCAGAAGTTTAAATCTAATGTTTAAACAAAATAAGATGAAGAGTTTCACCATGTCCCAATATTCCAATTCCAACTGAGGCACAGTGTTATATTTAACATGAATCATTTCCTCTTGCTTGTTTCCCTTTTCAACATCACTTTTCCTGAAGTGACTGATATGAATGCAAAATCATAGCTGATTTTAATTAGTTAAACTTCACATGGGATTTATCTATTATTCACTCAAAGAATCAATATGGTCTGCTGTGTGCTCATAAAAAGGTTTTGTTTCCTTCATGCAACCAAACACATTCACCCCTTTAACAAGTATTTTATTTCCCAGTTATTCCTTTCTCTCTGCAGAACACACACACATTCTTCCTTTAAAGGAAGAACAGAACACTCTGCACTGGGGACTTATCTGTTATTGCCTTCAGTGACACTCCATTATCACAGAGCACAGAAGCATCAAGCATGACGAATACATTTATGGTTTGACTTTCTTCCTCTTTTCGGTCTCAAACAATCAACTAGACTGTGATGACTTGCCAGCGTACAGACTGCTTTCTCAGTAAGTCCAACACTGATAACAACTGAATGTGTTTTTGGGCTTTCCTTTCTGCCTGGACTTCCTCCAGTTCCTTCATGACATCTTCCTTCCCACTAAAGATTTGAAATGCTGAGAAAAAAAATTGAATTAATCTTTTTTCAGATGTCAGAGAAAGTCATTTTATCAACCTGTGATTTTCAATCAATGTTCCAATCCAGATTTTCTTCTGCATTCACTCCCAGATGGAGTTCTAGTTGATTGTTTAGTTCAGAGGTGAAGATGGATTTGGCTAATTACTCATTCCACGCATTGGACCCGTGAATAAATTCAGACTTGTGCTCCAGGTGCAGGCTGAAAATATGTAGCTGCTCCCTGAAAGAATTTCCTGACTGCTATCTTCAAGTGACTTCTGTACTTGGCTCCATAAACCACTCTGATAATCTTCAATTCCTAACTTCTTATCACTTAAGCTTAGTGCTTTAGGTCCGGTCTGACTGAAGTAAAACTGGATTCCACTTAGATGCCACCCAAAATAGCAATTAGCATTTTAACATGCGATCTTGATTTGACCATTAAAAGAGGTTACTGCCTAAACCAGACAAGTGCCCTGACCACCTATGAAATTTTTTTCTGGATGGTATCAACTGGCTCAGAAACAGGAACTAACAAGTGCTTCTGAATGAATTTTAAGTGACTGACCACCTCATTTCCACCCAGCGGAACAGTGGTGATTTTTCTCCACATAGTGGAGTAATGGCACAGTGGGATGGCACAGTGGCTCAGTGATTAGCACTGCTGCCTTACAGCACCAGGGTCCCAGGTTCAATTCCCGCCTCGGGTGAGTGTCTGTGTGGAATTTGCACATTCTCCCTGTGTCTGCGTGGGTTTCCTTCCAGTGCTCTGGTTTCCTCACAATTGCAAAGACGTGCAGGTCAGGTGAATTGGCCATGCTAAATTGTCCATAGTGTTAGGTGCATTAGTCAGAGGGAAATGGGTCTGGGGTGGGTTACTCTGCGGAGGGCCCGTATGAACTTGTTGGGCTGAAGGGCCTGTTTCCACGCTGTAGGGAATCTAATTTCGTGTCACTGAATAATAATGAACAACATGATTTTAATTCCCTTTCTCAACCCACCTCTCTTGAGACTTATTACAGTGGTCACATTACAATCTATTCAACACAGTGATTGGCTGGAATCTCTTTGGTTTATATGACTCAATGTCTGTTCCACCGAACTATTATGGTCCTTCTCTTTCATTCAACTTACCGGAAATCACATGTGCAGTATGGACTCAGCCCTATAACAGTGTACCAATAATGTATGCTATACTTACAGCATTCAGACCACAGAGCTGGTAGCAGGCCATAATGACAATGACTGTGATGACTTGCCAGCGTACAGACTGCTTTCTCAGTAAGTCCAACACTGATAACAACTGAATGTGTTTTTGGGCTTTCCTTTCTGCCTGGACTTCCTCCAGTTCCTTCATGACATCTTCCTTCCCACTAAAGATTTGAAATGCTGAGAAAAAAAATGGAATTAATCTTTTATCAGATGTCAGAGAAAGTCATTTTATCAACCTGTACTGTGGAATTGGTGAGGTTATTTCAAAAGCAAAAGTATTGCAGATGCTGGAAAGCTGGAATAAGAACAAAAGGTTCTGGAAAATCTCCACCCACCAGGCAGAAAAAACAATGATTGAATGGGTGATTCTTCCTTTGTCTGAGAGGCCACTTCAAATGTAATGAAATATTTGCTTTTGGAGCTTATGTTTAGATGTTGCAGAGCACTGCCCTGAATTAGATAATGTCTAATTGCTGCCTGTTTTGTAATGAGTGAGACTGGATAATTAAATCTTTCCATAGAAATAACTCAACTATCATTTTAGTTCCAATCCCTTCTACAAAAAGCAAATTTCTCTTTGCTCAGACAAAGAACAATGGAAAAAGTGCCAATATCAAAAGTTATTAATCAAGTTGGAACCTGCTCCATTTATTTCCTTGAACAGGTTTTAGACACTAACAACTTCTGACTCAGATCCAAGTCTAGCCACATTTATATCATGCAAGAAACACATTTGGAAATAAATAATTCTGACAGAAACATCACACTTACTCATAAATGTTGACCACTAAATGTTTGAGATGTGTAAAGGAACCTGGTTCTGCACATATCTCTTGCTGGATATCCGGGCTTAGATTCTGCTGTCTTCCCTGCCTGCCAAAGTTGTCTCCTCAGCTTCCATAATAACAAGCCTCAAAGAAGGTACAGACATTTTGCCAGCAAAGTAGGAAGCTCAGATTAGGAAATTTTCCAACTTGGCAGACTCATCTCCTTTAAAGTGGCCTTCACCTGCTGTATCTTTGTTGGGGGAGGTGGAACCAGTGTGGAATTGGGCCAATTGGCAGCAGAGGCATTTCAGTGGTACCTGCCCATGGAGGCAAGTAGAAAGAAGGGCTTTTTAGCCTGCTCTGTTCTCTGAGACTTTACTTAGATGTGCAAAAGGCTATGAGACTCTCATGCTCTATAAATCACCCACTCCTCAGCCATCCCCATGCATCCATAACTCAATGCAAGACTGATGTCCCCTCAAACCACACTGTACACCTTCATGGCTCTGACATCCCCACACTCCCTCATTTGACTTTTGGTCCTTCCATAGCCATTCATCTGGTATTCACTTGGAACAGACCTGAGAAGCCATATGAAGATGAAAAAAGATTAAGGTCTAAATGTTTGTAACAAAAGAGAACCTCTGATTATCCTACCATTTTTGTGGGTGTGGTGGAGATTGGGAAATGGAACTTGTTTACAAACAACACCCTGATACTTCACAGAGGCAGTGGTTTTTTAGTCATATCAGATTTTCATTAGCCAGGAATGGGAGGTGTGTGCAGATTAGGTCTGAGAGCAGTAGATCTGAACCTTGAAGAGTTTCTTGGAGAGGTAAGGTACCCATTTACCTATTTCCCAGGATATTTTTTAACAATCTATTGACCAGTGGATGAGATACGCTATGCTTAAGCAAGGTAAGGGACATTGTGAGAGAAGTAGGGCAGCATTCAGGATGTTCAAAGTAGAAAGGAATGTGCATAAAAATTATATAAACTCATTGGAACTGTCAAGCCGAAAAGTAACTGTCAAAAGAGCTTGTCTGAAGGAACTGACAAGGCACTTAAAACTCCTGCCCTTAAATTTTTAAAAAGAATGTCTTGAGATTTAAAAATATTTCTTGCTATTTCACCATCTCTATTGACATAAGCCTGAAAGCTACCATTACTAGATTAATGCTGCAGTTCTTACTTCATAGCTTTCCATTATCACAGTGGATTGCATGTCATTCCATTGTTTAATTGACAATTCCAAGTTATTTTACACAGTTTGAGGAGGGATTATTAAACAAATTTACATGTTTTGTTCTCTTTTACATCAATTAGATTACTTTAATCTGTAACAAAGTAAGTAAGTTTTCCCTGACAAAGGTTGACAAATCCCTGGGACCTAAGCAGGTTTTTCCCAGAACTTTATGACAGGTTAGAGAAGAGATAGCTGGGCCCCTTGCTAAGATATGTGTTCTATCAGGGTGAAGTGCCGGAAGATGGGAAGGTGAATAATGTGGTGCCATTATTTAAGAAAGGCAGCAAGGAAAAGCCAGGGAACTATAGACTGGTGAGCTTGACATCAGTGGTAGGTAAATTGTTGCAGGGAATTGAAAACGTAAGGACTGATTAGGGATTGTCAACATCACTTAGTGAGACACCATTTCCCATGCATAAACTTGATTGAGTTTTTGAATAAGTGACAGAGAAGGTTGATGAAGGTAGAGCGGTAGATGTTGTCTATATGGATTTCAGCAAAGCATTCAGCAAGGTTACACATGGTAGACTGGTTAGAAAGGTTAGATCACATGTGATCCGGGGGAGCTAACTAATTGGATACAAAGTTGGCTTGAAGGTAGGAGACAGAGGGTGGTGGTAGAGGATTGCTTTTCAGACTGGAGGCCTGTGACTAGCATTGTAACACAGGGATCAGTGCTGAGTCCACTGCTTTTTGTCATTACATAAATGAGTTGGATATATGAGGTATGATTCACAACTTTGCTGATGACACCAAAATAGGTTGTGTCATGGATAGTGAAGAAGATTATCTCAGAAAACAGGACCTTGATCAGATAGGTCAATGGGCTGAGGAGTGGCAGATAGATTTTAAGTTAGGTAAAGGTGAGGTATTGCATTTTGGTAAGGCAAACCAGGGCAGGATTTATACTTTTAATGGTAGGGCTCTGGGGAATGCTGCTGAACAAAAAGACCTAGGTGTGCAGATTCATAGTTCCTTGAAAGTGGAGTTACAGAGAGATAGGGTGTTGAAGGCGGCATTTGGCATGCTTGCCTTCATTGGTTGGAACACTGAGTATAGGAGTTGGGACATCATGTTCTGATGATACAGGACATTAGTGAGACCACTTTCAGAATACTGCATAGAATTCTAGTCATCCTTCTACAGGAAAGATGTGAAACTTGAGAGAGTGCAAAAAAGATTTACAAAGATGTTGCTGGGACTGGAGAGTTTGAGTTGTAGGGAGAGGCTGAATAGCTTTTGTCCCCCAGGTATGTTGGATGCTGAGGATGTGGCCTTATTCAGATTTATAAAATCATGAGGGTCTGGATAAGGTGAATAGCCAATGTCTTTTCCCCCAGGGTGGTGTTGTCCAAAAATAGAGGGTATAGGTTTAAGGTGAGAGAGGAAAGATTTAAAAAAGAACCTGGGGGGTAACCTTTTCATGTAGAAAGTGGCACATGTATGGAACAAGCTGCCAGAGGAAATGGTGGCGATGATTACAACATTTAAAAGGCATCTGGATGGGTCAATAAGTAGGAAGAGTTTAGAGGTGGGACTGGGTCAGATTGGGATGTATGGTTGACATGGACAAATTGGACCGAAGAATCTGTTTCCATGCTACATGACTCTATAACTCATAACTTGATATATTCCTAATCTCTTTCATGAAACCTGTTTAAATCTCCTCTTAGTGGTCAATTTGCTTTTAAAATAAACACATTGTTATTCACTAACCACAAAGATAGCTAATCCTTCAATATTTTCTAAAAACAGCTAATAAAAATGTGAACACATCCTTCTGCTTAGATAATTCATTTAGGAAACTTTGAAAATCAGCCAAACATTCATAAAGGGCTCAAGTGTAATAACAGTCTTTGGGAAATGCAAACTGAGAAAATGATCAAAACTGCAGGAACAGATGATAATTTTTTTTCTAAGCTAGACTGTCAGTCATGCTGAAGTGCTTTGATTATCTGCCTTTTTATTTTTAATTGAAAGCTAAAGCTTGTTTATTTAATCTTTAAAGAGCTTGAGATTTAAATCACTTTAGACCATGGCATTTGAACAGACCTCATCAATGCTTCAAAAGCATTTATACCTCCTCCATTAAATCATGGCTCCAAAATTCTTGCAACAGCAAAAATAATTCCTTTTAAACTTAAGTGGCCCTTGCCAATATCTCATTTTTCATCTGTATAATTTATTATTTGTCCACATCCATCTGCCTGTAAAAACAGAATCTGATGGAAAAAGGAATCTGGATCCTTTCCATCGTGTTTACAAGATGCCTAAAGTCATCCCAACTTTGCCAGAAACCTGACTCCTAAGAATATGCAAATGTAACTCTCCATATTGCTTCAGTAGCGTAGAACCCAGAGAAGGCACATTAAACCAACCACTAGCATTACGTGTCTTCAGGTGGTTGAGGCTTATGTAGGAGGAATACCAGCACAGACCAGTTAACTGTGCTGTACATTCTGCACAACTCTATGTAATACTGAGCAGGGAAAGTGACCAAGAAGTCAAGGCGCACTATGAATACTCAATGTCAGTGTTAATAATAGCTTGGATTTTGCTGTCAGTGGTAGCAATGCTGTTTGTCAGTGACCATGAGAAACATCTAACCATCTCTTTCAAAAGGACTTCCCCTTAATTGGTGAAAGCAGTCAATGAATTGCTCTCACAGACAACGACCTGAAAGTTAAAAACATTGAATCACTTCACTTTTAAATTTATACTTCAGTTATTTTCAGAATGAGTGATCACCATTGGATCTAGATAGTGCTAAATTTCATTTAAAAAACTTTTAAAAGCTGCACTGCTTTTTGACATTCTCTGAAGTTAAAAATAATTTCTCCAAGCCAGTGAGTGTGTTCAGTAGCAATTATCAAATTAATGGGCTGTTTAAAGTCCAATTACAACATCTGTCAACAGTGTTTAACATTTTCAAGGGTTATTATGATGCAATTAATGACACAGTGGAAGAGATTGTTGTCCTTTCACTGTCTGCTTCAGGATTACATTCTGGAAGACCTCAAGAGTATGCCCTATGGAGGACAACAGTGGAGTTTCTGCATTTTTCTGAGGAAATGCAGACTCCCAATTTTTACCATCAGCTTCAATGAAGTAATGGTGAAGAATGCCGAAGTCTCAGGATCCTTACTGCTGCGAAGCTTAGGCCAATGATTCAATCATGTGAAAGTCTAGAAAACTGGCCCTACTGCAAATTAGTAGGACTTAATGTTGAGCTCAGTTTACCTTTTCACTGAAATTGACATTTTATGTTTGTAATTGGAAAAAAATAGAGAAACAAACAGTCCCATCTCCCAGGATACAGTCTTCTGATTTAAAGTCTTATTCGGGGTGAAAATTTCTCTTAATGACTGTCATTGTGATGTGCCGTGCTGCTGACTTGAACACCTTCTGATTTCTCCACATTTTTTATTTTAGTTTAAGACTTCCCTCACAGTTTCTATTTTCTAAACTTCATTGCTTCTACATTAGCTTGCAGTAAAATCTACGACATTACAGTAACCATCAGGCCTGGATCATAGGTAAGTCACAGAACAAAGCAAAGTTAATATTTTTGATATTTATATATAGAGTCATGTAGGGAGCTTTTCTCGTTGGTGATGTTTGCCCATACTACCTGTGGATTATATATAATGTGGTGTCAAGGCAAACAGTTATTCATTTCTAAAACCAGGAAATATTAAAGGCACAGCTTTATTTTTGAATAACTGGAATTGTTGAAAAGAGTAGATCCATATTTGTAAGTATAAAGCAGTTGCAAGATAAATTTATTTATTTATGTAACTGGAGTGGTGAGGGACATGGATTTATTTATTTATGAGCCGTGAGAAATTTATCGCTGTCCTGGCAGCTACCATAATATCTTCATTATCTAACAGTCAAAAAAAGTTACATTTCTTAATTTCATCTCCGAAACTTCATGGTACAACTCCAGGGGACAAGGGATATCCTTTGAAGAGATAATTCCTTATTGCCTTGTGTTACCCAAGGTAGAGCCACAATCAAAACCATTGCTCACAGAACCATCATCAAACAGTCCATTGGTCTCCTGATGTTGTGTTTGTGGTGCCTGAACTAGTCAGCTGCATTCTCCATTACATGGTCTGTTAAGCAGACCTTAAAAAATGAAGCTAAGGAATGATAGAGATCATCAAAGGATGAGGAAAGGTGGGACACTGAAAATAAAGAGAGAAGAGAGTCAGAGTCAGAAACAGAAAAAGGGAAAAGGAAAAAGATTAAGATACAGTACAGAGAGATTGCCTGGCTGTGCAGGAAAAAGTGGTCAGGGCCAGCATAAGGTCTCAAGGGTCTCATCAGATACCATAAACATTAGAGGTCAGAAGTTTCAGACATGTTTCAGTTGAGTCTCTGTAACCTAGGAGGACTATGAGTTCTGGGCCTCATTCTGAGTTGCCAATAAGAGCACTTCCATTGAAGCCTCAACAGATGTAATAAATTAATGCAATATAATAGCACTTCACCACATTCAGAGCTACAAAGGGAAGTTGACGTACAGGAATTTAGGCACATTCAGGATCAAGGAGATATTCATTAATATTGGATGGTGGGAGTGGTGTTTGTAACTTAAAATATTGCAAGCAACATTTTTTTGTGTCTTTTAGGTGATTGGGAAGGAAGCGACAGATGAATATTTTATGTCAGTCAGGAATGCATCCTGAAACTGGAAAATCCAGCTGATCAAACTAATCACAAATGAAACAGAAGCAAATCTTTAGCCATAGCTACCGGAAGACTTTTATCCTTCCCTAGACTGAGAGCAGCTAGACTATTCTGATGGCAATGTTACTGGATTGTGTGTGATATTAATGTATGGGCTTTTCAAAATCTAAAAACTTGGTTATCTGTATAGCTCAACTGATAGTACAGATCCCAAACCAAAGCCAGAAGGATACAACCTCAGCTGCCAAACCAGTACAGTACTGTGGTAATATTGCATCAGTTGAGGGATCTCCCATCTGGCAAGATGTTATGCTAGGGCAAACCAAGGCTGGACTTATACACCTAATGGTAAGGTCCTGGGAAGTGTTACTGAACAAAGAGACCTTGGAGTGCAAGTACATACTGCCTTGAAAGTAGAGTTGCAGGTAGATAGGGTGGTGAAGAAGACATTTGTTATGCTTTCCTTTATTGGTCAGTGCATTGAGTAAAAGGAGTTAGGAGGTCATGTTGCGGCCATACAGGACTTTGGTTAGGCCACTTTTGGAATACTGCAGGCAATTCTGGTCTCCCTGCTACAGGAAGGCGGTTGTGAAATTTGAAAGGGTTCAGAAAAGATTTACAAGAATGTTACTAGGATTGGTGGGTTTGAGCTAGAGGGAGGGGCTGAATAGGCTGCGATTGCTTTCCCTGGAGCATTGGAGGCTGAGGGGTGACCTTATGGAGGTTTATAAAATCATGAAGGACATGTTAAGGTAAATAGACAAAGTCTTTTCCCCAGGATAGGGGAGTCCAAAACTAGAGGGCATAGGTTTAAGGTGAGAGGGGAAAGATTTAAAAAAGGGTCCTAAGTGGCAACTTTTTCTCACAGAGGGTGTTGCTTGCATGGAATGAGCTGCCAGAGGAAGTGGTGGATGTCAGTACAATTGCAACACTTAAAAGGCATCTGGATGGTATATATTAATAGGAAGGGTTTAAAAGGATATGGGTCAAATGCTGGCAAATGGGACTAGATTAATTTAGGACATCTGGTCAGCATGGATGAGTTAGACCAAAGAGATCTGTTTCCGTACTGTATAACCCTATGATCCTCTGTTGGATCTAGTGACTCAGGTCCTAAAGGAGAATTTCCATGAGAGGTTCCCTAACCTTTAATTGTAAGTTGGCGGATAATGCCATCAGTGGCCATTTATGCTGATTCTCTGGTAGCTCTGCTAAAATTACAGCAGAGATAAGAACTTTGGCAAAAAAAAATCCTAAACAACTTACACACTGACCCATTTCTGCTGATATCCATTCAAAACTCAAATTTTTCAAACTCTTGGAGACAGTAAGGACTGCAGATGCTAGAAGTCATGGTCAATAAATGTGAAGGTGGAAAGGCACAGGTCAGATAGCATCCGCGTGGCAAGAAAGTCAATGTTTCAGTCTGAAACCCTTTGTCATGACCCTTCTGTCTCTGGAAAACCTTGCTTAGTTTCTTATTACTTTACTATTTGCCATCACAGCAAATCAAGGAGGTGACTGCCATGGTATTTTCGTATGATTGTTAATGACCAGGTAACATTCTGAGCATCTGGGTTTAAGCCCTGCCATGACAGATGGTGAAATTTAAAATCAATAAGAATCTGGAATTAAGAGCCGAATGATGACCATGAATCCATTGTCACTTGTGAGTAAAGCCCATCTGGTTCACGAATGTCCTTTAGGGAAGGAAACTGCCAACCTTATCTGGTCTGGCCTGCATGTGACTCCAGATCCATAGCAATGTGGTTGACTCTTAATTGTTCACTGGGCAATTAGAGATGGGCCAGTGACACCCTCATCCACTGAATGATTTTTAAAAATCTCTGAGCAAGCTTGTTGCAAATTTCTAGTTCATGGTTTATATACTTTTGAATATACCATTTAGCTTCAGAACAAAATTTTGTAGTTTAAAGAAATAAAGTTTTTAACATGTACAAATGCAGCATAACTGAGCGGGAGGATGTTGGATTTAAAAGGTCAGGATAATAGAGGCTGTCCCAAAAAACGTGCGGTAGAGAAACTTAAGCAATCCATGACACAAATGAAGACAGAAACTGAAATGGAAACAAAAACATCAGAATTGACAGGAAACCAATCTTTCTGGTCTCTAAGATAGCAAAACCGGAACCTGACATTTGGAAACCAAAATCTCTGGAAACTGATTGAGGCTATAAAAAGGGACGCATAGCTATCCAAGCTCAGTAGTTGTAACCTAAAACATTTAATTTGCAGTCCAGCAACAGAAGAGAGTCAAAGTAAATGATAGCTGGAATGACCTGCACTGTAAGCAGAGTTTTAAAAAAAAACTAACTTAATCAATGTGTGGTATGTGGGTGAGGTTTATCGCAGTTTGAATGTTGTTAAAGAATGAAGTTGTCTTGCTTATGTTATGACATGAAGTAAACCTTCCTGCTTAATTTAAAACTAGCCACACAGAAAAGATTTATACCTTGCATTAATCTGTAAAGATTCGAATGGCCGAGAAAGTAAAGCAGAGAATAATTAACTAACAACTATTTACAATTCTTTCCTCTAACATATCTTTTATCTTCCCTTCTATAATACTAGTTGAACAAAACTCCAAATTAAGATTTACAGAAAAGTCCAAATTTTAAAACCAGCTAGCAGTCGAATCTGCTCTTTTCCTTCATCAGTAGATTGGCTGTCCAGGTCAGTGTTAAGGTTTTTCTCTGTGCAAACTCCTTCTCCAGACGGGTACCTCTCAGAGAGTTCTGACTAGCAGTCTACAGCTGTGGGTCTGGTGGCAGCTCTCCTCCCAACTGTTCAATTTTCCCTGATTTTATACCCCAAAGTATCGGATTGTGTCATTGGTTTTTAAGATTGTCAATATACTCAATTCCAACTTGATTGGAATTTGTTTTATTTTGGGGGCATAATTTAAACTGATTGGCCTAAATCATTTTCAGGCAACTAGCTACCCCACTAGCTGGAGCACATGCTGCATTATGCCTTTTTGAGAACAGTTGGTGCTATCACTGCTTGCTTTTATTCTTTTACAAGGAATAGTACACCCATATCTTCATAACACTTAAGATTAGTGATAGAATGCACAGTGGTCCTTACTGAATCTAGCAGCAAAGAAAGGAACTAATAGATCACCTTGGAAGGATTGAAAAGCAACCAAAACAAGGACTGATGTATCTGCAATCAAGAGATGATAAATGAAAGTTTTGCCTCTGAGAATAGCTGGAAACAGGGAAAACTGAAAATAGTCTCCAAAGTATTATGGCTATCCTATGGTTATTTTCCATAGAAGAAAATATCTTTAAGATATCAGAACATTTAAGAGAATTTATATAAATGATTTGGATGTGAGCTTAAGAGGTATAGCTAGTAAGTTTGCAGATGACACTAAAATCGGAGGTGTAGTGGACAGCGAAGCAGGTTACCTCAGATTACAACAGGATCTTGATCAGATGGGCCAATGGGCTGAGAAGCGGCAGATGCAGTTTAATTTAAATTAATGCGAGGTGCTGCATTTGGGAAAGCAAATCTTAGCAGGACTTATACACTTAACGGTAAGGTCCTAGGAAGTGTTGCTGAACAAAGAGATCTTGGAGTGCAGATTCATAGCTCTTGAAAGTAGAGTCGCAGGTAGAAAGGATAGTGAAGAAGGCATTTGGTATGCTTTCCTTTATTGAGTACTAGAGTTGGGAGGTCATGTTGCGGCTGTACAGGACATTGGTTAGGCCACTGTTGGAATATTGCATGCAATTCTGGTCTCCTTCCTATCGGAAGAATGTTGTGAAACTTGAAAGGGTTCAGAATAGATTTAAAAGGATGTTGCCAGGGTTGGAAGATTTGAGCCAAAGGGAGAGGTTGAATAGGCTGGGGCTGTTTTCCCTGGACCATCGGAAACTGAGGGGTGATCTATGGAGGTGTATACAATCATGAGGAGCATGGATAGGATAAATAGACAAAGTCTTTTTCCTGAAGTCGGGGAGTCCAGAATGAAAGGGCATAGGTTTAGGGTGAGAGGGGAAAGATATAAAAAAAGACCTAAGGGGCAACTTTTTCACACAAAGGGTGGTACGTGTATGGAATGAGCTGCCAGAGGAAGTAGTGGAGGCTGGCACAATTGCAACATTTAAAAGGCATTTGGATGGATATATGAATAGGAAGAGTTTGGAAGGATATGGACTGGGTGCTGGCAGGTGGGACTAGAATGGGTTGGGAGATCTGGTCGGCATGGACGGGTTGGACCGAAGGGTCTGTTTCTGAGCTATACATCTCTATAACTCTATGACTCTAATTCTTGGGAGAATCAAGAGGTAAACTTAAGGGACAAGCATATCTGTCGTATAAGCAATAGTGGTAAATTAATTGTATTTGCTTTATTTAATTTGTTCTATATACATTAAAGTTCATGTTTTTTTTCGAATGTGAAAACTTTTGGCCTGGTTAAATTAGAGAATTTAGGCCATTGGATTTCCATTTAAATGTTATCAGTCCCTAACAAGTTGCACCAACTAAATCAAAATGGTGAAAATAAGGACTGATGAAAATGTTTTTTTTTAATTTTGTCCCATAGAAACATGGAAAATAGGGACAGGAGTAAGCCATCCAGTCCTTCAAGCCTGCTCTGCTAATCATTGTGATTATGGCTGATCTTCCAACTCAAAGTACTTTGTTTCTGCTTTCTCTTTCGATCCCTTTGGCCTTTAAGAACTGTATAGAGTCATAGAGTCCTAGAGATGTACAGCACGGAAACAGACCCTTCGGTCCAACCCATCCATGCTGACCAGATATCCAAACCAATCTAGTCCCACTTGCTAGCACCCGGCCCATATCCCTCCAAACCCTTCCTATTCATATACCCATCCAAATGCCTCTTAAATTTTGCATTGTGCCAGCCTCCACCATTTCCTCTGGCAGCTCATTTCATACCCATACCACCCTCTGTGTGAAAACGTTGCCCAGTAGGTCTCTTTTATATCTTTTCCCTCTCACCCTAAACCTATGTCCTCTAGTTCTGGACTCCCCAGCCCCAGGGAAAAGACTTTGCCTATTTACCCTATCCACGCCCTTCATAATTTTGTAAACCTCTATAAGGTCACCCCTCAGCCTCTGACGCTCCAGGGAAAACAGTCCCAGCCTGTTCAGCCTCTCCCTATAGCTCAAATCCTCCAATCCTGGCAACATTCTTGTAAATCTTTTCTGAACCCTTTCAAATTTCACATCTTTCCGATAGGAAGGAAACCAGAATTGCACGCAATATTCCAACACTGGCCTCACCAATGTCCTGTACAGCTGCAACATGACCTCCCAACTCCTGTACTCAATACTCTGACCAATAAAGGAAAGCATACCAAATGCTTTCTTTACTATCTTACCTACCTGCGACTCTGCTTTCAAGGAGCTATGAACCTGCACTCCAAGGTCTCTTTGTTCAGCAACACTTCCTAGGACCTTACAAATGTACAAGTCCTGCTAAGATTTGCTTTCCCAAAATGTAGCACCTCGCACTTATCTGAATTAAACTGCATCTGCCACTTCTCAGCCCATTGGCCCATCTGATCAAGATCCTTTTGTAATCTGAGGTAACCCTCTTCGCTGTCCATTACACCTCCAATTTTAGTGCATCTGCAAACTTACTAACTGTAACTCTTATGCTCACATCCAAATCATTTATATAAATGACAAAACGTAGAGGGCCCAGCACTGATTCTTGTGGCACTCCACTGTTCACAGGCCTCCAGTTTGAAAAACAATCCTCCACCACCACTGTGTCTTCTACCTTTGAGCCAGTTCCGTATCCAAATGACTAGTACTTTCTGTATTCCATGAGATCTAACCTTGCTAATCAGTCTCCCATGGGGAACCTTGTTGAACACCTTACTGAAGTCCATATAGATCACATCTATCACTCTGCCCTCATCAATCCTCTTTGTTACTTCCTCAAAAAACTCAATCAAGTTTGAGAGACATGATTTCCCACCCACAAAGCCATGTTGACTATCCCAAATCAGTCCTTGCCTTTCCAAATACATGTCCATCCTGTCCCTCAGGATTCCCTCCAACAACCTGCCCACCACTGAGGTCAGGCTCACTGGTCTATAGTTCACTGGTTTGTCCTTACCACCCTTTTTAAACAGTGGCACCATATTAGCACCATGTGGCACCTCCAGTTTCTGACACCTCACCTGTGACTATCGATAACATAAATATCTCCGCAAGAGACCCAGCAATCACTTCTCTAGCTTCCCACAGAGTTCTAGGGTACACCTGATCAGGTCCTGGGGATTTATCCACCTTTACCTGTTTCAAGACATCCAGCACTTCCTCCTCTGTAATATGGACATGTTTCAAGTCTAATGTCCTTCTTGAAAACACCCAATGTTTTGGCCTCAACTACTTTCGGTATCAGAGAATTCCAGAGACTCACCACTCTATGACTGAAGACATTTCTCTTTATCTAAATCCTAAATGGACTACCTCATATCCTTAGACTTTGATCCTTGGTACTGGACTTCCTGTTAACATCCTTACTGCTTTTACCCTACTTAAACATGTTAGACATTTGTAGGCTTCTATGAGATTCCCCCTCATTCTTCTACCCCCTAACTAATCCAATCTCTTTCCATACTTCAGCCCTACCATCCCAGGAGTCAGTCTGGTAAACCTTTTGCGGTCCCTCCAATATCAGAACTTCCTTCCTCAGATAAAGGAGACCAAAACTGCACAAAAAAAACTTCAGGTGTGGTTTCACAGAGGCCCTGTATAATCGCAGTGGGATATCCCTGCTCCTGTACTCGAATCCTCTCACTATGAAGGCCAATATACCATTAGCTTTTTCACCATCTACTGTTACCTGCATGCTACTTCCAGTGACTGTTTTCACTGGTTATGCAAGGGCACCAGGTGTCATTGCACCTCCATCTTTTCCGAGCCATCACCATTCAGATAATAATCTGCCTTCTTGTTGTTGCTACCAAAATGCATTTATCTACATTATACTTCATCTGCCAAGCTTTTGCCCACTTACTAAACTCGTCCAAATCACATTGAAGCATCATTGCATCCTTCTCACCTTTCACCCTCCCCCACAGCTTTGTATCATCTGCAAAATACACATTTAATTTATCCTGCCTGCCACTGCCCTCTTGAAAGAAGGAAGAGGGAAAACAGAAGTAGAAGAGGACAGAGTGAGAGGCAAAAAGCAGAGCTAAGTGGAGAGAAATGGCAGAGAAAAGTGAAAGAAAATTAGTAACATCACACATCAGAAACAGGCTAGAAAGGGATCTTATTCTCCAAGTTACCTTAGTCAAGACCATTGCTTGACTGGAAATGTAAATATAAAAAATATTCTCTGCTGCAATTTACTCTCCTGACTGAGAAATTACCTTTAGACCATAGAAAATGTGATTTCATTCCTACTAACCAGTAATTGTCTGGATTTGAATTCAGGCATGAGTCTGTATGAATTAAAGTACTTGACTCATTTCATAACTATGAGTATAGTCAGTTTCTCAAACTGCAGAGTCATGTTTGGGCTCATTTTTATTCCTTCTTGCAGCAATTCAAAGAACAAAGAAAATTACAGCACAGGAACAGGCCCTTCGGCCCTCCAAGCCTGAATTGATCCAGATCCTCTAGCTAAACCTGTCATCTATTTTCCAAGGATCTTTATCCCTCTGATCCCTGTCTGTTCATGTATCTGTCTAGATACATCTTAAGTGACACTATCATGCCCACCTCTACCACCTCCGCTGGCAACACGCACAGGCACCCACCACCATCTGTGTAAAGTACTTGCCACACATATCTCCCTTAAACTTTTTCCCTCTCATCTTAAACTAATGACCCCTAGTAATTGATCCCCCACTCTGGGAAAAAGCTTCTTGCTATCCACCCTGTCTACAGTTATCATGATTTTGTAGGTGCCAGTCAGGTTCCCCCTCACCCTCCATCATTCTAATGAAAATAATCCTAATCTACTCAACCTCTCTTCATAGCTATCCATACCAGGCAACATCCTGTTGAACTTCTTCTGCATCCTCTCCAAAGCATCCACATCTTTTTGGTAATGTGGTGACCAGAACTATACACAGTATTCCAAATGTAGCCAAACCAGAGTCCTATACAACTGTAACCTGACCTGCCAACTCTTGCACTTGATGCCAAGTCCGATGAAGAAAAACATACCGTATGCCTTCTTGACCACTCTATCGACCTGCATTGCCACCTTCAGAGTACAATGGACCTGAACACACAGATCTCTCTGTCCATCAATTTTCCCCAGGGTTTGTCTATTTACCGTATAGTTTGCTCTTGAATTGGATCTTCCAGATGCATTACCTCGCATTTGCCCGGATTGATATCTATCTGCCATTTCTCCACCCAACTCCCCAATCTATCTATACTCTGGTGCATTCTCTGATAGTCACCTTCACTATCTGCTACTCCACCAATCTTAGTGTCATCTGCAAACTTGCTGATCAGACCACCTATACCTGCTTTCAGATTATTTATGTACGTCACAAAAAACAGTGGTCCCAACATAGATCTCTGTGGAATACCATGGGTCACAGGTGTCCATTTTGAGAAACTAGCAAGAATACCCTGGACCCTATTCGACTTCTCTTTCACCATCAGCCCACCATGGGAACCTTCTCAAACACCTTAATGAAATCCATGTATATAACATCTACAGCCCTTGCCCAATCAATCAACTTCGTCACTTGCTCAAAGAATTCTATTATGTTGGTAAGACATGACCTTCCCTGCACAAAACCACACTGTCTATCACTAATAAGCCCATTTTCTTCCAAATATAAATAGATCATATCCCTCAGTATCTTCTCCAGCAGCTTCCCTACCACTGACATCAGGCTCACTGGTCTATAATTACCTGGATTATCCCTGCTACCCTTCTTAAACAAGGGGCAACATTTGCAATTGTCCAGTCCTCCGTGACCTCACCCGTGTTCAAGGATGCTGTAAAGGTATCTGTTAAGGCCCCAGCTATTTCCTCTCTCACTTCCCTCAGTAACCTGGGATAGATCCCATCCGGACCTAGGGACTTGTCCACCTTAATGTTTTTTAAAATACCCAACACTTCCTCCCTCCTTATGCCGACTTGACCTAGAACAATCAAACATCTATCCCTAACCTCAACATCTATCATGTTCCTCTCCTTGGTGAATATTGACGCAAAGTACTCATTAAGAATCTCACCCATTTTCTCTGACTCCGCACATAACTTGAGAAAGGGTTGGCCCACTCAAGGACAGAGGAGGAAAGTTATCTTCTTGCTCCTTATATACAAATAAAAGGCTTTGAGATTTTCCTTAACCCTTTGCTAAAGATATTTCATGACCCCTTCCAGCCCTTTTAATTCCTTGTTTCAGTTTGGTCCTACTTTCCAGATATTCTTTCAAAGCTTTGTCTGTTTGCAGTCGCCTAGACCTTATGTTTATTTTCTTTTTCCTCTTAGCTCGTCTCACAATTTCACCTGTCATTCATGAACTATTTAGAGAGGTTGAAACAATACTAATATTTAATGCATTTACATTGTTTATACCTTTCTGGAACATCAGTGGCATCATTTAACCTTCACTGTTCAATACAACTAGAAACTTCCGAGTCACCTTTAACATAGAAACAATCCCTGTAAATTAAACACAAACACTGCACAGAGTAAACCTGACCTCTTAGCTCTTGCTCACAAAGATTTGAGATGTGCAAAATAACTGTTACAAAGGAACGTATTCAACCCATTGCATTTGTGCTAGCCCTCTGAAAGAACAATTTACCTTATGCCATTCCTCTGCCTTTCTTCTGCATTTTCTTCCTTTTCAGATATTGATTCAATTCCATTTTGAAAGCCTGAATTTGGCCTGTCTTCATAAAACTCAGTGCATTCCAGATCATGACCAATCATTGAGTGTAAATGTTTTTCATGTTGCCATTGTGTCTTTTGCAAATGTCTTTTGCACTTTGGTTCTTCATCAGTCCACTAATGGATACAATTTCTCCCCGTTAAACCATCATACCCCTTTTGAATGCCTTTACCAAGTCTCTTAACAAATAGCAACCTCTATTAGTGCATAATCTGCAAAATTACTGTCTGATTCTCCCTGTTCCCCCACTAGAAAGGTTTGCATTTAGCTGTTTAAACCTTGTGTGCAAAATCAGACATTTTATCCCCCAATGTCAAGAAACAAAATCAAAAATTAATTTAGAAACTCAGCAGATCTGACAGCATCTTGAAGAGAAAGCTGAGTTACTATTTTGAGACCAATGACCCTTCATCAAAGGCAATAATGTGATCGTTGACTCCTATTGCACTGATACAGATTATGACTGCTTTTAAACCTTTACTGAGTATCCCTTAGCTGACAAAACTGGATTGATTTCAATCTTGAAAGTTTCCACTGATCCAGATTTCACAGCCTTTTCAGTATAAATGCCGATTCCCAGTCCTTTTGAGTGGGATTTCACTTCTAAATGTTCAAACACTAATTTTAAGATTTTATCCTATTTTTCTAGATTAACACACCAGAGAAAGTAGTTCAGCCGTATTGACACTTTCAAATGCCTTTATCATGTTAAACACTCCTCAATATTCTGGACACAAGGGAATACAACTGTAAAGAATGCGACACAACTTCATAATTTAACTTTATGCTCTGGTATCCATCTGTTCAATTTTTACTGTTCTCCCTCCAAGGCCAACAGATCCTGACTGAGCTTGGGTGCTCAAACACAAAAGCAGTATTTCAAATGAGTTCTGATGAAGGCGCTATCCTTCTGAAATATCGTTATAAATTTCAACTCCCTTGGGATAAAGGCCGACATTTCATTTGCTTTTTGGATTACTTTTGTACATGTGGGTAGAATCTTGTACATACTAAATCCAAAAGCGAAAGGGCATTTTTAAAACTTCAGTAATGTCAACAGCTGGACCGGCATTTATTGTCATGTCCCAAGATCAAGGGGCAAGCAGGGAATAGGTGAATTTTGTTGGGATACATTTCACACAATGGGGTGTTGCAGACACAGGGAACCCATGAAGGTTGCAAGGAAATGGGGCCACGGGGGTTAGAGTCAAGGCAAGTGAATGGCTGTCATTAATTTATCGCTTAAGGGTCCCATTTGGTGTGGGACCATTGAGCTTGGACCTTCCTGCCAGACCCCAGATCCCAACCTTTCACATCAGCGGCCACAAAAAGTACAGTTCATACATTCCCCCTTATCCACCCTCAATTCTTCTTACAAAACTGAACAGCACTTCTAAGCTGGAGGAGCATATAGGTGGCCAGACCTACATTTTAACCATCTTGTCAATCTTCTACCAAGCATACAGTTGGTGTATGCCAAAATAGTTAATTTGGCTGGTGTTATCATGCTAGGCACAGCTCAGCTTCAAGCATAACCATTAACATTTACAGCATTATAGAAGCGGGAATCTGTGCGTGTGTGAAATTTAGAATAAAAATGGGGAGCACTGAGAGAACTCAACAGGTCAGCTGTGCAGAGAGAGAGAAAAAGAATTAATGGTTTAGGCTGTGACCTTTCATCAGAAAATTACCTACCTACCTGGCTACCTACCCACACATACATCTACCTCTCTCTAAAATGTTTTATTTTCCTCCTT
Source organism: Chiloscyllium punctatum (assembly GCF_047496795.1). NCBI lineage: Eukaryota > Metazoa > Chordata > Chondrichthyes > Orectolobiformes > Hemiscylliidae > Chiloscyllium > Chiloscyllium punctatum. The sequence continues at coordinate 24,580,488 of NC_092739.1, forward strand.
TTCAATAACGTATCTGCCTGTCATGACAGAAATGGATACTTAACCTGTAATTTATCAGCACAATTCAACTATAATTGGCTCCCACCTCTCTGCAGCCACTTCGCATTGATATTCCACTAGCTATTTCTAGACAGAAGCAGTACAAAATGTTGTATAAATTATATAGTCAGACAATAAATCACGAAGATGCACAGAGATTTTCACCATTGGGAAGCTCACAAGTTCATTTCAGGATTTGCTTTTGTCCCAAAAATAAACAGCATTTAAATAAAAAAGAAAAATACATGATTGTAGTTCCTCATCCCCCCCCCACATGACCTTTATATAATTAGTGGTTCTTTCAGAAATAAAAGATTGTTGCTAAGTATTCCTCATGCAAGTATCTTTATCAATGGTTATGTTCCTCATCTGCAATCCAAATTAATAATTTGCCTCTGATTGAACTTCATCACTTAATAATTTGGAGCAATTTAAGATGGATTAACTGCTTGAACATGACGGGTTTCAATGATTAGATAAAATCCATTTACCCTTGACCTATTTTTGTGGTATTTGATAAAGAGAGAATCGTCACTGCAGTTTGCAAACTGCAAATATTGAAAATGTTGCCTTATATTAGAAAATACCCGATATTTGAGTCAAATGCAATGTTGGAGGGTGAGGATGGGGGACAATCACCTGGCTGCCAACAGGACTTGGACATGGTACCACCCCTGGGTCTTATCAAATCACCAAACTAACAGCTGGCCAACCTCCAAAGGATGAAATGGTGATGTGCAAGAAGAAGCATGGCTCTTCTAACTCACTAAAATGGACACTTACACCCATACTTCTAAGCTAAGCAGAACACACAACTCTGAAAAGAATGGAACAAGAATTACAATCAAGTCTGGCATGCATAACTTTATTCTTTCCAGCAGCAGTTTGTACATAGGAAACTGAAGTGAGAAACTTGAACTAGATTTGACCTCTCCTTCAATGTGATGTAACACATGTCTATTCACCTTCCCCACACTGGTACTCAGGATCCAGCAGTATGTGAGAACACAGTTTTATGGGAAGATCCTCTAATCTTGCTTTGCTGGGAATATGAAGCAGGTCATGTAGTAAATTGTACTTCTTGAAGAAGGGCTGATGCCCGAAACGTCGATTCTCCTATTCCTTGGATGCTGCCTGACCTGCTGCGCTTTTCCAGCAACACATTTTCAGCTCTGATCTCCAGCATCTGCAGTCCTCACTTTCTCCTAGTAAATTGTACAGTCAACTAATGAAATATATTTTTCCTTTTAACAGAGAAAACCTTCCAAGGCATTTGGAAATGAATGTTGCTTGAGAATGCAAGAGATCAGAGAGGAAGGGGTAAATGCTTTAAGATTTTTAAGTATGGATAGAAAAATGGCAAAAGATGTATTGGGAGAGAATTCCAGACAGCAGAACCAATGAAAGCTCCACAATGAGGCATGAAGCAACAATGAATAAGAGAAGAATTCCAGAGGGGCAACAGGACATGAGGGAGAGGTGGGATAAAACATGGAACATGATAATTAGGGAGCCAACAAAGGTCAACAAAAATGGGTGTAATGGATGCTTTAGACTCAAAGCAAGAATTGATGTGGGCTGTAAGATTTATGAAAAACTGGAAGTTATTAAGAGTGAAAGATGGGAAGCCAGAAAGGGATTGAATCAAGCATGGGGAGAAAGTGAGGACTGCAGATGCTGGAGATCAGAGTAGAAAAGTGTGGAAAAGAACAGCCGGTGTGGATGAGCAGGAGAATCAATGTTTTGGGAGAACAGTGGAGAACTTTCCAGGAATTTTTCAAAGTACTCAGCAAACGTATGTGCCAGTGAAAAGGAAGGACTGTAGGAAAAGGGGTAATCTGGCATGGGTGTTTAAGGAAATAATGGAGGCTATCAAATTGACAGAGAAGGCATACAAATTGGCCAAGATCATTGAGATAGTGGAAGATTGGTTGAAATTTAAAGGTCAACAAAAAGCCACAGAAAGAGCTACAAAGAAAAGTAAGACAATATGTGAGAAAAAAACTAGCTCAGAATATAAAGACAGATAGCAAGTTTCTATAAGTATATAAAACAAAAAAAAAGGCTAAAGTAAACACTGGTCCTTTAGAGGATGAGAAGGGGATTTAGTAACAGGAAAGGAGGAAATGGCTGAGGCATTGAGCAGTTATTCTGTGTTGATCTTCACAGTGGAGGACATCAACAACATGCTAGTAATTGACAAAGAGATGAAGATAGGTGAGGACCTGGAAACAATTATCCTGAAAGAGGTAGTGTTGGGCAAGTCAATGGAGCTAAGGATAGACAGGTCTCCTGGCCTTGATGGAGTGTGTATTGTTTCTAAGTGGGACCTACAGAAAGTATAAAGTAGTGAGTAGAGTGGGTTCTTTCTTGATCATGTTTTTTTTTGAGATATGTCTCTTTATTAAACTTAAAATATAAGCCATAACTATTAATTTAACCTGGGGCAGTGTTTTGTAGAGGAATAAGACGGTGTTATTTTCTGGGTCTGTAGATTGTGAAGGAGCAAAAATGGCCTTTAGTACAGTGATATGTACGTCTTGTCAGATGTGGGAGTTTAAAGAGAGTTTAAGGGTTACTGCAGATTATATCTGCAATAAATGCTGTTGGTTCCGAATCTTACCTGATTGAATGGTTCAGTTGGAGAGACAGTTAGAAGCAATGGGGAATTTGCAACAGCAACAGTATGTGATGTATGGCAGTTATAGGAAGGGGGGAAAGTCTCAGATACAGTCACATAGATGAGTTAACTCCAGGAAAGGTAAGAGAGTAGGCAGCTAGTGCAGGAGCCTTTTGTGGCTATACCCATTTCAAACAGGTATGCTGTTTTGGAAAATGTGATGGATTCTCAGGGGAACATAGCATGAACAGCCAAGTTTCTGGTATTGAGACTGGCTCTAATGCAATGAGGGGTATGTCGGGTTCCAAGAGATGAATTGTGTTAGGGGACTCTCTAGTCCAAGGTATAGACAGACATTTCTGTGGCCAGCAGTGAAAAATCAGAATGGTGTGTTGCTTCCCTGGTGCCAGGATCAAGGATGTCTCAGAGAGGGTGCAGAATGTTCTCATGGGGGAAAGGGGCCAGCAAGAGGTCATTGTCCACATTGGAACCAACGAAATAGGAAGGGAAAAGGTTGAGATTCTTAAGGGAGATTACAGAGAGTTATACAGGAATTTAAAAAGGAGGTCCTCAAGGGTAGTAATATCTGGATTACTCCCAGTGCTATGAGCTAGTGAGGGCAGGAATAGGAGGATAGAGCAGATGAATGCATGGCTGAGGAGCTGGCATATGGGAGTAGGATTCACATTTTTGGACCATTGGAATCTCTTTTGGGGTAGAAGTGACCTGTACAAGAAGGACGGTTTGCACCTGAATTGGAAGGGGACTAATATACTGGCAGGGAGATTTGCTAGAGCTGCTCGGGAGGATTTAAACTAGAAAGGGGGGCGAGGGGGTTGTTGCGCCCCAGGGAGATACTCGGGAAAGAGATCAATCTGAGACTGGTACAGTTGAGAACATAAGTGAGTCAAACAGTCAGGACAGGCAGGGACAAGGTAGGACTAATAAATTAAACTAGTAAGGTGGGGTTGGGGGGGCACCCAGGGAGATAGTGAGGAAAGAGATCGATCTGAGACGGGTACAGCTGAGAACAGAAGTGAATCAAACATGCAGGAACAAGGTAGGACTAATAAATTAAACTGCATTTATTTCAATGCAAGGGGCCTAACAGGGAAGGCAGATGAACTCAGGGCATGGTTAGGAACATGGGACTGGGATATCATAGCAGGGATAGGCAGGATTGGCAGCTTAATGTTCCAGGATACAAATGCTACAGGAAGGATAGAAAGGGAGGCAAGAAAGGAGGGGGAATGGCGTTTTTGATAAGTGATAGCATTACAGAGGGAGGATATTCCTGGAAATACATCCAGGGAAGTTATTTGGGTGGAACTGAGAAATAAGAAAGGGATGATCACCTTATTTGGATTGTATTATAGACCCCCTAGTAGTCACAGGGAAATTGAGAAACAAACTTGTAAGGCGATCTCAGCTATTTGTAAGAATAATAGGGTGGTTATGGTTGGGGATTTTAACTTTCCAAATATAGACTGGGACTGCCATAGTGTTAAAGGTTTAGGTGGAGAGGAATTTATTAAGTGTGTAGAAGAAAATTTTCTGATTCAGTATGTGGATGTACCTACTAGAGAAGGTGCAAAACTTGACCTACTCTTGGGAAATAAGGCAGGGCAGGTGACTGAGGTGTCAGTGGGGGAGCACTTTGGGGCCAACAACCATAATTCTGTTAGATTTAAAATAGTGATGAAAAAGGATAGACCAGATCTAAAAGTTAAAGTTTGAAATTGGAGAAAGGCCAATTTCGACGGTATTAAGCAAGAACTTTCGAAAGCTGATTGGGGCAGATTTCGCAGATAAGTGGATGGCTGGAAATTGGGAAGCCTTCAGAAATGAGATAAAAAGAATCCAGAAAAAGTATAGTCCTGGTAGGGTGAAAGAAATGCTGGATGACTAAAGAAATTGAGGGTTTGATTAAGAAAAAGAAGGAAGCATATGTAAGGTATAGACAGGATAGATCGAGTGAATCCTTAGAAGAGTATAAAGGCAGTAGGAGTATTCTTAAGAGGGAAATCAGGAGGGCAAAAAGGGGATATGAGATAGCTTTGGCAAAAAGAATTAAGGAGAATCCAAAGGGTTTTTACAAATGCATTGAGGACAAAAGAGTAACTAGGGAGAGAATAGGGCCCCTCAAAGATCAGCAAGGCAGCCTTTGTGTGGAGCCGCAGAAAATGGGGGAGATACTAAATGAGTATTTTGCATCAGTATTTACTGTGGAAAAGGATATGGAAGATATAGAACATAATGAAATAGATGGTGACATCTTGCAAAGTGTCCATGTTACAGAGGAGGAAGTACTGGATGTCTTGAAACGCATAAAAGGTGGATAAATCCCCAGGACCTGATCAGATGTACCCTAGAACTCTGTGGGAAGCTAGAGAAGTGATTTCTGGGCCACTTGCTGAGATATTTATATCATCCATAGTCACAGGTGAGGTGCTGGAAGACCGAAGGTTAGCTAACATGGTGCCACTGTTTAAGAAGGGTGATAAGGACAAGCCAGGGAACTATAGACCAGTGAGCCTGACGTCGGTGGTGGGCAAGTTGTTGGAGGGAATCCTGAGGGACAGGATGTACATGGATTTGGAAAGGCAAGGACTGATTAGGAATACTGGGAGAACTAGCCATTTGGATACAAAACTGGCTCAAAGATAGAAGACACAGAGTGGTGGTGGAGGGTTGTTTTTCAGACTGGAGGCCTGTGATCAGTGGATTGCCACAAGGATCGGTGCTGGGCCCTCTACTTTTTGTCATTTACATAAATGATTTGGATGCGAGCATAAGAGGTACATTTAGTAAGTTTGCAGATGACACCAAAATTGGAGGTGTAGTGGACAGCGAAGAGGGTTACCTCAGATTACAACAAGATCTTGACCAAATGGGCCAATGGGCTGAGAAGTGGCAGATGGAGTTTAATTCAGATAAATGTGAGGTGCTGCATTTTTGGAAAGCAAATCTTAGCAGGACTTATACACTTAATGGTAAGGTCCGAGAGAGTGTTGCTCAGCAAAGAGACCTTGGAGTGCAGGTTCATAGCTTCTTGAAAGTGGAGTCACAGGTAGATAGGATAGTGAAGAAGGCATTGGTATGCTTTCTTTTATTGGTCAGAGTATTGAGTACAGGAGTTGGGAGGTCATGTTGTGGCTGTACAGGACATTGGTTAGGCCACTGCTAGAATATTGCCTGCAATTCTGGTCTCCTTCCTACCAGAAAGATGTTGTGAAACTTGAAAGGGTTCAGAAAAGATTTGCAAGGCTGTTGCCAGGGTCGGAGGATTTGAGCTATAGGGAGATGGTGAACAGGTTGGGGCTGTTTTCCCTGGAACGTCGGAGGTTGAGGGGTGACCATATAGAGGCTTACAAAATTATGAGGGGCATGGATAGGTTAAATAGTCAAAGTCTTTTTTCTGGGATCTAGAGGGCATAGGTTTAGGGTGAGAGTGGAAAGATATAAAAGGGACATAAGGGGCAACCTTTTCTGGCAGAGTGTGGTACGTGTATGGAATGAGCTGCCAGAGACAGTGGTGGAGACTGGTACAATTGCAACATTTAAAAGGCATCTGGATGGGTATCTGAATCAGAAGGGTTTGGAGGGATACGGGCCGGATGCTGGTAGGTGGGACTAGATTGGGTTGGGCTATCTGGTTGGCATGTACAGGTTGGACCGAAGGATCTGTTTCCATGACTCTATAAAATAAATGGTGGGAGAAATAGCAAATGCACTTGTAGTAATTTTCCAAAATTCATTAGACTCCTGGGGCAGTTCCAGCAGATTGGAAAACAGCAAATATGACTCCACTGTTTAAAAAGGGAGGTAGACAAAAGATGGGGAATTATAGACCAGTTAGCTTAACTTCTGTAGCGGCAAAGTGCTTGAGGGTATTATCAAGGAAGAAATAGCAAGGCATCTAGACAGAAATTGTTGTATTGGGCACATGTAGCCAGGGTTTATGAAAGGCACGTCATGCTTAACTAATCTTTTGGAATTCTATGAAGACATTACAAACACGGTGGACAATGAGGACACAGTAGATGTAGTGCATCTAGATTTTGAAAAGGCATTTGACAAGATGCTGCACAAAAGGCTGCTGCTAAGGTAAAGATGCAAGGTGCTATGGGCAATGTATTAGTATGGATAGAGGATTTGCTGACCAATAGGAAGCAAAGAATAGGAATAAATAAGTGTTATTCTGGTTGGCAATCAGAGACTAGTGGTGTGCCTCAGGGATCAATGTTGGGACACAATTATTCACAATTTACACTGATGATTTGGAGTTGGGGATGACGTGTAGTGTGTCAAAGTTTGCAGACGGCACTAAGATGAGTGATAGAACAAAATGTGCAGAGGACTGTGAAACTTTGCAAAGGGTCATAGATAGTTTCAGGTGATTGGGCAAAGGTGTGCCAGATGGAGTACAATGTTAATAAATGTGAAGTCATCCATGTTGGTAGGAATAACAGTAAAAAGGACTATTACTTCAATGGTAAAAATTTGCAGCATGCTGCTGTGTAGAGGGACCTGAGTGTTCTTGTGCCTGAATTAATGATGGTTGGTCTGCCACTGCAACAGGTAATTAAGAAGGCAAATGGAATTTTGTCCTTCATTGCTAAAGGTATGGCGTTTAAAAGCAGTGGGATTATGTTGCAGCTCTACAGGGTGCTGGTAAGGCCACACCTGGAGTACTGCGTGCAGTTTTGGTCTCTTACCTGAGAAAGGATGTACTGGCAATAGAAGAGGTGCAGAGGAGGTTCACTAGGTTGATTCCGCAATTGAGGGGGTTCATTTATGAAGAGAGACTGAGTAGGCTGGGATTATATTCATTGGAACTTAGAAAAATGAGGGCCAGATCTTATAGAAACATATAAATTATGAAGGGAATAGATAAGATAGAAGTAGGTGGGTGAAACTAGGACAAGAGGGCTTAGCCTCAAAATTAGGGGAAACAGATTTAGGACTGAATTGAGAAGGAAGTTCTTCATCCAGTGGATTGTGAATCTATGGAATTCCCTGCCCAGTGAAGTGATTGAGGCTTCCTCAGTAAATGTCTTTAAAGCTAAGAGAGATCATTTTTTGAACAATAAATGAATTAAGGGTTATGGGGAGAGGGTGGGTAAGTGGAGCTGAGGCCACAGAAAGATCAGCCATGACCTTACCAAATGGTGGACCAGGCTCAAAGGGCCAGATTGCCTGCTCCTGCTCCCAGTTTTTATGTTCTTGTGTTCTACTAATTCAACTTTTGCCACTTATTAAAAGATAAGTTTATTTATAATAAATGAGTCTTGTTCTCTTGTTTATTGCTGCAAATGGATGTGAGTTTCTGTTATCTTAGATAATGATCAAAGTCTGGTAAATGAACTACCTCAGTGATTAAATTGGTCATTTATATAATTGAGACAGCCGAGAGAATAGCAGTGCTCGGATTCCAGTGCATTTTCCTCAAAGTGGCATTGGAAGTAGCAAACTTACATGAATGTGTGACTTATTTCTCAGCTCAGAATCAAGAACTACTCCTCTGGACGTTGAGGAGATGCTGTGAAGATTGATCAGATTGATTAAGGTAGGTTTGAATGACTGGGCTTGTTCTAGTGAGCAGAGGATTTTTAAGGGGAAGATGTACAAGATTACAGCAGGTTTACGGATGGTAGACCAGTAAAAGATTTTCTCATTGATGATGGTGCAAAGAGAACATGACATGGTTTATGATTTTGAGTTAGAATTGGAGGAGGGTTGTGAGAAAGAATGTTTTGTGCTATGAGCAGCAATAATCTAGAACTCATCACACTCAAGGATTGATGAGTTCAAAAGGGAATTGGTCAAGTACTTGAACAAACTTCCAGAACTAAGGGGATTGAGTAGGGGAGTGAAATTGATGGGATTTTGCTGTGAACAACTGGCATAGACTCAATGTGCTGAATGGTCTCATCCTGTGCCATAAAGGATTAGATTTTCACTACTCCGGTGGATAGTCAGAGAGAGGAAACTGCACCACTGACTAAACCTGCCCTAGTTATAAAGTAACCCAATTGAGATCATTTTTACTCAGGGAAGTAAGCTGGGTGCAGGTTAGTGATGGGGCTTGCTAACTATGGAAGTGAAGAGTATATACTCATTCAGTCAGATGACTGTCTCGGTAGGCTTGTTCAAAGGCTTGCTTCAGTTCTCTGAGACTTTGTCCCCAGTTGTTTCAGAAACTACTAGGCCTCATCCTTCACAACTGCAACAGCACCTGATACTATCCCTGCTGACTCAGATCATGGCCCCCAAACATCCACCTTCCTCCATGGTCATTCACAAATCTCATGCCATCTCCATAGTCACTCACCCAAAATCCAACACAAGCAGACTCTCGGAGTAATGTGAAGATGAATATACTGTTTCAATAATCTGATACGGTTCTCAATCATACACAGCTGCTAGTGAGAGAAACCTCCCATACATAGAACACGTTCAAAGCTTTCAATCTCAAGTGGTTAGCTTCTTCATAATCAAAATGTGAGTCACTTTGCTGGGAAGAATAGAGGTGTAGACTATTTTCTAAGTGAGGAAAAGATTTGCAAATCTGAAATACAAAGGGATTTGTGAATCCTATTCAGGATTCTCTTAATGTTAACATACAGGTTCAGGTGACAGTTGGGAAAGCAAATGCAATGTGAGCATTCATTTCAAGAGGACCAGTTGCAAGAACAGAGATGTATGACTAAGGCTGAATAAAGCTCTAAACAGACCACTTTTGGAATACTGTGAGCAGTTTTGGGTCCTGTACCTAAGAAAGGATGTGCCAGATTAGAAGGATGTCTAGAGGAGGTTTACAAGAACTATCCCAGGAATGAAGGACTGAGATCCAGTTGAGGTCTCTGAGTCTGTACTCAATGACGTTTAAAAGGATGTGGGAGGATCTGATTGAAACTTACAGAATACTGAAAGGCCTAGATAGAGTAGACTTGGAGAGTCTAAGGACTTAAGGGCACAGTCTCAGAGTGAAGGGATGCCCTTTCAAATGGAGATAAAGAGGGATTTCTTCAACTAGAGGGTGGTGAATCTGTGGAAGGTATTGCCACAGAAGGCTGTGGAGGCCAAGTCATTGAGTGTATTTAAGACAGAGGTAGATAGGTCCTTCATTAGTGAGGGGAATCAGTTCCAGGGAGAAGGTAGGAAAATGGAGTTGAGAAACCTATTAATTGTGATTGAATGGTAGAGCAGACTTGATGCTCCGATTCACCTAATTCTACTCCTGTATCTACCTCCATGAAATAGAATGATAATTTAATAGCCTCTTTAAATGATCAGACAAAACCTGAATTCAGGGATGACAATTTAAGATTGAGATGAAGGTGAATTTCTTCTGTCAGTGGGTTGAGAGGTTTTGGAACTCCTTGCCACAGAGAACTGTAGGGGATGAGTCTTTTGCATATTTAAGGATAAGATAGACAGATTCTTGATCAGTAGGGTTATGGGGAAAAGGTAGAATAATGGACATGAGGAGTGTAGGATCAGCCATGATCCTATTGAATGGTGTAGCAAGTTCGAGAGGCTGTATATCCTAATCCTGTTCCTACTTATTGTTGCCTTATAGTTTTATGAACATAGAACACCTTGCTGAGATAATCTTTGAAACTCAGCTGAGTTTTCAAAATGATACAATGATGGCTTTTGGGCTAATGTCAATGAAGAACTCAGTTGAAACTGCTATTTCACCTAAAACTACAACAGATGGCCTGACTATCAAAGCAATCCAGCAAAGTATCTTTCTTAAACACTCAGTGACAGCTGTGTAGCCTTTTTATTTAAGTTTAAGGAACAAGGAATTGAAAACTTCAGATCATGACAGTTATACGGACTTAATTCACCCTTTAAGTTTGTTTATGTGCATTCTCTCAATTAGTAACACTTGCACTGCGGGTTAATGACTTTGCAACATCTAACTTGGGATCGGTGTAAATTCCAAGTTCAAATGGCTTTGTTGAGTGCAGGTTTCCTTTCCCCTAATAAAGAGAATTGGATCCATCAGAAGTGATTGTGGGGCTTCTGTATTGGAGTTCCACTCATAATGTTTAATGGTCCATAGTGTTTTCTTCACTCCACTAAAGTCCAGCCCTGTGACTTATGACATGATAATACAATGATTATAGATACAGCTCATCTCAAGGAATAACACTTTCTTGATATCTGTGTGACATAAAGAGAGCATTTTGTGGTTGGTTTGGGTAAGTTCAGAACTCAAGCCTTGTGCATGCCTGAAGAACTGACAGATCTACTCTTAGCTAAAAAAAACACTCCTTGCACCTGACTAATGCCAATAAAAGGACCATTCCTTTAATAATTTCAGACAAACTATTTTAAGTGGGAGAGTAGCAAAGTTTAAATTCTGAATAAAATAGCAACTTTACCAGGCCACCACAAATGAGAAAACAAATGTCAAAATTCTAGGTCTGATTAGATTAGATTACTTACAGTGTGGAAACAGGCCCTTCGGCCCAACAAGTCCACACTGCCCCGCCGAAGCGTAACCCACCCATACCCCTACATCTACATCTACCCCTTACCTAACACTACGGGCAATTTAGCATGACCAATTCACCTGACCTGCACATCTTTGGACTGTGGGAGGAAACTGGAGCACCCGGAGGAAACCCACGCAGACACGGGGAGAACGTGCAAACTCCACACAGTTAGTCGCCTGAGGCGGGATTCATTGCATAATGTTCAGCAGTGCAACTTGCAAAATATTTTTGGTGTACGCTGTGCCCCAACCTTCAGTTGTGAGCAGCATTTCCTGATACAGAATCCAATAGCGATTCTATTATGTGGAGTCTTCTCCCATAAAATGAATTATGGTGCATCCATCTGTGCACACAATGTTGGCACAGGGATACAATGCTATCAATATCAACAGCCACTTAACCCACTTAACGTATAATAATAATTAATGCTTAAAGCTAAACCATTATAAAATAATTGGCTATTTGATGTACACTTGGTACTTGGATGAATAATATCAATGAGTGGGTAATCAGAAAACAAAATAATGTCAATTACCTGTTACCATTTCTGATAGCGGTTAACAATTGAATGGAATAGTCTTTTCCATATGGATTAGAGATATAGTAAGTGGCCAACTGTTTTCAATTAACAATTTACAGCAATCACGACCTATTTGTGCATTAAGACTACTCAAACTGAAAAAGGACAGGGTTGACACAGGATTTGGTTTTCATAATTTTAAGTCTAGTAATAACTAGTACAAAGCTAAAATATGAGATTTGGATGTCTCTACCAACAAACAGCTGATACCATAAAAATACCAAAAAAACCTAAAAATAAACATGGCATATTCATCCCTGTATGATCCTTTATATTGATGGTCACCCTACTAAAGAGGTGTAATAGACTTAAATATAAACTGGGCATGAAGAACCAGTAACATGTTCCTGGTGTGTTGAAAACATTAAAATGTTATTATCCTCCTTAGTGTTGTAAGGTACTGTATGAGAAACCAGCGGGCTTCAAACACTGCCACAGAGAAATAAATTGTCTGCTAGATGATCTGAATAACCACTTCCTATCTACAACAGCTCTCCAGTAAAACCCAGGGCCAGTCTACTATACAAGATAAAATGAAACAAAGTTTTCTACATTTTTACTTTCACTGCCTGGTTGTTAATCTGGCAGGGTCTAGGTTAGAGTGGTGCTGGAAAAGCACAGTAGGTCAGGCAGCATCCGAGGAGCAGGAAAATCAACATTTTGGGCAAAAGCCCTATTAATCTGGCAGTGTAATCGTCCATCCAAATTAGAATCAATTGATATTTATTCTGCTGTTCTCAATAAAATGAAAATAGGACAGCTTCCAGATAGAATTGGTAATCTGTCCTGCTAAATTGACACCCAGGCAGTTGAAAATGAAAATTGACCAATGGGCCTACATTTTCATGGAGTTATGCTGATACTAGAGGGTCTGCCCCCATTTGCAGCAGCAGGACTATTTTTTGCCAGTGAGGTGAGAGGGAAGGATGTGAATTATACAGACAGGACCATTTGAAGTCAAGGCTGAAATCAAATAGGTCCCACTTTCATTGTTCCAAGTTCCTTGTCCTGTAATATGGGATTTATATATAGATGGCAAAGAAATTATGTTAGGCAACATTATTAAAACCTTGGTACTTTCAACCTGAGAAATATCCTTCAATCGTCAACCAGAATTAAAGAAACACATACCTGCAGATGGAGTTCTTCTATTGACAGACCATCTGGTGTAGTGTAGATGAAAAAAAAAGACCATCAGTTTCAATAAATGTCATTGTTGACATTTCTCAAGGCCTGTTATTACAACTGAGCCCCTTACAAATGTTTAGCTTAATTTCAAAAGCAGAAAACCATTTGTCTCAGTGGAATGCTGAATTCACATTTTGATTGACATTGTTATATCGTAGGCATCTATCCCTGGAATGACAGTTGAATTGATCAGTTGAAGCAATTGCAAATGTTCAAAGGAGTTTCATTAACCAGAGATTTATTTTCTATATTAAGTGTGTACATATGAGAGCTCTCTTAAATTGATAGAAGTTAATGATTTTTCCAATTCACAAGATTCCAGAGGTCTGCTCATCGTGGTTACTAGGCATATAACCAACAAGGTGGCATCAGAGCATAAGGTGATATGAGGGTCTGAAGTGGCATGGAGGAGACATAGGCAGTGGAAAAGATAAATGAAGGTAGATGAAATGCGAGGGTTTAAAATCATAGAATTCCTACAGGGTGAAAGCAGGCCATTCTGCCCATTGAGTTCACACAGATCCTCTGAAGTGCATCCCACCCAGACCCAAACCCCCTACTTTATCCCTGTAACCCTACATTTCCTAAGGATAATCCACTTAGTCTCCACATCCTGGACACTATAAGTAATTTAGCATGGCTAATCCACCTCACCTGTACAACTTCATTACATAGGGAAAAAACAGAGCAATCATAGGAAATTCATGCAGATACGGGCAGAATGTGGAAATATCACAGTCACCCGAGGGTGGAATCAAACCCGGATCCCTGGTACTAAGAGGCAGCAGTGCTAACCACTGAGCCATAGTGCTCTGGGGAGGGAATGAGAAGCAAGTTAACAGTCTTTTGGGAACAAAGGACTTCTAACCAGATCATGCCTCCATCCAGCAAAGTGAAGGTGATGCATACAGGGCTCGATTCCATGGAGACACGTCCACAGAGTCGGAAGAGTTCCTAACTCAAGCATTGCGTATTCATGGTGAAAATCCACCTCATTTAATCAGAGTCCCTTCTCTTTATGGGTATGGAAAGTGTAGAGTGCCAACTAGAGGATTCAAGACGACTAGGGTCAACAAACAGGATACCAGCCAAACATTTGGCACATTTGTTCAGATTGATGAGTTTAGCTATCATAACAAGGTCAGGATTATTTTTGAACTTATCTTGACCTCATTGAAATCTTTAAAAACTTACCCTGAGCGTGGGAGTCCTCCATTTCTGTTTTCCAGCAGCAGCAGCAACTCGAAGGGTGGGAGCTTGCACCAGGGGCCTGCCGGGAGCGGTGAGTCACTGATTTGTGCTTTTAAATTTGAAGTCAGAGAGCAAAGGTTTCTGGGAAAGGAGGGGCTTCTTATTTTTATTTCTGTCCAGCTATATAAGTCAGTGTTTTCTCAACCCAAGATCTTACCCTTGTTGGGCCTCCCACCCAACCACCTCCTCTAACCTTAAAGACCAGGAGCATATCAGGTAAGCGTCTCTTCGTTTTTACTTTGTGATAAGGGGACCAGCAGGGATGGCAGTGCAGGGAGAGCAATATTCCTCCTGCATGATGTTTGAGGTCAGGGATGCCATTAGTGTCCCATCCAAGTACATCTGCAGGAAGTGCACCCAACTATCGCTCCTCCAAGACAGTGTTAGGGAACTGGAGCGGGAGCTGGATGAATGTCGGATCATTCAGGAGGCAGAGACTGTGATAGATAAGAGTTACAGAGAAGTAGTTACTCCTAGACATGAAGAAAGCTGGGTGACTGTTCGGAGGGGGAAAAACCAGTCAGTGGAGGGATCCCCTGTGATCGTTCCCTAAAGAACATGTATACCATTTTGGATAGTGTTGAGGGGGACGACTTACCAGGGGTATGCAGTGGGGCCCAGGTCTCTGGCACAGAGCCTGTCCCTGTTGCACAGAAGGGAAGGAGGGAAAGGAGGAGAGTGTTAGTCATTGGGGACTCAATAGTTAGAGGCTCAGATAGAAGGTTTGTTAGGAGCAAACGAGACTCATGGTTGGTGTGTTGCCTCCCAGGTGCTAGGGTCCGTGATATCTCGGATCGTATCTTTGGGGTCCTGAGGGGAGAGGGTGACCAGCCTCAAGTTGTTGTCCATGTAGGTACCAATGACAGAGGTAGAAAGAGGGATAGGGATGTAAGGTAGGATTTCAGGGAGCTAGGATGGAAGCTGGGAGCTAGAACAAACAGAGTTGTTATCTCTGGTTTGTTACCCGTGCCACGTGTTAGTGAAGCAAGGAATAGGGAGAGATATCAGCTGACCACGTGGCTGCAAGGATGGTGCAGGAGGGAGGATTTCAGGTTCTTGGATAATTAGGGCTCATTCTGGGGAAGGTGGGACTTGTACAAACAGGACGGTCTTCACTTGAACCAGAGGGGTACTAATATCCGGGGTGAGAAATTTGTTGGTGCTATTTGGGTGGGTTTAAACTAGCTTAGCAGGGGGATGGGAACCGGATGTGTAGTTGCAGTGCACAGGAGGATGAGAGTAGGGAGGAAAGGAACAGGATTTCAGGGCCACAGCAATGTGCTGGCAGACAACAAACTGATTTGAAGTGTGTCTACTTCAATGCCAGAAGTATCTGAAATAAGGTAGGTGAGCTTGCAACATGGATAGGTATCAGGGACTTCGATGTTGTGGCCATTACAGAGACATGGATAGAGCAGGGTGAGGAATGAGTGTTGCAGGTTCCAAGGTTTAGATCTTTCATTAAGAACAGGCAAGGTGGCAAAAGAGGGGGAGGCGTGGCCTTGTTAGTCAAGGATAGTATAAGAGAACTTTTGATGAGGACTCGTCTACTGCGGTAGTGTGGGCTGAGGTTAGGAACAGGAGAGGTCACACTGCTTGGAGTTTTTTTATAGGCCTCTGCAGAGTTCCAGAGAGGTGGAAGAGAGGAGGATTCGCAAAATTATTCTGGGTAGGAGTGAAAGGAACAGGGTGGTCATCATGGGGGACTTTAACTTCCCCAACATTGACTCGAAATGCTATAACTCTAGTACATTGGATGAATCAGTTTTTGTCCAATGTGTACAGGAGGGTTTCCTGACACAGTATGTCGAAGGGCCGACAAGAAGGGAGGCCACACTGGATCTGCTGCTTGGTAAGGAACCAGGCCTGGTGTTTGATTTAGTGTTAAGTGAGTACTTTGAAGAGAGTGACCATAATTCAGTTACATTTAATTTAGCGATGGAAAGGGATAGGTACACGCCTATCGATGGAGCAAGGGCAATTAAAATGCAATTAGGCAAGAATCAGGATGCATAGAAAAGGGTAGCAAAATGCAGGGGATGCAGACAATAGAAATGTGGAGCTGGTTTAAGGAACAGATATTGCGTGTCCTTGATAGGGATGTCTCTGTCAGGCAGGGAGGAAGTGATAAGGTAAGAGAACCGTGGTTTACTACAGAAATTGCATCTATTGTTAAGAAGAAGAAGGAGGCTTATGTGTTTATGAGGCAAGATGTTTCCGATGAGGCAATGAAGAGTTAAGAAGAGCAAAGAGAGGACACGAGCAGTCTTTAGCAAATAGAATAAAGAAGAACCTTAAAGCTTTCTATAGGTATGTGAGGAATAAAAGGATGATTAGGGTAGGAATAGGGCTAGTCAAAGACAGAAGGGGGAAGTTGAGTGTGGACCCTGTGGAGATCAGAGAGGTGTTAAACGAACATTTCTCATCAGTTTTCATTCAGAAAAAGGAGAATATTGTAAAGGAGAAGAATGAGGTACGAGATATTAGACTAGAAAGGATCAAGGTTAGCTATGAACAGGTATTATCAATTCTAGAAGGAGTGAAAGTAGACAAGTCCTCTGGGCCAGATGGGATTTACCCGAGGATTCTCTGGGAAACTAGGGAGTTGATAGCAGAGCCCTTGTCTTGGATATTTGAGTCGTCATTCAGTACCAGCTTTAGTACCAGAGGACGGAAGGATTGGAAATGTTGTGTCCTTGTTCAAGAAGGATAGTAGATATGACCCAGGTAATTATAGACTGGTGAGCCTTACTTCTGTTGTAGGAAAGGTTTTGGAAAGGATTATAAGATTTATAATCATCTAGCAAGCAATAATTTGATTTCAGATAGTCAACATGGTTTCATCAACGGCAGGTCGTGTCTTACAAATCTCATTGATTTTTTTTGAGAAGGTGACCAAGCATGTAGATGAGGGTAGGGCAGTTGACGTGGTATACATGGACTTTAGTAAAGCCTTTGGTAAGGTTCCACATAGTAGGCTGTTGGAGAAAATGCAGAGGCATGGAATAGAGGGTGATTTAGCAGTTTGGATTAGAAACTGGCTTTCTGAAAGAAGGAAGCAAGTAGTGGTTGATGGAAAATATTCAGCCTGGAGTTCGGTTACTAGTGATGTGCCAGAAGGATCTGTTTTGGGACCACTGGCTGTTTGTCATTTTTATAAATGACTTAGACGCAGGCATAGGTGGATGGATTAGTAAGTTTGCAGACGACACTAAAGTCAGTGGAGTAGTTGGCAGTTTGGAAGAATGTTACAGATTGCAGGGGGACTTGGATAAACTGCAGAATTGGGCTGAGAGGTGGCAAATGGAGTTCAATGCAGCAAAACGTGAAGTGATGCACTTTGGGAAAAATAACAGGAAGGCAGAGTATTGGGTCAACGGAAAGATTCTTGGTAGTGTGGATGTGCAGAGGGATCTTGGAGTCCATGTACATAGATCCTTGAAAGATGCCAACCAGGTGGAAAGTGCTGTTAAGAAGGCATATGGTGTGTTAGGTTTCATTCGTAGAAGGATTGAGTTCCGGAACCGCAATATCATGCTGCAATTATACAAAACGCTGGTGTGGCTACACTTGGAATATTGTGTACAGTTCTGGTCCCCATACTTCAGGAAGGATGTAAAAGCATTGAAAAAGGTGCAGAGGAGATTTACCAGGATGTTGCCTGGTCTGGAGGAAAGGTCTTATGATGAAAGGCTGAGACACTAGGGCCTGTTCTCATTGGAAAAAAGAAGGCTAAGGGGATTTGATAGAGGCATACAAGATGATCAGAGGATTAGATAGGGTAGACAGTGAAAGTCTTTTTCCCAGGATGATGACGTCAGCTTGTACGGGAGGGCATAACTACAAATTGGGGGGTGATAGATTTAAGACAGATGTCAGAGGCAGTTTCTTTATGCAGAGAGTGGTAAGGGCGTGGAATGCCCTACCTGCTAATTTAGTCAACTCAGCCACATTAGGGAGATTTAACCAATCCTTAGATAAGCACATGGATGATTTTGAGATAGTGTAGGGAGATGAGCTGAGAATAGTTCACAGGTCGGTGCAACATCGAGGGCCGAAGGGCCTGTTCTGTGCTGTATTGTTTCATGTTCTATGTTCTATGAAAACAGTAAGCTCAAAATGATAAGAAAATCAGAGAATGTGTCACCCTAAGCTCAAGCTCTTCTTTATGAGTCTTGGCAGCTGCCTGCCCATGGCTGCAGCCTCTGAGAAAACATTGGGGCTCTCATTATGGTTTCCACAGGCTTGTGCTATTGGGTTGTGGGAATTCACATCCACATTTATGTAAAGTCCTTCACTCCCATCATAACTGCTCAAATTCCAACAAGAAAAGATTTATTGCAAGTCCCTTTGAACCCTGTATATCTTCCAAATAAATCATGGGATGTGACAAAGATGTCAATTTTTGGATATTACTGTTGTCATTGAAGTGAAAATGAATGGGTGAGTTTTGACAGGCCTTAATGGGAAAACAAGTGTGAATGTCAAGCTAGTCTGCAGTCAGGAGGTTGAGAAAGCATTCACCGAAGTGAGAGCTGTCAGACTGTGTCTAAAGAGGACGCCAAAGCTGAAACATATCTGTGCTAATCATGGTCCACTAATGACTCAAAGTTGTGAATTAATGCAGTGCGTGGGCGCCAGGAAATTTTCAGATGGGAAATGTGAAAGTACGGGTTTCCATTATCGCAACTCAAGTTAATTGTTGACGATAGTTGGTGGATTGACCTTCAGGCCTTGAAAATAGCCTGAAACAAATCAATATTCCTGATGAAGGGCTTTTGCCCGAAATGTCAATTTCGCTGCTCCTCGGATGCTGCCTGAACTGCTGTGCTCTTCCAGCATCACTAATCCAGAATCTGGTTTCTAGCATCTGCAGTCATTGTTTTTACTTCATTTATTTTACCTCATTATCTGGGTGAAAGCCAAATGCTGTGGCCAAAAGTCAGATGTTGCTGGGTCAAATAAACCCAGAATAAAACTTCTCTTCATAGATTAGACTTTGATTTTATTTCTTTTTTGTTGTTAAGGTGGTGGTTAGTTACTGACACTGATTCACACAAATCCACGGGTGTTCTTTAACAACAGATTACAGAAGTTTATTACACAGAAGAATAAATATAGAAGGCAGTTTAAAAAGATTTAGAGTCAGAGAGTTGCACAGCATGGAAACAGACCCTTTAGTCGAACTCATCCATGTCAACCAGATACCGTAAACTGATCTAGTCCCATTTGCCAGCATTTGGTTCATCCACATGCCTTTCACATGTTGTAATTATACCAGCCTCCACCAATTCCACTGGCAGCTCATTCCATACACATATCACCCTACACTTGAAAAAGTTGCCCTTTTGGTCCTTTTTGTATCTTTCTTCTCTCACCTTAAACCTATGCTCTCTAGTTCTGGACTCCCCTACCCCAGGGAAAAGAACTCGTCTATTTACCCTATCCATACCCCCTCATGATTTTCTAAACCTCGATAAGGTCATCCTTCAACCTCTAAATTCCAGGGAACATAGCTCCAGCCTATTCGGCCTCTCTCAAACCCTTCAACCATAACCAACATCCTTGTAAATCTTTTCTTCACACTTTCAAGTTTAACAATGCCTTTCCTATAGCAGGGAGATCAGAATTGAATGCAGTATTCCAAAAATTACCGAACCAATGTCCTGTACAGTGCAACACAATGTCCTAATTCCTATACTCAATGCCCTGAACAATAAAGACCAGTGTACCAAGTGCCTTCTTCACTATCCTGTCTAACTGCAACTCCACCTTCAAGGAACTATGCACCTACACCCCTGGGTCTACTTGCTCAGTAACACTCCCCAGACCCCTACCACTTTGTTGCAAGATGGCAGTAGAGTACAACACTCCAGCCAGAGCTCATCCACTCCACCCGTTCTTCCTTTCTTGTCTTTTTCTTTGTCTTAGTGCTTTTCTCCTCTTGTTCTCCATTTTCTGTCTTCGACTCACAGTCTCCAGCAACAACTTCTGGCCTTTGGACAGTGATGATTCCTGGCCTCCAACAAGTGACGACACCTGGCCTGATGCAGCTGCCTCCTCCCAGGGGAGCCTCTGGTGTGATGTGTTGCCGATGCAGTGTGGAACCACGGCCCAGCACACATTGGAAGCTAGGTGCCAGAGCGGTTTGCTGGACTGAACTTTTACTTCTGTAATGCTGGACGTTTTATTTCTCTATTGCCCAAGATTTTGTAACTAAAGAAGCTGTCCCTAAGTACTCTTGTATTTAAGTCAGAACTGTAATTGGCGATGTATAAATGTTTCACAATACTCATTGAGTATATGTGACAATGAAGGCTATTCTATTCTATTTTATTAATTGTATAAGTCCTGTCTTGATTTGCCTCACCAAAATGCAATACCTTACATTTATCTAACTCCATCTGCCACATCTCAGCCCATGTGTTCAAGGTCCTATTGTACTCTGAGAATTCTACACTATTTTATTTGAACACAAATAGTAAAACGTATGACCTCAACCTACCAGTATAAATGTATTTTCATTAACACCACTTGCTAGCAGTTCATTGAAGTGATATGCCATCTTAGAACTGATGCATTTAGGTTACTACTCAAAACTGAATTTCTCACCATGTAAAGAAAAACTTCATAGAGCTGAACAACATCTATCTGTCTCGATTTCAAAATCCAAATCAAGAAGTGTAACAAACATATTATACACCATTTCATCACAAAGATTTTGTCGTGGAGAGAGTCGGACATCACAGGGTGGAGTCAGATCTCATTCAAGAGGGAGTCATATGTTCTGGGGGACATGGGGAGAAGAGGCTTGGACACAGTGCAGTGGAAGAGTATGAAGACCACAATCTAAGTTCAACAAAATTGGGAGATAATCAGACATTTATGTGGAGAGTCAGATACTATATGGATAGTTGCAAACTTCTGATGGCAGGTTGGACATTGTAATTGACGTGGAATATTGTACAGACATGTGTGGACATATTTGCCACCTCTAGCAGTATTTGGTACTATGTAAGAGTCGTTTCAGGTAATTGACTGTAACCAACCCTCCTTTGTCTTTGTGTTGCCTTGGCTTATCCAGTGACTAGTAGTACAAGTCACACTATCAAGTTGGACATCTCATGAGGAAGTCGGATATTGTCGGGAAACATTGCGCAGTGAGGAACAGATATTGCGGGATTTGTTAGACATTGCGAAGAAGTCAGACATTGCAGAGAGAATCAGACAATTACATAGTGAGCTGGATGATTTTGTGAGTACAATACAGGATGCTTAAAAGATTTTCTTAGCATCCAGAATGAGCACTCCTGCCCTTCATGGTCCATCAATATTGCAATAATATCATTTAGTTCAAGTTACTGTGCTATAATGAGATACATATAATTAACTACAAGACTCTGATGGCAGTAAAAGTGAAGACACCAGTCTTGAATGATCATGTGAAGGGAGAGGTCTTAGACACTACACTAGACAGCTGTATTTGAGAACCTACTATGAAGAGACGTAAATAAAGGAGTGTTACATTACAGCAAGAGTTGACGAGCTTTGCTTAGTGATAAAGGAGCAAACAGCTTATGCTGACACCTATAGCCCAAGTTGCAGCACTGACTGAAAGCGCAGGACAAAGTAAGATGCCGACTGGGGTAAAAAACAATCCCCTCCAGCCAGGAGCTAAAGTTAAACCAGAATTCAATAAACACAGCTGAGAAGTGAAGACTAAGCAATCAGGATAAGACCTCAGATAATTTCAAATGCACAAAAGAAATGCAAGTGGGACATCGAAAGGCAAGCAAAGATTTTGGAAAACCTTGATTATAAGATTACGGAGTGGGAGGAATTTGAACAACAGGCAAAGTATTTTCAAACCAGCAATACTCATGGACAGAGAAGCAAAAATAGCAGACAAAATTGTGAAGTTACTAGTGATTAAGAACCTTGATCGGGGGTTAGCTGTACTCTGTTATAGAACACCACCATCAAATAATGTACATTTACAGTGGCATTTTCCCACATGCCCACTCCTGGTACCTTGTGGTATTTACCACTTCTAGCAGTACGTGGTACCAGGGAAGGGTTGCTTCAGAAAGTTAACTGCCACCAACTCTTCTGAATCTTTGTGTTACCTTAGCCTATCCGGTGACTGGGTAGTACAAGTTACACTACCATAGAGTATCCACACAAGAGGCACTGTTATTAGATAACATGAAGGTTTATCATAAGAAGTATAATGTAATTGGTCAGCCATAGCTACGAGGACCTTGGGGAGCTGGTAAAGATGCATATTCTCCCTTTAAAAACCAGAATAGAACTTCATAGGCTGAGCCTTATCAAAAGCAACTTTTCTGGTGAATTTCACAGAAGGTTTCTCTCCATGAGAGCACTTTTTTTGTGTGTT
This sequence comes from Chiloscyllium punctatum, assembly GCF_047496795.1. Classification (NCBI taxonomy): domain Eukaryota; kingdom Metazoa; phylum Chordata; class Chondrichthyes; order Orectolobiformes; family Hemiscylliidae; genus Chiloscyllium; species Chiloscyllium punctatum. The sequence continues at coordinate 24,603,077 of NC_092739.1, forward strand.
ATCTTCCCAAACTCATTGTCTACACATCCTTATGGTGGCCCCATTTGTTCTATTTACTCACTTGTCGTAAGCAAATGTACTCACCTCTGCTTGGATATCCAGGAATCCTTGACACTGCCACCCTATTCATAACACAGTTGTGCACCCAGTCAAGTGCTGTTAGTCCACATCTGCACAGTCCCCGTCAGTTGCTTTAGGCATGGCAGTTAGGAGAACACTGAAGATCTGCTTTGCAGTCAGGGCTTTGGAGCTCTTGGTGGACAGAAGATCCATTCTCTTACCCCAGGACCAGCAGGTGGAAGTTACAACATCAGGCTGGTCCCAGATTATCACCTAGGTCACTGAGGTCTCCATGGCTTGGAGAAATGCCCAGCACTGTAGGAAGAATGACAGGGTGACTGCCAGACTCTTTTCTCTGCTACCTCATACCTCTTCTAACTCTGCTTTTGCATCCCCTCTCACCTAAGGTTCCTGCACAAAGGCATTCGCATCTTTCCTCACAGGGTCTTATGCAACTCAACCTCAGCCCTATTAACCCTGCGTGGCTTCTGCACTTAGTACTCATTCACCTCACCACCTCCCACTTGTACCAGCCACCAATGTTAGCTCAAACAATCCTTCCCTTCATCTCAGTTTGGAAGAAAGCAGCCAGTAATAGGGCAGAAAGAGAGTCAAGCTCCTTACCCTCCCCACCCTGCATTGATGAGAGGATCCAGGTCCTTGCTGGTGAGGACTGTGACTTGTGGGGGTGTAGAAACCTTCTTGTGACTGTGAGAAATCTTGTCTACCTCCGTGCTCCTCTCCCATGGTCACCATTGTGAATTTATTATGCCAGAACATCAACTTTGTTTGCAACACATTCTTTCTTCTGCCTCCTGCAGATATGAGTGGGATCAGCACAGTCTCAGTTTGAAGATGCAGCCCCACAAGACATCTCTTCCTTCAGCTCAAAGGAAGAAGCTACGGATCTCTCAGAGGACACACCAGTAAGGATGCCTCCTGCACTCTCTCCTAGCTCAGGTACTGACATCTCAGCATTTTTGTTCGATTAGGCTTTGGAGCTTGAGCTAGTCAGCACATCACTGCCACTTATTTGCAGCTAATTGAGACGGAAATGCCCCAGTTCGCTGGTGCTTGAAGGACTGCCCTTGCTCAGCTTCAGGAAGGGGAAGACTTCATGGTGTCGCCAATCAGGGACATCATTCAAATGCAGTAGTAGGCACAGGAGTAGCAGGTAGCTCTGTCAGAAACACTAGGCGAATTGGCACAAACGCTGCAGATCAATACCAACACTGCTTATACCACGCTGCCACTGGCATGCGAATATCTGGACCTCCATGGACAGGCAGCCAGATCTGGCACACTCAGTATCTGCTGGAGATATGCACAGAACTGTATTCCACTGCTCTAGCCTGGGGTGCTCAGCACCAAAGGCAAGGTGACATTATAGGAAAGGTATTATTTAACTGGAGAGGGTTCAGATATAATTGAGCAGGATGTTGTTGGGAATGGAGGGTTTGAGTTATAAAAACAGGTTGGGATTTCTTTTCCACTGGAGCAGTGGAGGTTGAAGGGTGACCTTATAGAGGTTTATAAAATCATGAGGGGACTACATAAGGAAAGTAACAAAGGTCTTCCCTGGGGTGGAAGAGTTCAAGACTAGGGAACATATTTTTAAGGTGAGAGAAGGAAGATTTGAAAAGGACATGAGGGGCATCTTTTTTACACAGATTAGTTAATGTGTGGACAGAACTGCCAGAGGAAGTGGTGGATACAGGTACAATTACAGCATATAAGAGACATTTGGACAAGCACATAAATTGGAAGTGTTTAGAGGGATATGGGCCAAGTGCAGGACTAGTTTAGTTTGGGAAGAACACAATTATTGTAGATTAGTTGGACCAAAGGGTCTGTTTTCAAGTTGTATGACTCTATAACATGATTTGGAGATGCTGGTGTTGGACTGGGGTGTACAAAGTTAAGAATCACACAACACCAGGTTATGGTCCAACAGGTTTAATTGGAAGCACACTAGCTTTCGGAGCGACGCTCCTTCATCAGGTGATTGCCTGATCACCTGGTAAAGGAGCGTCGCTCCGAAAGCTAGTGTGCTTCCAATTAAACCTGTTGGACTATAACCTGGTGTTGTGTGATTTTTGACTCTATAACAAGGGGTGTTACAAAGGACCTTGACCTTACTGCAGGAGCCCCTTTCTCACAAAGAGACAGGACAGTGACAGCAGATCCCTAGAGAGGGGAGGAACCACATAGAGATCATGCTCTCCAACCAGCAAGACACTCTGAGCCTTCCATTTCTACCCTTCCTGTCACCTTCATCCGAAGAGGGTGCTCCTGCCTCTCACACTCAGCATGCCTGGACCTCTCATCACAAATGCCCCCCAGGGTATGGCTCAGCAAAACTCCAAGGCCATCAGCAGCCCCATCGTAGGGCAGACAGCCACCAGCCCAGGTGTGGAACCTGGAACTGTACCAGGACATAGGGAGAGGGGAGGAAAGATAATAACATTCTGAAGGCACGTAAGTTCCCACATTTGTAAATATATTTTAACTTGTCATCACCAGCTATGTGAGTGAATGTCATTTAGGTTGCAACTACAAGATTGAAGTTATAGAACCTCGCTAATCCTCATACTACACAAAGCTCTCTGCTGAAAGGCCTGAAATAACCAGTTCCTGTACCACGTGTGGACAGTGTGAACAGGGAAGGAACTTGCAACTTTGATATGTAAGGTGAATCTTTCTAGGCTGTAATACATTGCTTGTGCATCACAGCCATTAATGGGAGTGAATCCTGATGCTGCATAATGTAGTTAAGAGCCCTTGGGGCCCATTTGCCAGGATTTGTAGCTCACTCAGTAAGTTAATGCCTAAGGTTCACATAAGGTGCATGCAGGTATCTTTCACCTGTACTGTATGAGTTTTGGTGTACTTTTTTGCCCTTGGATGGGCCACTGGACAGACATCAGATGAAGATTCAGATGAATCACACTCAATAAGGCAGTAGATTGGTTCAGTCAAATTGAAAATTAAGATGTGGTTGGACACTACTGAGATGATGATGACTGCAGAATGAGAACACCAGGGTGACATAAAGTGTCAGGTGCATCATGCAACACCTTAACAGAGCTGTGTGAACTCATTTGAAATTAATCCAAAACTAAAGGTCTCAGAAAAGAAGTTGAGACTAAATGATAGTTGTGCTGAAAGAACAGGTTACTTGGTAAAGTCCAACACTGTAAAATGAACAAGGAATTGAAGTTTCAGATCATCGATGGCAAGCAAAAGCCATCCAGAGCAAATCTACAGCTCTGATTGGTAATTCTCAACACGGCAAAAAATAGTGTGGCAACACATTAAACCATTGAGCACAGAACAGATCATACAGTGAAATATTCACATGGTTAGGAGGCATTCACAGTGAATATAAGGAGGGCCTAATCAAGAAAATGACAACTCCTACAAAATGGATTAACAGAGTGAATTAACCTTGAAAACCAAGTGTATACATTGACCAAAAGGATTTAAATAAAACCTTGGAGATCTCTCTACCCCATTCCAACCATCAAAGCAACTTTGCCATAACTTGTAAAGGCAAAAATCTTCATCATCCTAGATGATAGAATAGTGAAGCTAGATAAAAACAGCAGTTTTTAATCACATTCTAGCAATCCTTCTGAAGATAACAGCAAATTACTGCGGATGCTGGAATCTGAAACCAAAAGAGAAAATGCTGGAAAATCTCAGCAGTCTGGCGGCATTTGTAAGGAGAGAAAAAAGCTGACATTTCAAGTCTAACTGACCCTTTATCAAAGCTGAAGATCCTTCTGAAGATGATGTTTGAGCATGCTATTGGAATTTTCACCACTCCTGAAGAGAATTGGGCTCAATGGTTAGCAGTGCTGCCTCACAGCGCCAGTGACATGGGTTCAAATCCACTCTTGCATGACTGTCTGGGTGGAGCATGCATGTTCGCCCCATGTCTATGTGTGTTTCCTTCCACAGATGTCCAAAGATGTGCATGCTATGTGGGTTAGCAATGGAAATGTAGGCTTATACAGATAGGGTAAAGAGTGGGATGCTGTTTGGAGGGTCGATGTGGATTTGATGGGCTAAATGGCCTATTTCCACACTATAGGGACTCTATAAAAATAAATCAATGCAGATACGATGAGATACTCATCACCCTGGAGTTTGATCTTCCTGGAACAGAAGCCATAATAAATGACTATAATAAAACTATATGGATATGGAGACATGATGGAAAAACAACATTGCTGACTATACTCAATTTGGTGTAACTGCTGAACAGAGGGTGCCAAACGAATCTAAGGCTAAACAAGAAAAAGTTGCAATGAAAGAAGCCCAAATTTAAATACATAGACACTGTACTGTCAGAAAATGTTCTTCCCCTGGCAACTGTGAAGGCATAAGCTGTAACAGTGGTACAGCTACCAACAGTTGGCACACACACACACATATGCATCCTCCCCCAGACTTAGACACTTTACACTCACACACACACATACACTCTCTCACACACTTACAAAACACCACCCCAGACAGACAGACACACAGAAAAACCCACATGCACACATATACATATACCTTTGTGAGGTGAATTTGTACTTGCAGAGTTAAATTGTACTTTGCTCAAAAACTGCATGAATCCATGTAAGACTCTGTCAACTCACTTTTTAGATTAGAATCAGTCTAAACATTATGGCACAGACAGGGAACACAGGAAGCCAACGCCTTCAACATCTTATCTGGCTGACACCAATTGTTACAATTAACCTGAGAATGTAACATTTAAAAAAAGTTTTGTGATTTACATATGAAAGAAGTGAAACTACCATGGTCATTCTAATAGATGAGAGACTTAACAAACAATCAAGGCGTTTTTCAATGTATAATTTCAGTTACATCACACTGTAAACTTTAGCTATAAGTTCTGTGTCTTACAATTGTGTACTCCACAACCACCCGATGAAGGAGTAGCACTCCGAAAGCTAATGCTTCCAATTAAACCTGTTGGACTATAACCTGGTGTTGTTTGATTTTTAACTTTGTACACCCCAGTTCAACATTGGCATCTCTAAATCTTCACAAATCTGAGAATCTCAGTTCTAATCAGCAGCAGATTTCTAACCAAATCTTTTTTGTTTGGATGTTTGACAGACTATAACCATCTGCCATACTTACCTCATTCTCTGGAGGAGTTCAAGTCAGTTCAAAGAGAGGAACTAATCTTCTTTCTGGACTCAGGGCTGGCTTATCTAATTTATTTGATTCCATGCCAGTTCTTTCCAGTGTATTGTGGAAATAATTCAATGAGCCCACACCAAATTTGTTAACATGAGCTTCTCATAAATCTGAAAGCATCTTATAAATTTTCTCAATGCTAGTGACCTGAAGATGTCTAATCATATTCTCTTGGTTTGGAAGTTTCACAAGCTAAACATTTTCACTGAGATAACTCATTCCTGAACTGCCCTAAACTCCTAGGAAAGAAATTAAACTTGCTTCTAACCTGAACCCTGATGTCTTCTGAACAGAATTGAAAAAACATGCTTTTGAAAGGAACTTAAAAAAAACTTGCTCATTCCATGATTCTTTTGAGCTGAAAACAAGTCGAATGGCCTTACACCTTTATAATGCCTATTGTAAATATCTCAACGCAATCACCGACTTTATGACAAGTACAAGATTTCATCATTATCCATATAAGCTCTCTAACCTCAATATTTTTAAAAAGAAAACCCTTCACAGAAGTAACCAACACCAACCTGCTTCTATTTTAAATCCAAGTTCCAAAATGATATTAATATATGTAAATGCTACATGCTTTTAGCAAATGTTTAATTACTGGTTTATGTTTTAGGTAAGTATTTATATTTAGAGTATTTTCCAGTTCACACACTTTTGCCTGGAGCATTCGGACATCATTTTGTAATCCAGAAAATTCTGAAATTCAGAAATGACTTGGATTCCAAGTATTCCATGAGGTTACTGTGTCTTTGTTATAGATTCTTTAAATACACAGTCAGTCAGTCTGCTATAATGCAGTAGTTCTCGTGTAATCCTGTGTTCGAAGAAAATTGTGCAATAGCAGCACCATTTAAACTAATGGGGCTGAAATCGCACTGTAGGCAATACATGCTTTAAAATTCACGCTTTAGAAAGTGTCCCCAAGACGTCAATCACGTTATAGAGAATTAGTGTTAATGAAATGCACCTGCACTAATGACATGCACTAATAATGTATTAATACATACACAAACACACACATATTGTTGAAGGACAATCCTTAATCCTTATTACATGGATTTTTTTGGGAAGTCAAGTAGTGCAGTCAGAGGGTGTTTACCACTGGGTAAGAAGCTCCAGTTCAAATCCCACTCCAGAACAGGATGGCCACACAAGGTATATTTATAACATGGCCGTACAGGTTGAATAACAGATTGCAAATCTTTCCAACATGCCTGATGGGGTAGACAGATACAACAGGAGAGTCACTTGATCAGTCCTTCTTCCAAAAACAATGACAAACTACCAAATGGGCCACTTCCAGTGGAAGCCTTTGGCCCAACTCAGAGAGACAAGGGCAGGAGAAAAGACAGGCTGGTATGTCTTTTTTAAATTGTTGAAGGTATTGTCTGCTACATCACTATAAGGTAGATTTTCGGTGAATTGTTTCAAGTGATTCAGCAGAGCAAGAAAAATGAAAACAAAGAGAATTTCCAACACTAACTTTCACAGGAGCTGACGATGGCTCAAGGCATTTAAGGTCAAATTGCAGTGTCTAGTTTTGGAAAGTGGAGATAAAGTTAATGTCAGGGATTAGTGTGTTTAGTTTCCGTTTGGTATATTTCATAGTTAACCAAAGGCAATTGTAAGCAAGTTGCTGACTTTGTTTATTATCTCATGGAGATGTGAATGGCAAAGTGTCACAGGATGGAAAAAGGTACAGAGTGAAGATGAGGAACCTACACAAGTTTGGTTACACCCATCTTTACATCATCAACCATAGTTACAGACCTTGTCACACTTAACTTTTCATGATCAAAGACATTTTCCTGTACAGGCTTTGGGCCTTCAAGGAACTAGACAGAGCATGTTCACAACAGCAAAGGCCTGCAGGCAAATCCACAACATAAGTACAGGAGTTAGAGGCCTTCACGGTCAAAATGACTAACTTTTCTGCCCATATTACATTTCAAACTAGCTAACGTACTGGTCACACTTTTGTCAGTGTTAAATTACCGGCATATTCACCCCAGATTTAATAACAAAAAAAAGGTATGTTACTGCATGATCATTTGGCAGTGATCCAAACTGGCATCACTTAAATTGTCAATATAGTCTGCATACCTTAAGGTCAAACCTATTTTATTGTCTTATGAGAAAACAATCAATTAGATTGGGGAAGAGAGAAAAGAGTCTTCTAAATCACAGTAAAAAAGAATCTTTAAAATAGAACTTTTGATAACAGCATTTAAATGCATAATATTCTTATGAATTATTTTCTGTTATTCCAAAAAGTAATGATTTACTTAAAATTGATCAGGCAAGGTGTCTAATGGAGTTGCTGAAAAAGGTTTTTTCAGAAAAGTACTTTAGGATTGGAAGAAAGAGATTCACAAGTTGCTCTTGACACATTTGTGGATGTTATAAACTACAATGAAACCAGGACTAAAATATTTATAAGAGACTGCTATCACACACCAATTTCAAACATTAACAACTCAATACACGTGGGACTCTGACATACTCAATGAGCACTTATTTGCAATTAATTATTACTGATCACTTATGTGGGATGATATATTCAAATTGTCCTCCTGGCATGCAAATTTCACTCAGTGCTGTCTATTATTAAGAAGAATTTTACTAGCCCATGCTCCTGATATGGAGCATTACCCACCAGAAACATGTATCAGGACAAAGACTGGCCTAATTTTACATCATTAAGGGCTATTTCTGGACAGTTGAGACCCTCAACTGAGAACTTGGGCTCACAGGATTATCTATTTCGGGAATCCAGTAGTCTTGCAGAATTTTGATCTGGGTGATCCGTTGACCTTTCCAAATTAATTCCAAATACTGCAGGTTATTCCAAATATTTCTAACTCTTTTAAGGGGAATGATCAGTACATTCTCAGGAAACAGAGAAGACAGTTTCAGAAGAAAGCCAACAGGTTCAGGTTGCAATAGGAGGGAGTGCCCACAGTAATTTGACTGATCACTAGCCTGTTCACAAAAGAGAGTTGGTTAGCTCAGTTGGCTGGATGGGTGGTTAGCACTGCAGAGTAATACCAACTGAATGGGTCCAATTCCCGCACCAGCTGAGGTTACCATGAAGGGCTCTCTATCTAAAACTCTCCCATTGCCTGAGGTGTGGTGACCCTCAGTTTCTCTATAGTGAGAGAGCAGCCAGTAGAACTATAACAACTTCACCTTTAGAAAACGAAAGCCCTAGCACACAGTATGGCAGCTTCATAGTACCAACTCATTCTGTCCTGGTGTAGTCAGGCATTATCTCAAGTCAATGTACTCTGAAAAATGACAGTATACATCACAGATTAAATCTCAAAGCAACAGTGGGAGCCAAAAGATAATGATGAGAAAACAGCTATTACTCCTTGGAGAAAGCAGAAGTGGCTGTCTTTGGCTAAAAGCTGGCATCATAAAGGCCCAGGCTTTAAGCACTCTTGGGAGCATACATCTTGGCATACAGGCAATGGAGAAAGTATCTTTCATGTATTGCAGGCAACAGATATATTGAGGGGATTCCACAAAGCATGACATGACTTATAGAATAGCTAGTGATGTGGGGCAAACTAGGAGATCTTGGCAACATCAAGACATCAGGAATTGATTCTAAGGAAGGAGTTCACCTCCGGGTGGCAGAAAAGACTATGGATCTTCATGCTGAACATTCCCAAAGCCTTGAGAGCTTGGTTTACTCAATTCACTCATGCAAATCACCAAAACCAAGCCTATGTCCAACACTAGTGAACAGAAAGGAATGGTCACAAAGTCACCATTTCTCAGGTCAAAACATTGTGCCTGTATCAACATAGCTATTGCCAACACAGAAGGGAGCTTTATTGAGTCCTACACAAGACATGAGACTGGAAGTATATCATTCAAACCACCAACAGCACTGAAATGATAGCACAGTTTCAGCAATCAACCTCAAAGTCCCCTGACATTCCTGTAGCACTAACTAGGCTGGCTTTATTGCGAGAAGCACTTAAGATACAATGGCAAAGTCATATTAAAGGCAAAACTAAGGGACAATATTGAAAAAATGGAAACATTTGCTAAATCAAATCAAAGGTTGTGGACTTTTATATGAAGGATACTTGTACTTTTCCTTAAAAGCTGTCTCATCTTTTGCATGCCTCTGAAAGGATGCTAAGGCTACCTCAGAGATGAAGAATGGTTACATGACAGTGAGGCAAAGAACAAGTATCAGCTTTTTGTTTTTTGTAGTTGATTGGAAAGACACATTTATTCCCATTCAAGTTTACATCTTAATGTCATACAGCATGGAAACAGACCCTTTACCCTAACTAGTTGGCATGGTAGCTCAGTGGTTAGCACTGCTACCTCACAGCATCAGGGATTTGGGTTTGATTCCCACCTTGGGTGACTGTCTGTGTGGAATTTGCACATTCTCCCTGTGTCTGCGTGGGTTTCATCTCACAATCCAAAGATGTGCAGGTGAGGTGAGTTGGCCATGCTAAATTGCCCATAGTGTTAGGTGCATTAGTCAGGGGTAAACATAGGGTAGGGGAATGGGAATAGGTCTGGGTGGGTTACTCTTTGGAGCATTGGTGTGGACTTGTTGGGCGAAAGGGCCTGTTTCCACACTGTCGGGAATCTAACCTAACCCTTGCCGGCTAGGTTTCCTAAACCAAACTAGACCCATTTGCCCACATTCCTCTAAACCCTTCCTCTATGTACCTGCCCAAACATCTTTTAAATGTTGTAAGTGTACCCATCTTTACCAGTTTCTCTGGCAGCTCATTCCATACACGCACCACCTCTGTGTGAAAACGTTGTCCCTCAGGTCCCCTTTAAATCTTTCCCCTCTCACCTTAAACCTCTAGTTTTGGACTCCCCTACCCTGGGAGACCCTAGCCATGCCTGTCATGATTTTATAAACCTATAAAAAGTCACCCATCGGCCTCCTATGCTCCAGGGAAAATTCTCAGCCTATCAGCCTCTCACAAAGTCACAGAGTTGCACAGCACAGAATCAAACTGTTTGGTCCAAATTATCCATGCCAACCAGATATCCTAAATTAATTGCATCCCATTTTCCAGCATTTTGCCCATATCGTTCTAAACCCTTCCTATTCATATACCCTTCCTCTTAAATGTTGTAATTATACCAACCTTCACCACTTCCTCTGGCAGCTCATTCCATACACACACCACCTCTGCTTGAAACATTGCCTCTTCAGTCCTTTTCATATCTTTCCTCAAATTCTCCTGTCTCAATAGCATCCTTGTAAATCTTTTTTGTGCCCTTTCTAGTTTAGTAACAGTGTTCGTATAGCAGGGTAACCAGAATTGTATGCATTACTCCAAATGTGTCTTACCAAAGTATTGTACAGTCATAACGTGGCATCCAGTTCCTATAGTCAATTAAGGCATGTGTGCTAAACACCTTCTTCACCACCCTGTCTACCTGTGACACCACTTCCAAAGAACTATGTATCTGCATCTCTGTTTGACAACACTCCCCAGGGCCCTCCCATTAACTGTGTAAGTCCTGCCCTGGTTTATCTTACCAAAATGTGACACCTTACATTTATCCAAATTGAACTCCATTTGCCCTTTCTTGGCCCACTGGCCCAGTTGACTAAGATCCTGTTGTACTCTTAGATAACCTTCTTCACTGTCCACTACAGCACCAATTTTGGTGTCATCCATAAACTTACTAACTATACTTCCTATATTCTCCAAATATTTTACATAAATGATGAACAACACTGATCCTTGCAGCACACCATTAGTCACAGCCTCCAGTTTGAAGAACGACCGTCTATCACCACTCTCTGACTCCTACTGTCAAGCCAATTTTATATCTAATTGGCTATCTCTCCCTGGATTCCATGTTATCTAACCTTACTAACCAGTCTACCATGCTGAACCTTGTTGAAGGCCTTGCTAAAGTTCATGCCGACAACACCTACTGTGCTGCCTTCATCTATTCTCTTAGTGACCTTACTGAAACATAGAAGATTCTGAGCGAGCTTGGCAGGGCAGATGCTGAGAGAATGTTTCCATTTGTGGGGACCCAGTTTCAAAATAAGGGGGGGGGGAGTCACATTTAATACTGAGATCAAAAGTAATTTCTTCCCTCTGAGGTTCATTCATATTTGGAACTCACTCCCTAAGTGAGCAATGATCATAATATCTTCAAGCTTGAGTTAGACAGTCTATTTTTATTCTTTTTTGGGATGTAGGTGTTGCTTGCAATTCCAGTGTATGTTGCCCATTCCTAATTAGAAAAGCGCGGCAGGTCAGGCAGCATCCAAGGAGCAGGAGGATCAACGTTTCGGGCATGAGGCTCATGCCCGAAACATCGATCCTCCTGCTCCTTGGAAGCTGCCTGACCTGCTGCACTTTTCCAGCAACATATTTTCAGCTCTGATCTCCAGCATCTGCAGTCCTCACTTTCTCCTAGCCCATTCCTAATTATCCTTGCACTGAGTGGATTATTAGGCTATTTCAGAGGGTACTTAAGAATCAATCACATTGTTGTGGACCTGGAGACACAGGTAGGCCAGAGCAGCTAAGGATGACAGATTCTCTTTCCTATAGGAGATTCATGAACCAAGTGAATCTTTATGACTATCAATGATATTTTGATGGTCACCATCAATGAGACAAGCTTTCAATTCCAACTTTTGTTTATGAATCAAATTCAATTCCACCAGCTGCCATGCTGGGAAGTCAACTCATGTTCTCACAGCAGAGAATTCACCTGGGTTTCTGAATTACTCGTCCAGCGACATTGCTGCCAGACCACCTTTTGATTTTCCAAGGAGGCAAGAGTTATTGGGGTTAAGGGACTGCAGTAGGAAAGTGGAATCGAGGTCCCTTTCAGATGTTAATAATGATGGGGCAGGCTCAAGCAGCCATATGGCCCAATCCTGCTCCTATTTCTTATGGAAAATAATGCTGGAAGAAAGTTGTCTCTTTTCAACTCATTTACCCGACAATGCCTCTAAAATGATCAGAAGATTGAATATCAGCACCATCTTCCTTTCCAACTTTTATAATTGGAAGACACGATCCTACTGACAATAAAATTGTAATCTTAAGGTTACAGAGTATGCAGCAAGCCACGATAATTCCCTTGTTGAAATGTACCAGCGTCAGGCTTTCCTAACTTCCACAGGTAACAGAATAACACCAAATTTTTGTTGCAACATTAATCCTGTGGTACTCATTGCTTCATGGATTTTGTTCTCCACTTCTGTATCCAGGTAATGGGAGATAACCATGAAATGAATAGCCCTAGTCTCCTATCAGCCATCCTGATACATTGCTCAGCTTAAACATCTGGAATTTCTAAAGACAAAAGGTGTCATGGCTGACTCTTGGTCACATGCATCAGCAATGACAAGGTTGAAACATCCATCCATATGCTGTCTCCAAGATTCCTGGTCCCAATGGACAAAGACTCCACTTATCCCCTTTTGTTTTTCTATCTCTCCTACTTTAACTCTCAATTTCTCACTCTTTAAATCTTCACTCTTCCACTCTCACTTGGTGCTTGTGTAAAGTTGCATTCTTTCTTGTATTTCCAACACAAATTATGTACATTTATACTTCCTGCTGTCAAAATGGCACAACATCCAGAGGAAATGCAGGCCATTGCATCTATTGTGTAATATTTTATTCCATACAGATAGTACATTTGCTTCAAACCTGGCATCATATTGCTATTTTATTGCTTTTCAAGTCTGTCATCCTGCTGCATTCCACTACTCAAATTGAAATTGCTTCACTTCTATTCCACAGGGATGGTCAGAAGAACATAGAGTTCTAAAATTCTTACGAATTTTTCTCCTCTTACCCAAAATAAGAAACTGAAATCATCCATTGGATATCCTGTGCAATTTTCTTTTGTGTTAGAAGTTAATATGTTAATCAAGACTTAATACTTGGTGTTCCTGATATCTGCCAACCCATGAGAAGTACAGTTGTAAGTTAAACACGTATATAATTGGTCAGGTATGTTTTGATATATCATCAAGATGTACCAGAAACATTTTTTTCTCTATTAAGTAACAGTTGACACAGGCACTTCATGGCTTTTCACATAGATTTTTTGTAAACATACTTCTCAGAATCAAATGTGTTGGATTTACCTTTCTTGGCTTGAGAAACATCATTCTTTTCAAACAGCAAGTACCGAGGGCTCTCGGGAAGGAAGGGAAGAACAGCAAGTTGAATCACAGCTGGAACTGCATTAAGCCCAAACATTAATGGCCAACTTGACTCCTTGAAGAGATAGAAAATATACCAGCATTACACTCCAAAGAACATCAAATATTAATAGTAAAAACTGAAAATGGCAGAAATACACTGCAGATATGCAACTTCCATGAAGCGAAGAAAAAGGGTTAACAGGTTGAACTTTGATTAGATTTATTATTGTGACACGTACTGAGATACAGTGAAAAGTATTGTTTTGCATGCTATCCAGGCAAATCATACCTGACATAGTTAAACTGGAAAGAGTGCAAAGAAGATTTACAAGGATGTTGCCAGGACTGGTAGGCCTGAGTTATAGGGAGAGGTTGGCCAGGATAGGACTTTACTTCTTGGAATTTAGGAGAATGAGGGGTGACCTTATTGAGGCGTGTAAAATCATGTGGGGCATAGATAGGATGAATGCATTTGTCTTTTTTCCCTAGGGATGAGGAATCAAAAACTCGAAGGCATAGGTTTAACCTGAGAGGGAAAGATTAAGATGGACCTGAGGGGCAACATCTTCATGCAGAGTGGTGCATATATGGAATGGGGTGCCAGAGAAAGTGGTTGACACAGGTACAATAATAACATTTTTAAACATTTGGATAGATACATGGATGCGAAGGGTTTAGAGGGATCACAGACCAAATGCGGGCAATTGGAAGTAGGTGAGTGGGCACCATGGTCAACATTGACAAGTTTGGGCTGAAGGGCCTGTTTCTGTGCTATCTTATTCTATGATGCTGTAGCTCGACATAACCACATCAGGGTAAGAGAACAAAATGCAGAATATAGTGGTACAGCTGCAGAGGAAGTGCACAGAAAGATCAACTCTAATAAATAAGAGGTTTGTTCAAAGGTCTGATAACAGCGGGGAAGAAACTGTTCTTAAATCTGTTGGTGCATTTTTTTCAAACTTTTGTCTCTTCTGCCTGATAGAAGAAGGTGAAAGAGAGTATAACTGGGGTGGGAGGGGTCTTTAATTCCTGAGCCCTAATCCTATCATCAGAAGGAAATGCATACAAAACAACACCAGGAGTTTAGGACATTCTTGAGAAAGTAATTGATTTGGCAGTCCTGTCCAGGAACCCTGTCCAATTAATGACAAAGGGCAGTTTTGCAAGACAGCTGGATTAATACGAGGTTCTCCATCAGTGAAAAATCAGTAGTCCCACAGTCAACTAATGAAGCTGCTGAAGTAGACAAAAAAAAAATCTAGAGGGGGAGAGAAAATCAAAAAAGGTTAGTACAATATTAACTGTTAGGGTTAGAACATGAAGGAGACAGTGTTACAGTTATACAAAGTCCTGTTTAGATCAGGGGTAGAGGTCTGGACAATGTATCTGAGAAAGTCTTTCTTTGGGAAGGGGCACAATGCAAACTGACCAGAACAGGTATTCCACAGAATGTGGAGGTTAAGGAGTATCTTAATTTAAATGATTTGACTGGTCATACATACAACCAGAGAACATAACCTTGAAAACCAGAACCATTCGAGAGAGAAATCTAGAAGGACCTTGAAATGGTAAGGGTTATGGTCCTGTCTCCCAAAAACAGTGGAAGGTGTTTGATGATTAATCATTTTAAATGCGAGATTGACAGATTTTTGATTTTAAAGGACATTAAGTTAAACTTGGTGGAGTGAGGACATTGTTCAACAGCAATCTCACTGACAGTTGGAGCAGATTTGAAGAGCTGAACGGCCTACTCGGATTGCTATAAATACATGTGTGGACCACTTACTTTTCCAACAGCTTACAAATATTTGCTACCACAATACAAGTCACATGAGAACATCATCACATCCCATCCTTCACACACACGTGCTGTCAACATCAATAAAAATGATACAAGGCACAGCTGGCCTTGTTTTTCCTGGTCCCCAAGCAAGAAAAGAATCATCAAGCACATTTTGTAAAGGCAAAGCTATTGTAATGAAATGAGAATAAAGTACAATACATTAATCACCAGCTTGCACCCTCCAGTGTTGCTATTTCCAGATTTTGCAGGGTCAATGGAAGGGAATCTAATATAAATGGAGCCAGTGGCTGTTTTGAGCCATTACAGACACAAACTCCCTCCCAGCCTGTTGCATGGAATTGCAAAGATCATCATCAGGAGGTAGCTCTGTCCCTGTCCCTGGAACAGAGAAGGCACCTCGTCAGCTCCTGGCATAAGTCAACCTTTTTTCAAGCAACTGACTCCAGAATGAAAGGTCAGTTAAAACTTACAAAATAACACATACTGCTTGACTCGTTTTGTGCACTTCAAAATGGAGCTCCAGCATGACCAGTACATTCATTTCCAAGTATTACTGGTTTTTTTTTAAGAAGTCTTTTTTTTTCTTTCTAGGGTGTTTTCTACAGGATTTCTGGTCAAACATCCTGACTAGTGTCCCTCCCCAGTATGGCTCACACATGCCTATCTGGGCAGCTCACTCAGTGGGCAGGGTCGGCCTCAAACAGCTTCAACCTGTGGCTGCCCCTGACACCTTCCACCTGATTGCCAGTGCAAATGCCCTTTTGCTCCTTACAATGTTGACAGGAAAATCCTAAAATTGGTGGGACCTGGCACAGCCGGATCCCAATCATTTTCCAGCAAGATTTCTTGATCTCCTTCTGGACTCACAGCAGGAGTTGCATGGAACGTCTGAGGAAATTCAAGCTCTGTATATTGTGTTGATGTGATCATTGGAAGAGGTTGTTTGATTCAGTTTAACTACACCTGGATATTCTTTTCCTTTCCAAAGATCATTTCAATGTACTTCTTGTAGCAGCATTCTGTTCTTGCTGAGAGTGTAACAGGTCACAGTGCTTTATCATTACAAAGCTCAGATGCACAGTCTATTCAATAATAAGAAATATTTCTCATTTATGCATTCAAAGAGTGGGATATTGAACTTTTCAGTACATTTATAGTTGTTACAGCAGGCGAGTAATAAGGAAAGATAAACTCATTGTTGCCAACATACCTCAAATCCAACAAGTCAATTGTTGCATGTTGGCAATTGCAAACAAATTCACAATGTGAGGAACAAAGTAATTGTCCTCCAGATCACAGAATAAGATTGTTTATTAAAGTTCTGTAGTTTCACTTGTTACTATAATAATTTTACATTTATTTCATGTCAGTTCATGATTCTTTGTTGGACTTAGCAGTTACTATGAGCACGGACAATTTACTGAATGCAGAGACAGTGCACTGAAGTTTACAGTCACCACTGGGTGAGGCTTGGACTTAGGGGGCTGCAGGATACTTAAAACATAAAAAGGTCCAACCCATCCATGCTGACCAGATATCCTAACCTAATCTAGTCCCACCTGCCAGCACTTGGCCCACATCCTTCTAAACCCTTCCTATTCATATACCCATCCAGATGTCTTTTAAATGTTGCAATTGTACCATCCTCCACCACATCCTCTGGCAGCTCATTCCATAGACGGACCACCCTCTGCGTGAAAATGTTGCCCCTTAGGTCTCTTTTATATCTTTCCCCTCTCACCCTAAACCTATGCCCTCTAGTTCTGGACTCCCCCACCCCTGAGAAAAGACATTGTCTATTTATCCTATCCATTCTCCTCATGATTTTATAAACCTCTATCAGGTCACCCCTCAGCCTCCAACACTCCAGGGAAAACAGTCCCAGCCTATTCAACCTCTCCCTATAGCTCAAATCCATGAATGCTGGACGGACACAGGCCCTGATAAAATAGGAACCAACTTCACTGAAGAGTTGCTTGACAAGCTTCAACACATAGGTCCTATCTCATCCAAACAGCATTTGCCCAGCAATGAAAGCTACAAAACTCTCAAAGCTGATCTCTCTTAAAGGCTTTGTTTTCTCTTTTCCAAAATTACTTAACTTTTTAGTGATGAGCAGGTCAGCCACAGCTCACATTACTGTTGAATCTGTAGTGACTGTAACTAGGTCAGCTGGATAGACATCATCAAATAGGAATTATCTGATTGGAGCTATTAATCTAGTCCAATCAGGGAGCCCTGGTTGACAAGTAAAAAGGTCTGTGCCCTTTTGAGGACGTAAAAAGGCGGGCCCTGTATAGACTGCTGCTGCACACCGTCCACCTCTTCTCCATCATCCACCGTCCGGACACGCCTTGGCGTGCCCATTTGCCACCGGGCGGTGGGGATCCCCAGTGGAGGTCTCTCTATGCGGGAGTCCTCCCCCTTTCTCTCGGGGATCTGGGGTGGAGGGTGCTGCACACAGCAGTCCCCTGCAACCGCAGATTGCGGTGGTTCACGGACTCCCAGCCCAACTGCTTGTTCTGTGGCGCTGTGGAGTCCGTGGACCATGTATACATTGGGTGTGGGCGTTTGCACTCCCTTTTTGATTTTCTTAAAAACCTTCTCCTCTGTTTCTGGCTGCACTTCAGTCCCACGCTCCTGGTCTTCGGGCACCCGGTACGGAGGAGGGAGGGCAGGTCCGAGGACCTCCTCGTGGGTCTGCTCCTGGGCCTGGCCAAACTGGCCATCAACAGGTCCAGGCAGCGGGCCGTGGAGGGGGTCGTTAGGGCCGACTGCCTGCCCCTCTTCCGGGGTTACGTTAGAGCCCGGGTGTCCTTGGAGAAGGAGCACGCGGTGTCCACCGACACCCTGGAGTCGTTCAGGGAGAGGTGGGCGCCGCAGGGAGTGGAGTGCATCATTTCTCCCTCCAACTCTATTTTGATTTGATCCCTACCCTCCCCTTCACTGTTTTGATCACACAGCATTGCCCTGTGGTTTGAAGGGCAGTGCTTGTCACTGGCCACTCGGGTGTCTTTCCTATCTTCCTGGTGGTGGAAATTGAATAAAGATTCGTGCACTTTGTGTCTTTTCACTGTGTCTCACACCTGCACACACACACACTATGGGTGCTGGGGAATAAAAATAAGCACTACCGCACTTAGGCGGTAGTGTGGGGGTTAAATATAAAAAAAAAAGAAAAAAAGAAAAAAAATAAAAAAAATAAAAAGGTCTGTGCCCTTTTGAGGACATAAAAAGGCGGGCCCTGTATAGACTGCTGCTGCACACCGTCCACCTCTTCTCCATCATCCACCGTCCGGACACGCCTTGGCGTGCCCATTTGCCACCGGGCGGTGGGGATCCCCAGTGGAGGTCTCTCTATGCGGGAGTCCTCCCCCTTTCTCTCGGGGATCTGGGGTGGAGGGTGCTGCACGCAGCAGTCCCCTGCAACCGCAGATTGCGGTGGTTCACGGACTCCCAACCCAACTGCTTGTTCTGTGGCGCTGTGGAGTCCGTGGACCATGTATACATTGGGTGTGGGCGTTTGCACTCCCTTTTTGATTTTCTTAAAAACCTTCTCCTCTGTTTCTGGCTGCACTTCAGTCCCACGCTCCTGATCTTCGGGCACCCGGTACGGAGGAGGGAGGGCAGGTGGGTCTGCTCCTGGGCCTGGCCAAGCTGGCCATCAACAGGTCCAGGCAGCGGGCCGTGGAGGGGGTCGTTAGGGCCGACTGCCTGCCCCTCTTCCGGGGTTACGTTAGAGCCCGGGTGTCCTTGGAGAAGGAGCACGCGGTGTCCACCGACACCCTGGAGTCGTTCAGGGAGAGGTGGGCGCCGCAGGGAGTGGAGTGCATCATTTCTCCCTCCAACTCTATTTTGATTTAGTCCCTACCCTCCCCTTCACTGTTTTGATCACACAGCATTGCCCTGTGGTTTGAAGGGCAGTGCTTGTCACTGGCCACTCGGGTGTTTTTCCTATCTTCCTGGTGGTGGAAATCGAATAAAGATTTATGCACTTTGTGTCTTTTCACTGTGTCTCACACCTGCACACACACACCATGGGTGCAGGGGATAAAAATAAGCACTACCGCACTTAGGTAGTAGTGTGGGGGTTAATTTAAAAAAAAATAAAAAATCTCCTGTTTATTTCAGTTAAAAAAAAGAAGAAAAGAAAAAAAAAATAAACAGAATTGTCCCCGGGTGTCCTTGGAGAAGGAGCACGCGGGTGTCCACTGACACCCTGGAGAAAAAAGAAAAGAAAAAAAAAAGAAGAAAAAAAAAATAAAAATAAAAAATAAAAAGGTCTGTGCCCTTTTGAGGACGTAAAAAGGCGGGCCCTGTATAGACTGCTGCTGCACACCGTCCACCTCTTCTCCATCATCCACCGTCCGGACACGCCTTGGCGTGCCCATTTGCCACCAGGCGGTGGGGATCCCCTGTGGAGGGCTCTCTACGCGGGAGTCCTCCCCCTTTCTCTCAGGGATCTGGGGTGGAGGGTGCTGCACGCAGCAGTCCCCTGCAACCGCAGATTGCGGTGGTTCACGGACTCCCAACCCAACTGCTTGTTCTGTGGCGCTGTGGAGTCCGTGGACCATGTGTATATTGGGTGTGGGCGTTTGCACTGCCTTTTTGATTTTCTCAAAAACCTTCTCCTCTGCTTTTGGTTGCACTTCAGTCCCACGCTCCTGGTCTTCGGGCACCTGGTACGGAGGAGGGAGGGCAGGTCCGAAGATCTCCTCGTGGGTCTGCTCCTGGGCCTGGCCAAACTGGCCATCAACAGGTCCAGGCAGCGGGCCGTGGAGGGGGTCGTTAGGGCCGATTGCCTGTCCCTCTTCCGGGGTTACGTTAGAGCCTGGGTGTCCTTGGAGAAGGAGCACGCGGTGTCCACCAACACCCTGGAGTCGTTCAGGGAGAGGTGGGCGCCGCAGGGAGTGGAGTGCATCGTTTCTCCCTCCAACTCTATTTTGATTTAATCCCTGCCCTCCCCTTCACTGTTTTGATCACACAGCATTGCCCTTTGATGTGAAGGGCAGTGCTTGTCACTGGACACTCGGGTGTTTTCCTGTCTTCCTGGTGGTGGAAATTGAATAAAGATTTGTGCACCTTATGTCTCTCACTGTGTCTCACACCTACACACACACACACACACACACCATGGGTGCTGGGGGAAAAATAAGCACTACAGCAGTTAGGCGGTAGTGTGGGAGTTAAAAAAAAGAAAAAAAATCAAAAAACAAGAAAAAAAGAAAAAAGGTCTGTGCCCTTTTGAGGACGTGAAAAGGCGGGCCATGTATCGACTGCTGCTGCACCGTCCACCTCTTCTCCCTCAGCCACCATCCGGACACGCCTTGGTGTGCTGGGGGAAAAAATAAGCACTACAGCAGTTAGGCAGCAGTGTGGGGGTTTAAAAAAAAGAACAGGAGGGTCATAAAAAAAATTAAAAAATAAAAAAAATTAAAGAAAAAAAGAAAAAGGTCTTTAGAGTGAGGGATGACTCCACTGAAATGTATAAACTCCTGAACAAAAAAGAAAAAAAAGGACTGCGTCAGAGGTTCTGTTCAGTGTCAAGTCCAATGCATCTGTAAATAAAGGGTGACTTGGTGATGGGATACCAACCTCTTTGGAGTTATTTTAGAATCATTACAAGAAATTCCATGCCCTTTCAAAATCTTCCATAACACTTTTAAAATCAAAATATCTAAACAGTTCCTCATACTCCTTAATTAAGTTTATCAAACAGCCCTCATTGACAGCTCCCCTCTTGCTTGTTGAACAAAGATGATGCATATATTTCATGGCTGTGACTTCCTTCACAGTTGCTGTAAATACAGTCTTTGCCTTGTTCTGTAGCTGCAGTTTTGACTTCAGCATATGCCCGAGTTCAGTGAGGACCCCTGCAGAAAACGTAGGTACTTCAAACACTTGCTCCATGGACTGCAGGCAGTGGATTCACTCCCTGAGTACAGAGCAAGGATATGACCTCTTGCTGAGAGCCCATCTAGCCCTCCCTCTGTTCCCACTTCCAGCACTTTTCCCTGTGCCATTCCTCCTCCTCCGTGTATCCTCAAGGAGGATGACTGGAAACAACTAATTTTTGCAGAAGACTTCATATCAGCAAAAAATTCCTTAGATGCCTAGCAGCCATTTCTAGAAAACATAGAAACTTTAGAGAATTCTGGAAAATGCCTAATTCCTTTACAAGCAAAGCAGCAGCTGGTAGAAATTAATCAGCAACTAACCCGGCAGAAGTTGAAATTTTCTTTAAATGCATACGTTCAACCAGGTTTGTTCACTAATCCTAACCTTATCGTATTAATCAGAGCATTCAGCTCCAAAATAACAGTTCCCATGCAGTTATATACGTTCCATTTCAAATCAATGCAGATTTAATATTGATTTCTACATGTATAACAGGCTCTATTTACAATTCTTTAAGTCCATTTACCTCATTCTTCAGCTCTAATCCCCACCTTTTCTGAGTAACTTCTGTAGTCTGTTCCCTTTTCTCTGAGTTCATACCCAGGCTTAACCAATCAAGTACAATGAGCATCGGTCAGTTGCCAGGCTCCATAATCAAACATGGAATAATTCAGCACTTCACCTCTCCCTTGTAAAAATAAAGATTTTACTTTAAAGTAAGCTATGTTTAATAACAGACACATGTACATCAAATCATTTCTCAGAGTGCAGCTTGACTGTTTTCTCCAGGTACAGACATAATCTTTTAGATACCGTAAGTATTTCCAATCACTAAGCTGTGAACTGTGAATTTTTGATTGTGGATCTGTGGAATCAACTTGATGAGGTGGATTATCAAGATCACAATTATCTATCGGAAGAGGAAGTGTATCCTCATAATCACTGATCCCAAAATATTCTGAAGAAGGGTCACTGGATTTGATACGTTAACTGTGCTTTTTCTACACAGATACTACCAGATATTCTGAGTTTCTCCAGCAATTTCTGCTTTTGTTCTAAAATATCCTTATCTGTTCAGTAGCATGTGTGGCAATCCAACAGATAAGTGCTAGTACTAAAGAAGCTACTGATCTGCTTTGATCTTGATTGACATAGTGTGAGTTTGCAATTTGTTTCATGTGAACCTAATCTCTAACTTAAGAAATTGTGTTCTTGTTCTGTTCAGTTGTTGAGATATGCTTTTACTTTACTTTGTTGCTTTGTGATATTTTCTGTTTTTGCTCAGAATCTTCCATTGAATGGCAGAAATGGCTCAAGAATGATCGGTGCCATACAGAAGTTACAACTTATTACAACTCCTGCTGGTGTCTGTCCAGAGTGTGGGGTAGATTGATATGAGTGAAGGAGGACATAAATGGATTGTGTAAATATTATCCTCTCCTGCAAACTACACGTCCACCCATTCCACCAGTCTTTGTCCTCTTGATGTCCATCTTGTGTTATCATGTTCTAGGATGGGTAATGGATTGAGGGAATGTCCCTCAGGGAAAGAAGGAGAGAAGGTCAAAAGATGGTCAAGGAGGAGACAAGATCTCAGTGATGGGATGGGTTCTGATATTATTTGCTATGTTACTGAACAATATTTGGAGTACACTTTGTCATGAACCAGGCTTGCTCTTATGCAGAGCCAAAGGAGAAGTTATAAGATCACAGGACATTGGTTAGGCCACTGTTGGAATACAGTATTCAATTCTAGTCTCCCTGCTATATAAAGAATGTTGTGAAACTTGAAAGGATTCACAAAAGATTTACAAGGATGTTGCCAGGGTTGGAGGGTTTGAGCTACAGGGAGAGGCTGAATAGGCTGGGGCTATTTTCCCTGGGGCGTCGGAAGCTAAAGAGTGAACCTATATAGGTTAATAAAATCATGAGCGGCATAGAGGAGGTGAATAGACAAGGTCTTTTCTCCAGGCTAGTGGAGTCCGAAACTGGAGAGCGTAGGTTTAATTTAAAAGGGACCTCAAAAGCAACATTTTCATGCAGAAGGTGGCTCGTCTTTGAAATGAGTTGTCAGAGGAAGTGGTGGAGGCTGGTTCAATTTCAACATTTAAAAGGCATCTGGATGGGTAATGAATAGGAAGGATTTAGAGGCATATGGGCCAAATGCTGGCAGGTGGGACTAAATTAATTTCGGATAGCTGATTGGCATGGACGAGTTGGACTGAATGGTCTGTTTCCATGTTGTACAGCTCTGTGACTCTATGACATGAAACTATGTTTGTTCATAACATATAATGTGGAGTGTTCTACAGAGCAAGACCTGACCTGTTCAGGAAGTGAGGGCCTGGCTTTAAAATCCCTGCTTAATAGTCAGGCCAGTAAAGGCATTTGCCTCAATGCAGCCTTTCTCTTCTGCTGTTTGGACTATGAAACCAGACAATTGCTTTTCACAGCCAGACTTATCTGTTGACCTGATTTTCTTCACTGTAGAAGTCAAAGAGTATCTCATAAATTTCAGTCCAATTTACCTTGAGCACATTGCACATTTAACAGTAGGATACTGTGAGCTGCACTGCCATTGGACTAAATGAACAGTTTTTGAAATGAGGACTCAGTAGGCAGATTTTGAAGAATGTGGATTAGTGCTGGAAGAGCACAGCAGTTCAGGCAGCATCCAAGTAGCTTCGAAATCGACGTTTCAGGCAAAAGCCCTTCATCAGGAATCCCAAAACTCCTGTAGGAACTCACTAAGAGATGTAGTGGAGGCAAATGAAGGAATGGATTTTGCCCAACCGTCTTGCTATAACAATTTCCTGTCTTTGTAACTTCTCACCAACATGCTAACTATGGCAAAGAAACTAACTGCCTGAGTGCTTCTTATATTTTACTTACAGTATCAGGCAAAACAAACATAATTATAAAATCATCCCTGCTGAACTGATTACGAGGCAGTAATGTAATCAAATGATTCCCACCACGTTATGAGGCAGGAGTTTGAAGCTTGAGCATTTTACACCCTTCAACTGAACCCTGTACATTAAGCACTAGATTAAAAATCACTCTCTTGTGCCTTTAATATATGTCTGCTTCAATATTGTGTGGGAGTTTTATTCTCATAAATTAGCTCTTGTACTGTTGGAAACCATCAGTGAACACCCACTACTAAACACTGACAGAACCCATGAGTAGAAATTGACAGATACAAAATGGGTGTAAATGATGCCCAATTTCAGGGAATAACATTCTGCCCACCAAAAATGCCTGAAAGATATTCTAATAATTAGACTGGGCAGTTTTCCTGCGGGACACTGATTATCAAATAGAATCTTTAAAGTTATAATATTCCAACGTACAGCATAAGCCTAAGAACAACCAGAATATGGCACCAAACTGTAGTATAATCAGGTGTGAATATAATAATGATGATTTAAATGATATTGCTACTTTGATTTCAGTAGAGCATGAGAGAGCACAGAGGAACATGTAATGGAGTAAGAACGAAACACTGCTCCAGGTAACTGCATTCAATAATGTGTATATTTAAGTGTATTTAAAGAGAGTTTGCTGAACTGAAGAGAGTAAAAGAGCTGTGTTCTACCATAAGGACAAACCGGGGATGCTAAGGACTCAGTGCAGTAGTAGGCATGTTACAGTATAAGTGTAGACACCCAAACCACAGAGAATCCATGAAGGAGAAACAAGTGCCTGGCAGGGAAGAACAACCCATAGCCTGATCTGTAGCTGTGCAAGGTATGGTTGCAAAAAATCTCTTCCAAAGAGAGATTTCACTAGCAGGGGAGGTTTTAAAATTATTGAATTAGAGCCAGACCAAAATCCAAAAGGCAGAGAAAAGGAAAGGAAGACTTTTAGTGGACAGAATAGAACCTTGGAGGACTTTGAATACAAAACCACTACAACAGAAAGACCATGCAGAACCACTGAGGTAATCAGGTGAAGTCAAGCAACAGAAGGAGAAAAAAAGTCAGTGCAATGCAGCAACCAATCAGGATATCAATTCCTGTCAACCCACTGCCATTGCCCTAGCACTTTGCAAATGCCATGAGCTCAGGATGAAATGAGAATTGGAAATGCTGACATTGAACTGAATAATGTTGCAAATGAAAAAAGGCATCAGATCAGTACATTGCTGTGAATGGTTGGGCCTTTGTCCAACAATGTCCTCATGAGGCAAAACATGGAAAAAAGTATGATAAACTTTAAATCCTTAATTACGGCATTGAACGCACACTTTAGTGGAAAATGGAATGTAGTCGCAGAGCGTGAAATTTAACAACAGTCCAAGTGACATGGGGAACTGATTGAAGCATTTTTAACTAATTTAGATTCACAGGATGAAGCAGAAATGCAGAAATGCAGAAAGGCAAGTTAATAAAATATCATATTATAGTAGGTGTCAGATATGACAAATTGTCTGATTTTTGTCAGTCAAAAGAGTAGCTCTTGCTAGAATAAGTGATTCAATCTGTGGTTCAAGTGGCGATCGGGGTCTAGCATTGGGTGATTATGACAGACATCACCAAAACTCCTTCCAATTCAGTCCGATTGGTAGCCCCAACCCCTGGTGGCATTGTCATCTTCCCGAGAGCCTGTCAAAACACCAAAAAAGCAGGAAAGAACATCATTGCCCAAGGTGGAGTGCTCAGGATGTGCATCACAAGGTGCAACTGCCCAGCAGAGGGAGCTCAGTACTATCTGTGTGGAAACATTGGACCTCCTACATCACCATGGAGATAGAGAAGAAATCCCACCAAGGAGGACAAGTCCTGACAAAGAGAAATCAAAGAGAAAAGATCCAAGAGATCAAAGATGAAGATCAACAATGTAAGCCGACATTTTTAGGTGGGATCAAACTATCATCTGACATTGTTTAATACAGGATTTAAACTTGATACTGGGCCAGCCGATTTAATAGTGACTGACAACATGCTAGAGTAAAATGGACAACCTGTGAGCATCAAACTGTCGGGCACAAGGTGATAGAAATCTTTAGGTGTGTGATCAGTTCATGACTATACTCATCCATTAGAGCTGAAGGATCAGTGAGACTGTAAATGTTGGGGAATCAGACAGATAATTGCTGAGCAGAAGTACATAAATCTCTTAGGAAGAGTCAACTCAGTGCAATAAGAGGAAACAAAAGAGAATTTTACCAAGAATTTCCAAGGTTGAGGAGTACTTCATTACTCTCAGAAAATGCTAAGCCTTTCTGTCTTTATGCTCATAGGAAAAAAAACCCATCCACTATTACAAACAATGAAGACTCAGTTAGACAGTACATTAAAAAGGAGCATCATATCACTGATGTCAAAACTGATAAAATGATGATCGGTGCTGGTAGTCGTTTTCAAACCAAATGGAATACTACATACAATTCTGATCACCCTTCTGTAAGAAGGATGTTGTTAAACTCGAGAGGTCGTAGAAAAAGTTTAGGAGGATGTTGCCAAGTTTGGCCTATAGGGAGAGACTGAAGAGGCTGGGGCTTTTATCCCTGGAGCAACGGAGGCTGAGGTGTGACCTTATTGAGGTTGATGAAATCACAAGAGGCATGGATAGGGTGAATAGCTCTGGTCTTTTCTTGGGAGTCAAAGACAAGACGGCGCGGGTTTAAGGTGAGAGGGCAAAGATTTAAAAGGGACCTGAGGGGTAACTTTTCCACGCAGAGGGTGATGTGTGTGTGAAATGAGCTGCCAGAGGAAAATTGGAAGCTGGTACAATTACAACATTTAAAAGGTATCTTGAAGATTACATAAGTAGGAAGGATTTGGAGGGATACGGGTCAAATGCTGTCAAATGGGACTAGATCAGATTGTGATGTCTGGTCGGCATGGACAAGTTGGACCGAAGGGTCTGTTTTTATACTGTACACCTCAATGATTCTAAAAGGTTGTGAAAGAATCATACTCAACTGAACACATGAGTCCAAAGAATGCTTTGATTTTGTTTAACCAAATTAGATGCAAATACCAGATTTGGGCAAATAGCCCGAGACTATTTACAAGTCAAGTTTGTTGACTACGTTCATACTGCCATTTGGATGACTCTGTTTCAATCATTTACCTCTTGGAATTTTGTCAGTACCAGAAAACTTTTAGCACGTTGTGTCAAGAATTGGTAGTAGAAAGGATGGTATTACCTGTCACATCGGTGGCATTCTGGCACAAAGGGATGTGACCCCCAGAGTCAGAAGTCTTGAAAGCATTACAAATTCCACGATATGCACTGAACAAGGAATGTCATTTCCCCATATACAAAAGGCATACTTTTGGAATAGATAATACAGACACATCACACAGAAACAAGGAACTATGGCCAATCCCAGAAAAATAAAAGCCAGAAATAAATTCCACAACCAAAGTGTGTAAATGACATACAGCAATTCTTAGAAATGGTGAATCAGGTTCATTCCTAACCTAGTTAGTCTCACTCAACCAACAAGAGATCTTTTTGAGAAAGGCAAACAGTGGTACTGGTGGTAGCAACAAACCTCAGATTTTCAGAAGATTAAATGGAAGCTCCTCTCCTTGGATATATTAGCTCACTATAATCCTAGCTTCTTTAGCGTACTAAGGGGAAGTCACCACCCATGGGCTAGATATGTGCTCATTCAAGTGCAGATTGATATAACTAGTAAGTCGGTATACTTTGCATTGAAAGAATTCACGGAGATATGCTGCAATTGAAAAAGAAGCACTAGCTATCACATGGGAATGCAGGCAGGTTGCAGACGATTTCATCGGGTTGAGACTCCAGATCAAAATGGACCATAAGCGACCTGTCATATCGCTAAGCTCAAAGAAAATAGAAGAAACACTGTCACTGCAAGGAAAAAAACCTGGCAGAATAATGCTACACAAAGATGTGACAATCCACTTCCCAGGTAAGGCACAGCTGGTGCACTATCCACAGCTATTGTGGATCTGGCTGACACTAAAGATTCATTACCATGGTGCAATCAGACTCTACTATAATCACCAGTAGACTACTACATGCTACCCCCAAGATGAAGCTAAGAAAATGTTGTACACCTCAGAAAGCAGACGAGAAGTGCACAAGGATCAGATAACTTTGTTCAAAAGGTTGGTCCAGATATTTTCCAACAGCCAAGTTCAGAAGAAGCAGCATGAACAGTAGTAACATTTGAACAGCTGTAGTTAACGTACTCATAGGAACATAGATTAGTTAATACTGAAGCCTGAGACAAAAAAAATCCAAAAACTACTTCATAGCAGACATTTAGCAATCACACAATGCTGACATAGAGCTGAACTGTCTGTATGATAGGTAAACATTTCAAAGGAAGTAGAAAATTTTATATTGTTGTACTAAAAAAGTGCCATCAGCAGTCCGCTTCCAACGGAAATATTCAATGTTTTTCAAACCTGCCAGATAGGCCTTGATTAAGACTAGCAATAGGTTCATATATCTTCAAAGGCATGATACTATTCCAAATGAATTAAAGTTTCACAACTTTGTACAAGTTTAACAGAGTCAGTAATTAAAGTAGTAAGACCGTACAACCATAAGAAATAGGAACAGGAGTAGGTCATTTAGCCCCTCAAGCCTGCTCCACCATTTACTGGAACATATCTGATCTGACACTCTTCATGTCCACTTTCCAGTCTTTTCCCTGTAATCCTGGATTCCCCAACTGAGCAAGAATCTATCATTCTCAGCCTTAAATATACACAAGGGCTCTGTCCCCATAGCACTCTGTGGAAAGCAATTCCAAAGACTCAGAACTTCCAGAGAGAACAAAAATCCTCTTCATCTCATTCTTAAATTGGCACTCCTTTATTCTAAGACTCTGTACTCTGCTCATAGATTCTCCCATGAGGGGAAACATCCTCTCAGCATTTACCCTGTCAAACCCCTTAGGAATCTTGCATGTGTCAATAAGATCACCTCTCATTCTTCTAAACTTCAATTAGTAAAGTCTCAACCTGTTCAACCTTTACTAATAAGACAATCCCTCCAGGAATTATCCTGCTGATTTTTCTCTCAACTACATCCAATGAAATGATATCTTTAAGTGAGGTGATCATAACTGCTTACAGTACTTCAGATGTGGTTTCACTAGCACCGTGTATAGTTGTTGTAAGACTTTCCTATTCTTATATTCCACCTCCCTTGAAATAAGGGCCAACATTCTGGCCTTCTGGATTGCCTGCTGAACCGGTGTGTTAGATTTGTGTTTCCGACACAAGTATCCCCAAGTCCCTTTGTGTTGCAGCTTTCTACATATTTTGTTCTCCCTTCCAAAATGAACAGCTTCACACTTTCCCACATTATACTCCACCTGCCAACTTTTTTGCCCACTTATTTAACCTATCAATATCTCTCTGTTAATTGTTTGTATGCCTTTTACAACTTGCCTTTCTACCTATTTTTGTGTCATCTGCTAATTTGGCTGCAGTACATTGGCTTCCTTCCTCCAAGTCAACAATATATATTGTAAACAATTGTCGTCCCAGCACTGATCCCTGTGGAATCCCAGTGGCCTCCGGAAAGAACCCCTGATCCTGAGTATTCTAACACCATGGCCTCTTATCTTATGATATAAGCTTTTGAGAGCTACCTTGTCAAAAGCCTGCTGAAGGTTCAAATACAACACAGGTGCTGATTCTCCTCTATCCACGCTGGTTGAGACTTACTTGAAAAGCTGTAATAAATTAGTCAGATATGATTTCCCTTTCATTAAGCAATGCTTGGTTAGAATGAGTTTCCGAATGTGCTGCGATCACTTAGTTAATTATTGATTCCAACATTTTTCCAGCAATAGATGTGAGGTTAAGCAACCTCTAGTTATCTGCTTTTTGCCTTCCTTCCTTTTTAAAAAGGGGTGTCACATTGGCAGTTTTCCAATCCTCTGGTTCTTCTCCAGAATCTAATGATGTTGGGCAAATTATAACCAATGCATCCATTATCTCTGTACCTATTTTAGATACTTATTTTAGGATCCTCAGATGCAAGCCATCAAGACTAGGAAATTTATCGGCCTTTAGCCTTATTAATTTGTCTGATGCTACTTTTCTTAAGATGGTGACTGTACTTAATTTCTTCCCCCCATATACTTTAATATTTGTGGGCTGTTTGAAGTGCCTTCCACGGCGAAGATTGATGCAAAGTATCTGTTTAACTCCTCTGCCACTTCCTTGTTCCCCTTAACTATCTACCCTGATTCACTTTATAATGTGCCTATGCTCATGGATGTAAGTTTGCTCACTGAGCTGGAAGTTTCATTTTCACACGTTTCACCACCATACTAGGTAACATTTTCAGTAAGTCTCCAGACGAAGCACTGCTGTCGATTCCTGCTTTCTATTTATATGTTCGGGTTTACTTGGGTTGGTGATGCCATTTCCTGTGGAGACATCATTTCCTATAGTGATGTCATTTCCTGTTCTTTTTCTCAGGGGGTGGTAAATAGGATCCAAGTCAATGTGTTTGTTGATAGAGTTCCGGTTAGAATGCCATGCTTCTAGGAATTCTCGTGCATTCTCTGTTTGGCTTGTCCAAGGATGGATGTGTTGTCCCAGTCGCAGTGGTATCCTTCCTTATCTGTATGTAAGGATACTAGTGAGAGAGAGTCATGTTGTTTTGTGGCTAGTTGATGTTCATGTATCCTGGTGGCTAGTTTTCTGCCTGTTTGTCTAATGTAGTGTTTGCTACAATTCCTGTATGGTACTTTGTAAATGATATTGGTTTTGCTTGTTAATTGTATAGGATCTTTCAAGTTCATTAGCTGCTGTTTTAGTATGTTGGTGGGTTTGTGGGCTACCATGATGCCAAAGGGTCTAAGTAATTTGGCAGTCATTTATGAGATGTCTTTGATGTAGGGAGAGTGGCTAAGGTTTCTGGATGCGTTTTGTCTGCTGTTTGGGTTTGTTGCTGAGAAATCAGCGGCTGTGTTCACTGGGTATCCATTCTTTTTGAATACACTGTATAGGTGATTTTCCTCTGCTCTGTGTAGTTCCTCTGTGCTGCAGTGTATGGTGACTCATTGAAATAATGTTCTGTTGCAGCGTCGTTTGTGGATGTTGGGATGATTGCTTCTGTAGTTCAATATTTGGTCAGTATGTGTTGTTTTCCTGTAAACACTGGTTTGAAGTTCCCCATTGGCTGTTCACTCTACTGTGACATCTAGGAATAGCAGTTTGTTGTTGTTTTCCTCCTCTTTAATGAACTTTATGCCAGTAACGGTATTATTGATAGTTTCCTCTAATTTGTTTCGTTTAGTATTCTTTTTTAAATTCGTTTTTATATCCCTCACTAGTTTGCCCTTGCCATTTATTTTCTCTGTTTTTTAATCTTCCTTTGCTGAATTCTGTATTCATCCCAGTCTTTGGGGCTATCACTGACTCTTGCTCCCTACATGTTTTTTTCTTTCAACTGTACACTCTCCTTAAATTCTCTGGTTGGCCATAATTGGTTTAATCCTCTCTAAGAGCCTTTTCTCCTCACTAAGAAATATTTTCACTGAGAGCCATGAATTACCTGCAAGTTAGGTAACCATGATTTTCTGATAAGAAATCCATCCCATCTCTCTGTGCTTAACTCACTCCATGTGACTATTAATTCAATGCTGAATTATTGTTTTTAAGAGGTTTTCCCACCACTGACCTGTCTGCTCAAGCCGGGCTGATCTAACCCCCATTTTGAACAAGGGCATGTGTTTATACTCCTCCAGTTCTCTGGCCCCCCTCCAAAGTCTATAGAAGACTGGAAAAAAAAGGATAGCTGACTTCAGACAAGCACAAGTACATCAAATGATCTATTTCTCATAGCAGACTAATCATTTACTTTACCTGAAAATTGACATGATTTGACATTTCTCTGTAGATTTATTATACTTAGATACAATCCATATTATTCAATGCACACACCCGTCGCAAAAACATTTGCCATGTAAAACTGCTTTTCCCAGTAATATTTTCATCTTAATTTAAAAGCAATTTGTCATGGAATCTAGCAAAGGGTATTAACAGCATGGTGTCTTCACATAAACAACATTCATCAAACCTTTTCTCATTTGAAACGCAATGACTGAAACTGCAACCAAATTATGTCTGTAATATGCAATATCACAGCATGCAAATTCAGTGTTAACTCTTCAAAGAATGTGATGAGAAGTAACAACAGCAGCTTATATTTATGTAGGCTTTTAGTAAAGTATTCTAGGACATTTCATTTTAATGTTATCAGATAAAGTTTAATGTTGAGCTGCACAAGGAAATATTGCAATATTTAATGAAAAATTTGGTTAAAAGGGTAGGATTTAAGAAACGCCCTAAAGTAGGAGGAAGGCAGGGAGGGATTTCCAGATTCTGGGGCCTAACCAAATGAAGTCACAGCTAGCAAAATAGGGGAAATAAAGCCATGGATGCCCAAGGTTCAACAATTGGAGAAGCAGGCAGGAACATGAAGGCAATATAAGCAGAAAATGCTTAAAATGTTATAATCTATCCTTGACACAGAAGAAAATAGTTAACTGCTTCCGGAAATAATTTTGTTTTACCAATATCATGTCCACAGCTTTAACTTGTCTTCCTTTTTCAAACAACAAGCAAACTGTAGTGCTGGATAGTGCTTTCCTTATCCTTTTTGGGAACAAATTTAAAAAGCCGAAAATGGGAACATTTATGTTTCAAAATAACAATTTTAAGGCTAAACACAAAATAATACCTGAAATCCTACTTCCAGTTGAAGAGCCATGCAAGAATTGTCAGCATTCTCTGTAGTGATTGTAATGATGTCAGCCAGGTTGACCTCAGAGAATTAACAGCCTGATTTGGGCTGTTAATCTGATCTAATCAGGGAGCCCTGGCTGCCAGATAAAAAGACGATTGTCAGATATCCTGACACTCAGAGCTGGTTCTAAGGGAGCTGAATCAGTGTCAAGGACTTTCTACGTGTGAATAAAAGGTGTTGTGGTGACAGGATACTGGCCTCTGTGGAGTTATTTCATTCCCAGAGGCTTCCCTCGCAGTGAGACTATTATATATTTCAATAGGGTAGAAAGGCAACCACCCCTTCCTCAATGCTTTCACGCTGTTGTTAGTTGTGTGAGTGGAGGAAAGAGGAGTGAAGTGATTAAGAACAGAGAATATAATAGGTGAAAGAGCTGTGTTGGTATTTCATAATAATCCTGAGTTGTGGGCATTTTTAGCAGATGATATCAGAACCCAGTAATATTGAATGTGGTAAAATCAAATTTAGCATTGAATGGTTAAGTAGATTTTCACATCATATTGTTATGAAGCTGTGGGTGCACTATACATTTAAGATAGTAAAAGCTAGCAGTGACAGCACCAAGTGATCTCAATAAGACACAATGTAATATGTGGTCCAGCTGTTGGGGTAGCTGGTTGCCTGGAATTGACAAAACAGATTTGAATTAGGCCAATCAGCTTAAATTATACCCCAAAAAAGTACCAAATTCCAATCAAGTTTGTATTGGGTATATTGACAATCTTAAAAGCCAATGACACAATCTGATATTTTGGGGTGTAAGACCATGGAAAATTGAACAGTTGGGAGGAGAACCAACAGCTGTAGACTGCTAGTCAGAACTCTCTGAGAGGTACCCGTCTAGAGAAGAAGTTTGCACAGAGAAAAACCTCAACACTGACCTAGAGAGCCAATCTACCGACGAAGATAAAGAGCAGATTTGACCGCTGAATGACTTTAAAATTTGGATTTTTCTGCAAATCTTAATTGGGAGTTTTATCAGACTACTATTATAGAAGGCAAGGTAAAAGGTAGTTTAGAGGGAGGAATTGTAAATAATTGTTAGTTTAATATTTTCTGTTATAGGTTAAGAAATAAAGTTGTTAATTTTTACTTTAACTGGTTCTTGGCCACTTGAATCTTTACAGATTACTGCACGGGATAAATCTTTTCTGTGTGGCTGGTTTTAAATTAAGCAGGAGGGTTTACCCAATGTTGTAACACTATCCATTGAATTCTGTATCTGAGGATGTAAGGTTTGTGCCAGAGGAATGGCTAAGGTATGGCACAGACAGTCAGGTAGTATCAGAGAAGCAGGAGAGTCGATGTTTCGAGCATTAGCTTATTCCTGATGAAGGGCTTATGCCGAAAACATAGATTCTCCTGCTCCTCGGATGCTGCCTGACCAGCTGTGCTTTTCCAGTACCACAGTGTCCGACTCTGATCTCCAGCATTTGCTGTCCTCACTTTCTCCGAAAAGCTAAGGTAAGTCATTAACTGTTCCAGTACTAGGGTATTCAGCGTGACAATTGACAGCATTGTTTAACAGATTTGTAACTATTGAAATATTATGTATGAATAGCTAATTTTTTGGAATTTTTAAAGTGCAGATGTAAGTGAATTGGGAGGGAGTTGTTTTTAATCCCCTAGGGTGGGTGCTCAGGAAGTGGCTGGGATGGGTAAGTGGGTATGGGTGAGTAGGCAGGAAATGAGTTAATATCACAATCAAATCTATATAATGCTGTTGAATGGTGGAGTAGGCTCAAGGGCTTTAATAGCCTTATCCATGATTGACATGATGAGAATAACAAGGCCACGTGAAAAGGCAGGGTCAGGTGTTTAGCCATGAAAATGTGTTGGGGGTTTATACTGAGGGAGAGATTATGAGGAGCTGTAGGACAGTTAAGTCAAAAAAAGAGAATACACAATCCATTGTGCTACAGTCAAAAATCATCAGGAATGAGAAGATGCTCAGTGTGGAGACAGAGGAGAGCACTCAAGATATCTTGGTGACAACAATTTTATTTGGTTTACTTAGATGAAGGAAAATAACATTTCTAACCAAAATATAAGTTAGGGGAACGGGTATGGGTGGGTTACTCTTCAATGGCTTGTTGGGCTGAAGGTCCTGTTTCCATACTGTAGCAAATCTAATAAACCTTTCCTTATGGTCCAAACATCGACTCTCCTGCTTCTCTGATACTACCTGACTGTCTGTGCAATACCCTGCCTTGGTAGAACGAAAAGACAATGATGGATCGAGAGACAATTTGTAGACTGTGATTGCTTTTGGTGTAGAGCTGACACCTATGAGAATCCTGACAATTATCTGTACAGCTGCACCATCATTTGTATGCATGAGTTATTAATTTTTCTTATTTTCGTATTTTGGTTCTATTTAGAGCAATCTGATACCTGCTGGCAGCTTGCCATTGAATATTTTTGCTGTCATAATTATTACATGCTCCTGATAATAGCTGTCCACCACTGCTGAGTAGATAATCAGGCAGCTAAATTCCTCAAGATGATATCTCGACAATGCTATTTAAAATATGCCCAGCAGTGCCACACAGTGCCAGCCTTGCTAGCTCCTCTCCCATATGGGCCCTGTGGGTGGATATGCCATTTTGGAAATATGTCCGAGGGCATCCCTGTCCTGTGATAATTGAATCTGTCTACACGTGAGGTGAAGGGTTTAGAGTCTCTCCCTATTGTAGACCAGCATCGTCCCTTTTAATGACAATGCTTCAGGGTGTAAGTCACTTCTGCATTGAGTGTCGCATTGTTGCAGCTGTAGAGACTGACTCCTGTGTAACAGTCCATTCCACAACTCGCACAGTTAAATAACGTAGGCCCAATGTGAACACTATACTTTTCCTCCCTTGGGACTCTCTTTTCCAGATTTGTCTGATACAGCAGATTTGTATCTTTGGCTTGTGTAAGTTGTTCATGCTTCATTAATGTGAAAGGGGGGTCCTGAGATCACAGGTCTGGTACACATGGAACTTTGCAATTTTGAATAATTTGCTGATGGTCCACAATCACCTTCTCAACTTTGATATGACTGTTGACTCCAAGACATGTGAAGAAATTAAAAGGTAGGCAGAGTGGGGTTGTCAGTGTTGATGAAGGGTGGAAACACAGTCCTGGCCCATACTGGACTTTCTGATGCTGATACTGGATTAGTGGTGCTGGAAGCTTGAAGGGCTTTTGCCCGAAACGTCGATTTTGCTGCTCCTTGGATGCTGCCTGAACTGCTGTGCTCTTCCAGCACCACTAATCCAGTATTTGGTTTTCAGCATCTGCAGTTATTGTTTTTACCTTTCTGATGCTGATAGTCAGTCCAAACTTCACATAAAGATAAGCTTCCACTGGACCTATGTAGGTACAAGTGCACTCCAGTACAGTATATCAGCAAACAGCAATTCGTGGATTGTATGTATCTTGATCTTGGCAAACAATGTTGTCAGCAGCTTTGCCATTGGCTCCCCCTTTATACATAGGCATGAAGTATGAGGACTATTTTAATTCTTCAATTTTCTATGGATCTTCTATGCAGCTTATCAGCCCCTAGTGTACCTTTGTGTAGGTTAGTGTGGCTTCACATATCAGCTGCCATAGCAGCTGTGGACCTCAAGAGCCTCAAGTGCAGAAACCCCCTACTTAGGAAATCCCATTGGTTAATTGCATCTTAATTGTGAATAGCAGTATATAGGTGCAACTTTGATGTTAGTTGAGCATATAAAATGTGATGCTTACTGGCAGTGTGAGGTATTGAGTAACAAGGTATATACTCATGATGTTTCACTTGGTGAATAAGAGTAAACTAAATAAAGATTGCCAATTTCATCCTTCGACATTAGGCAATCAAGAGTGCAATATCTTTTTCCTTCCTCCACCCCTTATAATGCAGTGACAAAACTCCTGAAAAGAGGGTGACTGAGTCTTCATTGTTTTACTGGAACACAATAGAATAGGATACTGTAGAACTGGCAGGACAATGACAAAAAACTAACAGTTCATTCCAAAACCTAGGCATTTAACAATAAAGGAAAAGACTATTTAGAATGTGAATTTATATAGTGCCTGAATGATTAGGAGCTGAACAAATTAGTTAAGAATTGGTTAATTGTTCCCACATAAGGAAACATGCAAATGCCTAAACTTAGACTGATCATTTCTTTCCATTGGTAAACTATTGTTTTGATTTGAAATTATCAAAATGAGTAAAGTTCAGATACTGAAACATCATAATTGTAATATTTTGAAAGTGTACTCCTCAAAAAGTACACAATTCTTGTTTATTTCCATATATGAGGTCTCTCCCTCTATGACAATGCATTCTCCACTTTGTGTTTTTAGTCATTATTAACTTCCACCATTTGGCAACTGTTCACAGTTTGTATGATCTAACACAAGTTCTCTGGGGTCAAACAGCAATTCAAGTTACATTGCTGCAAAAGAATGGGCTGCCAATTACTACATACTGAAGTAACTCCACAGAGGCCATTATCCCATCATTAAGTGAGCCTTTGTTTATATGTGCACTGTACACAGACTCTGGGTACTAGCTCAGAATCAGTCGTAAGAGGGAGTTGAATCCCAAAGACTCCTGTTTATTTTTTTTCTTTTTCTTTCTTTTACTTTTTTTCTCTTTTTTAAAAAAATTTAACCCCCACACTACCGCCTAACTGCGGTAGTGCTTATTTTTTCCCCAGCACCCATGTTGTGTGTGTGCAGGTGTGAGACACAGTGAAGGACACAAAGTGCACAAATCTTTATTTAATTTCCACCACCAGGAAGATAGGAAAACACCCGAGTAGCCAGTTTATAAACTCCTGTTTATATCTGTCAGCCAGAAATCCCTAATTTGTCCAGGGTAACAGCCCCAATCAGGAAACTCAGACTCAATTCGATTCACCTGGCCAACCTTGTTCTAACCACAACGCACACCATTCAAGGAGGAGGAAAGGGATGAAGGAAAAACTTGTCTGTGTTAATTTTGGGTAACTATCTATCTGGATCCAGACCTTTCAATCCCATGTGGTGATGCTAAGACCTGTAAGCAGGTGCAATTAACAGACGCAGTCTTGAGAATTAATGTGATCTGGGGATATAGCACATTTTGCAGGCTAGACGTCTCCGATACACTGCTTCTTAAACCCAAACATCAAAGATGAGTTAAAAATCACACAACACCAGCTTATAGTCCAACTTGTATGTAAATCGCAGAACTTTTTTAAAGTTACATTCTCAAGTGAACTTTAACAAGAATGTAACTTTTAAAAAGTTCTGCGATTTACTTGTGAAAGAACTGAAAACAACATGTTAATTCTAAAACATGAGAGACTTAACAAACAATCCAGGTCTTTTTCAATATATAATTTCAGTTACATCGCACCATGACCTTTTGCTATAAATTGTGTCTCTTACGGCCTTACGAAGGAGCAGCACTGCGAAAGCTAGTGCTTCCAATTAAACTTGTTGGACTATAACCTGGTGTTGTGTGATTTCTAACACCTCAGTCCAACACAGGAATCTCCAAAGCATGACCAAAGATGAGAGAAGCTCAATTTGCGCCACACATAATTTGCTCTCAAACTTGTTGCATTGGCAGATTTGAGGATAATTGTGCTGAGAGAGAGAGAGAGATACCTGGTGGAAACTCCAGCTACTGGGCTTGATAATGTCACTACTCAGAGGTGACAAGACCATCTTTCTCGCTGTTGAGAGTTAATCGGCCCAAAATGTTGGCTTTGTGATGAAATGAATTGAATCAATCAGCAAGAGATAAACTAGAATGAGTTCTGTAAGTTGTACACAAAGAGAATATAAGGTTGCATTAATCACTACAAGTGATGACAGGAAATACATAGAGTGGAGTTGGCAAGTAAGAGCAAAAGAATTAGAATCATAGAGTACAGAAACAGACCCTTCAGTCCAACCAGTCCATGCTGACCATAATCACAAACTAAACTAGTCCCACCTGCCTGTGCTTAGCCCATATCCCTCTAAGTATTTCTTATTCATGTACTTATCCAAATGTCTTTTAAAAGTTGTAACTATACTCCCATCCACCACTTCCTCTGGAAGTTCATTCCACACATGAACCACTATCTATGTAATAAAATTGTCCCTCAAGTCTTTTATAGCTTTTTCTCCTCCCACCTCCAGTCTCGAAATTTCCCCACCGCAGGGAAAAGACACCTGTCATTCATCTTATCTAAACCCTTCATTATTTTATAAACCTCTGTAAGGTCACCCCTCAAACTTCTATGTTCCAGTGAAAAAAGTCCCAGCCTATCCAGCTTCTCCTCATAGCCCAAGTCCTCCATTCCTGGCAACATCCCAGTAAATCTCTTCTGAACCTTCATCCTTCCCATAACAAGGCAACTAGAACTGGACACAGAACAGGGCAACCAGAAAAGACGTCACCAAATTCCTGTATGACCTCAATATAATGTCCCAACACCTACACTCAAAGGTCTGAGCAATGAAGGCAAGCATGCTACGTGCCATCTCAACTATCCTGTCTCCCTGTGATGCAAACTTCAAAGAATTATGTACCTTAGCCCCTAGGTCTCTCTGTTCTATACCACAACACAAAGCTCTACTTTTAATTGTATAATTAATTGTTCTTATTACATCAGGTGGATTGAGGGTATGATTCACTGATGTAACTTGATGGCCAGGCAGTATGCCTGCTTATCCTGTTCAAAGCTGAGTATTTTCATATTTTCCATATCCATGGAATTGTCCATTAACCAGTGCAGACCTCCAGAGTGCAAAGAATTGAAAGGAAAAAGAAACAGTGGATCAGATCTTGCTGGAGAGATAACCATGAGCTCACAAAAGGTGCTGTTTTAAATGCACAAAACAACGAGCATGTTCAGAGTATGTTGCATGATTTGCATATCTCTAAAACTGTATGGTCAATTGATGCCACTCCAATGTCTACCTTACACAGATGCAATTTCACCCTTAACCACTGCATTATATTGTAAAGAGTTATTGGATCTGCACAATAATTATCCATTAAAATTGATGAAGTACGTAAGGCTGAAACTTAACAACATAGTTATTTTTGCAGCATGCAATAATTCTTAATGCTATAGCAATCAACCTTTCTGATCCAAAAATGGAATATGCTATTCAATCATATCCCTGCATGTAGTAATTATTGGTTGACATTTTAAATTTTTTTACATTGAATTTTTCCTTTGTCTCTCAAGCTTAATTCTTTTTTTTTGCTGTTTTTAACTTTATTCACTTGATTTGATGTTGCTTCGTTCTCAATGATCTGTTTCTTTCTCAATCCTGAAATTTCATTGGTTAAGGTGATATGCTAATACCAGGTGTACCATTGCCTCACTGGTTGGCAGCCAATTATTTCAATAAATTATAGTGAAAAAAGACTTTCAACCTAAATGGTGTTGATAAAAATCTGACTAATGATGTACACTCTGAGATGCTTCAAAACAGCAAGATTTGGCCTATTGTGAATATTATATACAATCAATCATTTTGATATTTGATTTTCAGAATACAACTTTGCTTTTCAAATATATTCCAATCTGTTTTCTTGCCAATTGTTTCATTTTGAAATTGAATTTATTCCTTGTGTGGCTTGATATCTTTTGATTATAATGTTGACATTAATGATAGGCTATTATTTAGCCCACACTTTCAGAAAGTGATGGATTCTTGAGTGGAATGACAATAGCTAAATCTATTCCTCTTAAATCATTACAGCCATTTCAATGTGCAGCCTCTTTCTGTCTATAGAAAGCGGTCATGACGTTTTTGACTTTTATGGCAAAGCATTGCGACTACAAAAATGTCATGTCTTCTCTTAAAAATGTGAAAAAGATAGGGGCTGAACAGTTTATCACCAGCTTTTTATATCTCAGCAAATATTCACTTTGCTAACGCTTTAAGAAACTACGGGTGCTTAGGGAAATATATCCTATTTTATGATTTGGGGGTGCCGGTTTTGGACTGGGGTGTACAACGTTAAAAATCACACAATACTAGGTTATAGTTCAACAGGTTTAATTGGAAGCAAATAAACCTGTTGCACTATAAACTGGTGCTGCGTGATTTTTAATTTAATCCTATTTTATTTCAATATTGATTCAGTTTACACGTTAAAATTTATTTCAAATTCATTAAAACCCTTAGTGAATAAAATACACACCCTAATTTAGAGAGCATATAATTTGCAAGGAGGAATGGAATTTATGATTAGATTAGGTTAGATTCCCTACAGTGTGGAAACAGGCCCTTTGGCCCAACAAGTCCACACCGACCCTCTGAAGAGCAACCCACTCAGACCCATTCCCCTACATTCACCCCTGACTAATGCACCTAATACTACGGGCAATTTAGCATAGCCAATTCACCTAAACTGCACATCTTTGGATTGTGGGAGGAAACCCACGCAAACACGGGGAGAATGTGCAAACTCCACACAGACAGTTGCCCGAAGGAGGAATTGAACCCGGGTCTCTGGCGCTGTGAGGCAGCAGTGCTAACCACTGAGCCACCGTGCCCCTTCTTTCTTTTCCTGCCCTTCCCTAAATCTGCTGTTGTTGCAGTGCCCTGTAACTGGGTAGTTCTTGTGATTGGTTATTTCATTTGGTGAAACAGTGACCTGGTGTTGAGCTTTCAAAAGCAAAGAGAAACTGTGTGGATATCAAATACTCTTCCACCATTAAAATTAATCAACAGAAAAAAAAATACACAGGGAGTGTCTGGAAGGAATTAGTCCAAGAATCCTGAAAGCTGCACATGTTAAATCAATTTCACTTCGTTTTGTAGGATGATTAAATTTTAGTGTTTTGCCTATTAAGCAAGGTAACATAGTACAATTTTGACAGTGACCACTGAACCACTGAATTAACACTAACCTTTAAATAATCATCAATTCAATAAACCATATGAAATTATATGCTTTGTATATTTCAAAAAAACTTTAATACAGTTAGTTTTTCAA
Organism: Chiloscyllium punctatum; assembly: GCF_047496795.1. Lineage (NCBI taxonomy): Eukaryota > Metazoa > Chordata > Chondrichthyes > Orectolobiformes > Hemiscylliidae > Chiloscyllium > Chiloscyllium punctatum. The sequence continues at coordinate 24,645,005 of NC_092739.1, forward strand.
ATATATCATTCTATTTAGAAGCAGGAGATTGATATAGAATAGTACAGACTGAAATATTTAGACACTTCATTCCCCTACAAGGGTGTTGAGGTTATTTGAAAACTTTAAAACTGAAATTGCTAGATTTCTGTTGGCCAAAAGTATTAGGGATGCAAACCAAAACAAGTAGATAAAGCTAAGATAATTTAAATGATGGAACAGGTTTAAGAGGCTGAATGGCATGTTCCTGTGTTCCTATGAACAGCAATCATGTAAAACAAGTGCAAAATTATTGTGATAAATTAAAAAAATTAGGGAGCTGCACTGTCTGCAGGAAAGTAGTTATGAAAATGTCTAATTTCATGTTTCATATCTTTAAAATATGCTTTAATATATGTTTTTCATATACTTCAATTTTAAATGCAAGATAATGGAAACAACTCTTCTAGGAGACACAAAAAGTAGTTTGCAATTCAAAGGTTGATCATGGCTTATGAATTAAGCTGAGAATTGGATGTGGGAAAACACTAACCATTTCATGATGCGGACAATGTATCTGCATCGTTTTCATAGGGTGTTTAAGTTTCCCAGAACAAAGGGAAGAGTATGATATAGGAGATAAAAGTTTAATTTTTCAGAACATTCTGAAGGTCACTGGTCTTGAAATGTTAACTCTGTTTCTCTCTCCACAGATTCTGCCAGATCTTAGATTATATTCCCTACAGTGTGGAAACAGGCCCTTTGACCCAACAAGTCCACACTGACTCTCTGTAAAGTAACCCACCCAGTCCCATTTCTGTCTGACTAATGCACCTAATGCTATTAGCATGGCCATTTACCTGATCTGCACATCTTTGGCTGTGAGAGGAAACCCATGCAGACACAGGGAGAATGTGCAAACTCCACAAGCAGTAGCCTGAGGATAGAATCAAGAGCTGAAAATGTGTTGCTGGAATAGCGCAGCAGGTCAGGCAGCATCCAAGGAACAGGAGAATCGACGTTTCGGGCATAAGCCTACTGAAGAAGGGCTTATGCCCGAAACATCGATTCTCCTGTTCCTTGGATGCTGCCTGACCTGCTGCGCTTTTCCAGCAACACATTTTCAGCTCTGATCTCCAGCATCTGCAGTCCTCACATTCTCCTTGAGGATAGAATCAAACCTGGGTCCCTGGTGCTGTGAGGCAGCAGTGCTAACCACTGTGCCGCTGAGACCTGCTGAAACTACCAGGACTTTTCTATTTGCTTAAACTCTGACTGCTTGAAGTATTTCTTTATTGTCCTTAAGTACATAGAGTACTCCAGATAATGTCGAAGGAATAGTGCATAAAACCATCTTAAATTTGTACCCTTGCTGTTTGTAACTCAGTTCCTTGCAGCTGAGTATTGTACTAAGCGCCTCTTTGGAGTGTCTGCACAATCAATTGTTGGATTAGTGGTGCTGGAAGAGCACAGCAGTTCAGGTAGCATCCAACGAGCAGCGAAATCGATGTTTCGGGCAAAAGCCCTTCATCCTGATGAAGGGCTTTTGCCCGAAACATCGATTTCGCTGCTTGTTGGATGCTGCCTGAACTGCTGTGCTCTTCCAGCACCACTAATCCAGTATTTGGTTTTCAGCATCTGCAGTCATTGTTTTTACAATCAATTGTTGTCCATTATGGGGTAAAGTCAATAGATTGCAGGGAGGTATCTTATTTTGGATTTATTTGAGCAATTTATCACAGAATAGGATCTTTAAAACAAGCAGGAGGAAAAATGCCAGGGTCTGTCAACCAATAGCAAAGGGCTACCAGGCACCAAAGATGGTTCCTGATCTTGAAGTCCTGAGCAAGAACACAATGAGTCCCATGCTTGAGCTGCAGTGTCCACCATCATCACATATTAAAAGAGTACTGGGGGGTTTGCCGAGCTGAATGTCAGTCAAAGGATTCAAAGAAACATCATGGGCGGCACGGTGGCACAGTGGTTAGCACTGCTGCCTCACAGCGCCTGAGACCCGGGTTCAATTCCCGCCTCAGGCGACTGACTGTGTGGAGTTTGCACATTCTCCCCGTGTCTGCGTGGGTTTCCTCCGGGTGCTCCGGTTTCCTCCCACAGTCCAAAGATGTGCAGGTCAGGTGAATTGTCCATGCTAAATTGTCCATAGTGTTCGGTAAGGGGTAGATGTAGATGTAGATGTAGGGGTATGGGTGGGTTACGCTTCGGCGGGGCGGTGTGGACTTGTTGGGCCGAAGGGCCTGTTTCCACACTGTAAGTAATCTAATCTAATCTAATCTCTGAGAATAGCAGGAACACTGAGGAGAATCAATGTGAATTCCTAAATGCCAGGGAACAACTTAGCTTACTGTCAGGGGAAATGAAGTAACCTTTACGATTCTTTAAATTAAAGAACTCTTGGGTGAAAGAGAAGATGGGATGGAAAATATCATGATAAGATTTCCAGACTTAAAGAATAAGTACTCATGGAAAACAATTTGAAGTTAGAAGTACTTGCTCTGTTCAAATCTTGGACAGTAACTGTTTTGTTTAAAATGTAAAACCTTGTGCTGTAATTTTTTCATTTAATAACCAAGAGCTCAAATCTATTTTGTGCAAGTTACTTGTCACCCTTAAGATCATAACAATAATTTGTTCAAACGAATGTTATTGACAAGGAAAGCCCTCATTAGAAATATAGCCCATGTAAACGGGAGACAATTGTTTGTGTGGTGAGTCCAAGGAGAGTCTTAGTACAGCAATAAACTGCAAATAACTGGTTTGGCTGAGAGATATGGTTCAAATGTAAAAAGATTTTATTCATTTATTAGAAATTGGTCAAACACCATCTAGAGGACTCTAGGCATTTAAGAACAAAAGAGCAATGCTTCAACAATTAGAATTAGTTTGCCTTTTTTTTGGTCTAAGACTCAGTCTCAGAAAAAAAGGGCGGCTAATTTAAGACTGAGATGAAAAGGAATTCATTCCGTCAGAGGGTTGTGGATCTTTGGAATGCCTTGCCTCAAAGAGCTGTGGGGGCACAGTCCTTGTGTAGATTTAAGGTTGTGATAGATTGATTCCCATAATGACCAAGAATCTAAGGTTATAGGGAAAGTCAGGAAAGTGGACACAAGGAATATCGGATCAGCTATGATCTTATGGTTTTTCCACAGAAAAGGATTGAAGATACAGTGAACAAGTGAATAGGTTGAACTGATATACAAAAGTCATGGTTTTCTTTTCTTCCTCAACATTCATTTCCCAGTGCCAGATATTGTTTCTCTTGTTATGATCTCAGCTGATATTACAACTAGACCAGTCAGATCCTATACAGGGACCAAGTTTGATAGATCATTTTTAAAATTTGTTTTGGTTTAAAAGAGGTAGTCTTTCACTGAAGCATAAACATGCAATGCTGCAGACCTTGTTTTAACAATAGCATGGGAGTTTATTATAAACGGAACAATGATAACAGAATAATCAAAGCTACCCACTTATAATAGAAATTCAAAGATTTTTAAATATAGAGTAAAAGTGCAATCCCAGTAATCCCAAAATACATATTGGAAAGAAACAAAATAATGGCTGTATCATACAACACTTGTACAATGTCCACACCAAAGTCTCTGTATCTAACATCTCAGTGGCTTCAAGTCACTTGTGATTTCAACTTTTAGACTGGAACTATTATTGTTTCTTTCTGGGAGCACTGCACATCTGAGCTTCCATGTACTCAACTTTAGGTAACTTCTTTGGGGTGTTTTACCACAACATTTCTGGTAAGGGGCTAACACTAACTTTTCATTCCAAGGTAATCTGATTCATTACATACCTAATCAGGAGCACTGCTCTGCACAGACATCCTGTTCCAAGTACTTCACAGGTCTGCCCAAAATCAAACTAAAAGTCTCTCTCTCTCTCTCCCTCAGCTATTGGTGTTTACCTTAAGCATGAAGAAAAACAAATTCCACAACTTTCTAACAAACTATTGAGGCTGTTATTTACCTTGCTGAATCATAAATGATCTAAAATGAACTAGTTGGGCATATAATCTATTCAGTCTATACCCAGGCTTCAAAAACTAGTTTTAAAAGTTTTAAAAGAAATTGTCATGATTACAAAAATACTTACATGCTAACTATTAGCTTCAGGTACACAGAAAACCCCACTGATTATTAATTCAAATACCAGAAACCCAAGCTGAGACCAAATAACATTAAAATGATACATGTAAATCTCACAGTTTACATCATGATGTTCAAAACAGTCTTGAAGCAGAGCACAAATTGATGGATGGTACTTTTTGTCCAATGGAAAATATTACCATTATCTGAGATTAATCAGCTTTATTTATTTGCTCATTTAAATTTGTACAATGGCCTAGATTTTGCTGTCAGAATAAGTTGGGTTTAATGATGCTCACTGTTATTAATCCATAAATTTTCTAATAACTTGTGGTGAAGAAGAGACATTTGTGAATTATGAATCACCAGAAGTTGCTGGGTGGTTTGAATTGCTGTACTATTTGTCTCACAATAGCAGCAGCTTGCCCCTAGACTTTACATGAATTTCACAAAATTGAAGCATTTGTGCATTTTTTGCCAGTTAAATTTATTGTAGGATCAAAAGGGCTGCTACTAATTTTAGTGCTGTTTTAATGAAGAGATTTATTTTCCTGCCAGACCATTTAATCACTCCAGTTCAGAAAGGGAAAATTTTATACTGTGGAGTCAGGTTCCTACACAGTCAGTAAATTGTTGTTGAGATTTTAAATATTTAAGTCAGCTAATAAATTTATATTCATCATTTCTAAAAAATATTCTATTGCCAATTTTCACTTGCAGTATACATGTAGAGGTTCTGTTTAATCCTGCAGTAGGAAATTGCAACCAAAGGCCCTTCTTGAGACTCAGTAGTAATATCCCTATCATTGTACTGGCAAGTCCCACCTGCTCCAGAGGTGTGTAATAACATCTCTGAACAGGTTGATTAGAAAAATAGGTTTTAAAAAAATTGCAGCTAATGTATGTGATAACAGTCAATAATGCTGATCCTATGGCTGAGTCTGAAGTGATATTTAATTTCAATATCCATAGCTGTTATAAAAGCAAATTATTGCAAATGCGTTTCTAGTTTATGACTGATGTGTGAACATTTCACTGATTAATAGACATTTGAAAAGTATAAAAGGTACATTTTCCTTCCTCTTAGAAGTTTCAAAAGTTGTTTTATAAAACGTATCATGATATTTCCTGTCTGGCCTTTACTTTTCATTAGTTTATCACTGCTTTAAAACACTTAACAGGTAAAGAGTTTATTAGAATCCAGAACAAAGTGAAATTGCATCCATGCTTACTAAAGGATGATGAATAATTTAACTGCATAAAAATAATTGAGATTCCTCATTTTCTCATTTTTTTTCCCATTTTCAGTCAATCTCAAGTATAGCATAAATAAGTTAAACTATAAGGGCATAATTATCAATGTGTAACCATGTGAGCAAGAATCAGAATATTTTTAACTTTGTCAAGAACTACACAATACATAGAAACCAAAGATCATTCAAAGTTAATGAAATGGAAAGTATGTACTCCAACTTAGAAATTCATTGTTGTCTCAAAATTTCAACCTATTCTCTATGCTCATCATATTGGTGATGCAAATTCCCAATTGAAAATCTACTCACGTTGACAAGCTTCACTTGAAACCAATTAAACTGTACTTAGGCAAGGCAGCCAGTGTATTGTTTTGTATATTATTACCCTCCACTTCAGATTAATAGACAGTGCTATTTTTTGTCAATAAAGTAGCAAAACATAGAAATTAAAATACTACATGCAACAAACTTTTAAAAATGTTGATTTAAAGATCTCAAAATCTGTGAGGAGATGTCAATAGTTCAAAAGATATCTAACATCTGGGATTTATGCCAAAACTGGAAAAGCGGTCCTATGTTCTGGGGACCTGGATTTGGATACCACCCTGGCAGATGGTGGAAGTTGTATTTAATAAATATATGAAATTAAGAATCCAATGATGAGCATAAAGCCATTGTCAATTGTTGCAAAAACCCATCCGGCTCACTGACGTTCTTCAGGGAAGGAAATCTGCCATCCTCATCTGGTCTGACCTGCATGTTGCTCCAGACCCAGAGCAATGTGGTTGATTCTTAACTTCCCTCTGAAATGTCCAAGCAAGCGATTTACTTGTATCAATAGCTATGAAGTCTCAAAAATAAAATGAAATTAGATAGATCATTTGTCATCAATCTTAGCACTGGAAAAGACCAGGGCAGAAACAGCCCTGTTGACCCTGCAAAGCCTGCTGTACTATTATTTGGAAGTCAGTGCCAAAATTCGAGAGCTGTCTCATAGACTGGTTAAACAACAGCTTGACATTGTCTGTATGGTAAGATTCTGTGAGTATGACTCTGTCCCAAAACCATCATGACCATCCCTCAATAGGGTTGTTAGTTTGCTCGCTAAACTAGTAGATTTATTCTCAGATATTTCGTCACCATTTTAAGTAACATCATTCGTGAGCCTCCAATGAAATGTTGGTGTTCTGTCCCGCTTGTTATTTATTTGTTTTGGTCTGTTGTGGTGGGTGATATTACTTCTGGTTGTTTCTCTTAGAGTAATACAGTGGTAGAGTCATACAGATGTGCAGCATGGAAACAGACCCTTCGGTCCAGCTTATTCATGCCGACTTAATATCCTAACCTAATCTAGTCCCATTTGGCAGCACTTGGCCCATATCCTTCTAAACCTTTCCTATTCATATACCCATCCAGAGGTAGTTGCACCAGCCTCCATCACTTCCTCTGGCAGCTCATTCCACACACACTCCACCCTCGGTGTGAAAACGTTGCCCCTTAGGCCCCTTTTATATATTTCCCCTCTCACCCTAAACCTCTAGTTCTGGTCTCCCCCATCCCAGAGAAAAGACCTTATCTATTTATCCTATCCATGCCCGTCATGATTTGAGGCTAAGGGGTTACCTTATAGATGTTTACAAAATTATGAGGAGAATGGATAGGGTAAATAGACAAAGTCATTTCCCTAGGGTCAGGGAGTCCAGAACTAGAGGTTTAGGGTGAGAGGGAAAAGATATAATAGAGACCTAAGGGACAACTTTTTCACACAGAGGGTGGTATGTATATGGAATGAGCTGCCAGAGGAGGTGATGGAGGCTGGTACAATTGCAACACTTAAGAGGCATTTGGATGTGTATATCAATAGGAAGGGTTTGGAGGGATATGGGCTGGGTGCTGGCAGGTGGGACTAGATTGGGTTGGGATATCTGGTCGGCATGGACGGGTTGGACTGAAGGGTCTGTTTCCGTGCTGTACACCTCTATGACTCTATGCCCCTCATAATTTTAAAAACCTCTATAAGGTCACCCCTCAGCTTCCAACGTTCCAGGGAAAACAGCCCCAGCTTGTTCAGCCTCTCCCTACAGCTCAAATACCCCAACTCTGGCAACATCCATGTAGATCTTTTCTGAACCCTTTCAAGTTTCACGACATCTTTCCGATAGGAAGGAGACCAGAATTGCACGCAATATTCCAATAGTGGCCTAACCAAATTCCTTGGCAAAAGTGAGGACTGCAGATGCTGGAAACCAGAGTTTAGATCAGAGTGGTGCTGGAAAAGCACAGCAGGTCAGGCAGCTCCAAGCAGCAGGAAAATTGATGTTTCGAGCAAAAGCCCTTCCTGATGAAGGGCTTTTGCCTGAAATGTCGATTTTCCTGTTCCTCGGATGCTGCCGGACCTGCTGTGCTTTTCCAACACTACTCTGATCTAACCAATGTCCTGTACAGCCACAACATGACCTCCCAACTCCTGTACTCAATACTCTGACCAATAAAGAAAAGCATACCAAACGCCTTCTTCATTATCCTATCTACCTGCGACTCCACTTACAAGAAGCTATGAAACTGCACTCCAAGGCCTCTTTATTCAGCAACACTCCCTAGGACCTTGCCATTAAGTGTATAAGTCCTGCTAAGATTTTATTTCCCAAAATGCAGCATCTCGCATTTACCTGAATTAAAGTCCATCTGCCAATTCTCAGCCCATTGGCCCATCTGGTCAAGATCCTGTTGTAATCTGAGGTAACCCTCTTCACTGTCCACTACACCTCCAATTTTGGTGTCATCTGCAAACTTACTAACTATACCTCTTATGCTCACATCCAAATCATTTATGTAAATGATGAGAAGAAATGGACCCAGCACCAATCCTTGTGGCACTCCACTGGTCACAGGCCTCCAGTCTGAAAAACAACCCTCTACCATCACCTTTGAGTCAATTCTGTATCCAAATTGCTAGTTCTCCCTGTATTCCATGCGATCTAACCTTGCTAACCAGTCTCCCATGGGGAACCTTGTTGAATGCCTTACTGAAGTCCATATAGATCACATCTACCACTCTGCCCTCATTAATCCTCTTAGTTACTTCTTCAAAAAACTCAATCAAGTTTGTGAGACATGATTTCCCATGCACAAAGCCATGTTGACTATCCCGAATCAGTCCTTGCCTTTCCAAATACATGTACATCCTGTCCCTCGGGATTCCCTCCAAAAACGTGCCCACCAGGCTCACTGGTCAATAGTTCCCTGGCTTGTCCTTACCATCCTTCTTAAAGAGTTAGCCAACTTCCAGCACCTCACCTGTGACTATTGATGACATAAGTATCTCAGTAAGAGACCCAGCAATCACTTCCCTAGCCTCCCACAAAGTTCTAGGGTACACCTGATCAGGTCCTGGGGACTTATCCACCTTTATGCACATCAAGACTTCCAGCACTTCCTCCTCTGTAATATGGACATTTTTCAAGATGTCACCATCTATTTCCCTACATTCTACATCTTTCATATCCTTTTCCACATGGGCTACTATGATGCTGAGGGGTCAGAGTAGTCTGGTCATCATCTCTGAGATGTTTTTAATGTATAGCAGGGTGGCTAGAGTCTCTGGGCATATTGTGTCTTCTTGTTTGTCTGTTGTGTAAGAATCGGCAGACTGCGCTTATCAGGTACCTGTGGGTCCTGAATACGTTGTATAAGTGTTTTTCCTCGGCTTCTCATAGTTGGTGCAGTATGTATTGCATGTATGTTGGTGCAGTGTGCTCATTTAAATAATGTCTATTTGTGGTATTGGGATGATTGCTCCTGTAGTTAAGTATCTGGTCCGTGTGTGTGGTTTCCTGCAAACACTGGTCTCCAGCTCTACTTTGGCTTTTCATTCAACTGTGATGTCTAGGAAGGGGAGTCTGTTGTTGTTCTCTTCTCTTTGATGAACTTTCTACCAGTAATCTTTTTCAAAATCTCAAATCCCTGGATATGTCCTGTCTTATCAGCAGAATCTGTTCAAGCAAAGGTGGGACACAGTGGTATATAGTTGGGACGGAATAATCCTGGGAGTCCTCAACATTGACTCCAGACCCCAAAGAGTCTCATGGCTTCAGGTTAAACATGGGCAAGGAAACCTCCTGTTGATTACTCGTACGGTCCACCCTCGGTTTATAAGTCAGTACTCCACCATGTTGAACAACATTTGGAGGAAGCATTAAGAGTGTCTAGGGTGCAGAATGCACTCTGGGTGGGAAACTTCACTGTCCACCTCCGAATACTTCGACAGCACCACTGATCAGGTTGATTGGGTTCTAAATGAAATAGCTGCTAGACTGGATATGTGGCAGGTGGGGAGGGAACTGACAAGAAGTAAAAACATACTTGACCTCCTCCTTACTAATCTGTTGGCTGCAGATGCGTCTGTCCTGTATTATAACAGACAATCCAGATTTAACCAGGCTGTCCACTGTCTACTGAATGCATGAACTATTGGATAACTTTTATATTCAGTGAGTTATGGGCAGAAGATCACTTAAAGAGGCATGCATCTAAAATACTACAATGCCCAGAGTGGGCAGAGTCAGTGCCAGTTCATGGGTGAACGTACCAAATCCACATCTGCTGGACACTAGAACATTCAACGGGCAAAAGTATGAAGCAGGTATTGCTAAATTCAGCTACACTTTATTTACAACAATTTCATTGTCCATTTGCAATGCTTGCAGTGAACATGCTCAGGGTTCAAAAGCAGGTCAAAGGCAATTTTCAGCAGACCAGTAGTCCTTGGAAATGATCACTGGCATCTCAATGAAGCAAATACTTGCAGCAATGATTAAAAAGTAGACAATGCTGGCCAAAAGTGACCCATAACTTTAAAAATTGTCGTGGGAGGTGGAAATGATCACTTCATCATCAATCCTGCAAGTTTATGATGGACTTAACTGAATGTAATGATGAATTCCTGGTTGATTGGGAGAGGGTTCAGAGTGCAGCAGGCACTCCCTTTTCAATGTAATGCTCCTCACGCAACCAGGTGGCACCTTCACCAAGTTGGTATACATGTTGAGACTGAGGCTGAATGTATGTTAGAGACATGGCCCTCATTGTGGCTGCCTGTTTCATAGAAGGGTGTGTGCAGCCCACTGACAGTCCTCAGAGCTTTGAACCTATTTTGCTCCTACTGTTGCCAACAACAGATCATTGCCAGCAAGAGTCATGCACCAAGTATTGGTGAGATAAGAGTTGCTGTGCAACTATTATCTCACCAATAGTCAGTAGACAACTCTTCCTAAGAAAATGAAGGCAGATGCAGGAGGACCAGGGCCCAGGAGCAGCAATAGGAGCAGACAGCCAGGCAGAGTTCACAGCTGCAGATCCCCTTTATCCCCCATCCTACTGTGGACCCCAGTGCAGCAATTGGATAGGTACATGGATGGGTGCTTAAGCTAGGACAAATGTTCGGCACAACATCGTGGGCCGAAGAGCCTGGTCTGTGCTGTATTGTTCTATGTCACCCATCACTCCCTGGAGGGAGCCAGATGGATGGAACTTCAAAGTAACTGTTAACCTCACAGTCTCTGGGAGAGGATAGCCTCCCATTCCTATAGCTCTCGGGTCCTGCTCCAGCATCCCACACAGTTCCATCACAACATCCTCGGACATACAGAGTCTGCACACATACACTGCAGACACAACACTGCAACTTCCTCAACCCCAGCAAATGGCATTGGGCCAAGTAGGATGCAAGATTTTTGGCCCAATGCCATTTGCTGGGGTTGAGGAAGTTGCAGTGTTGTGTCTGCAGTGTATGTGTGCAGACTCTGTATGTCCGAGGATGTTGTGATGGAACTGTGTGGGATGCTGGAGCAGGACCCGAGAGCTATAGGAATGGGAGGCTATCCTCTCCCAGAGACTGTGAGGTTAACAGTTACTTTGAAGTTCCATCCATCTGGCTCCCTCCAGGGAGTGATGGGTGACATAGAACAATACAGCACAGACCAGGCCCTTCGGCTCACGATGTTGTGCCGAACCTCTAACCTAGATTAAGCACCCATCCATGTACCTATCCAATTGCCGCTTAAAGGTTGCCAATGATTCTGCCTCTACCACTCCCACGGGCAGCGCATTCCATGCCCCCACCACTCTCTGGGTAAAGAACCCACCCCTGACATCTCCCCTATACCTTCCACCCTTCACCTTAAATTTATGTCCCCTTGTAACACTCTGTTGTACCCGGGGAAAAAGTTTCTGACTGTCTACTCTATCTATTCCTCTGATCATCTTATAAACCTCTATCAAGTCACCCCTCATCCTTCACCGTTCCAACGAGAAAAGGCCGAGAACTCTCAACCTATCCTCGTATGACCTATTCTCCATTCCAGGCAACATCCTGGTAAATCTTCTCTGCACCCTCTCCAAAGCTTCCACATCTCTCCTAAAGTGAGGCGACCAGAACTGCACACAGTACTCCAAATGTGGCCTAACCAAAGTCCTGTACAGCTGCAACATCACTTCATGACTCTTGAATTCAATCCCTCTGCTAATGAACGATAATACTCCACAGGCCTTCTTACAAACTCTATCCACCTGAGTGGCAACTTTCAAAGATCTATGAACATAGACCCCAAGATCCCTCTGCTCCTCCACCTTACTAAGAACCCTACCGTTAACCCTGTTTTCCGCATTCTTATTTGTCCTTCCAAAATGGACAACCTCACACTTGACAGGGTTGAACTCCATCTGCCACTCCTCAGCCCAGCTCTGCATCATATCTAAGTCCCTTTGCAACCGACAACAGCCCTCCTCACTATCCACAACTCCACCAATCTTCGTATCATCTGCAAATTTACTGACCCACCTTTCGACTCCCTCTTCCAAGTGACCTGTGTGAGATGTCTCTGATGTGCACCTATAAATACATCAGCGCAATGACTGATGCCATCTGAATAAGATCACATCAAGGTTCCTTTCCATGCCCCGTGGTGAGGTCAGTACTGCAGGCTGAGCGGTAGGATTCAGGCCGACCTCCCTCAGGGCAGGGTACCATCGATGGCACACACGGCACTGAGAGGGTGATATCACCACGCTGTGGAATTCATCAACAGGAAGGGGTTCCAGATGATCTGTGATCACCAGTACCACTTCCTGGAGGTGTGTGCTCACTACCCTGAGAGCTATCATGACTCCTACATCCTGGAGCACTTTCATGTACTGAGTATATTTGAGGGTCCAAGTCTGTTACAAAGCTGGCTACTGGGGGGCAAGGGCTACCCTCTGTGACCATAGCTCATGACACCATTGCACAGCACCCTGCCTGATGATAAATGCAGGGTTAATGCTGCCCAGGCCTCAGCGAGAGTGGTGGTGCAGCAGATGATGAAGCTGCTGAGGATGTGGTTCTGCTGCTGGAACCAGTCCGGGGAGGGCTCTCCAGTACAGTTCAGACAGAGTGTGCCCCATCATCTTTGTGGCTGTGCTCTATGCTATTACAGCAGGTGATAGATACTGAAAAACTGGGAGAGTTGGAGCAGGTTTCTGAGGAGGATGGGAAGGACATTGGAGTAGAGGGAGCTGTCCTTGTCCATGACAGAGCTCAGCCACATCAGGCACCACAGGGCAGACAGGACCAGACTGACACCCGGGAGCAGATCATCCTCGACTGTTAAATAGCCATCGGTCATCATGCATTGTGAGGGTGAACTTCAGCCACTATTTGTTTAGTTTGTGTTCCCTATTTCTGCCTGTCAATAAAAGCTCATATTGGAATTGTTTGATTATTTTCCTGTATGTAATTTCCCTGTTCAGGACACTCATAGAATGCCTACAATGTGGAAACAGGCCCTTCAGCTCATCGAGTCCACACGCAAAGAGGATCCCACTTGGACCCACCCCCTTTACCCTATCTCTGTAATCCTGGATTTACCATGCACTTTAAATGCTATAATTGTACACACCTCCACCACCTTCTTTGTGAATGTACTATTGCCAAGTTTGCAAATGGCACAAAAATAGATACAAAGGCTACTAGTGAATAAGGCACAAAGAGCCTACAGTGGGATGTAGACAGGTTAAGTGAATGGGCAAAAACCTGGAAGATGGAATATAAAGTGATAAAATGTGAGGTTATGAACTTGTACTGTTAAGAATAGAATAGCTGAATAACAGACAAAGACTGCAGAAAGCTGTAGCACAGTGGGATTTGGGAGCCCTCATGCATGAATCATGAAAAAGCTAACACCTATCGTCAATAGCCAATAGGGAGGGAAATTGATAATTGGCCTATTTCATAGGAATTGGATAAGATTTGGAGGTCTTACTAAAATTAAACCAAGTACTAGTAAGACCATATTTGGAATACAGTAAACAATTTTTTGGTCCACCTATCTAAGGAAAGATATACTGGCATGGGAGGCAAGTTTCACTCAGTTGATACTTGATATGGAGATCTTTTGTTATTTGGAGAGGTTGAGAAGATTTTGCCTGTACTCAAAGTTTAGAAAAATGAACAGCAGCTTTATTGAAACAAAAGCTTTTTAAGGGGCTGGACAGGGTACAAGGAGAGTCTACATTAGAGTTTTGCTGGAAAAGCACAGCAGGTCAGGCAGCATCCGAGGAGTGGGAAAATCGATGTTTGGGCAAAAGCCCTTCATCAGGAATGGAGACTGTTTCCACTAGTGGGAGATACTACATCTATCAGACAATCTCAGAGCAAGATAGAGATGAGAAGGATTTGTTCTCTCAGCCAGTACTGAATCTGTGGAAGCCTTTACTGCAGAGGATGTTAAGTATGGATCATTTATGATATTCAAGATACGCAGACATATTTTTAATCAGTCAGGGAATCAAGCATTCTGGGGAGAAGACAGAAGAGTGGAGTTGCGGAGTGGACTCGATGGGCCGAATGGCCTTACTTCCACTCCTATGTCTTATGATTATCAGATCACCCGTGACTGGCAGAGCTGAATGGCCCAATTCTGCTTATTGTCCTAAATGGCCAGAAAGTGCCAAGACAAATTCGATGGTCACTACTTTGGTCATTGACAATTTAGACAAGATATCTTTCAAAGCTAAAGCTTTCTGTAGATTATCACCTTGGACAATGGACTGCAGTCTGTTTCCAATCATCCTACATCTTCTGATCCTAAAATCTTAAATGTCTTGATTATTTTGAAGCCGTGTAACTGTACTTCTTCTTTTGAGCTCTTATCTGGTCCATGCAGGTCTGACCACTTGCAAATACCTATCTTTGTTGTTACGTTTCCAGTTTCTCTATCTCATTTGAAGATTCCTCCTTCCCTTGAACCTATTCATTTAGCTGTTTATTATACCCGCCTTTAGAAGTTGCATTTGATTTTCCCCATTTACAATGTATATGAAACGATATTCACTTTTTATCTTAGCAGATCAATTGTGATATACCACAGCTTTACATAATTTACACGCATTTGTTCCTAAATACATACACAATTGCAGTTGTCATCCTTCATTAACTATCTTTCATCATCTGAGGTCCTAGAAACCTCCTGCAATTCTTGCATATAATTAGAATAAATTTTAATCTCTTATTTATCAAGTTCACTTTTTGTATTTCTGCAAATGGCAAGGTGTTTGAACAAAGCAATATTATAATTATAATGTGACATGCTTCCAAAGTGTGCTACGGTATACATACGTTCTTTTCAACTGATAACCTGTACTGCAAAATAAAACAAAGAAATGGCATTCATCTCCTATTCTAAGGAAGGATTTAAATTTGTCACAAATGTGCTATGCACCTACGATGTTATGATCATAGATTCATTGAATGTTTATACCCTGAAAGAAGCCATTTGTTCCATTGTGTCCATGCCTGCTCTTTGCAAGAAAAGCACATGAACATGTGTATTAGAAGCTGGAGTAAGGCCATTTGCTTCCTCGGGATTGCTCCACCCATAAATAAGATCATGGCTGATCTGGTTGTATTCCAAGTTCCACAATCTCACCTATCCCTATTACCAACAAACTTTGATTCCTTATCCAACAAGAACTTAGCTCGTTTCACCAGTAAAATATCAATGACCTGCCTGCTACAACCTTCTGATTGGAGAGTTCACACAATGCTCTGAAAGAAAGCTTCTTTATCTATGTTCTACAGGGTAACTCCTAATTTTCAAAAGATGTCCACTAGTTCTGGTCTCATACTTTCCACATACTTCTTTTCAAGTCCATTCAAGAACATGTGCAGTTCAGTCAAGTCACCCCTCACACTTCTAAACTCTAATGGAAAAAACTCCCAGTTTGTGTAAACTTACCTCATAAGAGAATGTAATCGTTCCAGATATGAATCTGATAAATCTCTTCTCAACTGTCTTCAATATATTTTAAAAACTTCCCTTAAATAAGCAGACTAAAACTGCACGCTGTATTTGAGATGTCTTCTCACCAGTATCCATTTATCATAAAGGATAACAATCCATTCACATTCCTAGTTACTTACTGAACCTGTACTACTACACATGAATCCTACTGCACCTCAGAATTCTGCAGTCTTCCTCCATTAAAGTAAAACATTGATGTTATTTATTAGAATCATAGTTTTTTTTATTAGAATCATAGAATCCCTACAGTATGGAAGCAGGTCATTCAGCCCATCTTGTTCAGCCCATCTAGACCCATCCCCAACCCTGCATTGCCCCATAGCTAACCCACCTAACCTATACATCTCTGAATACCATGGGCACTTTAGCATGGCCAATCTACCTAACTTGCACATCTTTGGACTGTGAGAGGAAATGAGAGCACCCAGAAGAACCCATGCAGACAATTGCCCAAGGGTAGAATCGAACCTGGGTCCCTGGCGCTGTGAGGCATCAGTACAAACCACTGAGCCACCGTGCCACTGAAATAAACAATTCCACATTTTTTCCCCACATTATAGTCCACCTGCCAGATTTTTTATCCTCTGACTGCATCCTTCCCATATCCTCTTCACAATATATGTTGACTGACCTGCAAATTTAGCTGCCATGCCTTTGTTAATTGTTACAACGGGGCCCCAGCACAGACTCCTGCAGGACCCCACTCCTCATTTCCTGCCAACTCGACAAAGGCACATTTATGCACCCTCTTAGTTTCTGGAATCTTCTATTCAGGCTCATCTTGTCCTGCACCCATGTGTTTCGTACAGCACCCTGCAGTTCGCTTTTTCCTCAGATAATTATCCAATGCTCTTTTCAATACCTTAAATTGTTAATAATAATTATTAACATTGCACAGAGCGTGCACTAGGTGAGATCAATAATGCTGATCTTGCTAACATTGATCTCACCTAGTTATATGCTGTGCCATTAACCTATATGCATCTGTTTAAGTTTCTTTGATCTGTACATCGTTGCTTACTATGATCAGCTTGCACTGATCATAAACAGAGCTTTTCACAATACTTCGGTACATGTCACAATTAATCATCAATTTATCAATTAATCATAACAGAACCTCTTCCAGATTCAGATCTAATCACTACATACAAAGATACATTCTTTACTGTCTGAACATCAAGTATCATTTCTGTGAAATATAAGGATTCAAAATAGAGGGAACGCACAAAGGATCATTATGATTAGGTGTGGCTTTTCTCCCTGTTATTTTAATCCTAGATGGTACTGACAGAAAATCAATACCACAATGTTCAAATTATTAGAATGAATATGTATTTAAAAAGTTTTTGATGTCACTTTGCTTTCAAAAATCTTTTTTGTGTAATATTCATGTAAAATAAGACACAGAAGCCAATGGGACCTGACAGTATTCGGAAAAAAGTACTTGTGCTGCAGAACATAGGGCGCCTGAAGCTAAACTGTTCCAGTCAAAGTTTTTTTTATTCATTTAGAGAATTTGAAAGTTTCTGGTTAGGCCAGCATTTATTGACCATCCCTAATTGTCCATAGGGCAGTTCAGAGTCAATCACATTGCTGTGGGTCTGGAGTCACATATAGGCCAGACCAGGAGAGGATTAAAGATGGCAGATTTCCTTTTTTGAAGGACATAAGTGAGCCAGAAGGGGTTATCCTGACAATCAACAATGGTTTAATGGTAATCAATAGATTCATAATTCCAGCTTTTTATCCTTTTCATTGAATTCAAATGCCACTATCTGCCATGATGAGATTTGGACCCAGGCCCCCAGAATCTTAGCTGAGTTTCTGGATGAATAGTCCAGTGATAACACCACTAGGCCGTTGTCTCCTCTTTAAACAATGGTATCTACCTGACAATGTGGAAAATTGCCCATGTATGTCATGTACTCAAAAAGCAGAAAAAAAACCTATGTCTGACCAATTACTGACCACATCATTGGACATCAGTGAGTTCAGTTCCAGGCCATCTTTGCAGGAGTTTGTGAGGAAGTTGACTGGGTGCAGGAGATATTCTCTTATGATTACACAATGTTCAGCTCTATTTGTGACTTCTCAAATGCTGAAGCAGTCCACGTCTAAATATAGCATGACTGAGACGATATCCCTGCTAGTGTTGTTTCAACTCAAGAAACACTCATGCCACATAAGTGTCTGGTAATGACCATCTCGAACAAGCAACAATCTTGACTTTCAATGACATTATGTTATAAAAGATGTAGAGGTGTACTGTACCTTTAAGAGAGTTGAAAAGCTAGCAAGGATTGACAAAGCACAGACAGTCCTGAACAAGGTAACAATGTAACACTTGGTCGAAACAAATAGTAGCAGATGGGTTGCCATGAAACAAAAACAGATTCAAATTCAGCCAGTTTATATTATGCACCGAGATACCAAGATCCAATCAAAGTTAAATTTAGTATTTTGATAATATTAAAACCAATGAAATGATCCGATGTTTTGGGGTATAAAACCAGACATTTTGAACAGTTAGGGGGAGAGCTACCAAAGACCAACAAATGTAGACTGCTAGCTGAAGAGCTCTCTGAAAGGGACCTGTCTGTGGGGAGTTTGTGCAGCAGAACAACAAGGCTGACCGAGAGAGAATCTACAGAGGAAAATCTACAAAGGAGAATCAGCAAAGCTGACTGGTTTGAAATGTGATTTTTGTTTTGTGAATCTGAATTGGGATGTTTTTAAAATCAGACCTAGTATTGTAGAGTGGGAGGTAAAAAAATATGTTTAAGAAAAAAAGAGTTGTGAATATTTGTTGGTTTTAACATTCTCTGTTGGACTTAAAGAATAAAGTTGTTGATTTTTACTTTAAATAGTGACCTCTTGGATAGCTCTATGCCTCTTGAATTTTAGCAGATTACAGCACAGGGTGTATCTTTTCTGTCTCGCTGGTTTAAATTAGCAAAGGGGTTTACCCCGTGTCACAAAGTTACCCTCACTGATTTCCCCACTGTCACATCTTGGGAGCTACCATTAACCTAAACCTCAACTGGTGTAGTCATATAAATACTGTCAGAGGCTAGGAATCCCACACTGAATAACTCATCTCCTGACTTCCAAAACCTTGTTTAGCCAAAGTCAGGAGTGTGATAGCATACTCCTCACTTGCCTGAATGGGCATAGCTCCAGGACAAAACTGCCCACTTGTCATAGAGTCATGCAGCATGGAAACAAACCCTTCAGTCCAACCAGTCCATGCTGAACATAATCCCCAAACTAAACTAGTCCCACCTGCCTGCTCCTGGGCTCTATCCTTCCAAACCTTTCCTATTGATGTATCTATCCAAATGTCTTTTAAACGTTGTAATTGTACCCACATTCACCACTTCCTCAGGAAGTTCATTCCACATGCGGACCACCTTCTGTGTAAAAAATTTGACCCTCATGCCTTTTTAAAATCTCTCTCCTCCCACTCTTAAAAACGTGCCTCCTAGTCTTGAAATCCCCCATTCTATGGAAAAGACACCTACCATTAACTTGGTTTATACCCTGATTCATAAACTCCTATGAGGTCAATTTGAACCAGATCTAAAAATATCCACTTCCTCCACCACCTGTGGTGGAGCAGCGTTTACCATCTATAGACGAACTGCAGAAATTCACCAAAGATTCTCAGCCTGCACCTTCCAAACTCTCAACCACTCCAATCTAGAAGGACAAGGGCAGTAAATATATGTGAACACCACTAGTTGCAAGCTCCTCTCCAAGCCACTCCCATCTTGAATTGGAAATATATTGCTGTATCTTCACCATCACTGGATCAAAATCCTGAATTCCCTCTCTAATGGCATTGTGGGACAAGAAGCAGCTCACCATCACCTTCTCACAGGAAATTAGGGGTGCCCAGTAAGTTCTGGTCCGGCCAGCAATGCCCAAAAGATTAAAAACAATTTATAATCGATATTTTAAGGATATTTTGTGAATTCTCAACGGGCAGAATCTTAGCCTGTGCCTGAGTGACATGGATCTGTGGTGAAATCCATGACAGGAACAGACAAGAACTCCAGTGAGCCCAATCTCAACATCAGGAGCACCTTGCTCCATTTTTAGTGGTTTTCACAAGTGGTATGGCGAGTTGCTCACTAGGATGTGGCGAGTTGCTAATTAGGGGGTGTGTGTTCTTTATTAAAAACCTTATTAACATGTCAGGACTCTGAATATTAATATCTTACCAAACAGGTTGGATGTTGAGAAAACTCAACATGGGAACCATAGCAAGTACCTGGTTCCATCAATTCATTGCTTGCTCCAAATGCCCTCTTTGTTGAGCACATGGGCATGACCACACACACTCCATGTCCATGAGCATTGACATCCAAGATATGCCCAGGAGCCCTCATGGTATCTCTCCTGCCAACGTCTGCACCTCAATGAGTGAGGAAAATGCTGCAGGCAGTAGTAAGAGTGGTCAAGGAGTGTGGAGGGAAGGTAGAAATAGAGGCAGTGTGAGATATTGGAGAAATTGTGGTAGTGAACAATTGATCTTCTTCCTTCTTGCTGGACCTTCCTCCAGACAGCTGAGACTACTCTAACCTGAGTGACAATTTGGCTCCTGGTTGGTATGGTGTGACACTGTAGCCTCCAGTGAGGGAGGAGGAAGTCCTGCCTGTGTCCAGGTGTACAATGGGCTTCTGAAGATGCTCACTCAAAGGACTGCGGGTGAATTCTACAATATGTACTAAGTGGCAAGTTGTGGGAATGGCGCGTGGTAAGATGGGAACAGACCTGAACATAAGGATGTCTTAGATACATGGTAGAGTGTTAATGCGCGTTTGGTAATATATGGAAAAACTGGTAGGACTCCAAAAAAAAGTCAATGGCCAAAATAATGTCAGATTCAGCCATGACTTTTTCGTGAATTAAGCTCCTTCGATATTATAGTTCTGTGATTGAGTTTATAACTGTGTACCACTTGGCAACTAGCAGCAGTAATTCATCAACAAAATACAGTAAAGAGAACAGAAATCATAAATCTATCAATTTGATCGGTATGAGTGCTGATTTGGATCTGTTTGAATATTTATGTTTCTGAATAATTTCAAATAGAAGTACAAAGAAAGAATCTCTAGAGGATTGTAGCAGTTCTGCTGTTTATTGAATACACAATTGGTCACATTCAGTTTAATTCCTTTCTTCACCATGAGGCATGCTGGGAAGTGCTGATGTTGTCAGATATCTCGCTCCAACGCTGAAGGAGTGGTAAGGACCGGAGCTGACTTTATACTGCCTGTTGTATCTTTTCCTAATCAGGCAGCTTGGGTGACAGCAGAAGGCCTCTCTCGGAAATCAAATCCTTGGAAGGAGAACACCATTGACTGATTGGAGGCTGGCAGCTCTGACAAACGCAGTGTCACTGCAAAGGCCATGGTTGGGAAAAACCCAATGTCCTGACAGTCAAAGTTTTGGTGTTGTTTATGGATTGAGAGAGAGAAAGGCAACCATGTCAGAACCAAGGGGAGGGTGAAAACTCTAAGAGGCCAAGACACCTTCCTATGTCTGTGCCTTTGATTGGCACAAATTAGGGTCAATGACAAGACCCCTTCTCCCCCATCACCAAATTAAGAGTCAGTCTGCCCTGGTGTTCTAGTCTGATAGGCTGACACTCTTACATTTCGCTTCAGAAAGCAGAGTGGAGGACACGCCCGTGTCTGCATCATAGAACATAGAATGTTACAGCGCAGTACAGGCCCTCGATGTAGCGCCAACCTGTGAAATTAATCTGATGCCCATCTAATTTACACCGTTCCATTATTATCCATATATCCAATGCTCAGTTAAATGCCTCTAAAGTTGGCAGCGTCTACTACTGTTGTAGGCAGGCTGTTCCACGCCCCAACTAAAGAAACTACCCCGATCTGTCTGAAATCTATCATCCCTCAATTTAAAGCTTTGTCCCCTCGTGTTAGCCTTCACCAACTGAGGAAAAAAGCCCTCATTGTCCACCCTATCTAACCCTCTGATTATCTTATACATCTCGGTTAAGTCACCTCTCAACCTTCTTCTCTCCAATGAAAATAGTCTCAGTTCCTTCAGCCTTTCCTCATAAGACCTTTCTATACCAGGCAACATCCTAGTAAACCTCCTCTGAACCCTTTCCAAAGCTACCACATCCTTCCTATAATGTAGTGACCAGAACTGCACACAATACTCCAAGTGGGGCTTTACCAGTGTCTTTAGATTAGATTAGATTAGATTACTTACAGTGTGGAAACAGGCCCTTCGGCCCAACAAGTCCACACCGCCCCGCCGAAGCGTAACCCACCCATACCCCTACATTTACATCTACCTTACCTAACACTACGGGCAATTTAGCATGACCAATTCACCTGACCTGCACATCTTTGGACTGTGGGAGGAAACCGGAGCACCCGGAGGAAACCCACGCAGACACGGGGAGAATGTGCAAACTCCACACAGTCAGTCGCCTGAGGCGGGAATTGAACCCGGGTCTCTGGCGCTGTGAGGCAGCAGTGCTAACCACTGTGCCACCGTGCCGCCCACTGTACAGCTGAAGCATGACCTTGTGGCTCCAAAACTCAATCCACCTAACAATAAACGCCAACATACAATATGATTCTTAACAACCCTTTCAACCTGGGTGGCCATAATTTGGAAGTGCCAGTGTTGGACTGGGGTGTACAAAGTTAAAAGTCACAACATCAGGTCAAAGTCCAACAGGTTTATTTGGAAGCACTAGCTTTTGGAGCACTGTTCCTTCATCAGGTGGTTGTAGAGCAGCACTCCAAAAGCTAGTGCTTCCAAATAAACCTGTTGGACTATCACCTGGTGTTGAGAGATTTTTAACCTGGGTGGCAATTTTCAAGGATTTATGCACCTGGACACAGATCTCGCCAGTCATCTACACTGCCAAGAATTTTTACCATTAGCCCAGTACACTTCCGAAGTGAACTACCTCATACTTCTCTGCATTAAACTCCATTCGCTACTTCTCTGCCCAGTTCTGCATCTTATCTATGTCCTTCTGTAACCCACAACATTCTTCAGCACTATCCATAACTCTGCCTACCTCAGTGTCATCCACAAACTTACTAACCCATCCTTCCATGCCCACGTCCAGATCATTTATAAAAATGACAAACAGCAGTGGGCCCAAAACAGATCCTTGTGGCACACCACTGGCAACTGAGCTCCAGGATGAACACTTTCCATCAACCACCACCCTCTGTCTTCTTTCAGCTAGTCAACTTCTGATCCAATTCACTAAATCACCTTCAATCCCAAAACTCTATTTTGTGCAATAGCCTACAATATGGAACCTTATCAAACAGCTTACTGAAGTCCATATACACCATATTAACCACTTTACCTTCATGTACCTGTTTTGTCACCTTCTCAAAGAACTCAAGAAAGGTTAGTTAGGCACACTCTACCCTTCACAAAACTATGTTGACTATCTCTAATCAAATCATTCCTTTCCAAATGATTCTAAATCCTATCTCTTATAACCTTTTCCAACACCTGACGCATAATTATCAGAGTTGTCTTGACTCCCCTTCTTAAACAAGGGAACAACATTTGCTATCCTCCAGTCTTCTGGCACTATTCCTGTCGACAATGATGTCATAAAGATTGAAGGCAAAGGCTCTGCAATCTCCTCCCTGGCTTCCCAGAGAGAATCGGAGGATAAATCTCATCCTCAGGGGTCTTATCTATTTTCAGATCTTTCAAAATTGCTAAAACCTCCTCGTTGTCAACAGCAATCCCATCAAATCTAGTAGCCTGTATCACCGTATTTTCACTAACATTGCCCTTTTCCAATGTGAATACGGACGAAAAATATTCATAAAGCATATCCCCTATAGCCTCAGATTCCATACACAACTTTCCACTACTATCTTTGATTGGCCCTAATCTTATTATAGTCATTATTTTATTCCTGATATACCTATAGAAGGTCTTAGAGTTTTCCTTGATCCTATCTGCCAACAGCTTCTCATGTCCCTTCCTGGCTCTTCTTAGCCCACTCTTTAGATCTTTTCTGGCTAACTTGTAACTCTCAAGCCCCCTAACTGAGCCTTCACGTCACATCCTCACAAAATCCTTCTTCTTCCTCTTGCTAGAGCTCCAAGTTCTTTAGTAAACCATGGCTCCCTCTCTCGACAGCTACCTCCCTACCTGATAGGTATGTACTTATCAAGGACACACAGTAGCTGTATGCTGAATAAACTCTACATTTCAAGTGTGTCCATCCCTTGCAGTTTCCTTCCCTATCCTATGCATCCGAAATCTTGCCGACTCGCATCATAATTGCCTATTCCTTCAGTTTTACCACTTTCTCTGCAGTATATACCTATCCCTCCCCAAAACTCCCAATAGGGTGACCTTTCTTTTCCTGTTTCTAACCTCAGCCCAAACTATCTCAGTGGATGAGTCCTCAAATGTTATCTCAGCTGCTGTAATACTACTCTTGATTAACAACCCTCCCCCCACCGCCCCCCCCCCCTTCTTTTACCATCATCTCTGTTCTTACTGAAACATCTAAATCCCCAAATCTACAACCACCATTCCTCTCCCTTCTCCAGCCATGTCTCTGAAATGGGCACAACATCAAAATGCCAGGTACCAACCCATGCTGCAAGTTCACTCACCTTATTCTGGGTGCTCCTGCTGTTGAAGCACACATATTTCAAACCAATATCCTGATTCCTGGTGCCCTTTCGCGACCTTGTAAACCTATCCCTGACCTCACTACCCTCAACCTCCTGTACACTGGAACTACAATTCAGATTCCCATTATTAGTTTAATGCTCTGCAGCATTAGTTTAACCCCCCCCCCCCCCCCAAGAGCATTCGTAAATCCCACCCCCGCCCTCCCCATCCCAGGATATTAGTATCCCTCTGGTTCAGGTGAAGACCGTCCTGTTTGTAGAGGTACCACCTTCCCAAGAAAGAGCTCTAATTATCCAAGAAGAGCCCCAATTATCCATTTATTAAATGTTGCTGAGGTAGAGATGGCCAAGAGCATCAAGTTCCTAGAAATGACGATCACCAACAATCTATCCTGGTCCATGTTCAATGACACCACAGTCAAGAAAGCACAGCAACTACTTCCTCAGGAGGCTAAGGAAATAAAGACTCTTACAAATTTTTATCGAAATCATCCTGTCTGGATATATCACATATGGCAACCGGTCTTCCCAAAACCGGAAGAAATTACAGGGAGTTGTGAACATAGCCCAGTCAATCACACAAACCAACCTCCCATATGTTGACTTCACCTATATGTCCAGCTGCCTCAGGAAAATAATCAAAAACCTCTCCCGTGCTGGTTATACTCTCTTCCATCAGGCAGAAGACAAAGGTTTGTACACATGTATGAACAGATTCAAGAACAGCTTCGTCCTTGCTGTTATCAGACTTTTGAATAGACCTCTTAATGTTTATGTTTATCTCCCACTGCACCTTCTCGCCAGCTGTAACATTGTAACTGCAACACTGTTCCGTTATGCTGATGCACTTGTATAGTACAATCTGCCTGTAAGACATTTTTCACTGTGCCTTGGTACACGCGACAGCAATAAATCAGATCAAATCAAATCCCACTTCGAACAGAGATAGTTAAAAGCACAGGCAGGAAGAAGCCCTTCACTGACTACATGAGGACCTCAATTCACAGCTGGGCAGGAAGGTCAAACATTTTGCTCAGAACATTCTGCCTGGAATTAAATTCAGGTGGAGTTGGGAAGGGGCAGGGTTCTGGGATGCAACCATCATATTCCTGCCCAATCAAGATGTTTTCCTGCCTTGTAGACCAAACATTGCACTTTTCATCCCTAAGGGGACATGTCTTCAGTAATGAGGGGATGTGGCTGTGATGAATTACATTGAACTGTTGCCCCTCAGACTCTATCTCTCCTATACCATTGGAACATAAGGGAGCTCTGGTATAAAATGGTGAGCGAGCAGATTAAATCAGTGTTGGGATGTCTGCTATCCAACACCAACCAGAAAATTATTTGGTGTTAATAGCCTGGGTCCACAAGTTTGTCAGCCTTTGTAAATATGAATATAATATAAGGATTAGTGTGAATTTTAATAAAGCCCTTAAACCTGACTAATAATGATGAACTTTAAAAACAGAACTGTTGATAATGACATCTCTCCTGACGACAACAAATATGAGCACCATGTGTTCCTGGGACACATAAACCAGAGAGCTCCCTGGTAAAATTCCAGATCTCTCAAAAGCCTATCACACGGCCTGCACCTAAAAAAAAATCAATAATCTGCCTTACAGGTGCAGGAGCAATAAAATTGGACAGGTTATTATTCACAAAAAACAAAATTATTCTCATGAGAAATTCCAGGCACTACATTTTACCAGCCCTCTGGGAGGAGTTATGCAACCGGAAGGCTCATAAAATCCATCATCTACTTCTTGCCATTGCATCTTGCAAGTGGCAGGATAAGATGGCAGCAGTCCCTCCCACCCAGAACCCATATATGTGATCACTTAAAAGGTCAATTCGCATCTCCACTGGAATTTAACCAGCAGTTGTGGGCATTCTGTCAGGGGAGGCCTCCAAGCAAATCCAGTTAGCCTCCAGGAGAGCATTCCTTTTTGGGCAAACTTTGTACATGGAGGAGTCCACCATGGTAAAGGGTGTTCTTATGGCAACAATGCCACCTATCTTCACTATGCACACCTTCACTATGATCTTTCTAATGGGCCTAAGCACCCTCAGGTCACATTTACGACATCATTGACAGTGAGGGCACACAGCTTTCAATACCTCTTTACCCTCTAGGTGATGCCCCAGGTATGACCATGGCTCCAGGTTGCTGCACTGTTGACCCTCTAACTGGCCAAGTAAACCCACAGCCAAAGGCAAAGGCAGTCAGTTAATGTTAATGGAATTATTCTGTTGGGAGCTAACAGTTAGGATTGGTCGGCCTTCCATAATAGGGAATAGTACTTGTGCAGACTGCCATGAATTAGTGAATTGCCCAGGTCCTGCTGACAATGTAAACAGCTTCATCCCCCTCCTTCAGACTTCTACCGAAATTAGATTCAGCTGGGTGTGAGAGAGCTCATTTGAGGATAGGAACAGTTTCCTATGATGTCCAACTGGTCCAATTAATTACTGACACTAACAGTATCAATCTTCCATGAAAAGAAAGAACAACTTGCATATATGTAGCAGCTTTCACAGTTTCACGGTGTCTCCAAGCACTTTAAAGCCAATGAAGCTTTAGAAGTGTAGTCATATTGCCACATGGGAGATCTGTCACCCAGTTGGATCAAAGACTACACTGGCTAACCTTTTCCACTGAATTGATTGACAACTAGATCTTGGCTAGGATACCAGCCATTTGGACACTTGGGTACATGTTCTTACAAAGCACAGGTTACCTCCTACAAAATAAGTTCAAACTTTAAACAGTACTAGACTTGGCAAAGTGCTTGCCATTTTCCCTGTGGTGAAAAAAAAACTCATGGAGAGGACAACCATCAAAGGCAGTCGATTCTAAATGGATTAAATCTTATATAACTATTCATTTGGGAGCTGAATTAAAGATCAAAAGGAGAAGTACTGGGAGAGTTGATTAAACATGCTGCAGACCCAGCATGGCTCCATTCCTTCTGGGACCATTACCATGTCAACAATCGAATTCAACATTTGGGGTGTGAATAATTCAATTGCATTGTTAAAACATTAACATTGAGTTTTACTTAATAAACTTTGCAAATCACAGAGTGTCATCTTTTTCTAAGTTTTACCTTTTTTATTTGTGCCCCATGGGAATAAGAGCTTTGAAATTTGCAGAGAGGATGTGTCAAGGGAGAAATTGAGCTCTGTGGCTCTTGCTTATTTAAGGCACCATGCAGCTTCTGAATGTTTGCAGATGGCATTTGTTCTGGATGGAAAGTGTGTAGGACAGCATCTTAGGAAAGGGCTATATACAGTGTGCACCTGACAAGTAACAGCAGCATGCCAATAGGCAGAGTCACATTGCCAGCAATATTATTTTGATGTGAAATGTTCCAGCTTATAATATCTGTTAACATTGTACAGCTAAGCACAATATCAATTAGCATGAAGGACTCCCCCATTGGGACATTTTATTAAAGAAATCATGAACTACCAACAGGTTAGTTGTTGGCTGTTGATGCAATTGTACATGTTGTTAGAGCTTTCCCGAGTATAACAGAAGTTTCAATAAACTCTGGGGTGTGGTGTTCTGGTTGGTGCTCAGGTATTTATCATTGATTTAAAAACTTGTGCTGGAACTCGACAGTGGGACAAAGAAGAGATTGCATGCCAAGCTGCTAAAAAGGGAGGAGAAGGACTGCTGACAGGTGGACCTGATATCTAGAAAGAGTCTAGAAGGAGCAATTAACTGACCTGTACTTCGCTAAGGACCAATGCCCAAGATTGATGTCAACTGCTGTAGGTTCAGCTATGACTCAAAGTAGGATAGGACTGCAATGGCTGGGGCTGTCAAGGTGACATTTACGTCTCTGATTTATTCTAAACTGCACCTGGAAATAAGAAGGCTTTACAGTATGTAGTATAAGGAAGATCACTGACATTCTTGAGATTCATAATTCATCTTATTCTCTCCTGCAAGTGGGAAGCAGGTAGAACAAACATCAGAATTTGCTTGCATTGTCGGCTCTGGTTAGGTGTTAATGACTGCAGATACTTTGCATGCCCTTCAAGCCTAGCAAAGCATCTAGTACATTGCTGTAAAATCTTGGTGCTCTGTGTCTTACATGCTCAGCTATTACCCAATCTTTCACAATGGAGATTCAGTTCACAAAGGACTCCCACCCTATCTATTCCAGCCACAATGTACCTTCCCATTAAGTAGCATTACACAATCATGATATCAGATTCCTGACTGATGCATACAGAGAATGAGCAATGTAGTTAGAGTCAGCTACTCATAGCTGTCAGTGCAACCAGCAGGAAGCACTCACTTCCCATGGTGCCTATAAAACAAACTGGCACAGTTTAATTCTGCACAGCAATCGCTACATCCATTGTTGGATCATAGTTAACTTAACCCTACATCTGTACAGTGTGTCAATTGTGGCTCAGTTGATAGTGCACTTGCCTATGCGTTTAAGTTCCACTCTGCGTTTAGCACAGAAATTAAGACTGATTCTCTAGTGCTGCAAAGGCACAGTATTGCACTGTTGCAGGTTCAACTTTACTTGGATGAGATGTTAAACTGAGGTCTCATCCATCTGCTTTAATCAATGCAAAAGAGCTGTTGGCACTATTTCTATTAAAAAGTGCTGGCAAGTATTTATCCTTTAATCAAAAATCACAAAAACGCAGCAGGTCTGGCAGCATCTGTAGAGAGAAACAAAGTTAACCTTTTGAGTCCGGTGACCCAACTTCAGAATTGATAGAACATAGAACATAGAACAATACAGCACAGAACAGGCCCTTCGGCCCACGATGTTGTGCCGAACTTCTATCCTAGATTAAGCACCAATCCATGTACCTATCCAAATGCCGCTTAAAGGTCGCCAATGAATCTGACTCTACCACTCCCACGGGCAGCGCATTCCATGCCCCCACCACTCTCTGGGTAAAGAACCCACCCCTGACATCTCCCCTATACCTTCCACCCTTCACCTTAAATTTATGTCCCCTTGCAACACTCTGTTGTACCCGGGGAAAAAGTTTCTGACTGTCTACTCTATCTATTCCTCTGATCATCTTATAAACCTCTATCAAGTCACCCCTCATCCTTCGCCGTTCCAACGAGAAAAGGCCGAGAACTCTCAACCTATCCTCGTACGACCTACTCTCCATTCCAGGCAACATCCTGGTAAATCTTCTCTGCACCCTCTCCAAAGCTTCCACATCTTTCCTAAAGTGAGGCGACCAGAACTGCACACAGTACTCCAACTGTGGCCTAACCAAAGTCCTGTACAGCTGCAACATCACCTCACGACTCTTGAATTCAATCCCTCTGCTAATGAACGATAATACTCCATAGGCCTTCTTACAAACTCTATCCACCTGAGTGGCAACCTTCAAAGATCTATGTACATAGACCCCAAGATCCCTCTGTTCCTCCACCTGACCAAGAACCCTACCATTAACCCTGTATTCCCCATTCTTATTTGTTCTTCCGAAATGGACAACCTCACACTTGGCAGGGTTGAACTCCATCTGCCACTCCTCAGCCCAGCTCTGCATCATATCTAAGTCCCTCTGCAGCCGATAACAGCCCTCCTCACTGTCCACAACTCCACCTATCTTTGTATCATCTGCAAATTTACTGACCCACCCTTCGACTCCCTCATCTAAGTCATTAATAAAAATTACAAACAGCAGAGGACCCAGAACTGATCCCTGCGGAACTCCACTTGTAACTGGACTCCATGCTGAATATTTACCATCTACCACCACTCTCTGACTTCGACCGGTTAGCCAGTTTTCTATCCAATTGGCCAAATTTCCCTCTATCCCATGCCTCCTGACTTTCCACATAAGCCTACCATGGAGAACCTTATCAAATGCCTTACTAAAATCCATGTACACTACATCCACTGCTCTACCCTCATCCACATGCTTGGTCACCTCCTCGAAGAATTCAATAAGACTTGTAAGGCAAGACCTACCCTTCACAAATCCGTGCTGGCTGTCCCTAATCAAGCAGTGTCTTTCCAGATACTCGTAAATCCTATCCCTCAGTACCCTTTCCATTACTTTGCCTACCACAGAAGTAAGACTAACTGGCCTGTAATTCCCGGGGTTATCCCTATTCCCTTTTTTGAACAGGGGCACAACATTCGCTACTCTCCAGTCCCCTGGTACCACCCCAGTTGCCAGTGAAGACGAGAAGATCATTGCCAACGGTACTGCAATTTCCTCTCTTGCTTCCCACATAATCCTAGGATATATCCCGTCAGGCCCGGGGGACTTGTCTATCCTCAAGTTGTTCAAAATGTCCAACACATCTTCCTTCCTAACAGGTATCTCTTCTAGCTTATCAGTCCGTTTCACACTCTCCTCTTCAACAATACGGTCCCTCTCGTTCGTAAATACTGAAGAGAAGTACTTGTTCAAGACCTCTCCTATCTCTTCCGACTCAATACACAGTCTCCCACCACTGTCCTTGATCGGACCTACCCTCGTTCTCGTCATTCTCAGGTTTCTCACATACGCATAGAATGCCTTGGGGTTATCCTTGATCCTATCCGCCAGGGATTTTTCATGACCTCTCTTAGCTCTCCTAATCCCTTTCTTCAGGTCCCTTCTGGCTATCCTGTATCCCTCCACTGCTCTGTCTGAACCTTGTTTCCTCAACCTTATGTAAGCCTCCTTCTTCCTCTTTACTAGACATTCAACCTCCCTCGTCAACCAAGGCTCCCTCACATGACCATTTCTTTCCTGCCTGATCGGTACATACATATCAAGGACACGTCGTATCTGCTCCTTGAAAAAGTTCCACATTTCCACCACATCCTTCCCTGACAGCCTATGCTCCCAACGTATGCTCCTCAAATCCTGTCTTACAGCATCGTAATTTCCCTTCCCCCAATTGTAAAAACTTCCTTGTTGTGCGCACCTATCTCTCTCCATAACCAAGGTGAAAGTCACAGAATTGTGGTCGCCATCACCAAAATGTTCACCCACTAACAAGCCCACCACTTGTCCCGGTTCATTACCGAGTACCAAATCCAATATGGCCTCCCCTCTGGTTGGACAATCTACATACTGCATTAGAAAAGCTTCCTGGACACACTGCACAAACACCGCCCCATCCAATCTACTTGATCTAAAGAGCTTCCAATCAATATTTGGGAAGTTGAAGTCGCCCATGACTACGACCCTGTGGCTTCTGCACCTTTCCAAAATCTGTTTCCCAATCTGTTTCTCCACATCTCTGCTGCTATTGGGGGGCCTATAATAAACACCCAACAAGGTGACTGCACCTTTCCTATTTCTGACTTCAGCCCATACTACCTCCAGAGGCAGATCCCCCTCAAACTTCCTTTCTGCAGCCGTTATACCATTTCTAATTAGCAATGCCACCCCCCCTCCTTTTTTACCACCCTCCCTAATCTTACTGAAACATCTGTAACCAGGAACCTCCAACAGCCATTCCTGTCCCTCATCTATCCATGTTTCCGTGATGGCCACAACATCGTAGTCCCAGGTACCGATCCACGCCTTAAGTTCACCCACCTTATTTCTGATACTCCTTGCATTGAAGTATACGTACTTGAGCCCATCTCTGTGTCCGCAAGTAGTCCCTGTCAGTGCTACCTTCTCCACAGCCTCCCTACAGTCTTGGACATCCTGACACACAGCTAGCTTACTTGCTGGACTACAAGTCCGGATCCCATCCCCCTGCCAAATTAGTTTAAACCCCCCCGAAGAGTGCTAGCAAACCTACCCCCCAGGATATTGGTGCCCTTCTGGTTCAGGTGCAACCCGTCCTGTTTATACAGGTCCCACCTTCCCCAGAATGCAGTCCAATTGTCCAAATATCTGAAGCCCTCCCTCCTACACCATCCTTGCAGCCACGTGTTCAACTGCACTCTCTCCCTATTCTTTGCCTCTCTGTCACGTGGCACCGGCAACAACCCAGAGATGACGACTCTGTCTGTCCTAGCTTTTAGCTTCCAGCCTAACTCCTTGAGCTCTTGAATGACCTCCCCACCCCTCTTCCTACCTATGTCATTGGTGCCAATGTGTACCACGACTTCTGGCTGCACATCCTCCCCCTTAAGGATTCTGAAGACACGGTCCGAGACGTCTCGGACCCTAGCACCTGGGAGGCAACAAACCATCCGAGAGTCTCGCCCATGTCCACAGAACCGCCTGTCCGTCCCTCTAACTAGAGAGTCCCCTATAACTAGCGCTCTCCTCTTCTCCCCCTTTCCCTTCTGAATCTCAGAGCCACAGACCCCTTCACTGCAGCTTACACCTGCAAGGCTGTCCCCCCCAACAGTTTCCAAAGCTGCATACTTATTTTTTAGGGGAACGACCACAGGGGAACCCTGCACTGCCTGCTTCTTCCCCTTCCCACCTCTAACTGTTACCCAGCTACCTCTGTTCTCCGGCGTAACTATGTCCCAGTAGCTTCTATCGATCACCCTCTCAGCCTCACGAATAATCCTCAGCTCATCCAGCTCCAGTTCCAGTTCCCTAACTCGTTCGGTGAGGATCAGGATCTGACTGCATTTCCTGCACACGAAGTCGGCAGGAGTATCGGTGGTCACCCCTACCTCAAACATCCTGCAGGAGGAACATTCCACCGCCTGCGCTGCCATGACTGTACACTGTCTCCAAAAACAAGAACACTGAGTCAATAACCTGATGTTCCGAAGAAGGGCCACTGGACTTGAAACGTTGACCGTTTCTCTCTCCACAGATGCTGCTAAACCTGCTGAGCTTCTCCAGCAATTTCCATTTTAGTTTCAGATTTTCAGCATCTGCAGTTCCTTGTTTGATCACAAAAAGCAGATTATGTGGCAATTATCACACTGATGCCTAAAAGGGTTTTCTGAGTGCACAGTAACTAGCCTTTTCCCACATTGCAACAGTTCAAAAAGTATTTCATTGACGGGGCGGCACGTTGACTCAGTGGTTAGCACTGCTGCCTCACAGCACCCAAGTCCCAGGTTCAATTCCAGCCTCGGGTGACTGTGTGGAGTTTGCACATTCTCCCCGTGTCTGTGTGGGTTTCCTCTGGGTGCTCCAGTTTCCTCCCACAGTCCAAAGATGTGCAGGCCAGGTGAATTGGCGATGCTAAATTGCCCATAATGTTAGATGCATTAGTCAGAAGGACATGGGTCTGGGTGGGTTACTCTTTGGAGAGTCGGTGTGGACCGGTTGGGCCGAAGGGCCTGTTGCCACACTGTAGAGAATCTAATCTAAACACTGAGATAAAAGCAAAGTACTGTGGATGCTGGAGAGAACAGAAGTAAAGAACAAAATGCGCTGGAGAAACTCTGCAGATCTGACAGCATCTGTGGAGACAGAAACAGAGTTAACATTTTGACTATTCTTCAGAAGGATTTTGAGATATCTGGTGGTTCTAAAAGCATTTTATGAGTGCAAATCTTTCTTTGCCATTGTATACTTTCTTAGAGCTATGATGAATCAACCTGTCCATCTGTTATGACAAGTCTCTGGAGCGCTTGAACACAGGCCTCCTTATTCAAAAGGTAGAGATACTATTACCACAACCCAACAAACATTTTCTTAGATACAGTTAGGACCACTATTACAGTTACATTAATCCTGTTCTGTCACGTTATGGCGCACCTCCAAGGCAGGTGGGATTGAATCCAGATTCCTAGCTCAGTAGTAGGGACACTACACTGAACCGTTGTATTTTCTTAAACGTGAAGTCATCCATTTTGCTAGGAATAACAATAAAAATGACTTTTACTTGAATGGTATGAAATTGCAATACACTGCTGTGCAGAGGGACCTGGATGCCCTTGTGCTTGAATTACAGAAGGTCAACCTACAGGTGCAAAAGGTAATTAAGAAGGCAAATGGAATTTTGTCCTTCAGTACTAAAGGGGTTGAGTTTAAAAGCAGAGATGTTATGTTGCAACTGTATAGGGTACTGGTGGGGCTACACCTGGAGTACTGCATGCAGTTTTGGTCTCCTTAACTTGAGAATATATGTACTGGCATGAGAAGGGGTGCAGAAGAGGTTCACTAGGTTGATTCCAGAGTTGAGGGCATTGGCTTTTGCGGAGAGACTGGAGAGACTAAGATTATATTTATTGGTATTTAGAAGAATGGTGGGGGAGGGAATCTTATAGAAACATATAGATTTTTGAAGGCCATAAATACGATAGAGGCAGAGAGAATGTTTCCACTGGTGGGTGAAACCAGGACAAAGAGGGCTTAGCCTCAAAATTAGGGGAAACAGATGTTGGACGGAATTGAGAAGAAACTTCTTCACCCAGAGGGTTGTGAATCTATGGAATTCCCTACCCAGAGAAGTGATTGAGGTTTCCTCAGTAAATGTAAGATAGGAAATTCCTTTACTGTTCAAAAATTTAAGGGTTGTGGTGAAAGGGTGGGTGAGTGGAGCTGAGGCCACAGAAAGATCAGCCATGACCTTACCAAATGGTGGAGCAGGCTCGAAGGGCCAGATTGCCTGCTCCTGCCCTAGTTCTTATATTCTTATAGGTATATAGCAATATCATCACTTTGTAATTGAAATTAGTTTATGTGCAAGTAAGTTAGTTGACATTCACAAAACATCGTAAAAGTCATCTTGCCCTGCACTCAACTACTAATTAAAACAGAAACCTACAAGCGATTCAAGTGGCACTGCTTATATTTAAAACGATTTAAAATTACATGATTGTTTATTATGCCAATGGGGTCAACGGATGTGACATCTGTCACCATCAATAATAGAGAAAAGGAGATCATTAATTGTTCTGATTTCCAAGTATATGCAGCCCTCTACTCAAGAAAACAATATAATCTGCTACTAACATAGAAAGATTACTGAATTATAATATGAATCATTTAATCACTAGATAAAACTTTCTCTTCTCAATGGGAATGTCTTCTATACTCGATCAATGCAGTTTCAACAGTAAATGCTGAAAATGCTCAGTAGACCTCCCGGAAGTGGTGAAGACATTAATATTTCAGGCTGGTGAACTTGGTGTTAGAACTGAAAAATGTCCAGATTGTCAGGTTTTAAACAAACACAATGGCTAGAAAAGAAATAGGAGGGGAATAAAGGAAAGAAAGGGAAGATCGTAATAGGGTAGAGTCAGAGTCATACAGCACAGAAACAGACCATATGGTCAAAGCAGTCTGTGCCAAAAATAATCTCAAACTAAACTAATTTCATTGAGCTGCTGTTGGCCCATACCCCTGCAAACATTTCTTATTCATGTACTTATCCAAACATCTTTAAAATTTGGTAACTTTACCCACATCCACCACTTCCTCTGGAAGGTCATTCTAAATACTAATCACACTGTGTAAAAAAGTTCCTTTTTTAAAATTTTCCTCCTCTCACTTTAAAAATATGCCCCCTAGTCTTGAAATGCCCCACCTCAGGGAAAATACACCTGTCATGCACCTTATCTATGCTGCTCATGATTTTATAAACCTCGAGAAAGTCACCCCTCAACCTGCTATTCTCCATTGAAAGAAGTCCCAGCCTATCCAGCCTCTCCTTATAACTCAAACCCTCCATTCCTGGCAACATTCTGGTAAATCTCTTCTGAACACCTTCTTAAAGGATGGAAGGCAGGAACACTTCACTGCATAGCAGAATGATAGCCTGCACATACTGACCAGACCAAATAGGAGGAAACAATTCTCAATTTGAAATCATCAAACTCACTGCCAACTTTGAAGGGTTGTCAAGCACCAAACTGAAAGGTGAGGTGCTGTTTGTGAAGCTTGCCTGAAGTTTCATTAGAAAGCTGTAGAAGATCAAGGACAGAGCGGTTAGTGTGGGATTGATTTGGAAAATTAAAATTTCGGATGACACTAGTCAAAGGCCAGCATTTCCTTTGCTCAGCAACACCACCAAGGAACAACTCCCGTGACACTGGTGGCATATTGCGGGTTCAGGGTTGGCAACCAGGGCAAGGGGTGACTCTCATTGACCCACCACCCCACACCCCATTTCAAAGTTAGTCCCTCAGCCAGGCGCTTTGATCTAAGTACACATACAGAGAGTGTATAAATGGGCAACAAGGTGTGCATTCATGCAAGGAATTGACAATTGGCGACAGGCTGAATATATAGACAGCTAACAAGATAGTGGGACTGCAGGGTAGGCAAATAAGGAATGTGTTGCACAGATAGGCAATGAGGCAGGTAGTAGATTCACAGTTGCACAGCAAAGCAGGAAAGTGAACAATCAACAAGTGAAATTGACACAGAATGAGATGCAGTAGGTTAGACCGTGCATGAAACTGATAGCTGGCAAGTGGGCTTGATAAACAGACTATAGATGTTCAGGAGACAGTAAACAGAATGAATGTATAAGGAGATGGACCAACCAGCAGTGGGAGAAGCAAGTATCAGACCAACCCAACAGGTCTCACACACAAACTGTGGGACAGACTCAGGCCTGGACCAGACACAGTCAAGATCAGCACACCCATACAAACTGGTCGAGTGAGCAAGCAGCAAACCACTCACTTCATAGAGAGACTATGGACTATCAGACAGATAACCAGAGCAATAGCAAAAATTGGACCACCAACCTTCAATTAAATTCACAAAAAGAAGAATGCACGAAACTACTGCACAACCAAAGGGTGAAAAACATGGGACCACTGATCTGCTCTTACATAATGAATATAAAGCACTTCAGGGAAGGAAACTGTCAGTTTTACCTGGTCTGGTGTACTTCTGACTCCAGACCCACAGCAATGTGGTCGATTTGTAATTGTGTCCTGGCAATTAGGGATAGCCAATAAATGTTGGCATAACCAGTGACACCCACATCCCATGAATGAATAAAAATTACTTTTCCCCCAAGTTTGGGGATCCTTGCTGTAATTATGAAGAAAGTGTCTAATTATAATTTTGAACCAATAATCATACAGTCAACCCTCCCCCCTCCCCCACCCGAAGCGGGAATGGAGCAGAATGGGGTATTATGGTGACAGCTGTGAAGGTGCCTACTACATTTTACTTCCCTGTTCCCAGGGACAGGAGGGTCACTCACCCCAGAGAGGGCAAGGTCTCATTTAAATACACGTGTGATGCCCAGATGAGGTCATCAGAGCAGTTTGGCCTCACAGTAAAAGATGATGGTAGCAATGAATCAATACCAGGTGCATTTACATTTCTAAACATAGTTATGGATTCCTCATGGGACCCGATCTGAGAATTTTCCTGCCCCAATCCGAACAATTTCGATATGCCAAGATTTTCTATGCAACTTTGAGACCAGTGTGTTGCCACCAGTGTGTTGCCCTTAATTATTTTGCACCCTGCAGCCTGTGGTGATGTCCCTCAAAACATCACTAGCTCAGAATTATTGTCATGATGTGTATGACAATGAGTTAAAATCTCAGATCTCTCCCTGCAGGAGCTGGGGGTGAAGGGGCAGAGCCACTTTGACCAACATAGCTCCAAATGCACCCTGAGTTATAATATTGGCCAACACGTTAAAAAGTTTTCCATCAATCATCATCCACAGTCCAGCATTCTGAAAATCAAAGTATATCCTGATTCATACCAGATCCAGTGGTTTCTAGACCCAAGTCAAGATACGTGTAAATCCTTCCCATGGGTGAATGATGGCAAATTATTCAAACAAAATTGCAGCTTCAGCAGTAAAGAGTAAAATACCATTGTTATTACAAATGGATCAACATTGCACTACCTGGATAGAGGGAAAATGCTAAGAAATTTCAAGAAGGAGGTTGAAAATACTACATCTTGCAGAGTTTTCAAATTAATTCACAGCTGGTAAATTAGAGAGGGTCGTTTTGAGCGATTAATGAAACACTGCAGGCCAAAAGCTAAAGGGAACCAAGAAGGTTAAAGTTCATTGTAACTTCACATGAAACTGCATTACGCAAGACTGTCCAATCTATAATGCTGCCATTTTTTAAAAACAGATCGAGAAGATATAAGTAAATTATCCAGTGGTAGTAAGGCTACTTTCATAACTGCAAGTTTGAGAAATTAAGCTGTTTCTGCTCATTCTACAATAGATTATTTGCCAGAATTTACTGTTAAATTTACTGCAAGGCTAATGGTACTCACCACTATGCATTTATCAATGGCTGCTTTGGAACAAATGGTTGGTTACATTAGAATATCCTAAGAAGCTGTTCATTCTTAGCTTTGTGAACACAGCACCAATCTCTGAACCCTCCTCATTTTCAAAAGCACCTGCTATATTTGGCAATTAATTGTCCACTAAACCTACAGCAGACAATTACCTCTTGATTTCTTTTTATTCAACCTATTTTTCTAACCAACCTCTTCAGATATATTGTTACATACCCCTTAGAGCATGCAAGACTTGAACACAGGCATTCTGTTCCAGGGGTAGAGACACTACCACTGCACCACAAGATAAGCCCCAGAAAATTACCTTGTCATCACAAACTGAAAATGTGTTGCTCGAAAAGCGCAGCAGGTCAGGCAGCATCCAAGGAACAGGAGAATTGATGTTTCGGGCATCAGCCCTTCTTCAGGCTCATGCCTGAAACGTCGATTCTCCTGCTCCTTGGATGCTGCCTGACCTGCTGCGCTTTTCCAGCAACACCTTTTTAGCTCTGATCTCCAGCATCTGCAGTCCTCACTTTCTCCTCGTTATCAGAAACCCAAGTATTGCTTTAACAATGTTAATGATTGCTAATCAAACTCTCTGTATCAGACAATAATTATAACAAATATGGAGCCTCATTCCTTCAGGCTTTAGGTTTATCAGAGATTATAAAAATGTTAAAATGATAAACTCTGCTTTTTCTAACATTTACATTTTTTTAATTCTCTCAATTCAATTTCTTTTCACTCTATTTTCTTTCTGTGATTTGTTCAATGTAGAACTTACTCTCCTTAATTCACATTCTTTGTCAGTTCATTTTCAGTCCTTAAATCTGTTTAGTTAAGGACTGTTGGTTATTCTGTTCAGGTGTGCTGTAATCATCACTCTGCCATTTTAACCACACACTGTCAGCCATTTAGTGGGCAAAGCTTTTTCAATGTGAACATTGAAGGGTCACATCCAAGTTATGACCAATACCATTAGGCACCTGGTACAGAAAATCCTGGCCCAATAGTTTAATCCACTTGAAAATCACTTCCTCTCATTCGTAACCTTGTTGGTGGGTTTAGGAGAAATCAGTTGAGCGACCAATCTTACTGTGTTTTTTTGCGACAGTTCTGGAAAACTTTGATGGATTGGACAAGACAGCGGTAATTTGGGAGTTTTTTTTGTTGACTTCTAATTATCCTTAAATATTGAGTATTACTTCTCAGGCATGTAACCACCTGGCTTAGTTAGCAAATAAACAGAATGAAAAGGAATTGCTCAGATCATTACATACAATAAAGTCACATGCACATTTTCAATAATTACGTCTTCTGCATAACTACACAGAGCAATTGGGGCACAAAGGAATTTGAATAGAAGTCACTGCAATGTAGTAATCGAGAAGTCAAGTTCACAAACCTTGCCAAGTATCTCCGGAAGTCCCAAGATCTGACCAACAAAGACACCAACACAGATGAAAATGGATGTGATCTGCCCTAGGGAGCCACGGATTTGCTTCGGTGAGATTTCACCCAAGTACATAGGAAGGGCACTGAGGGCAATGCCTGCAGAGAAGGCAGAACTTCAACATCAGATACCTAATATCGTGTGTCACATCACTGCCAAAATGAAAACAATGTGCCTACAGTTAAACACAGTGGCAAGCATTATCTGTAAAACAGTGTGATGATTTGGGTCTGTCTGATTGCCTGCAATAACACAACGTTGGATTGCTAGAAATAAACGCATGCTGAGAAAAGGCAATTTTCAGAAAATAGTTTTATCTTAGCAGAATACTTCATTAAATTACATTTCTCTACATTCTTAAAACACGTTCTTGTCAACAGAATATCTCAAATACTTGTGCAATGCTGCATAAAGATATTAAGTTCCAAAAAAAGGTTAGAAATATAAGCAAGTATGGAAGGATACTGGATCTTCTGTGGCTGATTATCTGGAATATTCTACTATCACACAGATACAGTTTGTCCAGCCCAGCAGATTTATGGTCCACGCAAACATTTCATCACCCTTCTGATCAAATCCCCATCAACATATCCTTCTAAAACAAGAGTTGAATATTGTAGATGCTGAAACCATGAATTCTTTTTAAAAGTACTGCAAACAGGTGAGGCAGCATTTGTGGAGTTAATGGGTTGAAGCTATGATTTATTGGCTGAATTGCAATGAGTGTTTTTTTTGTGGAGATTCTCACTGTATAGCTCAGCAAGACT
Source organism: Chiloscyllium punctatum (assembly GCF_047496795.1). Taxonomy (NCBI): domain Eukaryota; kingdom Metazoa; phylum Chordata; class Chondrichthyes; order Orectolobiformes; family Hemiscylliidae; genus Chiloscyllium; species Chiloscyllium punctatum. The sequence goes on from NC_092739.1 coordinate 24,685,678, forward strand.
TTCATTGTATCTTTCCAAACTCACCTTATTAATTACTAGCCCCTGCCCCATGGTGTCCCTCATGTCTGATTTTATTCTGATCTTCTCATGTGTAATTTCTGGAACAATTTGTCAGTTATCAGATATCAACCGAAAGATCAGCTGTGTGTGTGTCCTTGAGCATATGGTGCCCTTGCTGAAGCATTACAACGGTAGCTACATGTTCAGCATTGAACTATGGTAGTGTCCTATAAGTGGATCAGAGATGCACTATGAGGGATCTTAGAGGCTGGCAAACATCAGATGCCACTGACTATAGAAGTGGGGTGCATGTAAACAGTGCCCATGGAGTATGCCCTGAAATGTTAATGTGCAAGGTCCAATTTGGAAGTCTGTTGGAGCAAGCAGTAAGATGAATGAAACAGATTCTTGCCTTAGTTTCCTTGGTAAGTGCTCCTGATGTTGAGTTTGTTTGCCAAGTTTAGTCAAATAGGAAGCTGAACATTAATGAGTACAATTGTGGCATTACTAAGGCATTTATCAAGATATAATCCCCCTTAAATGGCAACTCATCACTGACCACTCAATACATCACTTGTGAAAAGCAGAAAAGCTGGAACACCAAGCCTGTCTTCCCATTCAATTCTGTCACACATCCTGCCACAGTCCATATCACTCATACCGCTGTCAGATTCTGCCCAATGATTCAGGTAAATGACCGAGAGGTGGGGGGGTGGTGGGGGGGGGGGGGGGGGGGGTCACTTTAATGTTTCATTCAAAAGACTGCATCTCTGATAGGGTAGCATCCCCTCCCTACTGCACTGGAGCATTGCCTGGGGTTTTGTGTTTGAAACCCGGAATGGGGATTTCAATCTCTAACTTCAGACTCAGCCACAACACTGCTAATATAAGGCTGACATCGAGGTTGGTTGTAAGGTTCATAATTCTAAGCAATATTCTTTGCCATATTCTTTCAGAAGTGTCCTTTAAATATTTTTCTGCAATATTGCTTGCTTTGGCAACTTCCCTACCTTATCCCTTTCCTGCCTTTCTTTGCCATTACACAATGACTTCAAAGCCCATATGAGGACTGGCAGCATATCCTTCTTTAAAGCTGCATAACCCAGAAACCACACCTACAGTCATTATTTATCACAGGTTCTGCTCATTCATCATTTATTTTTAAACTCTTCCCATTCGAAGAAGAATCAACCAGCAAGAAAAATATCAAGCTTAGACCAGAAGTTACTTCACCTTGCTTTACATTCCTCTTGGATATGTTAATCAAAATGAAATTAGAATAATGTGGACTTGCTATAAATCCCTGTAATCTATGGTTTCTTAGAGAGTGAGATTTTCTTGGGTCAGGCTGCAATTTCTGTTGAGAGAAAGTGAAGAGTGCAGCTGCTTGAGATTCAGAGTCAGAAAGGACCTTGGATGCTCCCTGATCTGCTATACTTTCTCCAGCGCCACGCTTTTCACCTCTGCAATTTCTGTTTCTCCAATTGCTCAGTTGATTAGTGCAGTCAGGCACAGCCTGAGGAGAAACCTCCACTCACCAGTCTGTTTTTTTCTGTAAAAACTCAGCGGAAAATAATGGGGGATGTCCCAGCAGTAGCAGTCCGATAGGTAAGAAAAGACAGAATTGGTAGCAAGGGGCTCTGAGAGGCAGCTCACTTCACTGTCAATTAACAAGAACCCTCTTGGTGTCCAGTCAATTGACTGAAAACGCCAGAACAGATAATTAATGAAAATCCAACTAGAAACCTGAGGCCTTGAGTCTCCAGATGGTTATTCTCTATCAATTTGTAATTGCACCAGTCATAAAATAATGAAGGTTTCATGTATTTAAATATTCCAAAACAAATCTGAATTGCTAAATAGGCAGCTGCAGCCATAATGCAAATGAGAGCAGAGGATGTCTGTCCAGGCTGCTCTGATAGGGTCAGAACTAGGGTCAGGGAGAAGAACATTTCTGTGTCTCGTTGAACTGAGGAAGTACAGTTCATTTGTGATTTTTGGTATTCAAACTAACTTGAAAAGTTAATGTTTGCAAAGCTTGGAGTCTGGAAACCATCAAAACTGAATGTATTCTCATGATATAACCAAAGCAGTCAGATTTCAGGCAGGAACCTGGCTTGACACTTAATGGTTTTAGTTAATTTGACTTTAACAAGGTGGTTTCTAACTGCAACATAATGCTGCAACTGTTACCTTAACCATAAAATGGAAGCTCAGGATAAAATAAATGAAAAACAAAATGTAAAATAATTCAAAGTACATACTAACAATACAATTTAAAAGGTTTTAAACATGTAGTAAAAGTATAATCACATAAATTCCAAAATATTCTGTTATAAATTGAAAAAAGAGACAAAGTAGCATATGTTCCCAGAATACCAATCACAGCACATTCCCCCCGTGTCTGCGTGGGTTTCCTCCAGGTGCTCCGGTTTCCTCCCACAATCCAAAGATGTGCAGGTCAGGTGAATTGGCCATGCAAAATTGCCCATAGTGATAGGTGCATTAGTAGGGGAATGGGTCATGGGTGGGTTACTCTTCAGAGGGTCGGTGTGGACTTGTTGGGCCGAAGGGCCTGTTTCCACACTGTATGGAATCAGTGTCCCTATACTTAACACCTCAGTATGTTTAAGTCGTGTGCCTTCGACTTTGAGACTGAAACTACAGATAGCTTCTTCCAGGAACTGCCACATTCCTGCTTAAATACAGTCAGCTTCTTCAGGGCTTTATCCCACTACTTCTGGTCAATGACTAACAATAACTCTTCACTGTTTCACTGTATTTGTTTTCCCTCTGAGGAGCACCTTTCTGCACAGCGATTATATTCCAAAGATTTCACGAAACTGCCCCACTCACAGTCAGATTGTTCACTCTCTCTCAGACCTCGGTGTAGATGGGAGTTGTTCATCTCCCTGACAATGAATTAACACATGCTACAAAGTTACCAAAGAAAACAGCCAAGGTAGCAAAGAGGCTCATAGACTGATACAGCTCAGAAGGAAGTGGGTACTGCAGATGCTGGAGATTAGAGTCAAAATTAGAGTGGTGCTGGAAAAGTACAGCAGGTCAGACGGCATCCGTGGAGCAGAAAAATCGACGTTTCGGGTAAAAGCCTGATGCTGCCTGTCCTGCTGTGCTTTCCAGCACCACTCTAATTTTGACAGCTCAGAAGGAGGCCATTTGGCCCATTAAACCTGATCTAGATTTTTGAAGGACCTATCTAATTAGTCTTAGACCCTTACACTTTCCCTGTAGCTCTGATTTCTTTTTTGTTTTTCAAGTATTTCTCAAATATCCTTTTGCAAGAAATTGTTCTGCTTCCCTAAACCTTCTAGATCAAAACTTTTTCTGTAACTTCCGTTTCCTAATGCCATCTCTCATTTTGTTACAATTACCTGTACCGTCTGATGACCAATCGTTCTGCCACTGAAAATGCTTTTCCTTATTTATCCTATCAATGCTGTTCATTATTTCAATCACCTCCTTGAAGCTGATGCTGAAAATATTACAGCATGCAAATAAACAATACCAGCAGGAGGCTGAGGAAGAATCTCAAACACTGACAAGTCACTCTCAGAAGCACTTTACATCTGCTTATATTATGATATAATTGTACAACAATTTGTAGAATCATTGGGAAAGCTACTGGACAATTATTTTATTGCAATTGTGACTGAACGTATCCCTGCCAGCTTACACTTATTATATTTCGGATCACAGATTCAATTTCCCAAACTTCATTTTCTGCAGCGGTCTGTTGACTGCCATTGCTCGATTCAATCTTCAGGAGTGATACAAGGTGGCATCATCCACACTGGAGTCTCCAGAGACGTGATACATATACCAAGACCAACTAAATGAAAATCCATTTGCTCTATCACTAACCTACATAATCCACATCTTCTGCCTATCTGATATCTGTTTCATTGTGTCAATTTGTTGGATTTTGAGTTTAGTCCGAATCTAGCTTATGATTAGAAATTGGAAATTATATTTAAAATGGGAAATTAGAATTTAAAAAAACGAGAAGCTAAAGGAAAAGGGTGTGCTGAACTCCTTACATGAGAAGGGAACCAAAACACAGCCGTTGGAATTCACAAGGTAGTAAATAAAAACCAAAAGGAAAGTCAGTGCCTGGCAAAATTAAGCGAGGCATTTTTCAACAGGAGCTCTGTAAAATAAGTATTTTGACCACTATCACAGTCCCAGCTGTCTGTATGAAACAGGAGAGGCCTTACAAGAGAACCTTACTGTGGAAACCTTGGATTGTTTATAGTGTAATTATCATCTAAATTGAAAGATGGTATTAATGTAAGGTGAAGGGTGGAAGGTATAGGGGAGATGTCAGGGGTGGGTTCTTTACCCAGAGAGTGGTGGGGGCATGGAATGCGCTGCTAGTGGGAGTGGTAGAGTCAGAATCATTGGCGACCTTTAAGTGGCATTTGGATAGGTACATGGATGGGTGCTTAATCTAGGATAGAAGTTCGGCACAACATCGTGGGCCGAAGGGCCTGTTCTGTGCTGTATTGTTCTATGTTCTATGTTCTATGTTCTATGTCTTAAATTCAAACTCTGAGTCTATTATTTAACGTCTCATTCAGAATTTTTACTCTGCTTGAATGCTTTTTCATTAGGGGCTTATTAATGTTATATTAAGCATTCCAAATTTTGATAAAATAATGCCATTCACAGGAAAGGGTCAATGATTGAGACGTCATAGCTTCATGTTAAATGAAAACTGCATCTAGTTATTAGAAAGGACACAGGGACATTATATGGAGTCAGCAAACAATGACATCAGATTATATATGGATGCACCGTACATTGGAAGCAGAGTGATTACTCCGAATACAGAAACTGCTTTAAAGTTTCAAAAAGAACTCTTTGAAAAAAATGTTGACCCTGTTACAGCCTCACCTGGTTGGAAGACAGAGGACAGGCCTTACAAGAGAAACTTCCAGTTCATGCCCTAGATTTCTAATCATCATCTAAAATACAAGATGGCAAAGTAGCTGGTCGCAATAGGCTGCAGAAGTGTCTGTGCCTGTGTCTCTGATACCACTGTATTCCATGCACAGTGACGTCAGCATCTCTGCATGCACAGACAACATCCACCACGGCCACCAAATCAGACGGGGTTGAGAAGGACTCTAAAAGCATCTATATGTAAAATGGAAATGTTTGGCTCAACCGAACATGGATCTGTTTCAAGAAGAGTCAACTGAATTTATCATGGGAAATAGAGAAATGGCAGAGAAACTAAACAATATTTTTATGTCAGTTTTCACTGAAGAAGATGCAAGAAATCTCCCAAATTAAGCAATCTAAGTGACTAGGGAGGAATTGATATAAGTAAACAAGTTGTCATGGAGAAATGAATGGGGCTGAAACTTATTTAGTCCCTGGGACCTGATGTTCTACCTCCCAAAGTGTTGAAGGAGATGGATATAGAGATAATAGATGCATTGGTAGTCATGTTTCAAAATTCCTTAGATTCTGGACTGATTCCTATAGATTGGAAGCTTGCAAATGTCACCCTACTATTTATGAAGGGAGCAAGTGAGAAAACAATGTACGAAAGACATATCATCTGTATATCAGAAATACAGAAATATTAAAGAATCTATTATAAAATATGTGATAAATAGATATCTTGAATAATAATGATCTAATTTGGGCTTGGTCAACATGGACTTACAAATGGTCAATTGTGTTTGACAAACTTGAAGAGTTTTTAAGATGTTACCAAGAAAAATGTTGAAGGGGAGTGGATGGACATAGTAGTCTTGGATTTTCAGAAGGCGTTTGATATATTTTTAAGATCCTCCACAGGATATTGGTTAGAAAAAATTAAAGCACATGGGCTTGGAGGTAATGGACTGTCATGATTAATGATTAGCTAACAGAGAGAAAACAGAGAGTAGGAATAACTGGATCATTCTCACATTGGCAAGCTCTGACTAATGGAATACTACAAGGATTGTATTTGGGCATCAGTTGTTCATGGTATATATCAATGATTTGGAGGTGGGTAAGAAATGTAGTATTTCCAAATTTACAGATGGTGCAAACCTAAACAAGAATGTATGCTGTGAAGAAGATATACAATTATTTCAAGAGGATTTGCACAGGCTTAGTAAGTGGGCGAGTACATGGCAGTTAGAGTACAATGTGTACAAATGTAAATTTATGCACTTTGGTAGGAAGAACAGATGTACAGGGTATTTTTTAAAAGGTTAGATATTGGAAAGTTAAGTGTACAAATGGACCTAGGGTGCCCTGGGTGATAAGTCTCTGAAGGCTAACATTCAGATGCAGCAAGCTATTAGGAAGGCTAATGGAATGCTAGCTTTCATTGTAAGAGGATTTGGATACAGGAGGGATGAGGTCTTGCTTCAGTTGTATCTGAGCTTGGTTAGATCACACATGGAAGACTGATGTTAGAATACAGCCCTTTCCTGATGAAGGGCATATGCCCAAAATGTCAATTCTCCTGCTCCTCGGATGCTGCCTGACCTGCTGTGCTTTTCCAGCACCACACTCTCGACTCTGATCTCCAGCACCTGCAATCCTCACTTTCTCCTGATGTCAGAATACACCCTATTCATTTTAGAGGAAATCAGAAGGGTTTGAAGATTAATTTGATAACTGGTTCTAAAACTCCACATACTGAAAGATTTTTGTTTATAATTTAGCAAGATAACTTATTGTTATCAAAATCCAATTTTGCAGAGGTAAATTCGGTTTAACCTGTATTCTGAAAATAGTTTTAAGTTTCTGGTAGCTATCATTTCATTGCTTTCGAGTGAAGTGCTGCACACACGTGTACTGTTCATTTCAACAGAGGAGACTGGCATATATTCTTCATCAGATGTACATTCCAGTATATCTAATATTCCAGCAGTCACCAGTCGTAAGCATCTCAGGCACCTGAGAAAAGACCTGAAAATGTTCTGTTCCCTGGGGATTCAGAAACAAACACACTTCTGCAACTCAAGACTTAACAAAACAGATCAACTCAATAGGACTGAAATATTCCCACCTCCATTCACTCCAATAATAAAACGGCCCACAATCAGCATTTCGAAGAAGCCAGCAGTTTCACTCAAGGACATCAATAAAGCAGCAATGATTGCGAATCCATTATTTAAGAGAAGTGTGCCTTTCCTAGAAGCAAACAACACAGAGCTTTCAACCAAAGTAATTGCCTTCAGAAAATTATACAGATAAGATTCCACAGACATTCTTAAATTATGTATCTTGTTTCCTCAGTATCTGAGTAATGTAACATTTCAAATTGTTGTATTCATCAGCCACTGTTAGTGCTGAGTAACTGAGTTACTGTACTGTTAGTAGCTGAGTTAATTTTTAAAAAACTTTTCAAATTCTCCTTATTTTTGGATAGGAAGGAAATAAGCAAACAAACATTCTTATTAAATGCTACAAGATACCAATAAAGTTTACTAAACACACAAAAAAAACTAGGGAATTAATCCAGCAGATTTTCGTTACCAAAAATAACATACATCACTGCTGCATATTAACAAATCTGGTACAAGTTTACAAATGAGGTTTTATAGAATCAAACTGAAAAGCTGTAGGGTTGCTGATGTACATTCTCAACTTGGGGTTGTTGATTCATCTCTACTGCAGGAATGTTGAGAATTATCCCATAGTGGTGTTACAATTTCTATGGAGATCCATAAACTAAAAGAACCAAATTTATCCAATGACCCTCACATTTATAGCTTGAATATTGTTGAAAAAGATAGCTGTGACCAAAGCTTTACATCTTGTGCTCAGCAGGATAAACTCACAGAAATCAAATTTCAAATAACCACAACAATTTACACTATGGGAGAAAAGGACACTGACTCGTTGGCAAGTCAACTCCGATAGGAATCGATAGGTTCCACAATCTCCTGGGAAACTCAAAAAGGTACCAGGCTTGAGCATGTTCCTTTTTGTTTGTACAGCACAGGTTCCTTCTGTAAAAACTGTCTTTTCATTTCTCTATTTTTGATGGTGGACCAAAATGGGAATGAACTGTTTTTAAAACCAAGGATTGCAGCACTTTCTAAAAGCAAGTAGCTGGACACTCATTGTATGCATTGTTAACAGAGCTGTTTTTTAAACAATAGTGCAAACGTAGCTTGTAGTTGAGCTGGACCCATGGTGTGTGTACAAATGGAAATTTGGCGAGCAAGAAATAGCTGATTGATCTGTGAGCCAATGACTGGTTATCAATAACAAAGGCCTTCTACCTGCCAACAACGATCCAAATACCTGAACAGCTTGGGAAGTGTGAGAAACGATTAGATCTCTGGAGGAGAAGGAACTGTTTTTGCTCTGCAGTAAAAAAAGACAGCCAATTTATTTCCCTTTCTCAGTGCTGTATGCTATGCCTTTTAATTGATGAGTCAAAGACCTTTAAATGTGAACCAGACATCTTGCATGTCAAATAAAGGCAACTGGAGAAGGAAGACTAAGCAGCAGTGTTCACCTCAGCAAACCCGAGGAGAGGGACCACTGAACTGCCTTCTTCGTCCTTTCCTCCACCTATAACACCTTTTTTTTTATTGTCTCTGTCTGGCTGTATGTTTGTGTAGGGAGAGTTAAGAATGGTGTTAGAATTTTATCTGGTAGTCATAGTTCATAATAGTTTACCTGTAGTTCAAAACAATTTATTTGTAATTGCTAAGTCCAAAAACTTTGATCATGGGTCTAAAAGACAGAAAAATTGGGGAATTTGGTGAACTTTGATAAAATCTTTAACTTTTGTCAGGACTCTGGGAATATTGGGGCTTCATTTCCAATGTGCTATCTCAGCGAGGGCTAACTTCTAGATATCATAAATGGGCTCCAATGTTTATCTTAAATTGATTGTTAGTATCACTATTAACACACTCAAGAGCTGCCCAAATCCAGAATCACATCTAACAGCAAATGTACTGTTTTTAATTTTTGACTGGTTTAATATACCCTAATCTACCTGTTACCAACAACTGAAGGAACATGCTGAATCAGCTAAATAACACATTCCATGTGCCTGCATTGCACTGGCATTGAAATTAATATGTTGCATTGTTCAATTATGTGGTAGGCAGAGTGTCATTTTGGATTATTGGCACTATTAATGGAAAACATAACTCATACAGCAACTGCATAGCAGCATGAAATGATTCACTTAACCTGTTGTTCAATTCTTTTTGCAATACTTCAGGCTGAACAATCCTCTAGTCCAAATTACGTTGAGTTTTTGAGGATTTTTCACCACGAGACCGCGCAAGATTTCTCACCCCATCTTACCGAATACATCTCAATCGTTATTACACCACCTTCATGGCATCTCTTATATCTAGTTACAACCCATCTTACCATATGCCGTTCCCACAGCAACCTGCCACCCAATGGATATCTGCCAAAACACTGACATCTCTTGCACCCACACCATCTTTAAAAAGGTCTCTCTCCACCTGCATAAACATTGGTGATGTAGTGTTGACTCTCACTGGCAAGATAATGGCACAGCAGCCACAAAGCCATACTGCCACAGCACATAGCATGTAATGCTGACACTCTCTTGCACATATAACCCCATTCCCTTACACTAGTCGTTCTTTAACCACCAAAACCATACACTTCACTGTCCTTAGCTACATTCCATCCAAACTTTCTCTCTAGGTCAGTGCTACCTGTCCCCAATGCCCACTGGAGACCTACAGTTTACCACTGTCCAGTTGGGGAATGTCACGCAGAAGTGAGCAATCAGACAAACAAAGACAAATGGGAGCTTTTAATTACTGAAAGCAATAGGGAACCCAGACAAAGCCAACAGAGGCTGAACTTCACCCGTACAATGACAATGAGGGCATCACGACCCAGGATTATTATATTGTCTATGATCATCGGCTGCACCCAACACTCACCTATTAGAAGCGGCTGTCAATGAGATCCTGTCTGGCATGTAGCACCTGACCAAACTGAGCTCTGTCAAGGACAATGACAGCTTCCTACTCCCCAGTGTCCTCACCCTCCTCCTCGGGAAACACTTTCCATTTGCCGAGTTCTTCAGTATCTGGGACATCACCTCATTGGCTGCTGTCATAGTGCAGAGCACAGCTGCCAAGATAATAGGACACACTCTGTCCAGACTGTCACAGCGAGTCATGCTTGTCATCTAGTAACCAGCTTTGTAAGGCATCTCAAGCCACAAATATACCCAGTACATGAGAATGCTCCACGATGTAGGAGTCACGGCAGCTCCCAGGGTAAAGGGCACACACCTCCATGCAGTGGTAACAGTGATCAAAGATTATCTGTTCATTATTGAAATGGAACCCCTTCCACAGTGTTATGATACTGTCCTCTCACTGCCATGTGTATGCCATCAATGGCACCTTCCGCATGGGAGAACCCAGCCATGTTCCTGAATCTGACAACCGTAAATGGGGGAACCAAATGACCCTTGGTGTGATTTTGTATGGATGACATCAGTCACTGTCCTGATACATTTGTGGGAGCACGACTGAGTGATCCCACACAGGTAAACCATCACTCCCTGGAAGGAGCAAGCAGCATGGAACTTCAGTGGGCAGTAACCTTTACAGCCAGCAGGAGGGGCAGGTTGGGGGGGGTGGGGGGGGGTTGCAGTGGCTCCCAGCCCTGCAGCCCTTGGTTCCTACTGCCGTATCCAGCACCGTTCTGTCATAGTGTCACAGGACAAACCGAGCCAGTGATGTCAATGCGTCTCACTCAACCCCTGAGGGCCCCCGGGATCATGAGCTTTCCCTGAGCTGGGTGGTCCTCTTCCTCAGTGCTGATCTCCTGCTACTTCAGGGGTTGTTGTCAGCTTCTGTCCTTTTGGATCCATCTTCAATTTTTTTGGAAAGGCAGCCGAAGCGACCCACATGTCATTAGCAGCAGGACCCATCACACTCAATGGAAAAGACCTAGATTTGAAACAGAGCGAAAGGGTTTCTTTGAATTCAGAACAGTTATTGATGGAATACCTTGCAGATGAAGGCTGGAAACACTTCCCCATGCAGTGAGACACGATGCACCCTGATAACTAGGGACATATCTCCATGATCCATCCACCTTCGGGCTCAACATATGCTGCAACCCAGTGAAGGTGCTGAGCAGGCTGAGAGTAACTCACTGTCATTGAGAAGGCAGTGTTCTGACACACTACCTATTCTGGACTCCCATTAAACACTCAGTGTCTCACTGCATTCAGGACAGAACATTGTGATGATAGATGAGAAATCAATGGTGTGTGGCTCACACAGGACTGTTGGAAGATTGGACAAGTGGTGGTTCCTCTTCAGCAAGCAATGTTGTTACTGCTGATAACTTCCACATTGAGATTCCCAAGTTCAACTTACAATCACCATTGGCACATCACAAATCAGCTTCTGACCCTTAAGTATCTTCATGCTACATGTCCAGCAAATGGACCATGAAATGGTTGCAGATTAAATGTAACTGCGCTTTGCAAATGGTTATTTTATGTAGTTGTTGCTGCCATGTTGTAGCATCCAACAATTGTGGATCCTGTGCTTTTACCCATCAGTGACACTGACTCCAGTCCCCTGGGTGTTGACCCAGCCATTTTCTAGGAGCATCTCAAATCTAGACTGTCACCCTGACTGACTGATGGGTCAGAATTCCCTTGACAGCTCTACAGGAATGACTGGTGATCAAAGTCCTGACTGTACTGGGACAGATCCTCTATCCCAAGTGGATGACTGATTGTGTCAAAGACCCTGGACTCAGTGCAGACTGATCTTGACTGACATATCCCCTTCTTCAGGCTTATGCCCGAAACGTCAATTCTCCTGATCCTCGGATGCTGCCTGGCCTGCTGTGTTTTTCCAGCACCACATTTTTCAACTCTGGTCTCCAGCATCTGCAGTCCTCACCTTCTCCTCCCTGACAATATCCCCTGAATGACAACACTCCCCCACTTGACTGGACTAAGAACTAGCACCCCATCAGTTTCTGAACGGCCTTCTGGTTGAATGAATGTGCAGTGTGTTTACCACACAGGGCACATGCTATAGATTGACATTTTGAAATGCCATTCAGCAAAATGGAATTGCCCATGGGGCAGTTCAAATACTGGCAAATGTGACAAGCAATCAGTCAATGAGACTGCACTGAAGAGCACCTCAAATCAGCAGCTCAAAATGTCTTTGACTGTGGCTGAACTGCCAATGTGCTAGCAGGCATGGAACAGCATAGCAAGGCAAGACACAGATGCTGTGGGCATGCAGGTAGGTACTAAGTGAGCCAACAATAAAAGAGCAAGTGAGCATTCCTGAGGTGCAACTTTGTCCTTTTCCCATCCCTTTGTCTGGGAGTGGGGTTTGGGGGTGTTTCTGGTTGGGGGGATGGTTGTAAAGTGTCTTGGGGGTTATAAAGGAGATGTAGTTGGGACTGTGTCCCAAATTAGGAGATCAGCTTAATGGTTACCCTGGAGTTAGACTAAACTTTCAATTGTCTAACATTTTCTGGGTGACTACTAGCTGAACAGAAGTAGAATGCTCTAGGTTCTCCTAGATCAAGGAATTTCTTTGGAGGGTTTCACACATCTGGGATATGCCCGTTGGAATCTTCAATTTCCAGAGCAATTCCCACAGAGTCTGCTGGTCTGGGATTCCTCAAGGTCCTAAAGCACAACTGTAGTATTCACACCACCCAATTGGAATGTCTCGGCCATTGTCCCTTTGAAGTCGACTGACCGTCAGATTTGATGCAAGAGTAGGCCCATCCTATCTTGGCCTCAGGGATATCATAAACAGAGGTCAACCTGGGGCTGAAGTTCCATATATTTAACTTCATCAGCTTCCCATCAGGGGGAATTTCAACTTCCCATCAGGGGGTGGGAAAGGCAGAAAGTCCATGGTCCCCAATCTGGTTGGCGGACAATCAAGTCAATAGCAGGGTCTGCCTGGAGGTGTGTAGCTCTAATCTCACATGGTGGAGGGTTGTGGGAAACTGTTGTTTCCATGTATGCCAACGTGCCATTGAAATTATGTTGTGTTCAATGTTTGTATGAAACTCTGCTGGCACATTAGAACTTTAGATTAACATCTCTCAGGAAATAGCAACTTTATATAAACCCCAGTAAGTAGCTATAGACTGATTATTGCATCGTATAATTTCAAAACTATGGAGGACATTTAAAAACAATAGAAATTCTTTCCACAGTCAGTCAGTCCTTTTCTCAACAGGAGTGAACTTTGAAAACTCCCATTTGTATCTAGCAGTATGATTTGCCTCCTGATACTTTTTTTAAAAAGATATTGCAAATCTCACTGTTTTCACATGCCAGAATTCACATTAAGCCAAGCTATCACTAGTGCAATGACACAACAGCAATGAGTTTCTGTTGTCAGCTAGACGAAAGACTTAAAAAGGAAATGTGTGAAGTTGGTGGTTTTGTATTGGTTCATAGATGTGCAGGTTAGGATGAATTGGCCATGCTATATTACCCATAGTGTCCAGGGATGGGGAAGATAGGTGAGCTTGCCATACTAAAAGCAGGTTTATGGGGATAGGGTAGGGGGTGTGTCTGGGTGGGATGCTGGTGGAGGGTCAGTTTGGACTCAATGGGCCAAATGGCCTGCATCCACACTGTTAGGGATTTGATTATTTCTATGATCAGCAGAAACGTTCATGGACTGCAAGGTACTTGAGGTTTGCATATCCTTTGGACTGACCAAAGGCTGCTTCCACGTAACCAACAGAAAATAATACAAATCCAGCTCTTTGTCCTGGAAGAAAACCAGAACTTGCTGGAGAAACTCAGCTGGTCTGGTAGCATCTGTGGAGAGAAACCAGAGTTAACAAAGAAAAAAGAAAATTTACAGCCCAGGATCAGGCCCTTCAGCCCTCCAAGCCTGAGCCGATCCAAATGCATTGCCTAAACCTATCGCCCAATTCCTAAGCATCTGTGTCCGTCTACTCCCCACCTTCTCATGCATCTGTTCAGACACATCTTAAATGAATCTACCATGCCTGCCTCTACTACCTCTGCTGGCAATGTGTTCCAGACACCTACCACCCTCTGTGCAAAGTACTTGCCGCCTGTATCCCCATGAAACATTTAACCTCTCACCTTGAACGCATGACCTCTCGTTATTGAATCCTTCACCCTGGGAAAATGCTTATCTCTATCGAACCTGTCTATACCCCGTCACGATTTTGTATACCTCAATCATGTCCCCCTCAATCTCCTTTTTTCTAATGAAAACAATCCTAACCTACTCAACCACTCTTCATAATTAGTACCTTCCAAACCAGGCAACATCCTCGTAAACCTTCTTTGCACCCTCTCCAAAACGTCCACCTCCTTTTGGTGATGTGGCAATCAGAACTGTACACAGTATTCTAAAAGCAGCCGAACCAATGTCCTGTACAATTTTAACATGACCTGTCAGCTCTTATACTCAATACCCCATCCAATGAAGGCAAGCATACCATATTGCCTGGATAGGTAGACCATACATCTCAAAGACTGGCATGTTGCTTCAGTAAGGTACTGACTGTAACCATCCAGCCTGTACTTGTTGAATGCAAAACGCAGTCTCCAACATAAGATATGATCCGACAATTGGACATTTGCCAAATAGTGCTGAATGTGTTGAACATTATGCGAACAGCCATCGTCAGAGTGTGGCACACTTGCAGACAGAACATATATACATACGTGCGCCTGCTCCAATTTCACAATAGAAGCAACAGCCATTCTCTGGATCATTGCCTTGACTAATCTGTTTAGTTTAAATTTAAACAACCTTGGTACTCATCATTTAACTGATGTATTCTCCATGGCAATACCACTTTCCAAGCAGAGGCTGATAGCTAAGTTCAGTACCCATTAGGATGGCCTCAAAAGGAATGTTGAGTTCATGTCACAATACAGGTGACCCCATACAAACAAACAAACACACACACACATGCACAGACAGATGTACACACACAGAGTTGTTTTAAGTCTGTCCAACAGAAAAGGCTGCAGTAGTGAGTAGAGTGGGTTTTTTCATGTTTATGTTTTTGGAGGTATGTCTCTTGATTAAACTTAAAATTCAAGCCATAACTATTAATTTAGCCTGGAGCAGTGTTTTGTAGAGGAATAAGACGGTGTTATTTTCTGGGTTTGTAGGTTGTGAAGGAGCAAAAGTGGCTTTTAGTACAGTGATATGTATTTCTTGTCAGATGTTGGAGTTTAAAGAGAGTTTAAGGGTTACTGCAGATTATATCTGCCATAAATGCTGTTGGATGCAAATGGATCAATTGGAGAGAGAGTTAGAAGCAATGGGGAATTTGCAACAGCAACAGTATGTGATGGATGGCAGTTATAAGAAGGGGGGGAAAGTCTCAGATACAGTCACATAGATGGGTTAACTCCAGGAAGGTTAAGAGGTCGGCACCGAGGGCAGGAGTCTTTTGTGGCTATACCTATTTCAAACAGGTATGCTGTTTTGGAAAATGTAGGGGGTGATGGATTCTCAGGGGAGTGTAGCACAAACAGCCAAGTTTCTGGTATTGAGACTGGCTCTAATGCAATGAGGGGTATGTTGGCTTTCAAAAGATCAATTGTGTAAGGGGATTCTGAAGACCGAGGAACACACAGACGTTTCTGTTGCCAGCAATGAAAAAGCAGAATGGTGTGTTGTTTCCCTGGTGCCAGGATCAAGGATGTCTCAGAGAGGGTGCAGAATGTTCTCACGGGGGAGAGGGGCCAGCAGGAGGTCATTGTCCACATTGGAACTAACGATATAGGAAGGGAAAAGGTTGAGAGTCTGAAGGGAGATTAGAGAGAGTTGGGTAGAAATTTAAAAAGGAGGTACTCAAGAGTAGTAATATCTCGATTACTCCCAGTGCTATGAGCTAGTGAGGGCAGGAATAGGAGGCTAAAGCAGATGAATGCATGGCTGAGGAGCTTGTGTATAGGAGAAGGAGTCACATTTCTGGATCATTGGAATCTCTTTTGGGGTAGAAGTGACCTGTACAAGGAGGATGGATTCCACCTAAATTGGAAGGGGACTAATATACTGGCAGGGAGATTTGCTGGAGCTGCTCGGGAGGATTTAAACTAGTAAGGTGGGGGGGGTGGGGGGACCCAGGGAGATAGTGGGGGGGGGGGGACCCACGGAGATAGTGAGGACGGGTACAGTTGAGAACATAAGTGAGTCAAACAGTCAGGGCAGGCAGGGACAAGGTAGGACTAATAAATCAATCTGCATTTATTTCAATGCAAGGTGCCTAACAGGGAAGGCCGATGAACTCAGGGAACATGGGACTGGGATATCATAGCAATTACAGAAACATGGCTCAGGGATGGGCAGGACAGGCAACTTAATGTTCCAGGATACATATACTACAGGAAGGATAGAAAGGGAGGCAAGAGAGGAGGGGGAGTGGCATTTTTGATAAAGATAGCATTACAGCTGTACTGAGGGAGAATATTCCTGGAAATACATCCAGGAAGTTATTTGAGTGGAACTGAGAAATAAGAAAGGAATGATCACCTTATTGGGATTGTATTATAGACCCCCTAGTAGTCACAGGGAAATTGAGAAACAAACTTGTAAGGAGATCTCAGCTATTGAGGGAGATACTAAATGAATATTTTGCATCAGTATTTACTGTGGAAAAGGATATGGAAGATATAGACTGTAGGGAAATAGATGGTGACATCTTGCAAAATGTCCAGATTACAGAGGAGGAAGTGCTGGATGTCTTGAAACGGGTAAAGGTGGATACATCCCCAGGACCTGATCAGGTTTACCTGAGAACTCTGTGGGAAGCTAGAGAAGTGCTTGCTTGGCCTCTTGCTGAGATATTTGTATCATCGATAGTCACAGGTGAGGTGCCGGAAGACTGGAAGTTGGCAAACGTAGTGCCACTGTCTGACAAGGGCGGTAAGGTCAAGCCAGGGAACTATAGACCGGTGAGCCTAACATCGGTGGTGGGCAAGTTGCTGGAGGGGATCCTGAGGGACAGAATGTACATGTATTTGGAAAGGCAAGGACTGATTAGGGATAGTCAACATGGCTTTGTGCGTTGGAAATCATGTCTCACAAACTTAATTTAATTTTTTGAAGCAGTAACAAGAGGATTGATGAGGGCAGAGCGGTAGATGTGATCTATATGGACTTCAGTAAGGCGTTCAACAAGGTTGCCCATGGGAGTCTGATTAGCAAGGTTAGATCTCATGGAATATAGGGAGAACTAGCCATTGGGATACAGAACTGGCTCAAGGTAGATGACAGACGATGGTGGTGGCGGATTGTTTTTCAGACTGGAGGATTGTGACCAGTGCAGTGCCACAAGGATCGGTGCTGGGCCCTCTATGCTTTGTCATTTACATAAATGATTTGGATGCGAGCATGAGAGGTACAGTTAGTAAGTTTGCAGATGACACCAAAATTGGAGGTGTAGTGGACAGCAAAGAGGGCTACTTCAGATTACAACAGGATCTTGACCAGATGGGCCAATGGGCTGAGAAGTGGCAGATGGAGTTTAATTCAGATAAACGCGAGGTACTGCATTTTGGGAAAGCAAATCTTAGCAGGACTTATACAGTTAATGCTAAGGTCCTAGGGAGTGTTGCTGAACAAAGAGACCTTGGATTGCAGTTTCATAGCTCCTTGAAAGTGAAGTCGCAAGTAGATAGAATAGTGAAGAAGGCGTTTGGTATGCTTTCTTTTATTGGTCAGAGTATTGAGTACAGGAGTTGGGAGGTCATGTTCCGGCTGTACAGGACATTGGTTAGGACACTGTTGGAATATTGTGTGCAATTCTGGTCCCCTTCCTATCGGAAAGATGTTGTGAAACTTAAGGGTTCAGAAAAGATTTACAAGGATGTTGCCAGGGTTAGAGGATTTGAGCTATAGGGAGATGCTGAAGAGGCTGGGGCTGTTTTCCCTGGAGCTTCGGAGGTTGAGAGGTGACCTTATAGAGGTTTACAAAATTATAAGGGGCATGGATAGGGTAAATAGGCAAAGTCTTTTCCCTGGTGTCGGGGAGTCCAGAACTAGAGGGCATAGGTTTAGGGTGAGAGGGGAACGATATAAAAGAGACCTAAGGTGCAACTTTTTCACACAGAGAGTGGTATGGGTATGGAATGAGCTGCCAGGCTGGTGCAATTGCAACATTTAAGAGGCATTTGTATGGGTATATGAATAGGAAGGGTTTGGAGGGATATGGGCCGGGTGCTGGCAGGTGGGACTAGATTGTGTTGAGATATCTGGTCGGCATGGACAGGTTGGACCGAAGGGTCTGTTTCCATGCTATATATCTCCATGACTCCATGACTCCATGACTCTACACACACACTCCTACACGAGTGCGCGTACACACACACACACACACACACTCCTGGACACACGCACATACACACATTCCCACTGACATATACACTCACACAGACCCTCTCTCATACACTCCCACACTCACAGATGCATGCTCTCACAGACTTATACCCCTTTACACTCACACACATACACACACTCTCTCACAGACACCCACAACCTCTCCCCCTCCCCCAACACACACACGCACACATAAGCTTGTGGGTGAATCTGTACTTGCAGAATTACATTTTACTTTGCTCAAAAACTGCATGAATCCATGTAAGATTCTATGAATCCGTTTTTTAGATTAGAGTCAATCTGACCATTGTGGCACAGACAGTCTCACACAGGGAAACCCACACCTTCAATACATTATCTGGGCCAACATGACTCCAATTGTTAAAGTTCACTTGAGAATGTAACATTTTAAAAAGTTCTTCAATTTACATATGAAAGAACTGAAACCAACATGGTTATTCTAACAGACGAGATACTTAACAAACAATCAGGCCTATATCCCTCCAAACCTTTGTTGTTCATGTACTTTTCTAATGATATTAGCAAAGGGATTGAATTCAAGAGTCATGAAGTGATGTTGCAGCTGTACAGGACTTTGGTTAGGCCACAGTTGGAGTACTGTGTGCAGTTCTGGTCGCCTCACTTTAGGAAAGATGTGGAAGCTTTGGAGAGGGTGCAGAGAAGATTTACCAGGATGTTGCCTGGAATGGAGAGTAGGTCGTACGAGGATAGGATGAGAGTTCTCGGACTTTTCTCGTTGGAACGGCGAAGGATGAGGGGTGACTTGATAGAGGTTTATAAGATGATCAGAGGAATAGATAGAGTAGACAGTCAGAAACTTTTTCCCCGGGTACAACAGAGTGTTACAAGGGGACATAAATTTAAGGTGAAGGGTGGAAGGTATAGGGGAGATGTCAGGGGTGTGTTCTTTACCCAGAGAGTGGTGGGGGCATGGAATGCGCTGCCCGTGGGAGTGATAGAGTCAGAATCATTGGCGACCTTTAAGCGGCATTTGGATAGGTACATGGATGGGTGCTTAATCTAGGTTAGAAGTTCGGCACAACATCGTGGGCCGAAGGGCCTGTTCTGTGCTGTATTGTTCTATGTTCTATGTTCTAAAAGGAAACAAATAAATATGGCCATGATCTTTACATCTGTTTTACATCAGCTTGTTCAGCAGAAATTACAACTTAATTCAACATTAAGCACTTAGTCCCCTTTATTCCACATGGCTAAATGCTTTCACTGTATTTCGATTAGATTACTTACAGTTTCGGCCCAACAAGTCCACACTGACCCTCCAAAGAGCAACCTACCCAGACCCATTCCCCTTCTTTTACCCAACACTACAGGCAATTTAGCATGGTCAATTCACCTAACCTGCACATCTTTGGATTGTGGGAGGAAACCAGAGCACCCACACAGACACGGGGAGAACGTGCAAACTCCACACAGACAGTTACCTGAGGCAGGAATTGAACCCGGGTCCCTGGCGCTGTGAGGCGGCAGTGCTAACCACTGAGCCACCGTGCCGCCCATTTACAGTGAGGACACAGTACCATGCCCACGTTCACCACTTCCTCTGGAAGTTCCTTTCACCCAGGAACTACACTGTATAAAAATAAATTTACCCCCATTTCTTTTGTCAATCTTTCTCCTCTCACCATAAAAATATGCTCCACTTGTTTCTGATACAGTATAAAATGTTTCTTCTGCTTTACGTTGGTATTTATATGAATGTTCTGATGAGTGCAAGATAAAAAGCTGTGACAGAATGTATCTTTTGTCAGCAAATCTCAAATTTTGTGCTATTAAAAGATGAAAATAATACGCCAATTGCAACATTTAAAAGGCATTTGGATGGATATATGAATAGGAATGGTTTGGAGGGATATGGGCCAGGTTCTGGCAGATGGATCTAGATTGGGTTGGGATATCTGGTCGGCATGGATAAGTTGGACAGTGCTGTACATCTCTATGACTCTAAATAGATCTGTTGGGGTGCCAGAATGAAGTGGTGGGCCGTCTGATTAGCCAACAGCTTTGGGCAACCTGGCTATCCAGAGTCGAGTTGTGTGATGGTGGTTGGGGTATGGGAAGTGAAGGTGGGATGGGAGATACTCACCATGTCATCTGTCAGCTCTTACTTAACTATTTTGTGGGCAATTGGGTGAGTTCTCTTGACAATTGACGTGCAACCTAATGTATTCACTCCCTTATAATGTCATAGAGTTTTACAAAAATAAACCCTTCAGTCCAACTCGTCCACATCGACCAGATATCCTACATTAATCTAGTCCCATTGCCTACATTTGGCCCATATTCCCCAAAACCCTTCCTATTCATGTACTCATGCCTTTTAAATGTTGTCATTGTACCAGCCTGCACCACCACCTCAGGCAGCTCATTCCATACACACACCATCCTCTGAATGAAAAAGTTGCCCCTTAGGTCCCTTTTATATCTTTCCCCGTCACCTTAAACCTATATCCTCTTGTTTTGGACTTCCCTACCATGGTAAAGAGTCCTTGGCTATTCACCCTGTTCATACCCCTCATGATATTTAAAAAAGTAATAATTATGGCCTTGATCTTTACATCTGTTTTACATCAGCTTATTCAGTAGCAATTACGACTTAATTCAACATTAAGCACTTAGTCCCCTTTATTCCACATGGCTAAATGCTTCCATTGTTATTTACAGTGAGGACACAGTACCATTAAAGATCAGAAAACATCAGTGATTTCTAATTATCCAATCTGCAAAAACTGCATACAGCCCACCCTTTGAAGGAGCATGGTCACACTGGCAGCAGGTTTGGGATTTTAGTGCCTAACTGTACACCTGTGGATTCCTTGTCGTGATGACAGTGAATGGCGGCAATGTTTTCGTTCTCCAGCTGCAACATCCAGGCTGTTACAATAGATACCACAAACTTGTAACAAATAAACAAGCATTAAGAATCATCAGCTTTAGTTCTTCTCTGTAGGAACATACCTGCCCAAGTGTTTCACAAACGGGGTGACAATAAATGCACCGACCAGACCACCAATGGCAGAAATGGAAACAATTATTGACCAGAGAAGTGTCAGTGATTTGGTCTCAATGGCTGTTCCAAATCGCCTCGTCCATGATTCATTGCAAAAGGCTTTGACATACTGAAATGAAAAAATAAATTTTGTGTCAGTACCAAGATAGCAAGAAACAAACTAAATCTCAAAGAACTGAAATGATGGATTGACCGAGAAAATAGAAAAAAAGCCATAAATATTAAATATGTTGCATGAAAAGGTCTGCCTCTTGATGATAATAGATATGTAAAATAGAATTCAAGATAATGACAATATGCTTTTTTCATTAGTTCTGCCTGCATCATTCACAGCAAATTCTTCTGTCAGGATTGTCTATGGCCAGTTGCTAAAGGATGCCTTTTTCCAGCCTGAGATGATTGTCCCTTTGATGGTGCCTTTTTTTCTCATCCCGTGGAGAAAGACTTGACCTTAAATCCGACCTTCTGCACAAGAGCCACAGGAGCTGGGGCAAGGGATGGTGGTGGCAAATGTTTTTCTTTGGGGTGGGGAGGAGTTGGGAGGTGGTGTGGTTTGTGACTACAAGTCCACAGATCATTGTTCTATGTTAAAAATTCTTCAAGATCCAACAGGTCTGCATAACCAATTAAGCCCACATTTAATCTTTAACATGATATTATGCCATTATCATTATTTGGAGCTTGGTTATGACGTGGAAGTAATGGATTTTTGATTTTCAGTTTGGAGAAGGTTATTGATTCTCTTTGAAGGATCAGAAACTCTTTATTTAGTAATGAGTCAGACAGTATTTCTAAGAAATTGTGCATTAAGCTAAATCACTGGACAAGCTCCTAGTTAGATATTTGCTGTGATGTTCAGTATATTAAGTGTTTACAATCTACAGAAATAGAAACCAGATTTCAGAAATAGGTTCAGCTCAAAATGGAGCAAAACCGCAGGGAGCAGTTTCGAGATAGAAACAAGTCTTAAGCTGTTTTAGCAGTCTCAGAGTTCGAGAAAAGTAAATGTGTTAGCCTGTCTATGTATCTCAAGCAGAGATGGAGAGAATAAAATCTAGTGAATCTGCAGAAAGTTGCCTAAAGGAAACATTTGCAACATCATTAAATAAGTAAAAAATTAAAGAGTCAAGGTAGGAATGTACTTCACTGGGGTTGAGTGTCTATAAAAGATATTGCTGGGAAAAAGGATGGAATTTATCTTTTTCATGAGAAAGTCTTTCCAACTTGTCTTATACAGTTATATAGTGCTTTTTCTCTTTTCTTTGAGGTGATGAACACATATTATTGTTATGTTGTTTCAATCTACGCACTTAGAATGAGAGCCCACTGCTGAATTTGTCCTGAGGTTATTCGCAGCACAGCTTTGTCTTCTGAGTAGCCGTTGCAGAGGATTGTGGTCTGATACTGTGTCAAATTCACATCCATAAAAAGTATTGGTGAAACTTTCTCACACCAAAGGTAACCACCAAACATTCCATCTCGATGTGAGCCTAATTGCACTCCTCATCAGCCAAACAATCCTGGTTCTTGGGATCATTGTGTGCCCACACCTTAGATGATGATAGCTGCTTCTTCACTTCCCTAAAGGCTATATCTTGGCTAGGAGACTATTTCCAAGGCTGGCCCTATTTCCACCTCAGGACCCTACAACCACATGGCATCAACATCGACTTCACCAGTTTCCAAATAGCTGCACCCCCAATCTCAATCCAGATCCAACATTCCAACTCAACACCACCATCTCAATCTGACCAATTTGTCCATCTTCCTTCCCACCTCGCTGCTCCACCCTCTCCACCAACCTATCACAATCACCTCCTACCTTCATCTACCTATCGCCATCCTACCTACCTTCCCCCCACCCCACCCCAATTTATCTCTCAGCCCCTTTCTCCTCCACATTCCTGATGAAGGGCTTATGCCTGAAACATTGCCTCTCCTGATTCTCAGATGCTGCTTGACCTGTTGTGCTTTTTCCAGTGCTACACTTCTCAACTCTGACTCTCCAGCATCTGATGTCCTCATTTTCTCCTTTTACAACAGCAGTTGTAAGGGTGCCAGCATGTAGGTGAGGTTACATAAGAACTTTCCACAATAATTCACCAATCCAAGGAAGGATGTAAACTTCTTGTAAAGACGATCACCCTCACTTGATCGTCCAACAGGTGTAATCCAGTCTAGTTGACTGCATAGCCAAGTATGTCACTTGAACGTCTGGAACAGAAATTTCTCCCTTATAAAGCATATGCTCACTTTGGAGAAACATCTAAGGATTTTGTCCAAGTCCTCCAAATGCTCTTTGTGGTCTTCCCTTATATTAGCACATCATCCATATAAGTGGCGACCTGGGATAGTCCATGTAAAATATTCTCCATTGTCCACTGAAAAACAGCATTCTTGTACATTGGTACCAACCCTTATCAGTATTAATTGTAGCATACTTTGGGAAATCCTCACCTAACCACAACTGCAGATATGCATGGCTCATATCCAGCTTCGTGAATGACACCCCCTCTGTTAGTTTTGTGTATGAGTCCTCAGTGTGAGGGATTAGGTATCTGTTCAGCTACAAAAAGCAGTTTGCCCTTTGCTTAAGATCTCCATGAAGGCAAACTGACCCATTGGGCTTTACGATCGGTACAACTGATGCTGCAGATTCCACAAACTGTCCTGGTTTGATGATTCCTTTGCTTTCTAGCCTTCTGATTTCTGCCTCTACTTTTGCACATAAGGCAAATGGCACTGGGCAGGCCTTGCAGATTCATGGAATTGTTCCCTGGTCAACAAGTGAGGTGGTCTGGATAGTCCTTCCTGACAAGCATCCGGGTATTTAATTGGGAATTCACTCAGGCAGACATTTTCTTATCAAAAAAGGTGAATCTTCCTCAACTAATTTCACTCCATCAGGCTTTGGCCCAAGACTTTTACCACAATCAGTGGTAACTGAGCTAGCTGCTTCTCATACAAGACAGGAATTAAGTTGTCCCCTTAAGGTGCAAGGGTACGTGATGTCTCTGATCGTGTTTTCCGGGTCCTTAAGGGGGAGGGGGAGCAGCCTGAAGTCGTGGTCCATATTGGCACCAATGACATAGGTAGGAGGAGTGCTGAGGATGTTAGACAGGCTTTTAGGGAGCTAGGTTGGAAGCTCAGAGTTAGAACGAACAGAGTTGTTGTCTCTGGTTTGTTACCCGTGCCACGTGATAGAGAGTCGAGGAATAGAGAGAGAGAACAGTTTAATGCGTGGCTACAGGGATGGTGCATGAGGGAGGGATTTCGGTACTTGGATAACTGGGGTTCTTTCTGGGGAAGGTGGGACCTCTATAAACAGGATGGTCTGCACCTGAACCTGAGGGGCACCAGTATCCTTGGGGGGAGGTTTGCTGGTGCTCTTGGGGGGGGTTTAAACTAACTCTGCAGGGGCATGGGAACCCAGACTGTAGCTTTAGGGTGCAGGACTTGGAGTGTAGGGAGGTTAGGAATATGGCATCAATCTTAAAGGAGGGTGCCTGTAAACAGAAGAGTGGCTGGAAGTGTGTATACTTTAATGCCAGAAGTATACGAAATAATGTAGGTGAACTTGCAGCGTGGGTTGGTACCTGGGACTTCGATGTTGTGGCTATTACGGAGACATGGCTAGATCAGGGACAGGATTGGCTGTTGCAGGTTCCAGGGTTTAAATGTTTTAGTAGGGTCAGAGGTGGTGGTAAAAGAGGGGGGGGGGGGCTTTGCTTGTCAAAGATAGTATTACAGCGGTGGAAAGGACGATGGATGAAGACTTGCCATCTGAGGTAGTTTGGGTTGAGGTTAGGAATAGGAGAGGTGAGGTCACCCTGTTAGGAGTCTTTTACAGGCCTCCTAATAGTCTTAGAATCGTTGAAGAAAGGATTGCGAAGATGATTCAGGAGAAGAGTGACAGTAATAGGGTGGTTGTTATGGGGGACTTTAACTTTCCTGATATTGATTGGGAAAGCTATAGCTCAAGTTCGTTAGATGGGTCAGTGTTTGTCCAATGTGTGCAGGAGAGTTTCCTGACACAATATGTAGATAAGCCAACAAGAGGTGAGGCCATACTGGATTTGGTTCTGGGTAACAAACCAGGCCAGGTATTAGAACTAGAGGTAGGTGAGCACTTTGGGGACAGTGACCACAATTCGGTGATTTTTACTCTAGTGATGGAGAGTTATAGCTGGGGGCAGGGAAATTATGATGCGGTGAGGCATGACTTAGGATGTGTGGATTGGAAAAGTAGATTCCAAGGCAAGAGCGTAATTGATATGTGGAACTTGTTCAAGGAGCAACTATTGAGTGTCCTTGATAAGTACGTACCTATCAGGCAGGGAGGAAAGGGTCGTGTGAGGGAGCCGTGGTTTAATAAGGAATTGGAATCCCTTGTTAAATGGAAGAGGGCGGCCTTTGTAAAGATGAGGCGTGAAGGTTCAATAGGGGCGATTGAGAGTTATAAGGTAGCCCGGAAGGACCTGAAGAGAGAGCTAAGAGCAGCAAGGAGGGGACATGAAAGGTCCTTAGTTGGTAGGATTAGGGAAAACCCTAAGGCTTTCTATAGGTATGTTAGGAATAAAAGAATGACTAGGGTAGGAATAGGTCCAATCAAGGATAGTAATGGGAAGTTGCGTGTGGAGGCTGAAGAGATTGGGGAGGCGCTGAATGAATACTTTTCATCAGTATTCACTCAGGAACAGGACATTGTTGTCGATATGAATACTGAGGCACGAATAAGTAGAATGGATGGCTTTGAGATATGTAGAGAAGAGGTGTTGGAAATTCTGGCAAGGGTGAAAATAGATAAGTCCCCTGGGCCTGATGGCATTTATCCTAGGATTCTCTGGGAAGCAAGGGACGAGATTGCAGAGCCATTGGCCTTGATTTTTATGTCCTCTTTGTCTACAGGAGTAGTGCCAGAAGACTGGAGGCTAGCAAACGTGGTTCCCTTGTTCAAGAAGGGGAGTAGGGATAATCCGAGTAACTTTCGGCCAGTGAGTCTCACTTCTGTTGTGGGCAAAGTCTTAGAGAGAATTGTAAGGGATAGGATTTATGCACATCTGGATAAGAATAATGTGATCAAGGATAGTCAGCATGGTTTTGTGAAGGGCAGGTCGTGCCTCACAAACCTTATTGAATTCTTTGAGAAGGTGACTAAGGAGGTAGATGAGGGGAAAGCGGTAGATGTGGTATATATGGATTTTAGTAAGGCGTTTGATAAGGTCCCCCATGGTAGGCTACTGCAGAAAATACAGAGATATGGCATTGAGGGTGAGTTGGAGGTTTGGATTAGGAATTGGCTGGCTGGAAGAAGACAGAGGGTAGTAGTTGGTGGCAAAGGTTCATCTTGGAGTGCCGTCACTAGCGGTGTTCCGCAAGGATCTGTTTTGGGACCATTGCTGTTTGTCATTTTTATAAATGACCTGGAGGAAGGGTTAGAAGGTTGGGTGAGCAAGTTTGCGGATGATACGAAAGTCGGAGGAGTTGTAGACAGTGAGGAAGGATGTGGCAGGTTACAGCGGGATATAGAGAAGCTGCAGAGCTGGGCAGAAAGGTGGCAAATGGAGTTCAATGTAGCTAAGTGTGAGGTGATTCACTTTGGTAAGAGTAACAAAAAGATGGGGTGGGCTAATGGTCGGATACTTGGTAGTGTGGAAGAGCAGAGGGATCTTGGTGTCCATGTACACAGATCTCTGAAAGTTGCCACCCAGGTAAATAGTGCAGTGAAGAAGGCATATGGCGTACTGGCTTTTATTGGTAGAGGAATTGAGTTCCGGAGTCCTGAGGTCATGCTGCAGTTGTATTAGACTCTGGTGCGGCCGCATCTGGAATATTGTGTGCAGTTTTGGTCGCCATACTATAGGAAGGATGTGGAGGCACTGGAACGGGTGCAGAGGAAGTTTACCAGGATGTTGCCTGGTATGGGAGGAAGATCGTATGAGGAAAGGCTGAGGCACTTGGGGCTGTTTTCATTGGAGAAAAGAAGGTTTAGGGGTGACTTGATAGAGGTGTACAAGATGATTAGGGGGTTAGATAGGGTTGACAGTGAGAACCTTTTTCCACTTATGGAGTCAGCTATTACAAGGGGGCATAGCTTTACATTAAGGGGTGGTAGATATAGGACTGATGTTAGGGGTAGGTTCTTCACTCAGCGAGTCGTAAGTTCATGGAATGCCCTGCTAGTAGCAGTGGTGGACTCTCCCTCTTTATGGGTATTTAAGCGGGCATTGGATAGGTATATGGAGGATAGTGGGTTAGTGTAGGTTAGGTGGGCTTTGATCGGCGCAACATCGAGGGCCGAAGGGCCTGTACTGCGCTGTATTCTTCTATGTTCTATGTTCTATGTTCTATGTTCTAATATGTAAAGGTTCCCCAGTATAAATTCTCAGTCTAGCCGAGGTCTACACAACTCAAAAGTTGGAGTCCAGTGCAAATTTTGTTAATTGACTGGTTCTGCAATCACTAATATAGTTGTGCCAGTATTAACCTCCATTAGAACTGGGTGACCATTTAGCCAGGCGTTTATTTTGATTGGTTTGGATTTGGATATTGCTAAGCAATTTAACTGTTCCAAGCCAGATTTGGAGTGTGCAATCTCCTGGATATCAGCCTATGAGTTCTTACTTAATTTAAACCTAGTGAGATTCTTTTGCTGCCTCAAATCTGCATATCAGCAGCAACTACAATGGCTTGCTAGTCCAGATCCTGAAGAAAATGGTAACCATTTAACTGAGAGTTGGCATTGTTTAGGTGTTGTGCTGTGGGCTGACCTAAAGTCAGTCTGTTCAGGATATGTCCTGAGTGAGAATATGCAATTGCCATTACTCAAGTGGTGTTCCCCAAGCTCAGTGAGATTGACGAGAGGATCCACCTCCAACGGAACACTCTGTAACTCATATGTTCCACTTTCCGCATTTTGCATGATAAAGGCAGTTGTAGTATCTAGTTGAAGTCCAGTTGGGCTTTAGCTAGTAGGTGCTTTTGTCTGATTACCTCATTAATTCCACATACCAAATTTTCAGCTTGCTCAGATTTTCATTAAGGGTTAAATCAAAGTCACATGTCTCTGCCAGTCACCTTAACTTCATCAAAATCCTAACACAGATTCCCTTAGTTCTTGAACTGTCAAGTAAAACTGATAGGGTCTCAGAATTAGAAGAGGTTTGGTATCATAATATTCCTGAACTAGTCAACTCTTGAAAGATTTTCATATCTAGTGCTTCAGGAAACAGAAAGCTCCTAATAAGTGAAAAGGCTGCGGGTCCACAAGCTATCAGGAGAATTATTTGTTGCTTTTCATCTGTCCCAATGTAATTTGCCCAGGAAAAAGTAACGCATTATTTTCACATACTGGGCCCAGTCTTCAACAGCAGGATTGAACGACTCAAACTTCCCAAATAACAGCATTGTGCCAGTATTGCTTACCCAACTCAAGGACAACTGTTGCAAGCAAGTTTCTTTAGGAGCATTTTTTTCTCTCATTACAGTTGAAATAACTCCACAGAGGCCCGTTTTCCCATCACCAGGTTACTCTTTATTTACATGTGCATAGTACGTGATACATGACAACTAGCTCAGAGCTAGCTCCTTGAGTGAACAGAGTGTGACACTCCTGTTTATCTCTGTCAGCCTAGGCTCCCTGACTGGACCAGATTAACAGCCCTAATCAGGGAACTCATATTCTATAAGGTCCATCAGGCTGACCTCATTACAATCACCACACAAAGTTTTCTGAGATGTGACATTATCTAAAGAACAGATTACTTGGGATCTATGTGACAGAATCTTGTGGAGATGACGGCACAGAATCTTATGCTAGTCAGGCACTTACCAGGCCAATAGCAAGCCTTTCCCTAGGACCCAGCACCCTGAGATAGGACATCCCACTATACAAGAGCTATCTTCCAATCAGTAGCTGGAAGCTCGTCCATACACAAGAACATCGGTGTGAGATGGTAGTTGCTGCCAGTATGATATCACCCTAGGTGTCAGGTTGTGGAGGCTTCCACGGTGAGTTGTGATTAGGTAGGAGCCAAGGGGAGAAAAATCGATCGTTAGAGAGATTGGCAACAAGGACTGAGGTTCACTCTGGTCCTGCCTTCTCAATGCCAGGTCACTTGATCAGGCACTGAGTACCTTTGAACAAGGGGCATGCCATGGCAGCCAGCAAACAATGTCTGTGTATCAAACCTGCCATCGGCTGAAAGGTTAATACAATATACAGTGAGTCAAGGCCCTTGAAGTGACACTAATTTTCCACTTAAGCCCTATGTTTTGTAGCAGGAAATGAAGACCATACCCAGATCTTTGCACCTATACTTAACTGGGTGAAGCAGGAGGGTAGTCGGGTCCCTAAGCATCACCCTCCCTAAGTATCACCCACCAGCAAACTACCAAAGGGAATGCACAAGCGTCTAGGTCTCATTCTCAAACCTATTATCCTCTTGTGGTTTCCACAAACCCTATTGTAAAGTAATTGGTAAGACATTGATTGACTATTATCATTCCAATCAGCAGAAACATTTTTTATTTATGTTCATTGCTATATACCTGCAATCAGAATTGATTCTGTCCACATCTGATGTTTATTCACACTGATCATTGGAATGTGATCAAGAATAGATGCTAGGAGAAAGTGAGGACTGCAGATGCTGGAGATCAGAGTCGAAAAGGGTGGCGCTGGAAAAGCAAAGCAGCTCAGGCAGCATCCGAGGAGCAGGAGAATCAACATTTCGGGAATTAGCCCATCATCAGGAGTGTTGATGAAGGGCTTATGCCTGAAACGTCGATTCTCCTACTCCTCGAATGTTGCCTGACCTGCTTTGCTTTTCCAGCGCCACTCTTTTCGATGTCAAGAATAGATGCCCTGAGTAATCCTGATTGTTGACGTTGATCATTATTATAGTAGCCTAAGATAAATTTGAGTCAGGGTAACAATGATTCATGAGCATGAGACAACCTTATTTAGCTACTTACTGAATATACTCACTTAAGTACTGAAGAAGCTTTGTGGGCGGCATGGTGGTACAGTGGTTAGCACTGCTGCCTCACAGCACCAGAGATCTGGGTTCAATTCCCGCCTCTGGCGACTAACTGTGTGGAGTTTGCACGTTCTCCCCGTGTCTGCGTGGGTTTCCTCTGGGTGCTCCGGTTTCCTCTCACAGTCCAAAGATGTGCAGGCCAGGTGAATTGGCCATGCTAAATTGCCCGTAGTGTTAGGTAAGGGGTAAATGTAGGGGTATGGGTGGGTTGCGCTTCGGCGGGGCGGTGTGGACATGTTGGGCCGAAGGGCCTGTTTCCACACTGTAAGTAATCTAATCTTTTAAAAAAAAAGCTCTGGGCACTGGGATGTCTTTCATACCCTCCTGGCTGGACCAAAACACGGCAGCTATCATGCTGTGAATGTTCTACTAAGAGGGATTTATTAACAGATAAGACAACACACAATTGTAGACAAATATCTACAAAACTATAAAGCCTGAATCGAACCACAAGTGGTATATCCTCCAGAATGGGTGCACGGTGCCTCAGTGGATAGTACTGCTGCCTCACAGCAGAAGGGACCCAGGTTCGATTCCAGTCTGGGGTGACTGCGTGCAGTTTGCACATTTTCCACGTGTCTCTGTGGGTTTCCTCCATATGTTCCAGTTTCCCCCCACAGTCCAAAGATGTCCAGGTTAGATAGATTGGCCATGCTAAATCGTACTTAGCATCCAGGGATATGCAGGCTATCCATGGGAAATGCAGTGTTACAGCGATAGATTAGGGCATGGGTCTGGATGGGATGCTCTTCGGAGGGTTAGTGTAGACTCAGTGGGCTGAATGGTCTGCTTCTACACTGCTGAGATCCAAGTGTCCACTACACAGACTGATTAAACCGAGATGGATGTTCCTTGGCTATTTCACTACTATAGTTGGAAAACAACTAAGGCCTGACTTTACTGGGTTTTCTGCTGTTAGTTCCAGTGGGAGAAATATTCCAGGGGGTGGGAAGTGATCGCATTGGGAACGTGTGACCTCGGCCATGAGAAACCCAATAGGCCAGCCTTGGGTATTCAAGTTGCAATTGTTGTCTGAACATCTAAAATTTATGATTTAGAGATGCCGGTGTTGGGCTGGGGTGTACAAAGTTAAGCTAGTGTGCTTCCAAATAAACCTGTTGGACTATAACCTGATGTTGTGTGATTTTTAACTCTAAAATTTATGGTAATGCAACTTTACATTCACTCTAGCCATTTTGAAATGTTCTACTGCAGTGTTGGAACTTTGCTTGAAGTGTGTTGGGAACACTAATTACATGTAAACGGGGTTTTCATTACACTCCTGGCAAACATTTTGTGATACAGTCACATAAAACCTAAGGAAATTCAGGGCTTCTGCCTTTATAGCAAAATTCTGCCACTGTTGGTGGGTGATGGATAGTGCAGGTCTATCACAGAAAGGCTTAAATTACCCTCAATTTTTCCACTGTTAGTTCTATTGGTCTAAATCTTAACTTTATCAGGAATTGTAATGCCTTACAGACAATTCTTTGATTTTAGGTGAACCTAGTCAAATTAGCTGGTAAATATCTGCCTGGTTTGATCGTTTAAGATACTCAAAAAGTAAATTCAAAGAATTTTTACTCAAAAGTGCCATTAACTGTGCTAAACAGCAGGATAAATTCTGATGCATTTTAATAACACAGTTAAACAATTATATAGCAATGGGAAAAAAGGGCAGCTCTGCAAAGCTCCCTGATGTGCTGCTTGAAAAGTCACTATTTGGATTACCAAAAGTATTCGTAAAAACTGGATGTGAAGAAGGGAATGAATTTGCCCACTTTTTGCATAATGCCTGTGTTTGCAGAAACCATTAAAATAGATAATTAAATCAGAGGTGAATATAATCAGTGAAACCAGACAGAGGGAAGAACAATTAAGTAGTTCTTTCTGAATTCTATATTTAGCATTTTGAACAAAACATTGTCATGTAAATTTTATTTTTACCATACTGGGTGTCCTGATTGTAATGAGGACATTGGAGAATAAGAGTTCCCTGATTGGGGCTGTTAATCTGGACATAATCTGTCATAATATTGTACACTGATTACGATAAATTATAAGATTGAATATGGAGAAATATAGGGCCATTAATACATTATAAAACCTGTCAAACCTTAGTAATTGAAAATTGAGATCACTTTGATCAAATTTCACATTTCTTCAAGCATTTAAAAAGTGTCTCACTACTAAATGAAATGGTGAAAACCTAAGTGGTTGTTATCTGTTTGATAACAAATAATATCAAAGGAATATCACATATATGGTGATAAACAAGTGGTAAATGCATCACTCATATCACTGACAACAAAATATAAAATTTAAAATAAAATTAATTTTTGGAATAATCAATAATCAATATTAAGAAGTGAAGTGGAAAACTGAAAATGTGAAGAAAATAAATTCCAGTCTGGATGCAGACAAAGTGAAGGAAGATGGGCAAATCAGACTAACCATCCCCAAGGGTCAAACCAAACTTGGCTCTCAAGTAGATGTAGAAATTAGAGCAACACTTTAATTGTTGCAGAGCTGGGAAAGAAGTAAAAAGAGAAAAAGAGGAATGGACGGTGGAAGAGGAGGGGAACAGATGTTAAGAGGAAGGGAGAGCATTGTGGGAATGGAAAGAAAAGGAAATGAGGATGAATGGAGTGAGAGAAGAAGAGGAAAAAGGAATTGGAACAAAGAAGAGGGAAGAAGAGAGATGAAAAGGAAATATAAATGGAGAGCTCAGACAGAGAAACAGGGATAAAGAAGGAAGAAAATGTAAAAGGAGGAGAAGAGGAATAAATTCATAAGAGGTAGGAGCACAAGTAGGCCAGTCGGCCCCTTGATCCAACCCCACCATGCAACAATATCACGGCTGATCTGTTTGTGGTCTCAACTCTACTTTCCTGCCTGGTCTTCCCACACATCCAACCCTTGATTCTTTTGCTGATCAGAATTCTACCTTGAATGACCCAATCTCCACTTCTCACTGAGGAACAGAATCCCAAAAATCTTTTTCTTAATGTAGTTTCGCTCGCTAAGCTGGAAGGTTCATTTTCAGACGTTTCATCACCATACAGGGAACACCTTCAATGAGCCTCGGCTGAAGCACTGCTAATGATTCCTGCTTTATATTTATATGTTTGGATTTCTTTGGATTGGTGACGTCATTTCCTGTGGTGACGTTATTTCCTGTTCTTTTTCTGAGATGGTGGTAAATCGGGTCCAAGTCAACCAGAACTCTATTGACAAAACACATTGACTTGGACCTGATTTACGATCCCCTGAGAAAAACAATAGGAAATGACATCACATAGGAAATGACATCGCCACAGGAAATTACATCACCAATTCAAAGAAACCCAAACATATAAATAGAAAGCAGGAATCAACAGCAATGCTTCAGCCAGAGGCTCACTGAGGATGTTACTTAGTATGGTGACAAAACATCTAAAAATGAACCTTCTATCTCAGCAAGCAAACCTACATCCAGAAACTCAACCTAAGATACAAATCTTCTCAAAGCTCGCTATCTTGTTCTTAAATATGAAGCACCATTTTTTAATCTCTGCCCCTTAGTTCTCGAATCTATCACTAGAGGAAATATTCTCTACAGCAGCTACCCTGACACAGTTCTTCAGAATCTTATGTTTTTGAATAAGATCATCTCTCATTATTCTTAACTACAACTGAAAAAGTGCCACCATGTTCAACCTTTCCTCGTAAGATAACCCCTTCAATTCAGGAATCAGCCTCAGGAAGCTTATTTGAATAGCTTCCAATACACGTACAGGTAGTTCTCCTATAATGCCTATAATTCCAGTAAAGCCTCGCTTAACAGAAAATCACATAATACAAGTAATGGGGCCTATGGCAAAAGTGGGGCTGGGGCAGATCACTCATGATCACTCAAAAATCATCTAAAAGTCTAACACAAAGTATAGCACAGCCTGAATGAAGGTTGAAATCATATTTATTACCAAAAGTAAATTTAACACAATTCATTTTAAAAATATGAGACAGCTGCTCTCTGTATAGTACTTCTCACAGAAAGCTGCTCTGTTGGCAGCTGACATCGTACATGCTCAGAACGGTGCAGAGATTTTGGCGTGGACACTGGCACATGTGCAGAATGAAGCACGTGAATTGATGCTGCTGGAATTGCCAATGGAGGTAAGCGTTCTCCAAAACACCATTCCTGAATTCTTCAGCGACATTAACTCTTAATTTCTCTCCACAGATGTTGCCAGGGTCAGCTGAGATGTTCCAATAATTTCTGTTTTTGTTATTGATTTCCAGCATTCACAGTTCTTTTGGTTTTCATTAGCATAAGTTGTTAACAGTTGCGGGCCCCAGCATTGAGTCTTATGGCACTCCAAAAGTTTCAGTTTGTCAACCTAAAAAATGATCCATTTATCTTGACTCTATGTCTCATCAGATAGCCATTCCTTTTATCCACAGTATACATTTTGCTGGGGGCTTATTCACCACCAGCATCCTCCCTCAACCCATTGATGAAGCCAATCAGAAGCACAATCTCTTAAAATCTGGCTACCCTGCAATGATAATACACCAAGTACATCCTTAATTACATAGACTTGGGACATCTGTCCTTCAAGTACAGGAGCTCTCAGCAGAAGCCATTTGGCTTCAGATCTAGGCCAACTCCATACCACAGCAACTTACTCAAGTGAAATTTCTTTTCTATATACTTCAGTGATTTTCCTCCTCAAGTATTAACCAAATTCTCTTTAAAGTGCTGTTATTGATTTAGCTTCGACAGCCACGAGCCACAATAGGAAGATAATGAAGTTTTTCCAGGCTTCATCAGCACAGACAAGCTAAAGACTTTTCTTTCACAAACTTTCTGCAGATCATTCGGATGACATCAATATTTCTTTTTCATTTGTTTTCTTTTATTTGAGGGACAATAGCTGAAGGGAGTGTCAGGAGAACCAGAAGGATCTTGTTACACAATATGAAAAAGCTGAATCAATAAACTTCACAATAATTATTGAGTCAGTTATGTTACATCAGCTCTAAGTGTTCATTTATCTCCCGAAGGTTGAGGAACTTGAGAAATCAATGGAAGGCAGCAAAAATGCATGCGACTGTTTGATATTTAAAGAGTGCTGGAAGTAAAAGCTTTGAGATAATTACAGATTTACAGGAATGTTTGATTGCTGTGAATTAGCGTTGTGCTGAGCAGTATTAAACTTACACATTTACATAAACAACTTCTCCTCAATTGAAATTTGATACCATAGAAATTAGGGGAAAACCATCAGTATACCAAACACACTTGCAATTGAAGTGATCTTTTCATGATCAAATCTGTCATTGCAAGACAGACTTATAACTCATTAGTTATTGTGGGACTTCTTCCTTTCTACAGAAAACATGAAAAACAGAGTCAGTGGCTCACAGGTTCATAATTGATAAAGCATCAATGGAACTATAATGGAGCTCCATGTCTTTCCCTTGGCAACAGTGCATATTAACTAGCCTAATACTTCAGTCATGCCAAAATGAACACATTGGGGAAGAGGCAAATGCTGTTATGTTCATATGGTCTCAAGCTACACGCCAAATTTGAATTTGGACTTTATTAAAATAGTTCAGGCATGGATCCACTGTTAGTTGGATATTTATGGGCTGCATTCCTATTTGGGGATGTGACAACAATAAATCAAATCAAAAGATTTGATCCATTATCTCTAATTCCATCTCTTTTAGAGCCCGATAATATAGTATGTGTTTCAAAAGATTTATCATTTTTAATCACATTAATTTCTTTAGTTACTTTACTTCATCAGTATTATTTACTTGTTCTCATAAAACACTTATACCTTTTTATTTTGATAGATTCTATGGTTCCCAGTGTTAAGATAGAAAATATTTATATAACGTCTCCAACATTTCTTTGTTCCCCATGGAAGTAATAGACTGTATTTGGGGAAGTTTCCTAGAACAATATGTTATTGATCCTAACCAGAGAACAGAATACTTTGGGTTTGCTAATGTGTATTGAGGCAGGTTTAATAAATAATCTCAGAGTACACAATATCCTGGGAAACAGTAATCATTACTGTGGGCAGCACGGTGGCACAGTGGTTAGCACTGCTGCCTCACAGCGCCAGAGACCTGGGTTCAATTCCAGCCTCAGGCGACTGACTGTGTGGAGTTTGCACGTCCTCCCCGTGTCTGCGTGGGTTTCCCCCGGGTGCTCCGGTTTCCTCCCACAATCCAAAGATGTGCAGGTCAGGTGAATTGGCCATGCTAAATTGCCCATAGTGTTAGGTTAGGGGTATGGGTGGGTTGCGCTTCGGCGGGGCGGTGTGGACTTGTTGGGCCGAAGGGCCTGTTTCCACACTGTAAGTAATCTAATCCATTACATAGTATAATTTATCATTATTTTGAGTGTGAGAAACTTGGGTTAGAAACATCTTCAGACTACAGAAAGCTACAACACAGTGGGATTTGGGGGTTCTTATGCATGAATCCAAAACACTAGCATCCGAGTTTATCTGGTAATAGGGAAGGCAAATGGA
Organism: Chiloscyllium punctatum; assembly: GCF_047496795.1. NCBI lineage: Eukaryota > Metazoa > Chordata > Chondrichthyes > Orectolobiformes > Hemiscylliidae > Chiloscyllium > Chiloscyllium punctatum. The sequence goes on from NC_092739.1 coordinate 24,722,690, forward strand.
CTGTTAGCCTTTATTTCAAAAGAAATGATGTATAAAAGTAGGGAGGTTTGCTAAAACTGTAAATGGCTCCAGCCAGATTACAGTTAGAATACTGTGAATATAGTGATACCCTTATGTAAGGAAAGAGATACACTTTATTGGCATTACAAACAATCCAGGGATGTTTGAGTAGGTTGATTCAGGCATGGGGGGATTTTCTTATGAGAGGTTGAGTAGGTTGGGCTTGCACTTACTGGACTTTAGAAGAACGAGTGCAGACTTTATTGAACATTCAAGATTCTTAGGGGACCTGACAGGATAGATGCAGAAAGGTTGTTTCCCCTTCCAGGAAAGTCTAGGATCATAAAGGGAAATCTCAGAGTTAGGAGCTATTCGTTTAAAGCACAAATGAGGGGGAATTCCTTCTGTTGGAAGGTAAACATTTGTGGAATTCAAGACCAACTATCAAGACTGGGTCATTAGGTATACTCAAGGCTGACATAGACAGATTTTAAATGAGTAAGAGAATCAAGAATTATGGGGTAAAGCCAGGAAAGTGAAAATGAGGATTATTAGATCAGATGTGATCTCACTGAATCGCAGAACAGACTCAATGGGCCAAATGGTCTACTTCTACTTTGTCTTCTGGTCTAATGGTCTTATTATGTATTCTCCCATTCAATTAATTTTTGTTCATTGTTCACTGTTAGCAAATGTATTCCCAGTACTCAGGCTTCCTACTGTTCTTGACAATAACAGAAGCGTCTACTTATAAATTAATATATCGCTTAACACTTTAACTAACTCTAGACATATTTATTTTCCCATATAGTGTTTACTTCTCAGCAGAATATATATTCATTAAAATTATGAGTTAGTTATTTAAATGTTAATTTTTGCTAATCTTCAATCATACCTTTCAATGCCTTAACTAGGTTTTAAATTTTATTTCCCAGTTTGTCTTAGCCAAGTTGATCTGTACATCTACTTTATTGGTTTCAATATTAAGGTTTTAGCTTTATGTCAATCATTTTGAAGCTCAACTTAAAATTCTATCATGTTCTCCTAATTTTTTTCCAGAGGATTCCTTACTGTGAGATTACCAGTCATCTCTGTCCTTTATTCAAAACAAGATCTAGAAGAGCCTCTGCACAGTTTGTTCCATAGCATTTTATTCCAGAGAATTGCCTCTGCTATACTGTTATCTCAGCTCCTAAACTAATTTTGATGATTTGATTTGTACAAACTTTAGGAAAATTAAAGCCTCTACAATAATCACCTTGCCTTTATTTACTAGCTCCTTTTATTTCTTGATGAATACTCTTTCCAACAGCACTGCCACTGTTAGGAGGGATAAGAATTACTTCCACCAGCATTTTCTGACACTTTTTAATTATTATCTCCGCCCATTTGGATTCTACGTCCTGCTTTTTTGAGTCAAGATTATTCCTCATTGTTGTCCAATACGTTCCACATCCTGGAGGATCAGCACACAACTTGCCCTGCTGTCTTTATGTAGTCCTGTTTTATTTATTTTAAGGGATCGATCTGTATATTTACTTGACTTGGCTTGTAGTTTTTAAACTTTTAACTAATGAGCTGATCTAATTAAAAATCTAATTATATTTAACTTACACCTTTACCAGTAGGAGGTCTTGTTGTTGTGCTACAGGACATTGGTTTGGCCACCTTTGGAATACTGCACTAAATTCTGGTCTCCCTGCTATACGGAAGATATTATTAAACTTGAAAGGCTTCAGAAAAGTTTGACAAGGGTGTTGTCAGGGTTGGAGGGTTTGAGCTACAGGGACAGGCAGAGTAGACTGGGGATATTTTCCCTGGAGCATTGGAGGCTGAGGGGTGAGCTTATAGAAGTTCATAAAATCATGAAAAGCATGGATAGGGCAAATAGTCAAGGTCTTTTCCCCAGGTTATGGAAGTCCAAAACTAGAGGGCATAAATTTAAGGTGAGAGGGGAAAGATTTAGAAAGGACCAAAGGGGCAACATTTTCACACAGATGGTAGAGCAAGTATGGAATGAGCTGTCAGAGGAAGTGGTGAAGGCTGGTACAATTACAACATTTAAAAGACATCTGGATGAATAAATGAATAGGAAGGGTTTAGAGGGATATGGGCCAAGTGCTGGCAACTGGGACTAAGTTATCTATTTAGCATGGACGAGTTGGACCAAAGGATCTGTTTCCATGCTGTAGATCTCTATGACTCTATGACTCAGTAATACAAAGCACCATGGATATCATGGGAAAACGCAGCATCCCCTTCACACTCTATATAGAATTCCCACCAAATTCCTAACTGTTGAACTCTGTCTGTGATGCATTTTGTTGTGTGGTTGTTCTATGAATCAGCAGATACTGTTTATTTATATATTAGATTACTTTACAGTGTGGAAACAGGCCCTTCGGCCCAACAAGTCCACACCAACCCGCCGAAGCGTAACCCACCCATTCCCCTGCATTTACCCCTTACCTAACACTACGAACAATTTAGTATGGCCAATTCACCTGACCTGCACATCTTTGGACTTCTGGACCTGGATTACACAGTTGACGAAGAAATGCAGACATGCCTGCAAATATCTATTGAGAGAGAAACAGAGTTAAAAATTTCAAACCCAGTGTAACTCTTTCTTCCAGACTATTACTTTGTTTACAATCAATCTCTGCTGACCACTTAAAATAGTTTTGAACTGTAATCATCTTGACTATTAAAGGCAGAGAAATCTGGCTGTTGCAGGTAGATCATAAGCAGGTGACCGAGCTCTATAACAATCTCAGTGTTGATCAAGAACTTGCAGGGAAAGTTGCCCTCAGACACGACCAACTAGACATTCCAAAACCTGCAGGGGGATGATTAGATTCCCTATAGTGTGGGGACAGGCCCTTTGGCCCAACAAGTCTACACCAACCCTCCGAAGAGTAACCCACCCAGACCCGTTTCCCTCTGATGAATGCACCTGACACTATGGCCAATTCACCTGACCTGCACATCTTTGGACAGTGGGAGGAAACCAGAGCACCCGGAGGAAATCCACATAGACACAGGGAAAATGTGCAAACTCCACACAGACAGTCGCCCAAGTTTGGGATTGAACCTGGGTCCCTGGTGCTATGAGGCAGCAGTGCTAACCACTGAGCCAATGTCACTGAAGTAGCAATCCAGAGATCAAGGTGTGGTTTTACACAGAAGCTCAAGACAAGGTTGCGAAACACCTCATTTTCTCACTGAGTTCTTCACAGAACTCAATGCAGTGTTCAACAACTTCAGGCCATGAACTTTGGTCTCCAGTTGGATAATTTTTCATGCAGTGTCTGTATTTTGTTTTCATGCTTTTTGTTTCAGGCAAACCTGACCTTTATTCTGCTATTAGCACCTGCTCTGGACCAACACTTCATTTCTTCATGACCTCTTCTTTTGTTCTATGGCATTTTCATCTCTAATCTTCTTCGCTCTCTAACCTTCTTCACCTCCTCCACCTCCACACCTGGAACTTCACATTTCCCATGGCTAACCCACCCAGCCTGCACATTTTTGGACTGTGGGAGGAAACTGAAGCACCCAGAGGAAACTCATGCAAACACAGAACACGTAAATTCCACACAGAGAGTCACCCAGGATGGAATCAAATCTGGGTCCCTGGCGCTGTGAGGCAGCAATGCTAACCACTGAGCCACCGTGCTGCCCATGGTCCTGTAAAGCCTCTGCTCAATGCTAACACCAAGAATATTAATAGTGGGGGATTTAGCGATGGCAATGGCATTGAGTGTCGATGAGCAATTGATCAATTCTCTCTTACCATAAGCCTCTCAAGCCTGCTCAGCCATTCAAAAGGATCATGGTTGATCTGACACTCCTCACATCCCCTTTCCTGTCCTTTCACCATAACCTTCAATTCCCCTACTATCAAAAATCTATCCATCTCAACTTTAAATATACACAATGATGCGGTCTATCTGCAGCAAGGAGTTCCAAAGTCTCTTAACTCTCAGGGAAGAAATTCCTCCACAGCTCAGTCATAGAGATGTACAGCGTGGAAACAGACCCTTTGGTCCAACCCGTCCATGCTGAACAGATATCCCAACCCAATCTCATCCCACCTAGCAGCACCTGGCCCATATCCCTCCAAACCCTTCCTATTCATATAGCCATCCAATTGCCTCTTAAATGTTGCATTCCACCACCTCCTCTGGCAGCTCATTCCATACATGTACCACCCTCTGTGTGAAAAAGTTGCTCCCAAGGTCTTTTTTACATCTTTCCCCTCTCACCCTAAACCTATGCCCTCTAGTTCTGGACTCCCCGACACCAGGGAAAAGTCTTTACCTATTTATCTTATCCATGCCCCTCATTACTTTGTAAACCTCTATAAGGTCACCCCTCAGCCTCCGATGCTCTAGGGAAAACAGCCCCAGCCTGTTCAGCCTCTCCCTATAGCTCAAATCCTCCAACCCTGGCAACATCCTTTTAAATCTTTTCTGATACCTTTCAAGTTTCACAACATCTTTCCGATAGGAAGGAGACTAGAATTGCACACAATATTCCAACAGTGGCCGAACCAATGTCCTGTACAGCCGCAACATGACCTCCCAACTCCTGTACTCAATACTCTGATCAATAAAAAAAAGCATACCAAACACCTTCTTCACTATCCTATCTACCTGCGACTCCACTTTCAAGGAGCTACGAACCTGCACTCCAAAGTCTCTTTGTTCAGCAACATTCCCTAGGACCTTACCACAAAGTGTATAAGTCCTGCTCAGATTTGATTTCCCAAAATGCAGCACCTCTCATTTATCTGAATTAAACTCCATCTGCCACTTCTCAGCCCATTGGCCCATCTGCTCAAGATCCTGTTGTAACCTGAGGTAACCCTCTTCGCTGTCCACTACATCTCCAATTTTGGTATCATCTGCAAACTTACTAATGATACCTCTTATGCTCACATCCAAATCATTTATGTAAACGACAAAATGTAGTGGACACGGCACAGATCCTTGTGGCACTCCACTGGTCACAGGCCTCCAGTCTGAAAAACAACCCTCCACCACCACCCTCTGTCTTCTACCTTTGAGCCAGTTCTGTATCCAAATGGCTAGTTTCCCCTGTATTCCATGAGATCTAACCTTGCTAATCAGTCTCCCATGGGGAACCTTGTTGAATGCCTTACTGAAGTCCATATACATCACATCTACTGCTCTGCCCTCATCAATCCTCTTTGTTACTTCAAAAAACTCAATCAAGTTTGTGAGACATGATTTTCCATGCACAAAACCATGTTGACTATCCCTAATCAGCCCTTGCCTTTCCAAATGCATGTACATCCTGTCCCTCAGGATTCCCTCCAACAACTTGCCCACCACCGACGTCAGGCTCACTGGTCTATAGTTCCCTGGCTTGTCCTTACCGCCCTTCTCAGACAGTGACACAACGTTTGCCAACCTCCAGTCTTCCGACACCTCACCTGTGACTATTGATGATACAAATATCTCAGTAAGAGGCCCAGCAATCATTTCTCTAGTTTCCCCCAGAGTGCTAGGGTCCACCTGATCAGGTCTGGGGACTTATCCACCTTTACCCATTTCAAGACATCCAGTACTTCGTCCTCTTTAATATGAACAGTTTGCAAGATGTCACCATCTATTTCCCTACAGTCTATATTTTCCATATCCTTTTCCACAGTAAATACTGATGCAAAATACTCATTCAGTATCTCCCCCATTTTCTACAGCTCCACACTGATCTTTGAGGGGCCATATTCTCTCCCTGGTTATTCTTTTGTCCTTTATGTATTTGTAAAAACCCTTTGGATTCTCCTTAATTCTATTCTCCAAAGCTATCTCATGTCCCCTTTTTGCCCTCCTGATTTCCCTCTTAAGTATACTCCTACTTTCTTTATACTCTAAGGATTCACTCGATCTATCCTGTCTATACCTTACATATGCTTCCTTCTTTTTCTTAACCAAACCCGCAATTTAGAACATAGAACATAGAACATAGAACAATACAGCACAGAACAGGCCCTTCGGCCCACGATGTTGTGCCGAACTTCTATCCTAGATTAAGCACCCATCCATGTACCTATCCAAATGCCGCTTAAAGGTCGCCAATGAATCTGACTCTACCACTCCCACGGGCAGCGCATTCCATGCCCCCACCACTCTCTGGGTGAAGAACCCACCCCTGACATCTCCCCTATACCTTCCACCCTTCACCTTAAATTTATGTCCCCTTGTAACACTCTGTTGTACCCGGGGAAAAAGTTTCTGACTGTCTACTCTATCTATTCCTCTGATCATCTTATAAACCTCTATCAAGTCACCCCTCATCCTTCGCCGTTCCAACGAGAAAAGGCCGAGAACTCTCAACCTATCCTCGTACGACCTACTCTCCATTCCAGGCAACATCCTGGTAAATCTTCTCTGCACCCTCTCCAAAGCTTCCACATCTTTCCTAAAGTGAGGCGACCAGAACTGCACACAGTACTCCAAATGTGGCCTAACCAAAGTCCTGTACAGCTGCAACATCACCTCACGACTCTTGAATTCAATCCCTCTGCTAATGAACGATAATACTCCATAGGCCTTCTTACAAACTCTATCTACCTGAGTGGCAACCTTCAAAGATCTATGTACATAGACCCCAAGATCCCTCTGTTCCTCCACCTGACCAAGAACCCTACCATTAACCCTGTATTCCGCATTCTTATTTGTTCTTCCAAAATGGACAACTTCACACTTGGCAGGGTTGAACTCCATCTGCCACTCCTCAGCCCAGCTCTGCATCATATCTAAGTCCCTCTGCAGCCGACAACAGCCCTCCTCACTGTCCACAACTCCACCTATCTTTGTATCATCTGCAAATTTACTGACCCACCCTTCGACTCCCTCATCTAAGTCATTAATAAAAATTACAAACAGCAGAGGACCCAGAACTGATCCCTGCGGAACTCCACTTGTAACTGGACTCCATGCTGAATATTTACCATCTACTACCACTCTCTGACTTCGACCGGTTAGCCAGTTTTCTATCCAATTGGCCAAATTTCCCTCTATCCCATGCCTCCTGACTTTCCGCATAAGCCTACCATGGGGAACCTTATCAAATGCCTTACTAAAATCCATGTACACTACATCCACTGCTCTACCCTCATCCACATGCTTGGTCACCTCCTCGAAGAATTCAATAAGACTTGTAAGGCAAGACCTACCCTTCACAAATCCGTGCTGGCTGTCCCTAATCAAGCAGTGCTGTTCCAGATACTCGTAAATCCTATCCCTCAGTACCCTTTCCATTACTTTGCCTACCACAGAAGTAAGACTAACTGGCCTGTAATTCCCGGGGTTATCCCTATTCCCTTTTTTGAACAGGGGCACAACATTCGCTACTCTCCAGTCCCCTGGTACCACCCCCGTTGCCAGTGAAGACGAGAAGATCATTGCCAACGGTACTGCAATTTCCTCTCTTGCTTCCCACATAATCCTAGGATATATCCCGTCAGGCCCGGGGGACTTGTCTATCCTCAAGTTGTTCAAAATGTCCAACACATCTTCCTTCCTAACAGATATCTCTTCTAGCTTATCAGTCCGTTTCACACTCTCCTCTTCAACAATACAGTCCCTCTCGTTCGTAAATACTGAAGAGAAGTACTTGTTCAAGACCTCTCCTATCTCTTCCGACTCAATACACAGTCTCCCACCACTGTCCTTGATCGGACCTACCCTCGTTCTCGTCATTCTCAGGTTTCTCACATACGCATAGAATGCCTTGGGGTTATCCTTGATCCTATCCGCCAGGGATTTTTCATGACCTCTCTTAGCTCTCCTAATCCCTTTCTTCAGGTCCCTTCTGGCTATCCTGTATCCCTCCACTGCTCTGTCTGAACCTTGTTTCCTCAACCTTATGTAAGCCTCCTTCTTCCTCTTTACTAGACATTCAACCTCCCTCGTCAACCAAGGCTCCCTCACACAACCATTTCTTTCCTGCCTGATCGGTACATACATATCAAGGACACGTCGTATCTGCTCCTTGAAAAAGTCCCACATTTCCACCACATCCTTCCCTGACAGCCTATGCTCCCAACGTATGCTCCTCAAATCCTGTCTTACAGCATCGTAATTTCCCTTCCCCCAATTGTAGAAACTTCCTTGTTGTGCGCACCTATCTCTCTCCATAACCAAGGTGAAAGTCACAGAATTGTGGTCGCCATCACCAAAATGTTCACCCACTAACAAGCCCACCACTTGTCCCGGTTCGTTACCGAGTACCAAATCCAATATGGCCTCCCCTCTGGTTGGACAATCTACATACTGCGTTAGAAAAGCTTCCTGGACACACTGCACAAACACCGCCCCATCCAATCTACTTGATCTAAAGAGCTTCCAATCAATATTTGGGAAGTTGAAGTCGCCCATGACTACGACCCTGTGGCTTCTGCACCTTTCCAAAATCTGTTTCCCAATCTGTTTCTCCACATCTCTGCTGCTATTGGGGGGCCTATAATAAACACCCAACAAGGTGACTGCACCTTTCCTATTTCTGACTTCAGCCCATACTACCTCCAGAGGCAGATCCCCCTCAAACTTCCTTTCTGCAGCCGTTATACCATTTCTAATTAGCAATGCCACCCCCCCTCCTTTTTTACCACCCTCCCTAATCTTACTGAAACATCTGTACCCAGGAACCTCCAACAGCCATTCCTGTCCCTCATCTATCCATGTTTCCGTGATGGCTACAACATCGTAGTCCCAGGTACCGATCCATGCCTTAAGTTCACCCCCCTTATTTCTGATACTCCTTGCATTGAAGTATACGCACTTGAGCCCATCTCTGTGTCTGTAAGTAGTCCCTGTCAGTGCTACCTTCTCCACAGCCTCCCTACAGTCTTGGACATCCTGACACACAGCTAGCTTACTTGCTGGACTACAAGTCCGGATCCCATCCCCCTGCCAAATTAGTTTAAACCCCCCCGAAGAGTGCTAGCAAACCTACCCCCCAGGATATTGGTGCCCTTCTGGTTCAGGTGCAACCCGTCCTGTTTATACAGGTCCCACCTTCCCCAGAATGCAGTCCAATTGTCCAAATATCTGAAGCCCTCCCTCCTACACCATCCTTGCAGCCACGTGTTCAACTGCACTCTCTCCCTATTCTTTGCCTCTCTGTCACGTGGCACCGGCAACAACCCAGAGATGACGACTCTGTCTGTCCTAGCTTTTAGCTTCCAGCCTAACTCCTTGAGCTCTTGAATGACCTCCCCGCCCCTCTTCCTACCTATGTCGTTGGTGCCAATGTGTACCACGACTTCTGGCTGCACACCCTCCCCCTTAAGGATTCTGAAGACACGGTCCGAGACGTCTCGGACCCTAGCACCCGGGAGGCAACAAACCATCCGAGAGTCTCGCCCATGTCCACAGAACCGCCTGTCCGTCCCTCTAACTAGAGAGTCCCCTATAACTAGCGCTCTCTTCTTCTCCCCCTTTCCCTTCTGAATCTCAGAGCCACAGACCCCTTCACTGCAGCTTACACCTGCAAGGCTGTCCCCCCCAACAGTTTCCAAAGCTGCATACTTATTTTTTAGGGGAACGACCACAGGGGAACCCTGCACTGCCTGTTTCTTCCCCTTCCCACCTCTAACTGTTACCCAGCTACCTCTGTTCTCTGGCGTAACTATGTCCCTGTAGCTTCTATCGATCACCCTCTCAGCCTCACGAATAATCCTCAGCTCATCCAACTCCAGTTCCAATTCCCTAACTCGTTTGGTGAGGATCAGGATCTGACTGCATTTCCTGCACACGAAGTCGGCAGGAGTATCGGTGGTCACCCCTACCTCAAACATCCTGCAGGAGGAACATTCCACCGCCTGCGCTGCCATGACTGTACACTGTACACTGTCTCCAAATTTCTTTAGTCATCCAGTATTCCCTATACCTACCAGCCTTTCCTTTCACCCCAACAGGAATACACTTTCTCTGGATTCTTGTTATCTCATTTCTGAAGGCTTCCCATTTTCCAACCGTCCCTTTACCTGCGAACATCTGCCTCCAATCAACTTTTGAAAGTTCTTGCCTAATACCGTCAAAATTGGCCTTTCTCCTATTTAGAACTTCAACTTTCAGATCTGGTCTATCCCTTTCCATCATTATTTTAAATCTAATAGAATTATGGTCACTGGCCCCAAAGTGCTCCCCCACTGACACCTCAGTCACCTGCCCTGCCTTATTTCCCAAGAGTACATCAAGTTTTGCACCTTCTCTGGTAGATACATCCACATACTGAATCAGAAAATTATTTTGTACACACTTAACAAACTCCTCTCCATCTAAACCCTTAACACTATGGCAGTCCCAGTCTTTGTTTGGAAAGTTAAAATCCCCTACCATAACCACCCTATTATTCTTACAGATAGCGGAGATCTCCTTACAAGTTTGTTTTTCAATTTCCCTCTGACTATTAGGGGGTCTATAATACAATCCCAATAAGGTGATCATCCCTTTCCTATTTCTCAGTTCCACCCAAATAACTTCCCTGGATGTATTTCTGGGAATATCCTCCCTCAGCACAGCTGTAATGCTATTCCTTATCAAAAATGCCACTCCCCCTCCTCTCTTGCCTCCGTTTCTATCCTTCCTGTAGCATTTGTATCCTGGAACATTAAGCTGCCAGTCCTGCCCATCCCTGAGCTATAATTGCTATGATATCTCAGTCCCATGTTCCTAACCATGCCCTGAGTTCATCTGCCTTCCCTGTTAGGCCCCTTGCATTGAAATAAATGCAGTTTAATTTATTAGTCCTACCTTGTTCCTGCCAGCCCTGACTGTTTGACTCACTTCTGTTCTCAACTGTACTTTTTTCTGAGACTGCCCTTTTGCACTCTGCCTTTCCACCTATTTTTGTGTCATTTGCAAATTTAGCCATAGTCCATTCATTTTCTTCCACCAAATTATTAATATATAACAGTTGTGCTACCAAAATTGATCCCTGTGACAGACAGCGGCTGCCTCTGGTCTGTCACTGGACAATATGGAGCACAGCAGCACTTTCTTCCCATCCTGGGAAGAACATATTTTCATATGTTGATGGCTATTGTTGGGACTGGTAAGACTCCAAACGCAAGTGCAGAATGTGATCACATGTTGCACATCCATCTCTAGCTTTTGCTTCTGATAGTACCACAGCATAAAAGGAAGCTTTGATTACCCAAGATCTCTCAGAGGATATGAGGCATTGTTTCTGCCTAGTGTGTATAATCAGTGTAATTATACTGTAGCACTATCCTCAAGCAGACAGCAGCTGCCTCCGGTCTGTCACTGGACAGTATGGAGCACTGCAGCAACGTGAACTGGAACGTATATACTCATTGCTCCATCTATCAATGGTGCTAACAAAAAATATAGCCAAAGATTAAGGGCACTATTCATGTCAACAAATTGCTCATGCATTCCAAGCAAAAAATTGAGTGTAAACCAAAGGAATCCCAAATGAGCACTAATTTGACAGACATTATTACCTCTGTCATTGATCTTGCCAGGGTATGTTCTTTCATTTCACACATTGGTAAGGACCTGCCCTACTGGACAGGCAGGCCAGCATGTATAACACAGATGCTTCCATCCCTCAACTAAAGTATTTGTTCACATTGTGGCCATTTTACACATAAAAGCAAATTTATTGGGAAATTCTTGGTATTTTCATATGTCGATGGCTATTGTTGGGACTGGTAAGACTCCAAACGCAAGTTCAATATGTGATCACATGTTGCACATCCATCTCTAGTTTTTGCTTCTGATAGTACCAATGTACACCTCTGAAATTACAGCAGAAGTTTATACAGGGAGATAAAAGAGCTGGAGTGTGTACAGACGGATAAATATTATTTTTTAGACATTAAGAAAGAGTTAGCAATAAATCCCATCTGATCTGCATGTGTAAATTTCTGGAAAGCTATAACAGCCAATATTTAATTCAATGAATTAAGCAAGAGAAATGGCACATAATGGAGTTCACTCGATCCATATCCTTTTACAGTTCAGATTAGTAACCAAAGGATGGTCAGCACTGTCCTTAAAACTCATTTCATCAATTTGAAGCATAATTACTGAAACATAAGACCTATCTGGATTTATGATGTTCTGCCAATAGTGCAAAAACTTTAGTTGTCCTCAATAGTTGAAACAGTTTAGTGATTACAGCCTTTGTTATTCCAACCCTCAACATAGATTCATAGTCACCAGGGCAATGATAACTTTAGCAAAATTACCAAGTCCGTTGCTTAGAGCTATAAAGCATAAACTGGAGAAAATTAATTGAGTCCTAAGAACGGGTTTATCTGCTAATCTCTGACTTTCATTTCTGCCTGCAGCTGTTCCCAAGGGACATGAAAAGTACACAAGCTGGAATAATGAAACAGACTTCAGTAAGAACAGGCTGTGCTGCTGGAGTCTCTGGTTTTCTCCCGTGATGGTCAAAAAATGGTTGATAATTTCAAAATGTCCAGGCCCCTTGTGTTTTTACTTTGCTGAGTTTTAGGGCATTTGAGAATACGCTGGAGAGGCCAGAAACTTCATTAACATATTAAGGAGTCTGAATTGAATTCAATAGTTGCTGCATGGATTTTCCAGGGTTTAGGAAAACCGATGGTTAAAGGAAAGAGGGAGATGCTACGTCTTTCCTTGAAAACAGAGTAACGAATCTTTATCCAGCCTCTCAAGAAAGCCTTTGAATGCTGTTGTCCTGGCTGACCCTTGTGAAGGCTGAAATATAGTTAACATGCCATGCAGCGAGCTCTCAAACCCTGGATACCAAACATTTCCCACACTCATCCCCAAGGTCACGAACAACTGAAACCTTGTTTACTCTTGCTCAGCTGAGTGACTAGTTGTCAAGAATCTGCATATTTATCAATTCTTCACTTTTCTCATTTTTTCCAACTACAATCTCCTTTGCTCTAATCTCTATATCTCTTTGATTTGATTTGATTTATTATTGTCACATGCACTGAGATAGTGAAAAGTACTATTTTGTGTGCTATCTAGACATGTCATTCCTTACATGGGTATATCAGGGTGATAGAGCAGAATGCAGAATATTGTGTCGCACCAACAGAGAAGGTGCAGAGAAAGATCAACTCTAATATATAAGAGGTCCATTCATAAGTCTGATAACAGTGGGGAAGAAACGGTTCTTAATCTGTTGGTACATGTTTTCAAACTTTTGTATCTTCTTCCCGATGAAAGAGGGTGGAAGAGAGTATAACCAGGTTGGGAGGGGTCTTTGATTGTGTTGGCTACTTTCCCGAGGCAGCAGAAGTTTGGAAGGAGTCAATGGATTGAAAGTTGTTTTTGATGATGGACTGGGATGCATTCACAATTCTCTGTAATTTCTTGCAGTCTTGCAGTTTCCATGCCAAACAGTGATGCGTCCAGATAGGAAGCTTTCTATGGTACATCAGTAGAAATTTGTAGAGTCATTGTTGGCATGTTGAATTTCCTTAGTGTTCTGCAGTGTTAGTGTGCCTTCTTGACTGTAGCATTGACATGGATGGACCAGGATAGATCATTGGTGTTATTTGCTCCTAGGAACTTGAAGCTGTCAACCTTCTCCATCTCAGCACCACAGTTGCCCTTACCTGTCTCTCCCCATCAGATCTTTCTATGACGGGACTCTGTCCAGGCCTACTCAACACAATTCGTTCACTGAGCACTCTTTCCCCACCATGCTAGACTTTTATGCAAACTGACTCACTCCTCTATTCCAGTATGGATAAGCTTCAGTCTTTCCAATGCAATTAGTGACAATAGTTCTTTAACCACACTCTCATCAATCCAGCTCAGTCTGTCTCCCTTTCTACAGAGTCATAGAGGTGGACAGCGTGGAAACAGATCCTTTAGTCCAACTCGTCCATGCTGCTCAGATATCGTAAATTAATCTCGTTCCATTTGCCAGCATTTGGTCACATCCCTCTAAACCCATCCAAATCAACTACCCATCCAGATGCCTTTTAAATGTTTTCATTCTGCCACCCTGCATCATTTCCTATGGCAACTCATTCCATACACCCACCATCTTCTGCATGTAAATCTTTTCTGAACCCTTTCAAGTTTCACAACATCAAGTTTCACAGCAGGGAGACAGGAATTGTACACAGTATTCCAAAAGTCCTAACCAATGTCCTGTCCAGCCACAAGATGTCCTTCCAACTCGTATTCTCAGTGCACTGATCAATAGAGGCAAGCATACCTAACACTTTCTTCAATATCCTTCATCACTCCAACTCCACTTTTAAGGAAAGATGAAGGTCTCCTTGTTCGGCAACACTCCCTGGGACCTTGCCATTAAGCGTATAAGTCCTGCCCTGATTTGCCTTTCCAAAATGTAACACCTCACATTTATCTAAATTACCTTTGGATTCTCCTCTTTTCGGCAAAGCTCAATCCCCATTTTAAAATGTTTCTTACTCACTGTTAATTTTCTTTATTGAAGCCGTTTCTCTGATTCTGCTTGAACTCCTCAAGCAGGGTAATTCTCCATGCTTTTATGTTCCACTGTCAAATCTCTCCAGCACCTCACCCCACCTTACTCCAGTGATTGCCTCCAATCTTATGTGCCAGTTTATGGTAGTTCAGTGGTTAGCACTGCTGCCTCACAGCACCAGGGTCCAAGGTTCGATTCCAGCCTCGGGTGACTGTCTGTGTGGAGTTTGCACATTCTCCCTGTGTCTGCATGGGTTTCCTCCAGGTGCTCCAGTTTCCTCCCACAGTCCAAACACGTGCAGGCCAGGTGAATTGGCTATGCTAAATTGCCCATAGTGTTAGGTGCATTAATTAGAGGGAAATGGGTCTGGGTGGGTTACTCTTTGGAGGGTTGGTGTGGACTGGTTGGGCTGAAGGGCCTGTTTCCACACTGTAGGGAATCTTAACTAATCTATACATCTTTCAACCATTCATACTTCCTTCACAAAGCCATCTCAATTCCTGTTTTCAGAAATCACTGAAACACCATAAGTAGACATTTTTGTAATATTATAAAAGCTTTCTATAGAATAAACATAAAGATGATGTGACATTGTTTGGGGAAGAGCTAGAGTGAAGACCATTAATATAAGAAATCGAATAACATACGCAGAAAAAAAATCTGGTTTACCCGAAGATTGGTGAGAAATAAAAGCAGAAAATGCTGGAGAAACTCAGCAGGTGTGACAGCATCTGGGAAAGAGAAACAGAGTTAACACTTCTTCAAAACCCTGAAGAATCATACTGGACTTGAAACATTATCGTATTAAATTCCTGAGAAAGAAAACAATTTTGTACTTTTAATGAATTTTAAGTAACAGAAGTATTTTTAAATGTAAAAGCTATTTCTGTCTTTAATGAGGTTATGTTTCCTTCAGAAGATTGAACTTCACAGCAAATAGCCAAAATCGTCTGAGACAAAGCTCTTCAGGGTGCATGACAGACTAATGAGGACCTATTCAAAACCTACTGCTGACAAATCTTCATATTAGCCACACATCAATTGACGATGAATGCCCAGCAATAGCAAGCCCATTTCTGATGCAGTAAATGTTTCTATTTTCATTTAAAAGTATCAGGGATACGAAAATTTACATTACCATGGTATTACAAGTCTGGTCAGACTGAAGAACAATCCACCCATGATGTATTTGCAACTGCACTGAAAGGTGAGCAAAACATAGCGTATGGATCTATTTTACAGCATGTGGAGCTGTTTATTACTGGAAACCACAAAATCTCATTAAGGTTCTTGGAAGCAGTACTGACACTATAACATTCAAAGCATCACTTCTACAGATTGAGAGTAGATAGAACTTAGAAAAAAATTACTAGTAATTCTACAATTACAGATGGAAACAAAATCAAGGCTTAAAACAAATCTATATTTATGTATTTCCTCATGGAAAGTTGCACAGGAACTATCTCAGCGTTACTCAGGACAAAGAAAACATAATCAAGTCACCCTCATTTAGGATCAGGATGAGCTCAATACTTTCTAAATAGATTTTATTCACTTCTCTTCACAATATAGATTTCTGTTCCTCTCTGAAAAAAAATCACTTTACATGCTGCTTTCTTCTTTATATATGCTGATGCAGCATTTCACCTGACCGAAGAACCAAGATTAAGATTAAAAGACCAAGAGATATAGAGCAGAATTTGGCTATTTGGCCCGTCAGATCTACTCTGCTATTCAATCATGGTAGACATGCTTCTCTCACCACTCTCCTGCCTTCTCCCCATAGCTCTTGATTCCCTTACTATTCAAGAACCTATCTATTTCTGTCTTAAATACACTCAATGACTTGGCCTCCCCAGCCCTCTGCAGCAATGAGTTCCACAGATTCACTACCCTCTGGCTGAAGAAATTTCTTCTTATCTTAGTTCTAAAGGGTCATCCCTCACACTGAGGCTGTGTCCTTGAGTCCTACACTCTCTACTGGTGGAAACATCTTTTCCACATCCATTTTGTCCAGGTCTCTCAATACTCTAAGTTTCTATGAGATTCCCCCATTATCATTCTAAACGCTATCGCGTACGAAGTCATAGTCCTCAACCTCTTCTCACAGGACAAGCCCCTCATCCCTGGGATCATTCTTCTAACCCTCCTCTGGACTCTTTCCAATGCCAGCCTATCATTTCTGAGATAAAGGGCCTAAAACTGCTCACAATATTCCAAACGCAGTCTGATCAAAGCCTTATACAGCCTCAGCAGTATATCTCTGTTCTTGTGTTCTAGCCCCCTTGAAATGAATGCTAACATTGTAGTTGCTTTCATAACTGCCACATGAACCCACCTGTTAACCTTAAGAGAATTCTGAACTTGTACTCCCAAGTTTCTTTGTGCTATGGATTCCAAATACTTGCTCTGTTTAGAAAATAAAATATACCTCTGTTCTTTCTACCAATGTGTGGAACCTCACACCTTTCCACATTGTGAGAGGAAGTGACAGATGTAAAACAGTCTCCAACCTGTTCATCTCCTTCTGCAGCCTCTCCACTTCCTCAATAATACTTGTACCTCTACCTACCTTACTGTCATCTGCAAATGTAGCAACACTGCCCTCAGTTCCTTCGTCTAGATTATGAATGTATAACGTGAATATTGGTGATCTTAACACAGACCCCTGTGGAATTCAATGTTCACTGGCTGCCATCCTGAAAAAGACCCCTTTATCCCCATTCTCTGCCTTCAGCCAATCAGCCAATCCTCTATCCATGGCAGTACCATGCCCCTAACACCACAGACTCTTATTTAGCAGTGTCCTGTGCAGCACTTTCTCAAAGGTCTTCTAGAAATCCAAATAGATCACTCCCAGTGGCTGTCCTTTGTCTAACTTGTCTGTTCACACCTCAAAGAATTCTAATTGATTTGTCAGCATGACCTCGCCTTGATGAAGCTGTGCTGACTCAGCTCTATTTTACCACACACTTCCAAGTACTCCATAACCTCATCCTTAATAATCTCATCCTCTAAAATCTGACCAACAACCAAAATTAGGCTAACTGGCTGATCATTTCCTGTGTTCCTGCTAGGCTCCCCTTCCAATAAGCTCTGATGCCAGCATGATTCAAATGGAGGCCATCCCCTTGTAACAGCTCACTTCTTCCCCAGTACTGGCGCCAATGTTCCATGAATTCAAATCTGTTTCTCCCACACCAATCTCTCTGCCATGTTTGTATCTCTTTAATCTTTTTGACCCTTTGCCAATTAGCTTGTGGCTCAGATAATGGGCAGCACAGTGGCTCAGTGATTAGCACTGCTGCCTCACAGCACTAGGGTCCCAGGTTAGATTCCAGCCTTGGGTGACTGTCTGTGTGGAGTTTGCACATTCTCCTCGTGTCTGCGTGGGTTTCCTCCGGGTGCTCCAGTTTCCTCCCACAGTCCAAAGATGTGCAGGTCAGGTGAATTGGCCATGCTAAATTGCCCATAGTGTTAGGTGCATTAGTCAGAGGGTAGTGGGTCTGGGTGGGTTACTCTTCGGAGGGTCGGTATGGACTGGTTGGGCCAAAGGGCCTGGTTCCACACTGTAGGGAATCTAATCTAATCTCATAATAATCTGGAAATTATTAACTTGTTGGTCCTGCATTTTAATATAGGCCTGTCTGCTCATATTGACTCAGCAGAACCTCTTTCTTTCTTCTACATATATCAATGGTACCTATGTGGACTACAACCGAACCTTTCCCCTCCCACTCCATGCTCCCCTGCGATGCAGATAAGATATCCTGAACCTATGTACCAGACAGGCAACATAGCCTCCAGGAGTCTTGATCCTGGCAACAGAGGACAGTGTCTGCTCCCCTGTATTTACTATCTCCAAATACAATTACATTTCTCTTTTCTACCCCTTCAATGCTATGGTCAGTTTGCTCATCCTTTATACAGCCCTCACAAATCACAGGGAGCAAGAATCTCAAACCTGTTCGACAAGCTCAAGAGCTGAGGTGCCTTCAGCACTAATTCCTGGAACTTCAATTGCCTCCCTCATAATCACACTCTCCCGTCCCTCCCCACTGACCAAATTTGAAACAATTAATCCAAGGGATGTGAGTGCCTCCTGAAACATAGGATCCAGATAATTTACCACCATCATGGTGTGTTGTAATGTTCAAAGATCAGAATCCAGCTCATCAACTCTGAGCTGGAGTTCCTTAAACAACCACAGCTTGCTAGAAATGTAGTCACTATGAACCATAAAAAGGGTCTACCAACTCATATACCATGCAGAAATAACACATATAATATCATCACAAATACGTGGTTCCAATGGAAATGCAAAGAATTAAAGTTTTGATTGGAAGTCTGAGGAATGGAGTATGGTGATTGAACCCATGACCTTAGCTTCACTAGCACCACACTCCAAACAACTGTCTTATCCCTTACACTAAGACTGTTGCAATAAATATTTGAAATGTTCCCCTTCGAAGAAAGACTGATGTGTTTGGTAAGGAGACATCCATGTTCTCTCTGAATAGCCAGGTGATCATTTTCACTATCCAAAAAAACAAGAGGTTTATAAAATTGAATTGAATTGAATTGATTTTCACATGTTCCAAGGCACAGTGAAAAGCATTGTCTTGCAAGCAATACAGGCAGATCACATAGATAAGTAAATAATAGGTAAACAGTGGCAAAAACAAAAACACAGGTACAGGCAAATGTTAAGAGTTTGAGAGTCTATTCAGTATTCTAACAACAGTAGGGTAGAAACAGGTTTGAAACAGGCTGGTGCGTGTGTTTAGGCTTCTGTACCTTCTCCCCCATGGTAGAGGTTGTGGGAAAACTTTGTCAGGGTGGGATGGATCTTTGAGAATGGCCTTTTCTTGACAGCGGGCCTGGTAGATGGATTCCATAGATGGGAGGTTGGCCTTTGTGATTGTCTGGGCCGAGTTCACCACTCTCTGTAACCCATCTCAGATCTTGAATGGTACAGTTGCCATACCAGACAGTGATACATCCAGACAGAATGCTCTCGATGGCGCACCTATAAAAGTTGGCAAAGGTATTCGCTATCATACCAAATTTCCTCAGCTGCCTGAGGAAGAAGAGACGTTGTTGGGCCTTTGTAACCAGTATGTCCACATGAAGAGTCCAAGAAAGCTTGCTGTGGATGACCACTCCCAGGAGCTTGACGCTTCCACTCGTTCCACCTCTGTGCCGTTAATGCGTAGGGTGGCATGAGTAACATCCTGCCGAAAGTCAATAATGTGTTCCTTGCATTTGCCAGCATTGAGAGCTGGGTTGTTCTCAGTGCACCATTTTTCCAGGTCTTCCACCTGTAGGCTGTAGGCTGTTTTGTCGCCATCTGAGATTAAACCAACTATGGTGGTGTCATCAGCAAACTTGTAAATGGCATTAGTCTGGTATTTGGCGATGCAGTTATGGGTATACAGTGAGTACACTAGGAAGCTGAGTACACATCCCTGGGGGGCTCCAGTATTGAGTGTTACTGAGGATGAAATAATATCCCCAATCTTCACTGATGGGTCAGGAAACGGAGGATCCAGTTGCAGAGAGTGGGGCTTAGTCCGAGATCACTAAGTTTAGTAATCAGTCTTAAGGGGATAGTAGTGTTGAAGACTGAACTGTAGTCAGTACTATTCTTACGTAGCTGTTCTTGGTGTCAAGATGTTCTAGGGAGGAGTGAAGGACAAGTGATATGGCATCTGATGTGGATCTGTTGGTCCGATAGGCAAATTGGAGTGGGTCAAGAGGGGCATAGATAAAGTGAATTGCCAAGATCTTTTCCCTAAGATAGGGGTGTTCAAAACTAGAGGGTATATTTTTAAGATGAGAGGAGAAAGACTTTAAAGGGATCTGAGGGGAAACCTTTTCATACAGCTTGTGCAATGAACTGCCAGAGGGAGTGGTAGATGCAGGTGTAGTTACAACATTTAAAAGACATTTGGACAGTACATGAAGAGGGAAGGTTTAGAGGGATATAGTCCAAATGCAGGCAAATGGGATTACTTTAGTTTGGGAAACCTGGCTGGCACAGACGAGTTGGACTAAATGGTCTGTTTCTGTGATGTATGATCTAATGACTCACTTAATAACCTGACTATTAATATTGATGGTCAAAGAAACAAGAATTTTTCCTTATGAGCAGAACATTCTCTCTGCCTAATTTCCCTATTTTCAAGAGGCAGCATGGACTTCCTAAAGGACACTAATGAACCAGATGGGTCCTTCCTGACAATTGATTTGTAGTCATCATTAGATTCTTAATCCTAGATTTTTAATTGAATTCGAATTCCACCATCTGCTGTGGCAGGATCTGAATGGAGGTCCCCAAGGTCTCTGGATTAACAGTCCAGCACCCATACCAATAGGCCATCACCTCCCTAACTGACTTAATAAACCTCTGCAAGGTCACCCCTCAACCTCCTATGCTCCAGTGAAAAAATCCCAGCCCATCCAGCCTCTGCTTATCACTCAAATCCTCCATTTCACACACATAGCAATTGAGTTTGCACACAAGTGATCCATTGCAGGAATTATGTGGGTAACTGTCTCAATTGTACTCTGAACCAAAAGACTAAAAGCTTCACCCAAACTCAGCATTCAGCACCCCTCAGCACTGTGGCTCAGTGGTTAGTACTGCTGCCTCACAGGGAATTGGGTTTGATACCACTCTTGAGTGACTGTCTATGTGCAGTTTGCATATTCTCCCTGTGTCTATGTGGGTTCCCCATCAGGTGCTTCGGTCTCCTCCTACAATCCAAAGATATGCAGGTTAGGTGATTGGCCATGCTAAATTGCCCATAGTGTCCAGGGATATGGAGATTAGGTGGGTTAGCCATGGGAAATACAGGGTTACAGGAATGGATGGGATGGGATGCTCTTCAGAGGGTCAGTGTTGACTCAAGGGGTTGAATGGCCTGCTCCTACACTGTAGGGCTTCTATATTCACTGGCATGCACTCATACAGAGAGCTTAAAGTAATTAAATTACACCATTACCATCTGCAGCAACCAATCACATTTAGGTAGATTGGAATTGCATTAAATAGTCCATCAGGAAAACCATGGTGCTGTCATATGTCAGGATGACTAATGCAACTGCAAATTCTTTATAAACCATTCAAAGCCTCACAATATCAGTAAACACCTCTAAGTGGCACTCTGTTTGACAGCCGTCTTTGCTGTCTGTGAGCAGCTGAATATAGGACATAAAGCCTGCTGTGGCTGTATATGACCAGGAAAAATGGATAACTTTTGAAGCAAAAAGCAAAATCATGACTCCCATTCAAATAGATCTATAGTTGGAATGTAAAAATATTGCATTGTTCTTGTCACTAACATGACTGAGACACAGTGAGAATAATTGCAATCACCCAATATCATTTTTTACATTGTTCCAGTGATAACAGTAGCAGTTCAAGCTGAAGAACATGCTGTGGGAACCCGGAATTTATGATTAAATAGCTTCAATAATTTGGCTTTTGGCTACGAAAATCGTTACCACTGAGTTTCCTTTGCTGTCATGATATTTGGATGTTGAATCCTCTTCCTACTTTATATCAAATTTTCAAGGTCAGAACTTGCAGATCAAGAATTCTACAGTTATCAATTCAATTGTAGTTCTTATTTTTCCTTTAATTCATGTTTTTAAAAAAATTCAGAATAGATTTCACCATATCATGAGCGTTTAGGTGTCTTTTTCAGTTAATTCTTGCATGAGCAGACGGCAGAGAATAATAAGAGAGGGATTTAAACAGAGCAGCATCAATTATATTTTACTGAATGTTGGAAATGAGCACTATGGGACCTTGAAACTGGGAACTTACTTAAAGGAACAGCAAGGAGTGGCAGCTGGAATATGTTTACAGGTGAATATTCATTTCATCCAGCCTGGAGCATAAACATACTAGCAAAGGCAGGAGGTAAAAGAGAATAAACCTGAGAGCTCAGGAACACAGCAGCAGAATGGAGTCCCCATCATAAATTATGAATCCAATGGACTAAGCCTCAATCTAACACCCTGGAAGTGAGCCCAGCAAAAATCAGTGTGTAGCAGGTCAGTGGATTTTCTTAATCCAAATCAGAAACAAAATTCATGTTAAGTTCTGCTAAAATGAGGTAATAGAGCAGCCTCATAAACAGAGGCATAGCAGAGTTTCTATGCTTTATGACACCATGACTCAATTAAAGAGTGATAAAACTGGATGAGAATCTTAGTTAAGTTATTTTTATCAGCAATATTTTTGGTGAATCAGTAGCACCTGAAGATGTTTTGCTTCAAAGTCAAAATATTTCAGATGTTGGAAATATGTAACACAAACTGAAAAATACTGTGTGCTGCTCATTGTGGTCAATACATTAGAAATATCACTGAAAGTGGTTCATTTAAATATAACTTATCCTTAAAAGTGTCTATTCTATTGCATTCCATTTTTGGATTTAAGTCATTCTTCCCGCTGTACCACAAGAAGCCGAATATTTTATTCATGGCTTGTTGGTACTGAGACATGCATCTAAGCTTAAATCCATGACGTGCAAAATGAACAAATATCATGTGCTTAAATAAACATCACGTGAGCAGCATTGCTTGTATGAATGTCATGAAATTTGTTGTCACATGATCAATGCTCTAGCGATTTATCAAACTAGCATAGGTAACCCTCATGGCAACATTGTCATAATGCAGGCAAATGTTCCCACCACATATGCCAGTCAGTGACAAACACCAACAAGAGAACAACAAAGTTATCATCTATTGACATTCCACGGTTATTACCATCACTGAATTCCTCATTATCAACATCCTCGGTTTACTATTGACTAGAAACTGAACTGGACTAGCCATTTAAATAGTGTAGCTGCATGACAGATCAAAAGCTTGGAATCCTGTTGTTATTAACTGTTCATTTAGAAGGCACAAGTCAGGAGTGTGAAGGAATACTCCTAACTTGCCTGGATGGGTGTAGCTCCAATAACACTCAAATCATCCAGACACGCTTGACACCATCCAGAACAAAGCAGTCTGCTTGATTGGCAGCACATTCACAAACACCCACTCCCTCCATCACCAAAGATCAGTAGCCTCAGTATGATCTACAAGATGCACTACAAAATGTTCACAAGACAGCACACTCCAAACCCCCACCAAATTCCATCTAGAAGGACAAGGGCAGCAGATACACCACCACCTGGAAGTTCCTCTCCCAGCCACTCACCATCCTCACTTGGAAGTATGGCACTATTCCTTCAGTGTCTCTGGATCAAAATCTTAGAATTTCCTCCCTTACAGCATTGTGGTGTAAAGTGGTCTCCGGGAGTTCAAGGTGGCAGCTCACCAGAACCTTCAAGGGCAAGTAGGGTCGGGCAATCAATACTGCCCAGCCAGCAATGTCCTTGTACCATGAATGAATCATAAAAAGACAGATAATTTCTGCACTAAGATCCCGCAAGCATGAATAAATGAGCTTATAACGAGGCATATTTCAGAGGCGCATTAATATAGAATTGGAGGAATGCTTCTGTTCTTCTTGAATAGAGATGAAGATTATTGAAAAAGAGATTTTTAAAATCTGGTTTCATTTCCAACCAGAGGGGCCTGCAAGGAATTCTGAGTGGATCAGTCCAGATAATCACTCCATCTCACTCAATGGGACATTCCTTCAGTTGTGAAATGAACAGTCATTCTGCATTTAGTTCAAGATCAAAATGGAATTTGAATTCAAAATTTGCTAAAATGGAAGTGGTAACAACTGAGGCAAGGATCTCATCTATTTCTGAACAGTCTTCTAGTAATTATAATAAAGATTCTATTCAGGTTTTCTCATGAAAAATCCACTCGAATCAAAATAGTATCACCAAAACAATTACATTGATTGTGAAGTGAATTCAGTTTAACAGTGAGCCTCCCACAGGAATGTAAATTTCATCTATTTGGCCTCACACTGACTAATGTATTCATAATCTACAAGGACTCCTCCTTTATCCTGTGGTTTGATGCCTCAGTATGAGTTTGGATTAACTAGGAGACGGCAAAGTCAATGACTGTCATCAGGCTTACACTTCAATGTGACACTACTTATTGATGCTTAATGGTTATCACAGGCATACTTGGCTCTGAATTATTGGGCTGAATCGTAAGTTATTTAGCTATGTCCGAGATGTGAATTTTTTTTGGAGGCTTTATCATTGCGAGACCTGGTTCATTCTCTCACCCTATCTTTACCAAACATTAATGACCCTCCCCTTTGGCATCTCCCGTGCCCAATTTCCATTTGCGGAAATGTCACCAGCACCTCTTGGATCTACACCATCTTTAAAAGCCCTTTGTTCACTCAGACAAGCACCATTAGCCCAGAGGTGCCCTGGATGGTTCCTGGCTGCAGGTGGCACACAGGCAGGGTCCTAGAGGTCCTGTTGGATAGGGTGGTGTCAACATGGGAATTCCTCCTCCACCTTCCACGCACTGCCCAGTGTCTGCTGTGGAGGCCAGGATACCAGGTCATGCCAAACTGGTCCAAGGTTGCCAGGAGACAGTAAGGACTGCAGATGCTGGAAGTTAGAGTCAATAGATGTGAAGCTGGAAGAGCACAGCAGGTCAGACAGCATCCGAGAAGCAGGAAAGTCAATGTTTCAGGCCAAAATTCTTCATCAGGACTGGGAAGGAGGAGAGAACCAGATGGATATGGAGGGAGGGGAGTGAGGCTGGAGGAAGGGTTACCACCCAGGTTAAAGCACTCTCAGCCATCTGGAGGAATGTGCATCCTCTCTCTGTTACCTCACACTTACTCCCTCTCTGCTAACATACCCACCTCTCACTCAGGCCTGTGGTCTCTCATTGTTGCCTGAAATAACTTCTCTCACTCACCTTCCCTAAACCCTCAACACCACTCATTTGGGACAGCTCTCCACCTGCAAGTTACAGCTCTGTCAACCACTTTCATCTCTGTCTCTCACATTCTAGAAGGAATACAGTCCACAATCAGGCAGAAAGAGTCAGGATGGCTGCTGGGAAACCTTCATCCAGCTCCTCACCCTTTACAAGGAGAGAATTTTGAATCTGAACATCCTGAGCCAGGTCTGGAAGTACATCAAGGCTGCCCTTGACCTACTATGCCAGCTGAATCAGTTTCAATTAGTTAAGGGCTAAATTTTCAGCTGTATTGTACAAGTAAATGGGAAACCTAGTTGAGTTTTCCCAACATCAAGCTTGTTTATGGAGTTTGGTGAGGTGGAAGTCAGAATATTTGAGGCAAGTTATGATAACAACAAGGCATTTAACAAGTGTTAACCCCCATCAATTAGCATCTCATTGCTACCGAGTGAGAATCTCACCATGCCGCTTGTGAAAAGTCTAAAAGATGGAAGAAATTGATCTCATTGTCAAGATGGGCCTCACTGAACTCATCGCCAGATTCTGCCAGATATTTCATCATAGTCCATGTTGCTCAGACCCCTGGGAAATTATGCCCAGTCAGATAAGGGAAGGACCAACCTACCATCTCTGTCTGTTCACTTTAAAATATTGTACAACATCAGGTTATAGTCCAACAGGTCTCTTTGGAAGTACTAGTTTTTGGACCATTGCTCCTCTATCAGGTAGCTGTGGAACGGGATCATAAGACTCTGAATTTATAGCAAAAGATCCCAGTGTCATGCAACTGAAATGATATATTGAACAAACCTTGATCACTGTTAAATCTATCATCTGTTAGAATGGGTTGCAGGTTTCAGTTCGTTAATATATAATCCCCAGAATGTCTTTCCAGTCACATTCTTGAGATAAGCTTTTATTTAAAAAAGGTGACATCTCAGCTCAGACAATGCACTAAAGGTGTGAGGTTAGAATCTTTCTGTATCCTAATCTTGAGCCAGACTGGTTCTATTTCCAAAGTCGGAATTTTGAATCATCCAACATTGTCTACCTCATATGCTGCAGGCAAGGATGCCCCAAGGCATGGTACATTGGTGAGACTGAGCAGACGCTACAACAACGGATGAATGGACACCTCTCAACAATCACCAGGCAGAGATGTTTCCTCCCAGTTGGGGAACATGTCAGTGGTCTGGTTCGTTTGGTCTCAGACCTTAGGGTGACCATCCTCCAAGGCAGACTTCGGGATGTGCAACAACGCAAAATGGCCAAGCAGAGGCTGATAGCCGAGTTCAGTACCCATGGGGATGGCCTCATACTACAGGTGACCCCACTACACTATATACTATCTCATACAGACACGCTTTCTTACGTACATGCTCACACACACCCTCTCATAGACACCCCCACCCCTACACACCTTCTCACAGGTTTATACTTCATCACAATCACACAGTTTACCAAGCATGCATATGCACAAACACACTCTCACTTGCACTCACAAGTACAGCCTCATATGTTGACACTCTCTCACATGTTCACATACACCACACACACTCTCTCTCCCTCACATGCATGCACACACATAAAAGTCTATTGGGTGAATTTGCATTTGCAGAATTGTAATTGCAGATACATTCTATTTTGTTCAAAAATCACACAATGTGCTGGCAGTCAATGTAAGCAGTCAATCTATGTAACAATTCATAAATTCTTACTTTGTGAATAGAACCAATCTGGCTCAAATTTGGGATACAGACAGACTTTAACGTCGCATATTTAATGCACTGTCTGAGTTGAAATGTTATCTTTTTTTATAAACCTTCAGTTATCTTGAGAATGTGACTGGAAAGAGGTTTTGGGATTTACATATTAATGTACCAAGACCTGTAATCCATTCTAAAAAATGAAAGACATAACAGCGATCTAGATTTTTCAAAATATCATTTCAGTTGCATGACACAGGCCTTTTGCTGTAAATTCTGTGTCTTATGATCCTGCTCCACACTTACTGATGAAGGAGCAGTGCTCTGAAAGCTGGTACTTCCAAATAAAACTGTTGGACTATAACCTGGTGTTGTGTGATTTTTAACTCTGTCCAGCCCAGTCCTACACAGGCACCTCCACGTCATGTTCATTTTTAGTGTGTGTTCTCAATACCATCGCATTCTATCTCTGCTCACACTGTGCTATTTATACTCAGTGGGGTGCTCTTGACATTATCATAAGTTTGCTCCAGGGTCCTAAAAGACTTGCCAATAATTCCCATGGCTCACCAGTATCGTGAGTAGTTAGCAGAAAAGAAAACAGTTCAGATAAACCATCAAATGTATGCATTCGAGGTTTAAATATGAAATATGGTTAAAATACAAACATAATGCAAAACAGAAAAACACTAGACAAACTCAACATCTTGGAAAGATATAACTAACATTTCAGAAAGTTATTCTTTCTTCAACACCAGAAAAGAAACAGCTTGGAAGGTGAAACAGAGCCAGAAGGGGCAGGAGATTAAATACACAAAGCAAATAGAAATGGTCCATGAGGGAGGAAAGTAGATGAGGAAATGACATTGGTGTAAGAGGCTTAACAGAAAGGAATTGTAGAAACAGAATCTTCTAATGCAAGATCATCGAGCTGAACAATTTCCCTCTACAAATGTTACCTGCTGAGAATTCTTCATGGTAAGAATAGCAGATTAATGATCAGGGTTGACCCCTTTGTCAGAATAGTCAGAGTAGATGGTACCTGGAATACAAACTAGTTTTAGCTAAAGAGCTAAAATTCTGAAGAGTAAATTGCTCAAAGTTAAGACTTATTTTTAAAATGTGGCCTCACACCTGACTTCCTACTTTTCGACTTCCCAGTTATTCTGTAAGATATTATTATACTGTTTGCCCTCGTTTCCCATTAGAAAATATTATTTACAACAGGAAGGACAGTTTTGTTATTAGAAAAAACATAGTTTCTTCAGGGTGAGAAAACCAAGCTCAAATATTAACATTGTTTCTCCCTTAACTGGCACAAAGTATATTCTAACATTTCTAATAGGATCCTACATTGTACAATTTGTCTTTTAGTTGCCAGATCCCCTCAACATATTTTAAGAAGGTAGCCTAGAACCTAACGTTTTCTTATTTTAAATGCAAATGTAAAGTGCCATGTTCCAGATGCATTGAGACTGGTCAAACAACTCGACAGTAAACAAACACAATTTATTTAAACACTATAGTTAAAATACGACCAAAGAAAAATGAATTTAGAATACCTTAACTCAATTGGAAAACTTAACAGACCAATAGATCTAGTAACTACTATGAATTAACTGTTCCAATGTCATAACACCCAATATACACACTTCTCAGCAAAAAGGCAAATTTAGACAGAGACTTTCACATGCAGTTCTCCAATCCAGGAGGAAAAAACATCAAGAGAAAATTCAGAGGGAGTAGCGGCTAGGAGACAATCACTGAAGCTGCCAACTCTGTTAAGACCCCAACAGCTTTAGATGTTACCGAGAAACCAAAATCTAGAAATCCTGCTCTGTGTGAGCTGGCCACACCCATTCGGGCTTTTAAATAAAAACGCCATGGCCTCCCAAGCAGTTTACTCAAGTGGTTTTCACAAGCCAGCTTGGCACATCTCATTCAAACTCTCTCTGAAAAGAAACCAGGACAAAATAATCTCTTAGAGCCACAGTATTGTCACACAGGTTTCAGAATTCTGAACTGTTTTCTTCCTGTTTATAATGTAGTCATCAGGAGATTAAGGAAAATTTGAACAAGAAATCCTCGAATCAACCCAATTCCTCCAATTTTTAGGTGAAAGCCCAGTACCTTAAAGCATGCTGTTGGTATTGGAATGACAACTATTGGTCCACTTGTTAAAATTTGGAAATGATTATCATTGTGATGCTGTCATTGATTACTTGTGCATTTTCTTTCTAGTTGCTGGGCTGGGAATGATATCCTACACCTTACGCTCAGGCAAAAAAATTTAGGTATTGCTCTGGGCTGCAGCAACATGAGGAATTCAAAAGATTATTGGAGCTCCATTTCATGGCAATCAATTGCACAAACAAATTTCAGTCACATTCTTGCTGTGCTTCATGCCAAATTGGATTTATTCAACAAAGATCTTCTATTAGTTCAACAGCACAAAAAAATGCCAAAGTCTGCAGGAGTGGCAGCTTCAGTCAGTGTGGAATGAGGATGTGTGAAATGTGACAATGTTTTGGTGTTAACTCTGCTTCATAAATAATGATCATGGTCTGGGCTGCCTACCATTGTCACACCAAGTAAAATCCTCTGCTCCAAATTACCATTGTACAATTAAAAAGACAGTTGATTTGTTGCTGCCTATCTCTCTGTCCCTCGGTCACATAAAATAACAGCATCAGAAAGAACTCAAACTCAATACGATATTGGGCTGAATTTTTGTATAAACTGGCTAACTGTCAATTTTTGATAAGTTTCATGGAGGGTTTCTCTTCGTAGGCCCTAGTGAATTTTCTGATGCTGTCTTTCCAAACTCTCCTCAGTAACGATGCACCATGTGGGCGGCACGGTGGCACAGTGGTTAGCACTGCTGCCTCACAGCTCCAGAGACCCGGGTTCAATTCCCGCCTCAGGCGACTGACTGTGTGGAGTTTGCACGTTCTCCCTGTGTCTGCGTGGGTTTCCTCCGGGTGCTCTGGTTTCCTCCCACAGTCCAAAGATGTGCAGGTTAGGTGAATTGGCCATGCTAAATTGTCCGTAGTGTAGGTCAGGGGTAGACGTAGGGGTATGGGTGGGTTGCGCTTCGGCGGGGCGGTGTGGACTTGTTGGGCCGAAGGGCCTGTTTCCACACTGTAAGTAATCTAATCTAATGTCTGCGTTGTGCTCCACTCACCATATATTCTTCCACGGATATGCGGTAGTACTCATCATCTTGGAAATCCAGGATTCCCAAAGTTGGCCCACATTTAAAACAAGGTATGTATCAGCTCAAGGGCTGGCAGTCCTGACCTGCCCTGTACTGTTTGTGTTTTTAACTCTGGACACGTCAGACAAAGGAAAATCAGTGCACAGGGACATAGAGATTCTGGTGGATAGGAAGGTGCTGAGAAAGACAATCCTCTTCTAGTAAAACTGATAGAGTCAGGTGTTGTGATCTCCTCTATCAGCCTGGTTGGAGGTTACCATCCAGGTCACTGGAGGAATGCCCAGCAATGCATTCACTCTGTTACTGCACACATCTCCCACTAAGGCTCATGGTCGACCACTCTTGTCATTGTAACTTACATCTTCCCTCATTCTCTCACACCCATCCCCCACCTCCCACACTCCAGGCATTTTCCGCTGCTTGCTCACTCAATTGGGCACCTCCTCATAACCACCACCTCTCCACCCCAACACCCCCCCCCCCCCACCCCCACCTTCCACCAGTAATAATAGCTGTGCCAGACAGTTTCATTTCAATTAATCCCTTCCCTTGTATCACCAAAGGAGAAATGGCCCACAGTAGTGTCAGGTCAGCTAGTGGAGTGCCCAATATTTATCACAGCCTCCTCTTCCAATATGAATAGGGAGTCAGTTAGCTCTGTTAACTGGATGGGTGGTCATAGAATAGAATCACTCTAGTGCAGAAGAGGCCACTCAGCTTATCGAGTCTGCACCAACCCTCCAAAGACTACCCCATCCAGACCCACTCTGACTTTTGTACTGCCATTGTCACCATCAAATTCCCAATGGAAAGGTAAGAGATTGGAAACTGCACATTACTGAGGTGAAATGAACCTATGATGAGATGGCAAGACATGCTAATGCTTGGAAGTAGGCCTCTGCTTCTCACTAGTGAGAATCTCCTCTCACTCCTCAATACCTTTGTTTGGAAAATGGGACTTTTTCCTCAATATTGAAAAGCCCTTCCAATTTTCCCATTTTCTCATTGCCCACATTGTTCTGTGACTGGGGAGATTCCACCCGGTGTTTTGTTGAAAAATATTAGAACAAGAGAAACATTATTGTCCAGGTGTTTCCAATCTTCAAATGTTTTCTATGATTTATTGCTTTCTTCAAAGTGCGAAATGATGCTACAGAGGCCAGTTTCCCATCACCAAGTCACCCTTCATTTACACACAAACAGACCTTGACTATAGTTCTGCCTCATGCAGAGTGATGCAGCAATCCTGTTAATCTCTGTCAGCCAGGGCTCCCTGATTGTACAGACAATCAGCCCTAATCAGTGAACCCATTCTCAGAGGCCTAGATGGCTGACTTCATTACAATCACTACAAAATGATTTAACTATTGTGTAAATGAAGAATGAGGGAAGAAGGTGGGTGAATTACGACAGGTGAATCATAATCAATTCAGGTCTGTCTTTTCTCCCCTTCTCATTTTCCAGGATTTGTCAATGGATTCGTCCATGCTTAAGGGCAAAGAATTTCAGTGGTTTGCTGTTGTTTTCCGCAGGATGGCTGACCAGGAAATTCTCCCACTCTTACCATCTGTCACCAGGCATTTTCGAAGGATTTACAAGCTGGCTTTCAACACAGCTTACTTGAATAAAACAAAACCAGGCTGTCTGTCTGCATTACAAATGCGCCAACAAGGTCTGACATGGGACTTGAACACAGAGGTAAGGGCATTAGCAATGTACCACAAGACCCCCTGAGTCAACTCAGCGGCACAAAGAGAAGTAAAGAGAGGAAAAAGTGAGATTATCTTTTATCTTAGAAAGAGACGAAAATCAGAATAATATTGTAAAAAGAAAACATTTAAAACAATACTGAACAATTTAAATTATGCTCTTTCTGAGAAAAAGAGGTGAATTGGCATTTCAATAACAATTATCACATTAACAGAATGGTACTTACACTGATTTGTAAAATAACTTTGTGGGATGGGTTTATTGGGCAATTCACATGGCAATCAAACCAGTTCTTAACTTGGCGATTTGCACATTAATAATATCACGGATTCTTGAAATGTCATTATTTTTGTAGCAAGATTATCTTATTAGGTTTTACACGATAGAATCCATCTGTGTCAAAAATCTGGAATGCTGCAAGCTTTCACAGATCATGAGCATCATAAATGAGTATAACTAAACATGAGACAACCTTTACAATCAGAGATCCTTCCGATCACTGCGCTCATTTGACCCAGCTATTCCACAGAAGCAGGGTAAGCCATTCCATTACAAACTGTCATCACAGATGTGTCAGATTTTGTTGTACAGTAGTTCAACACTAAGTGGATCAGTTACTTTTGACCAAGTATACCGTGACATACCAATTGCTGCAGGGGCAGGATAGAGAATGAGGGCACCAAGAACTTGCTTGATTGCCATGTGAATTATCCATTAAACTCATCCCACAAAGTTATTTTATAAGTAAGAGCGTAAGTACAATTCTAATAATGTGATAATTCTCAATTAAATGCCAATTCATCTCCTTGTACACTGATACAATCCTGGTTTGGCCAATGGAAGTTGCTATAAGATTGGGAAGGAAATAACTCATTATCCAATCAGAAGCATTCCTGTTCAGGTAAGTTAAAATCTGAGCTATTTTATGTTTAGTTAATTAATTACTTTTAACTAACTGCTTCCAACTGGTTTCCTAACAAGCTGTTGGATTTCATTACTGTTGCTTTTAGTTTTGTCAGGTCAATCTTAATCAGTTTAGGTCAGGTCAGGTCAAGTGAGTTTTCTGTTGTTGTTTCTCAAATCCATTTATAAGAATTGTTTTTGTCAATTCTCTGATTTATTAATAAATATTGCATGCAACAAGGAAGCTCTTTATGGCTGATTAGGTTATTTCTACTTATATTTCACTAAATCTCAATGGCATATCTTTTCGCTCAGCTGGCACTGCCATTATAGTAAAAGATTTTTCTTGCATCCTCTATATACGAATACTTGAGGGTCTGGTCTTCAGTCTTCGAGATTGCAATCATTGTCGGGAATTAGTCTTTTGAGAATTATAATCAAGTTGTTTTGATTGAGTAGATTTCTCTGTGATGAAAAATCAAAGACCTGAATTATCAAAGAGAAATCACAATGAGCCCAACTCAGATGACACGTAATTTCGGTTACGTCAAAGTCATCACTTGTTCCTGGCAGAATAGTAAAGTCCATAGAGAATGGCAGACACTGGAGATCCAGGATCAAGGAGCTATCCAGACCAAGGGTAATTTATTTTGGGGGGCGGGATTTTCTTAACTGGGGTTGTGGGAGAGGGCAGGTTCAGCAGCAAATGTGGGGGCTGGGATATTGGCTCTTAGCTGTTCGCTCCAACATTTGATTTTTTAATTTCATTCATGCTGTGTGAGCATCACTGGCTGGCTAGCATTTATAGGTGGAGTTGTGGACAGTGAGGAGGGCTGTTGTCAGCTGCAGAGGGACTTAGATATGATGCAGAGCTGGGCTAAGGAGTGGCAGATGGAGTTCAACCCTGCCAAGTGTGAGGTTGTCCATTTTGGAAGAACAAATAAGAATGCGGAATACAGGGTTAATGGTAGGGTTCTTAGTCAGGTGGAGGAACAGAGGGATCTTGGGGTCTATGTACATAGATCTTTGAAGGTTGCCACTCAGGTGGATAGAGTTTGTAAGAAGGCCTATGGAGTATTATCGTTCATTAGCAGAGGGATTGAATTCAAGAGTCGTGAAGTGATGTTGCAGCTGTACAGGACTTTGGTTAGGCCACAGTTGGAGTACTGTGTGCAGTTCTGGTCGCCTCACTTTAGGAAAGATGTGGAAGCTTTGGAGAGGGTGCAGAGAAGATTTACCAGGATGTTGCCTGGAATGGAGAGTAGGTCGTACGAGGATAGGTTGAGAGTTCTCGGCCTTTTCTCGTTGGAACGGCGAAGGATGAGGGGTGACTTGATAGAGGTTTATAAGATGATCAGAGGAATAGATAGAGTAGACAGTCAGAAACTTTTTCCCCGGGTACAACAGAGTGTTACAAGGGGACATAAATTTAAGGTGAAGGGTGGAAGGTATAGGGGAGATGTCAGGGGTGGGTTCTTTACCCAGAGAGTGGTGGGGGCATGGAATGCGCTGCCCGTGGGAGTGGTAGAGTCACAATCATTGGCGACCTTTAAGCGGCATTTGGATAGGTACATGGATGGGTGCTTAATCTAGGTTAGAAGTTCGGCACAACATCGTGGGCCGAAGGGCCTGTTCTGTGCTGTATTGTTCTATGTTCTATGTTCTTGTTGCCCTTGCGAAAGTGGTGATGAGCGGCCATCTTGATCTGTTGCTGTTTCTGTGCTGCAGATTGATGCACAATGCCCTTAGGGAGGGAGTTCCAGGATTTGGACCCAAAAACAGTGAAGGAACAGTACTACATTTCAAAGTCAGAATGGTGAATGAATTGGAGGCAAACTTGCAGGTGGTGGTGTTCTCATGTATTCGTTACCATTATCCTTCCAGATGGTAATGGTAGTAGGATTTGAAGGTGCATCACCACTCCGTCCAATGTTCTGTCTCAGCTTCTGCCAGAGATCTGCAGTATCAGAAACTATTCTTCAGACAATTTGATTTACTCCATGTGCTATCCAAACGGGACTGTGGTGTTTTAGATAAATTTGCTGATGATACAAAGATGAGTTGTGAAGAAGACATAAGGACTACACTCAGGGATAAAATTAGGTTATTTGAGTGGACAAAGATCTGGCAAGTGGAGGACAATGTGGGAAAGTGGAAAATTGTCCATTTTGGCAGTAAGGATCAAAACTGTGTATATGAGGTGAGGTGTTGCAGAGCTCTGAGATGCAGAGAGATCTGGGAGTTCTGCATGAATCACAGAAAACTAGTAGGCAGGTAAATCAGGTGATAAAGAAAACAAATGGAATTTTGACATTTATTACTTAAAGAATAGTGTTATAAAAGTAGGGAAGTGTTGTACAACTGCACAAAGAATTAATGAGACTGTATCTGGAGTATTGTGTACAATTTTATTTTCGGAGGAATGAAGTTCTATTAGATGCAGTTTACTGATTGATTCCAGAAATGAAAGGTTTGGCTTAAGAAGTAAGTTTAGGCCTATACTCTCTCGAGTTTAGAAGAATGAGTGAAGACCTAATTGAGGTAAATACCTCAATGGCCTGTTACAACTATGGTGACTCACACTCACTCATACATGGTGCTGAAGAGGATTGACAAAGTAGACATAAAAAGGATGTTTCCTCACAGGACAATTTCGAGCAAGAATCAATAGTTTAATGTAAAGGGTTACAGATGCTGTTTCTTCCAAATGAGATAACAAGTTACCTTTCCATTCCTCTGAACAAGATGGATAACCTCAGTCAACCATGTGAAAGATCATTTGCCAATTTTTGCCAGTTCACCCTGATCTATTCATATCCATTTGTAAGTTCTTATGTATCAATGCAACTAACTTTCCCACCTATTTTAGCGCCACTTGCAAATTTGACTATAGTACTTCTATCACTACATCCAAGTCATTAATATAGTTTGCAAATATTTGGGGGCCCAAGGACTGAACCCTATATACCCTACTAGTCATAGCCTGCCAACCATTTATCCTGACTTTCTCTACATTAGCCAATCTTCTATGCAAGCCAGTAAATTACCAATAACCCCATGTGATTTTACTTTATGCATTAACCTTTTGTGCGGCACCTTATTAATGCCTTCTGGAAGCTCAGATATTCTACATCTACAGGATCCCCATTATCCACATGGCTTTTTACAAAAGGACATTAATGCGTTGGAAGCAACTCACAGAAGATTTAGTAATCTAATATCTGGAATGAGTGGGTTGTCTTATGAAGAAAGGCTAGACAGGCTAGACCTATATCCTCTGAAATTTATAAAGTGACTTCATTAAAACATGCAAAATCTCGAGGGGTCATAGATCATAGACAGGCCCTTTGGCCAAACTGGTCTATGCTGACCAAAATATCCATCCACACTAAACCCATTTCCCTGCACTTGGCCCATATTCTTCTAAGCCTTTCCTATCCATGTATTTGTCCAAAAGCTTTTTAACTGTTATTAATGTACCCGCCTCAACAATGTCCTCTGGCAGCTTATTCCATATGCGTACCACCCTTTATGTGTTGCCCCTCAGGTTCCCTTTTATTCTTTCCCCACTAATCTTAAACTAATGCCCTCTAGTCCTCAATTTCCCAACCCTGGGAAAAAGACTAAGTGCATTCATCCTATCCATGCCCCTCATTATCTTATAAACATCTATAGGATCCCCATCAGTCTTCTATGTTCTGAAGAAAAAAGTCCTAACTTGTCTAACCTCTCCCTATAACTGAGACCCTTGAGTCCAGGCAACATCCTTGTAAATTTCTTCTGCATTCTTTCCAGTTTAATAACATCCTGCCCATAACAAGGTGACCAAAATTGAACACAATGCCCCAAGTGTGGCATTACCAACGTCCTGTATAACTGCAACATAACTTCCCAACTTCTATACTCAATATCCTGACTGATGAAGACCAGTGTGTCAAAAACCTTCTTCACTGTCCTGCCTATCTGCAACTCCAATTTCAGAGAACCGTGAACCTGAACTCCAAGGTCTCTCTGTTCTACTACACTCCATAAGGCCCTACCATTCACCATGAGACTCCAACCTTGATTTGACTTTCCAAAATGCTAGACCTCACCCTTATTTATATTAAACTCTATTTGACATTTCTCGGCCCACTTCCCCAACTGTTCAAGGTCCTGCTCTAATTTCTGTTAATCTTCCTCACTGTCTTTGATACCACCTATTTTAGTTTCATCAGCAAACTTACTAGTCACGTACATTCTCATCCAAATCATTGATCTAGATAAAAAAAGAGAGTAATGGGGCCAGCATCAACCTCTGAGGCACTCCACTAGTCACAGGCTTCCAGTCCAACAGGCATCCTTCCACTATTACCGTCTTCTTCTTATTTTCAAGCCAATTTTGTATCCAATTTGCCAACTCCCCCTGGATTCCATGTGATTTAACCTTCCAGAGCAGCCTATCATGTGGAACCTTATCAAAGGCCTTACTGAAGGCCCTGTTCCTGTCAACTGTCCTGGTCACTTCATCAAAGTACTCTAACAAATTTGTGAGGCATGACCTCCCACACACAAAGCCATGCTGACTATTCCTAATCAAACCCTGTCTTTCCAAATGCATGCACAGCTTTTCCCTCAGAATCTTCTCAAGTAACTTACCCACCACAGATTACTGGTCTATAGTTCCCGGGCTGATCTTTGTAGCCCTTCTTGAATAGTGGCACAACATACGCCACCCTCCAGTCTTCCGGGACCTCACTCCTGGCTAACAATGATGCAAAAATACCAGCCAGGGCCCTGACTGGACAGATGTGGAAAGGATATTTCCTCTTGTAAGAGAATCTACAATAAGGGGTCACAGTTTAAAAAATTAAGACTGAATTGAGGAAACATTCTTTCTGTCAGAGGGTTGAGTATATTTGGGATGCTCCTTGGATGCTGCCTGACCTGCTGCGCTTTTCCAGCAACACATTTTCAGCTCTGATCTCCAGCATCTGCAGTCCTCACTTTCTCCTAGATTCTCTTGCATGGTCAGTTTCAATGCCTGTGCAGAAGTCCATTGCTGTAGTAATGGGTGCTAATCGCTCTTCCCGAGAAGGACAGTTACTGCAGCCCTGGCTATTATCACTGTACTGCAGCCCTGGCTATTATCACTGTGTTGAGTCTGTATCAAACTGTTAGCATTTCTATCAAAGGTGTTGGCAGGACCCAGACACTTTGGTGGGCAGTATACGCTACTCGTGTGTGTTCTCTCCCCATCCACCTCAAACTAGTCAACTAGGTTGTGAGTGCATTGTGCTGGCATCCTGGTGGCCCCAGGCAGCGTCTGTATTTGCTCTGCTGTCTCTCTCCATATCGTGGTCCGGCAGCCATCTTGTGTGTCAAGTGGCCAACTTATAGCTCAGCGGCCATCTTGTGTGTCCATGTGCCTAGTGTCACCCTGCCCTGTGACATTTCCCACTTCACTGCTATTATGATGAATTACTGACTGCAGCTACCAAACATTGCATTTGGAGATTCAGCCTAGCATGCCTATTAAATAATTTTCCTGAATACAACCAGCAGAATTTCCAAGAATTTAGCATATCATGGTCAAAAAGCATGGCACCGGAGAAGCATTCAAGGAGCAAGAGAATCGACGTTTCGGGCATCAGCCCTTTACCAGCCTGAAACACTGATTCTCCTGCTCCTCGGATGTCGCCCGACCTGCTGTGCTTTTTCAGCCCACACTTTTCAACTCTGTTCTCCAGCATCTGCAGACTTCACTCTCTCCTTTAGCATATCACATACATGTAAACTAGCAAGGTACTTTTGACCTGTCTGAGACAAGTTGTATTGGAAGGAAATGGGTTTTGTTACCTTGAATTTCATTTTGCCATTGAATCAAACCACTTACATCTTGTGGACCAATTCATCAATAAAGAGAACCATAACCAGCAATGCAAGGTCTGACCTATCTCAAGCTATTTTTTACTAAATCCCTCTTGCTTGCTCACAATTAATTCTAATATGAAGTACCACTGCAACTTACGTCTATTGGTAGGAACGCTAGGCTGGTTTGTTTTATTTGTGAGTGGCAATACAGTCTGCACTGGCTGCCAATCTGACTACTGTCAGAGAAACTTCATGAGGAAGCTCATGGGATATGTGAGTTACTGGCTGGCCCAGCATTTATCGCCCATCCTCATTGCCCTCGAGAAGGTGTGGTGAGTTATCCTCTTGAACTGCTACAGTTCCGAAATGCCTCTAAGATTTTTGAAAGAGATGAGAGAGAGGAAATTGCATCAGGGTTCAGGTACACAATTCTTTGAAGTTTGCATCAAGAAATTAAGAAAGCATTTAGCATGCTTGCCTTTATTGCGGAGACCTATGAGTGTAGGAGCTGGGACGTCATGTTGAGGTTGTACAGGACATTGGTGAGGCTTCTCCTAGAATACTGTGTCCAGTTCTGGTTGCCCTGCTCAAGGAAGGATAGCACTAAGCTGGAGAGGGTTCAGAAGAGATTTACCAGGATGTTGCTGGGAATGGAGGGTGTGAGTTATAAGGAGCTGAGTAGGTTGGGACTTTGTTCACTGGAGTGTAGGAAGTTGATGGGTGACCTTATAGAGGTTTGTAAAATCATGAGAAATACAAATAAGGTGAATATCAGATGTCTTTTCCCCAGGGTGGGGAATTTCAAAACCGGGAGGTGGGGGGGGGCATATTTTTAAAGTGAGAGGAGAATGATTTTAAAAAGATGTGGAGGCAAATGTTTATACAGAATGTGGTTCATGTGTGGAATAATGTTCCAGAGGAAGTGGAGAAAAAGTGTACAGTTACAATGTTTAAAAAATATTTGTACGAGTACATGAATAAGAAATGTTTGGAGGGATATGGGACTTGGACTGGTTGGACTGAAGGGTCTGTTGCTGTGCTGTGTGACTCTATGACTCTATAATCTTTCAGTCTGCTCCAGACTTGGGGAAGATCACTGTAAAATTGCAACCATGACAGACTTGTTCCAGAAAGGTTGTAAGAACAATCCCAGCAATTACAGACTTGTCAGTTTAACTTCAGTGCT
The DNA here is from genome assembly GCF_047496795.1 of Chiloscyllium punctatum. Taxonomy (NCBI): domain Eukaryota; kingdom Metazoa; phylum Chordata; class Chondrichthyes; order Orectolobiformes; family Hemiscylliidae; genus Chiloscyllium; species Chiloscyllium punctatum. Next base: position 24,762,609 of record NC_092739.1, read on the forward strand.
GGGGAAGTTTCCAAAGACAATTATTCAAGGTAGAATCAGTAGTCATATAGAGAAATGTACTTGAGTTACGAAGAGTGAGCATGGATTCTTAAAAGGAAAATCGTGTTTAACTAACTTGTTGGAGTTTTTTTGAAGAGGTAACAGAAATGTTCCAGAAAAGCAATGCTGTTGACGTGGTGTACGTGGACTTGCAAAAGGCATTTGATACAGAAGGATGCATGTTCCTTCTCTCAGTCTCAGAAAGAATGTTCCTTTCTCACTCACAGCTCCATTGCACCATCAAAACATGTGCCTTTTAGAAAGTTGCAGCACTTTAAGCACCTCACATTCACCCTCTTTCCCAGTGACACGAAACAAATCAGTTGTGATATTACACTACTTACTAGCTCCATTTAGAGTCATAGAGTCATACAGCACAGACCCTTTAGTTATGGAGATATCAATCCTGTTTTACATGTTCCCAAATAGAGATAAGAAATGGATTGCTCTCCAAGGATGTGTTTTATCAGTGAGCTAGCTGAAGAACCCTTCAGACACATGTTATTTTTAATTGAATTCAAATTCCACCATTGCAGGATTTGAACACAGATCCCCTGAACCTTAGCTGAGTGTTTGGATTAATAGTCAAGTGATAATGCCACTAGGCCCTCACCTCCTCCAATATGCTCAAGTACAATAAGAACAAGCACCAGTGGAGATCAAGGACATTGCTCCAACAACATGGGTGCAGGACAAGAAGATGTTCAATGACCTGACATTAGTTGCCAGGGTGAGTAAGTTCATCTTGAAATGGTATATGCTACAACGTGCACTATTCGTTTCACCATGCCAGACACATTTCCCAAACAATTTGCAAGATACTCACTTTCACACATGCCTCTTTCTTGCAGAAAAGTTGGCAAATAAAAGCAAGCAGCAAAAAAAACTGAAGAAGGATAAAAAGCTGTAGAGAGCCTATTATTTTCAATGGAAGAAGCAGTGGAGAAACAGCACTAGAGGCAATGCTGCGAATACAGCCACTAGCAATGGTGGAGTGATTGATGTTTAGATTATTTGCAAGCAAGGAAGGTCCGGTTGACAGCTCACAGAGGGTGGGTTTGAGCACCAACACTACTGCAGAGGACTCAGATGAGGATTTGATCAAACAGAAGGAAGCGAATAGTGCACTACAATGATTAGGAGCAAGGGGATGTCCAGCAATAACCAAACTCAGGACTTTGCATACAGATTGGCACCTATCTTTTCCAGTATGAAATTGGTGGTCACCCCACTATGGAACCCAGCATGATGTTGAATCTGGTGCAGTATCGAACAGTCAAAATCACACCTTCCATTGCAACGTAATGATCTACATTGTGCATTGTGAAGTGGGAGATGGCAGGGGGACACTAGGCACAGGGACACATAAGATGGCTGTTGAGCCATCAGTTGGCCACTTGACACATAAGATGGCTTCCGGACCACAATATGGAGAGAGACATCAGAGAGAATACAGACATTGCCTGGGGCTACCAGAATGCTAGCACAACGCACTCACAGCCTAGTTGTTTCATTTAAAGGTGGGTGGGGGAGAGAATATACATAAATAACGTGTATACTGTCTGCCGAAGTGTCTGGGTCCAGCCAACACCTTTGCTAGAAATGCTAACAGCTTGACACATACTCAGTACAAAGTGCTAATAGCCAGAGCTGCAGTAATTGTCCTTTTCAGGAAGAGCGATTAGCACGCATTTCTACAGCAATGGACTTCCTACAGACATGGAAACTGATAATGTCTGCATTGAAACTAACAACAACCGCGCTGAAATTAACAAAGGCTGTGCTGGAAGTGACAATGACTTAATCAAAACTATCAATAATTCTGCAATGATTGCCAGAAACAAATCATGTTACAAAAACAATACTCTCATCACTGGCCTATTGTATCAGAAGATGTATAAAAGTATCTTGACATGTGCTCCAGGTGGAGAGAAGAATCACAGCTGACCACTGTGCTGTTGGTGTCTTTCACTTCCTGGAGCTCTGGAATTTCCTTGTACAATAAACTCTGTGACTGAACATTGACTCTGACTCCGAGACTGGTGATTTTTCCCATAACAATTGCAAATCTGCTTTGCAGATTTCACAAAGGTCCGAATGTGGAATGCTCAGGCTATTGTCATTGTGGGTCTGAACACCACTGTTCCTAAGATTTTCCAGGGACTCACTGCAGTCCTTCAAACTGTTTCTCCAAAAGATCAGTGAGACTATAGAGGTACCACCCCTGAAAAATGCCAATGTCTCAATAAAGTAGGAACCCAACTGTTCAAGCAGTGTGACAGAAATTGTCCTCCCACTTCACAAGTGGCACCTCATAGAATCACTAGGTAATGTCAAGACACAGGGAGGTCAGGCACACAGGGAATGTACAAGGCTGGTTGAGTTGTATTTTTGGATGATTATACCAGGAGTAAACACATACATTTTGATTGGAATGTGCATTTTCCGCTGGTGTTCATGTTTGTACTATTGGAAAGAAGATAATGACAGAATGGTCAGTAACAGAGGAAAGGTAATCACTGTGGGGTATTGCTAAATGGGGGAGTGTGGTTGAGGTAACTGATAGTCACTCCCTGTTTCACAGATAGATTCCAGGTAGAAATGGGGCTGTTTACATTGTAGCTTCCTTTCACTTTCTAACCCACTTTCATCCATCTCACTTGCTAAATGGTGATAAGGGCAGTTCCCTTACAATAAATAGATTGTACACTAATCATAAAACTAGCTTAGTAAGAACAGCAGAACCCCTGCAGAATGGTCCAGCTAACACAAACATGGCTTTCAACACCTTTGGTGTATTTTTTGTGAAGGTGTGACTCTCATTTAGGCCCATCATATCTGGAATGACATGCTACGGATGTTCAGGCAGCATCCAAGTAGCTTCGAAATTGACGTTTCGGGCAAAAGCTACTTGGATGCTGCCTGAACTGCTGTGCTCTTCCAGCACCACTAATCCAGAATCTGGTTTCCAGCATCTGCAGTCATTGTTTTTACCTCGTTTATACTACGGATGTGACTGTTTTGCAACCCAGTAGCTTGACTCAGTGAATCAATGCATCACACACAGCTGTCCACTGAAGAGTAAAGTCTCTATTGATTCGTAACCATGGCCACGTTCACATTAGCTGGATGCAGGCAGTGGGACCCTGTCCCCATGGGAACGTATGCAACCAATACTCATCTCTGTCAAGTAGGAACCAGATTCGACTATCTTTATTGTATATAGAGAGTTTAGTTTTATCAACAACCTGAATGGTTTTGCTTATACTCCAGCAAAAGCAACCTGGAAGAAAATACAAGTTAAAAAGGTGTTCAAAGCCAAATCACCAATTCAGCCACAAACAATGCCGTCCTTACCCTGCTTTGAGATTGCAGTTGTGACTATAGTGCTGGTAGATTTTCAATCACAGCCTCTTTAATGAGGTAAATGTGTCTCAAACCCTAGTCCTCACTGAAATGGAGGTGAGGAAATTAGCCCTATAAACCTAGAAGCATGGAAAATAGGAACAGGAGTGGGCCATTCAGCCTCTTTAGCATGCTGCACCAATCACAGCTGATCATTCCAACTCAATTACCTATTCCTGCTTTCTCACTGTACTCTTTCAATGCTTTGACTTCAGCCACTTTCTGTGCTAGAGAATTCCAAAGGTTCACCATTCTCTGGGTGAAGAAATCTCTCCTCAGCTCAGTCCTAAATGGCCTACATCCCCATTCACTGTCCTAAAAGTGCTCAATGGATATGGCCTGTTACACAGAGCCTGACTCCTCCTCTGCCCTCTTGGAGCCCATTGTTTTGCCTTGTACGGCCTCACCTCATTCTCCCACTCATCTTTAAATCCACAGTTAATCTCAGTTAAGATTGGAAGTGCAACTCCTTTTAACCAAAGTTTTTTAAAGAAGGGTTTTAGCTTCAACCAGACTGTACTCTTTCTATAGATGTGTAAAACTTTGGAAAGCTTCAAAACTTGCACAACTGCTACAGCCGGAGGAAATAACTCATTGATGAATCTGTAAGTATTTGAATACTGGTTCGATCTCAATGGACATGACCAGTTCTGGACACCATATTAAGACTTCTCATTGGTGGAAGGATTGAAAACCTGAGGGCAAAAGAAACAATGGAGACACAAGGAATATCTTGTCCACAAGTAGTTAGGAAAAGCGCAACAGGTCAGGCAGCATCCAAGGAACAGGAGAATCGACATTTCAGGCATCAGCCCTTCTTCAGGAATCCTGAAGAAGGGCTGATGCCTGAAACGTCTATTCTCCTGCTCCTTGGATGCTGCCTGACCTGCTGTGCTTTTCCAGCAACACATTTTCAGTTCTGATCTCCAGCATCTGCAGTCCTCACTTTCTCCACAAGTAGTTAGGATCTGGAATGAACGTTTTGACAGAGGCAGGTTCAATGAAGGCATTTTGTTGTGACACTGAACCCAGATTGATTTTGATTATTTTCAGGAAATGAAAAATGTGCATGGGCTATGGGAAGAAGGGAGGGGAATGGCATTGGGTGAGCTACTGCTTCGAAGAGCTAGGTCATGCATATTGAGTTGAATGACCATTTTATGTACTCTAACATGCAATGATTCTAGCTCAGGATCACTTAAATGGCATTGATGGGGGAAGCTTTCATTCTATTTAGTATTGTATTCTGATGTGCAGGACATTAATAAGCTATAGGGTGAAGAAAAGCTTTCAAAATAGCAGAGATGGCTTCAAATCAGCTTTTGAACACTGATCAGCAGCATAATCTCTCTGCTCTGCCTGCTTACATTCATTGATGCAAATATATGGAATCCTTCATTGTGATGAAATATATATTTCAGATGCCATTTTTGAGCACCTGGAATCTAGAAGGTAGCTGCCAATAATTCCAGCTTCTCCCTCAGTGTTAGAAATTAAGATTTAAGAAATACAAGTAGATTAGATATTTCTGAAGTTCTGTTTTATGTATCGTATACACTGACCAACACACTTTGAATATGCATAGTGACTTTAATGCAATGAAAAATTCCAAGGAGCAAAAAAAAATTATGAAATGGAGCCATATAATGGATGCCAAAGCCTTGGTCAAAGTAATGGTTTTTATTTTAAAAAGGGGGAACATGAGGCAAAGAAGCAAAAAGAATTGGGAAGAAATTTGAGGTACTCAATTAAAAGCACAACCACTTACAGAAGAGCAGTTATGATTAAGAATGCACAACAGATCAGATTTAGAGAAGGATTGAGGAAATTACAGAATTAGGAAGAGACAAAATCATGGACAGATTTGAGAAAAAGAATGATAATTCTACATCACTTGACACACAGCCAGTGAAAGTCAACAGTGGGATTTGCTGCGACTGAAAACCAGAGTCGCAGAGGATATGGGAGATCAGTAAGGACAGTAATGGAATAGTCCAATCCAAAAATAAGGAAGGCACTGATAAGTATTTCAATGGCTTTTCAGCAGAGTCAGATATACAACACATCTTATGGATTTGGAAACGGCAGTCTTAGAATTGGCACAATTCTGAGATTGGAAGCTCAGCTCAGGGACAAAATGACATCCAGGTTGAAAACAGCCTGGCTAAATCTCAGACTAAGGAGACCAATCTTATTTTATCACCTTGGGAAAAGGTAGCTCATTAAACCTCATGGGCAGAGACCTGAAAAGAAAAATGTTTGGATAACATCAGTCCTAATACAAAAAGATTAGGTCAGACTCCAAGAATGAGCAACAATCAATAGCTGTGACTGTTTGTCATTTGCGACAACAATAGGAAGGTTATTTCTTCATTGCAGACACTACTTAATAGCCACAAAAGAAAATAATATATCTTCGAATAGTCTCTTGTGCAATGATCCTCTGACAGATTTTCTTTTGTTGGGAAAATACAAAGCTGGAGTTAAAATTGCAGTCAGGTCTCAGTCCTCCATCTGCATAGTTAAAGACCAACCTCATCAACTTTGTGTGGACAACTTCCCCATTCATCTGAAAACACAGTTTAAAAACTGGAAATGGTGGGATCAGCAGAGGACATTGCAGCCTAAGTTACCCACTGAATTTAATATGCCATCTTTTGCCTGCACTAATAGTATTAGAATCTACCTAAGTATAGCTACTTCTGATTGGACAGATAAGATTTAACACTCATGTCATCTGATATTCAATTTGGTATATGATGAATTCGCCCTCTTCCCCTTTAACTGTTTAGATGCAGGGAAATTGTAGATGTCAGCATGTTATTTGACCTTCAGCATAGAACTAGCAATTCTTATTCAAAGCAGCTTCTATCGAGAACACAAAATAAAAGAAAATAATTTTCCCATGGAACAGTGCATATGAGGAACAGGCTCAGTTAAATAGTTAATGTTGGGTCACAGAACACCTTTAATGGACTCAGACAGGAGTGAAAATTTTAAAAAATGTACAATACTAGACTTTTTTGGTACTTTACTAATGGTAGATGTCTTCACCAGGAGATAAAGTGGGTTGTGTGTAGTCTATGATAAAACTAATTTAGACTTGGAGTCAGAAAGATAGGTAAGGCCAGACTTTTGTTAATATGTAAAAACAAAATGCAGGAGAAGCTCAGCAGGTCTGGCAGCATCTGTGGAGAGAAAAACAGTTGTTGCCTTCACAGATGCTACTGAGTTTCGCTAGCACTTCCTGATTTTGTTCTTGATTTTCAGCATCTGTGTCTTTTTACTCTTTCCTTACATTCTTCAAATTATCTTATGTGATATCACAGCTCTGATTTTTAGTAATTAATAACTACCTATTTGTGTTAACGTGTGTTGAATACTTTCTTTATGCAAGTGCTTAAGAAAAGCAACACAGGGGCACTAATTGGAAAAGTAAAAGATATAATATACTGCCCAAGATCAAAGGCTATTGATGAGAATGAGGGAAATACCCAAAGGTGTGAGGACTCATGAATTATTTGACTAGCAACAGAATCTTCACATCTGTTGTGTTCCCAAATGTGGCCAAGTTGGCAACGATGCAAGAATATTCATTGAGTTTTGATTTCCTTAATTCTTTAATAGGGTGTGAGCATCACTGTCAAATACTGACTCTGTTGTCCAACAGTGATCATCCTTGAATAGAGTGGCTTGCCAAACAGTATCACAGGGCAATTTCACATTGTTGTGGATCTGGAGTCACAATAGATGAGCAGATTTCCTTCCCTAAAGAGGAAATAATGAAGCAGAAGGATTTTATAAGCAAATGATGATAGCACCACTGTCATCATTACCAAAACTAGCTTTCCAATTCCAGATATCATTAATTGAAATTTTAAAATTCCACCAGCTGCCATGGTAAGGTTTGAATACACAACTCTAGACAATTAACCTGGGTGTCTAGATTATCAACTACATGGTGACATAGCACCATCTTCCCTTGAAAAATAGGAATGAAAATGGTATTACTAATTAAAGTTTAATATCTTTGAAGTTGCAGAACCTCTAGCTAATGCAGATTGTTGAGATAAAAATCTGTTTTAATCATAACCATTGCAAATCACAATCACAAATTCAAATATGCTCGAAAACATTTTCTGCTATTTAAATATATTTTGGTAAGTATTTCTGTTCATTGCCAGTGAGATGTTTGTTCTGAAGAATGGACACTTGTGAGATCCCTAGGCGTATATATTTATGCTGGCTAATGTGTTACAAGTGTTAGTGAATCAATAGCCCATTTGTCACTCACCAGTCGTAAAAGAAAGAAAATGGAAAAGGATCAAGAGTGGAGTTTAAGAAGGACTATTGTCCACAATGTGAAACTGCTCAGAATTAAATGCTACTCAATGTCAACATTACCTGAATTTGGGAAAATTTAAAGTGTAACAGCTCCTCTAACCAACCTGAGCAATTAAAATCAGTCCAACTTGCACTGGAGTGGATCCACCAGCCATTCTTCAGGACCTCTCCAGGTGAGATTTGGTATCCATTATTCTGGCTCTATGTTATATATCTGTGTATATTGGGAACTAGGCTTTAAGCTTTTAAGTTTATTGTAAATAGAGGCTAAACAGTTAGTAGAAAGAGCAACGCTTCATGCTCTCAATGCCAGGCTAAAAAGGAGAATGTATTGATCTGCTACACCATCTAGGAGGTTTAATGTCTTAATACACTGCATTTAATGAGAATTATTTTTCACCAATTTTAGCCCAATCAAAAAAAGAACAAATTCATTCAAGGTGGGCTTGGATGCATTACAGATATCACATAAAGAAGCAGCCAAAGAACAACCAACTTGCAGAATTACCTGTCAACCTCTTTATATTCCATAAGCCACAACCCCATAAACTAATAGTTAAATCCAATTCTAGGCAAATTTAAGAAGTAGATGGGTTGGTAGGACATTAATAGACTCCATTTTCTAACGTGTCTAATAAAGGAGAACATAAATGCTGAAAGCAGGAGACTTCACTCTTTAGGAACCTTCAAAAGGATAATGGGTCAGAAACAAAGAACAGACAGGAGAAAAGCAAAGAACAGGAAGCTGCTAGCACTTTGTGGGCCAGTAAGGATCTAGTGGTGGAGGAGTCTTAACCAGACATCTATAGACCACCACACTCTGCATCCCTCATTAGATGGTATTGTAATAATTGTTATTGTGTTTATCAACAACTCTGCTGCCTACTCTCTAGCCTGTGCCATATTCCATTCAATCAGCAGCCAGCCAATGTTAATTAATATACAACAACTCAACAGCTCTGATAAAGAAAATTGTATACAGGGACTCAGTCACCAGCCTTGATGTTCTGGCGGAACTGTAAGCAATGATCCTAGGAATGCCACTTACTTTAGAACTGCTGTTTCTAGAAAGTGGGTGTTGCTCAAATTTAGGGTCTGGTTATGGAGTCTCACGTGTAAAAAAGGGCAAGGAGATAGTGGAATGAAGCTGGTGACTGAGATCAGAGACCTAGACAGAAAGAGAACATTAAAAGGACCATAATCATCTCTCAACCTGGGGTCATGTTAGAATTATCCCTTCCTTTGTGTAAAGGGGTAACCTTCAGCTAGACAGAGTGCAGCAAACATACGGCAATTGTGGGACAGAGTACTGAGTGAGCATTAGAGAATGAGAGTGACTGAGCTGGTGTGAAAGTGTGTGAATAAGTGTGAATGTGTGCAAGGGCAAGAATGAAGCTTGTGAGTCTGAATGTCATGAGCAAGTATGTGTTAGTGAGTGAGCAGGAGGTTAAAGGGCAGTTGAGTGATAAGAGTCTGTCCTGGGAAGATGCAGCAGCCCAGAGTGAACCCAATGCCAGCACTTACCTTCTTATCTCTCCTATACACCCTCCACCAAATCCATTCTTACAAAGTGTCATAGCACATAGGTTTACTTTCCAGTGAACCATGAGTTATCTGAACTGCCAGACTGCTCAAATGCTAAATTCCATTGGTGTTTCAAATCTTTTCAATCAAGTTGTGATATTTACTCTTGACATTTTGTTAACTATTTCTCCATTGCCTATAAGAAGCATGATCATGCCCACAGTAGTGAGCATTATTTGGTATCTTTTCAATATATCGCAAATTAACTGGGAAATGTGCAACAATAAACATACCACCCCATACAACAAGCCATCATAAAATGTACAAGTGTTTAAAATCCCGACAAGACCAGCAAACCAATCAATTGTTCTGCCTGACCATTATATAGGACAAAAACAATTCACACCATGTTTCATCAGTAACTGTAAAATAACTGTTTGTTGTGTCACACTTAACTTTAACAAAAGCAGAGAAAAGAAAGAAATTCACAACCATACAACTTAAACCTTTTTGAAACCCACAAATTCTCATAAGAATAAAACAGATAGAAGAGAAACAGCTTGACACGTAGGGCAGAACCCTCTAAGGGCCTGAGTGACACGGGCTATGGTAGGATGTATGGCATAATAGATGTTCAGTGAGGCCTATCTTGGTTTTGAGATCATCTCATTGCATGTTTTATAATTTTCTCAGGCATCATCGTGAGATTCTCATTAGGTAGCAATGAATTCCCAACTGACGCTCATCATTGCTTGTTACATGCCTTGTTTTGTGAGTGGTGGGATTGAGTAAGTGGGTGAATGAGAATGGGTAGGAGTGAGTGAGTGAATGCATAGCTGAGGGGGAATGAGACTGTACCGGACACACAACTCACCCTTACCTTTCTCCTCTCCTCACATAAACCGATCCACAAAGCAGGATGTGAGAAAAGAAAACCTAATGTTCAAAGGCAACTTGATTCTGAACCCAATGTTTTGCAAATTCCACTGAGGTCAGTTCAAAATGTGCCAAACCAGGAGGTGAACCAAAGTCAACATTCATTAAACCAAACTCTGAAACGGGGTCCTGCTCCAAACCCTCCTTCCTGGTGATCAAGACTTGAGCCTTGACTTTCCCTCTGATTCTTAAATGAAAAAGACAAAAAAATACAATTTTTATTGGGCACTATAGCTAGCACTTCTTAATGGTCAATTTTATCAATTATTTAAATAGTCAATTATTCTTTTAGAATTTAGCTTACTGAAATTGGTCTTTAAATGCAGACAAATGTGATCTTTCTGAAACTTGCTCAGTAGTGCCCCGAGATAGAAAATTTTAAATATGCCCTACACCCTCATTCACAGAGGGTGGATAAATTTGGTGCAGAGCGATTCATTGAAATTGAGTGGTATCTTTCCAGCAGCCATCTTTGTAGGGTTTGTTTTGCTTCCTTCTAGTTATGCACTCACATGCAAGTGCTTAAGTTCTTTGTGATTATAGTATCGCTTTCTATTAGAAATATATCCAATCCTCTGACCTTGATCTTTCTGCTGGCTTTTCTGCAAACATCTCTTACTTTTTCTCCCCCAATATATTGCTGTTATTTGGCCTGGAATGTTTCCATATTATCTAGCTCATGATGGACTACCTCAGTTTCTAGAAATGTCAATAGTTTTCCTGAGAGAATGTTTCCCCTCTCTCAGAGAATGGGCTTTCATGGCAGGATCCCTTATGTCTAAGGAAATCCTAATCACAGATTAGACCATCCAGTTTATCAAACTCTCAGGATTCTGCTGGATGTATCACTATGGTCACATACTGATTAGAGTTCAAGGAGATGGGTGAGCTATTAATGTTCATCTACTACTCTTCATAAATTATATTAATATGGGATTCAAAGTGTCTTCAAAAGCTGCAACATCTTGTTTGTCAGGATTTTCTGCTCCCCAGAGAGATCTAGGTTGTAATAGACATTGTGGCTCTTTGCCCAGCAGTGATGGTATTTGGAGTTTTGCTTAGGGATATTAATCAATGCCACAATAACATATTATGATATATCTTTTATAAATATCCCTTTATTCTCTTATTTTTTTAAACTATAAAATGACCTCAATATTATTCAAAGTTCCAAGCTATCAGGCAGCAATCTTCCATAGAAGACCATGCATTTCTGGCTCTAATTTTCAATTCTATTTTTAATTCCCATTTCTTCACAAAAGCAGCAATATATTAGCTCAAAAAAAAGGGATTGGAGGGTGAGAAGCATTTTATAATTCAATTAACACCTGTAAACCAGTGACCTTAATCGGGTAAGGCCTGTTCTAGGTGAGGGGCTTATGGTTACCTCACACCCAAAGTGATGCAAATGCTTCCATGTTGGTGGTGTGGGGACCAGTGTGAAATACATTGCTTCACACTCAGCAGTAGCTCTGGGTACATCCAAGGCTAGTCTCTACTTAAAGCTTGCCTGTACTTTAGACCAAGCTATGCCTCTTATCCAACCTGCAACAGTTCATTCAACTAGCGAGAAATTAGATTCGAATCAGGAAAAAAACATTGAGTAGTGGATTAGCAGGCTAGAGAAAAAGCCTCTGGGTTCCCCAATATAGCATAGGAAGCTTTAGTTCAGGAGATAGAGAAAGGCAAGGGAGATAATTTATCATTGTACATTGGGGAGATGAGGCCGCATGTCGTCCAAACACATGGTAAGGACAATGAGAACAGACAGCTATGAGGATACAGTGTTGCAAGAGTTTTAAGAGACCTGTACCAATGGTCACAGAGTGCATGCATCTTCAAATGTTATATCCTACAACTTAAATCCCAACACAACACCCTCCTTAAATGCAGTCATCCAAACATCTCCAGCCAACAGGACTCAGGCCTAACAAATCAAATATTCCAGTTCACCACCGCTCACCCCCCCCGGCACCCCCCCACCCCCCCTGCCACCCCCCACCCCCCCCCGCCACCCCCCCCTCCCCCCACCACCCACCCCGCCACCCCCCCCTCCCCCCGCCACCCCCCCCCGCCACCCACCCCGCCACCCCCCTCCTCCCCCCGCCACCCACCCCGCCACCCCCCCCCCCTCCCCCCGCCACCCACCCCACCACCCCCCCCTCCGCCTCCCCCCGCCACCCCCCCCCACTCCGGCACCCCCCACCCCCCCCACCACCCCACCCCCCCTCCCCCCGCCACCCCCCACCCCCCCCACCGCCACCCCCCACCCCCCCCACCCCACCCCCCTCCCCCCGCCACCCCCCACCCCCCCCACCGCCACCCCCCACCCCCCCCACCCCACCCCCCTCCCCCCGCCACCCCCCACCCCCCCCCACCGCCACCCCCCACCCCCCCCACCCCACCCCCCTCCCCCCGCCACCCCCCACCCCCCCCCCACACACACACACACACACACACACACACACACACACACACACACACACACACACACACACACACACACACTCTCTCAATGTTGCAAACCTCACAGTCACATCTTGCAGATTCCACCAACATCAGGCTTCTCAGCTATGACAGATAGATCAAATCAAAAGACACAGACACAGACACAGACACACACTTTCTCTTACAGAACTAGATGACACATAACAGGAGGCACAAACCTGCAGGTGGTTTGGATGTACATCCTCACTTCTTTGGAAGAGATGGTGCTTAGGATTATTGGCATGGCTGTTACAAGGTTTAAATCTGCTGCCTGTCCTTGGGTCCTTCAAGAACCATGAGGATGAAAACCCAAAGGAGCATTGGAAGTGTGAGGGGTGGGGGAATGTAAGAAAGCAATTAGGAGAGCAAAGTGGGGTATGAAATAACACTGGCAGGTAAGATTGGGAAGAGTTCCAAAATATAATCAAGGGGAAGAGAATAACCAATGAAAGAGTCAAACCTATTAGGGGCCAAGCAGCAAATCTGTGCATGAAGCTGGAGGACATTGGTCGAGTGTTAAATGAGTACTCCACATCTTTACTCAGAAGAAATAGGACACAAGTACAGAATCAGTTCTGAACTGAAGTGAAGAGGTATTGTAGGTTTAAGCAAATTTTTAAAAAGTGGATAAATACCCAATTCTGGATGAGTTGTACTCCAGAAATGAATTTTCCAGCTCACCTCTGGTCACAGGGAGGTGCCAAAGGACAACTAATATGGTTATCACCACACTATAGGAAGTATGTGATTGCATTGGAATGGATGCTGAGGAGATTCACCAGGACATTGCCTGGGATACAGAATCTTAGCTGAGAGGCTGAAAAGTCTCAGATTTCTTTCTTCAGAGCAGAGAAGATTGAGGGAGGACCTGAAAGGAGTGCATAAGGTTATGAAGGGTCTGGACAGGGTGAAAAGAAAGGCAACTGTTCCATGAGTGGAAGGGTCAATAACAAGAGAACATAATTTTTGAGTGAAAGGCAGGATGTTTAGAGGGGACTTAAGGAATAACATTTTCACCGGGAGTCTGGAGTCAGGAGTCTGGAATGCACTGTCTGGGAAGATAGTTGGACAGGAAACCTCACAACTTTTAAATAAAAAGGTACCCAATGAGCACATGAAGAAATGTCATAACATTCAAGGCTATGGGCCTAGTGCAGGCAAGTGGGACCAGTATAGTTTTGTCAGTACAGACTCAATGACACTCTTCTGTACTGTATAATTCTAAGATTCTTGGAATAACACACCTCTGAGGGACAAGCACTACCACTTGATTTGCCTCTTGCAATCACCAGCTCAGTTAATGGCCACAAGTAAATGGGACTCGAAAGCTTGTAGATCAGCTCACTGGGTGGGTTGGTGGGTGGTAGATGGCGAGGAACATACATTCATAGACAAGTTCTGCTGCTGAGGAATGGACTGAAGTGAAGACTTCAGTGGGGTAATGTATAGAAAAATGCTGATGGCCCTGCAACCTGCACCACCCTGTGCATTGGCAGAAGCTGTCAGAACTGATAGCCACTGACAAGCTGCATGGAGAAGTTAGGTGTTTACCTGCTTCAGACCTACTGGAAGAGACATTGGTGTTGACGATCACCTTGACAGCCACTGGCAGCCCATCCTCACTGTTCTATGGTGACAGATGGCACAGCTCGGTTACCACCCTCCTTGGTGAAATGTAGCCAGGGGCAGATGCTGCTCCTGGCGAAAGGAGCAAGTAGGACCTGTGCCATCATGCTGAGAGTCTTCCCCCACTCTAAGAGGCAATTCCTTGTACCTCTGCACTATCCCCCCTATGATAGTTCAGCTCAAGACAACAACAACAATATTAACACCAGGTTTGAGATCAACTTTCTACTCATTTACAGTGTCTCTGACCACAACCCCAACAATCCAGTGCTGCCTCTAACTCTATTGCAGCAAGTAAGGAGTCAAAAAGCATCTCACATGCTAGTTCAAAGGTGATGCCTTTAAATAATGCAAGGTTAAAAGAAACCCACAAGTCTAAATTAACTTAGGAAATGGTGTTAAATATTGTGCCCATCACATCCACAAGGAACAACAGACTGGGTAGGTTCAAGGCTGAACATTTCTGATACATAAGAAAATGATCTAAAACTAAGCAAGATAAAATTAACAACTCCTGCACAAAATGATCTAGCTGGAGCAGCACGGTGGCTCAGTGGTTAGCACTGCTGCCTCACAGCACCAGAGACCCAACTTCAATTCCAGCCTCGGGCAACGATCTGTGTGGAGTTTGCACATTCTCTGTGTCTGCGTGGGTTTCCTCCAGGTGCTCCGGTTTCCTCCCACAGTCTAAAGATTTACAGGCCGTGTGAATTGCCCATTGTGTTAGGTGCATTAGTCAGAGGGAAATGGGGCTGGGTGGGTTACCCTTCAGGGGGTCGGTGAGGACTTGTTGGGCTGAAGGACCTGTTTGCACACTGTCAGGAATCTAATCTGGTGCCCCAGGACACATTGTTAAGTGGGGTGTATTTAAAGGAGAGCATCAACTGAAATGGCAGGTTTCAAAAAGGCATCAAATTGGAGTACGTATACAGATTGTCACCATAAGCGGCCCACTCTAAACACCTCCAGGATTAAGAACGCCCTTGATTCACCCTGTGGCCTAACAACTGGTGTAAGCTCAATCTGAACTCATCAGGAGTAGACCCACATAAGATTTACTTCCCAACATATTGAAACCTGCGGTGCAATGGAGCTCAATCTGGGACCCCTTAAAACTTTTTTGGCAAATCCGTTGCAATCATCAGAACTCATGGTATGTTGAATGTTGACTTGCACCAATCACCCTGATTGTCTACAGTCACAAAGGTTAGTTTTAAACAGTATTAAATCTCCTTTTAGATCTTGTTGTTCAATGTCTCACAGCGAGCATGCAGTATTCTTTGAAAGAGACATGCTCATAATTATCACCATATCATAGCAAGTGACCTGCTGATGTAAAAGTCTCAAGCTTCATCTTACTGGAGCATGATATGCTGAGGGAAGCTTGCTGCAGTTTGTTCAGTACTACCCCAGACATAGCAGTATTTGTATTAAATATGTAGGTGTCCAGAGCTGTGATAAATGTCTATTAATTCTTGCAGTACTATGTTCCTTACATAGTTCTTAGGTTACAGAAGCTAATAAGCTTCTGCTTTATCAGATACAAATCTTGCTGAAGACAAATAGTCCATCACTGCACCTAAAGCAGATGGTGAGGTCGGATCAGGTCATGGCTGATCAAACCAACCTCAATAGGTATATTTTTTAAAATGTACAAATACCCAGATGTACTATAGTGCAATCCTGCCTGTCTACTTTTCAGCAGCCTTATTACATTCAATATTTCTTAATTTGATTTTGTTTGGAAGGCTGACATTCCTTTAAATTTACTAAAACATAAGCTTTCTGTCTTTAGAACACTTTCCCAATAAAAAAAAATGATATTGAGCATATTATTCAATTTAGTTTCCACATAAGGATGCAAGCAATACTTTTTTTTTAATTGGCAGTTTCCATTTCTAATTATTTTTTAATATTAAAGGCTAATAAGATTGTCCAAATTGCTTCCCATGTGGGCCAGAGCTGAATAACAATCTTTTAGTGATGCCTTTCATTATAAATGGAGCTTTAAACAAGTTAATTCTGAGGTACTTTTTAAAATTGTTAACAATGGACTGATGAAGTTTTAAGGTTTCGATAAGGTAAAAATTCAAGACAGCCATTGAGAGAATCTGGAACTGGATTATCAGAAAATATGGCCCTAATTTAAACCCCAGACCACTTCTTAGCAGCTGAGCAGAGGGAAGTTTGATCCAGGGCATAAGCCTTGAATCCAGAGCCAAAGGAATGTGATCCATTGCCTCCCCCCCTCTCCCCCCCGCTGCATTCCAATTTCCCATCACCATGAAGCGCAAGAGATCCAGATGAATTCTTTTATGTGCTCACTACCAGCTTCTCATGGGCAAATAGGGATGAATTCTAACCTGTGCCTAACCAGCAACACCCACATCCCATTACTGAATCAAAAAAAAAGCACCACCTCAGTACTGGAGCTGCAATGCTGCATCATTGTGTTGTTTAGTACATTCATTGCTCTTCAGTTATAGGTCCATATAGTTGCATTTGTTGTGGGAATGAAAATGGGTATCACTTGCTAGATGCTATTTGTGACCAATCCCTTTTTGAGCAAAGGAAGAACCTGCCACTTTATTGCTAGACAGGAGTCACATATTAGTCAGACCACAACTATATTTGGACAGAGACTGAGTTAAGCGATTCCATAACCCACAGACCAGGTTAAAGTTCTGCAGCCTGGTACATCCAGTCATGAATGATGGTAGACAGTTAAAACAACTAACAAGGGGATGAGGAGGGTCCCCAAATATTCATAACACAAAAAGGTACAAAAACAAAGGTAAAACATCCATCTTTAGCTTGACATATTGATGGGATGATCTATTGCAGCCGCCTCCTGAAGGACACAGTATCACAAATGCCAGTCTTCAGCCAACTTGATTCACTCCACATGTTATCATGAAATGGTTAAAAGTGGAAGATATTGCAAAGGCTTTGGGCCCTGACAACATCTCAGCAATAGTACAGAAAATTTGACGTGCAACATGCATTAATTTAGCACAATGAAAATGAAAATTTGAACACCAGAGGTAAACATACATTACGTGGAACATCTCTTGGCAAGTATTAATGTAACTGCCTTCATCAGTCAAAGGATACTAACTCGGGATTTTCACCTACTTGCTGTACAGGTGCAACTTTCCAGCAACCATAACTATCAGTTTCTCCAATTCAAACATTTGACTTTTATACACATCCTCACCAATATAAACAGTAATATAACATTTCTGAGGCTGCAACCAAAGAACAAGTTGGCATATTATAACTTCCAAGACAAATAATCTAACAGTGGGATTAACTATGGGTACCACACTTTAGGATTGACATGAAAATTTTGGATAATATGTGGAATTACCAAATGGTTCTGGAGGTAAGGGAATAGTTATGTGGACAGACTGGAGAAGTTAGAGCTGTTTTCCTTTGAGCACAGAAAACTAGAAGAAGTAATAAGAAGGAAAAAAAAGTGAAAGATTTAGTCAGAGTGAATTAAAAGAGGGTTTCTAAGGGCTGAAGGGTCAATAAAGAGAGGGCTCAGTTTGAAGGTAAGAAATAGGCGTAACATAGAAAAATGGTTTCAATACAGAAGGAAGCCATTCAGCCCATCATGAACAATGTACCTAGTGATATTCCCACACCTTCTCCCCATTACACTCACTATTCATTCTTTTCAACTAACACTCTCATCACTTTTTGAAAGTTTTGATTGTCTCCATCACACTCTCAGGCATTGCATTCCAGACCTTAACCACTCACTGCATGAAAACATTTCAAAATTTTCTTAAAGTGCACATTTGTAGAATTTGGAAAGTGGTGCCAGTATGAAGGTAGTTACAGATTTGAAAGCAGCCTTCAAAAAAAGGAAAATTTTTGAATAAAGAAATTTGCAAGGTTAAAAGGGGAAGACCAAGAAAGTGAAATTAGCCAAATTACTGTTTAAAAGAGATGTCACAGTGGGTCAAAACAGCTTCAATCTGTACTACAGTATCCTATGATTCTATAATACCATTTAGCGTAACAATATTCTTTATATTCATAAGACTACAGTTATTTGTTGTTAAATGTATCCAGCATAATGCACACTCTGTCCATTTATTCATGCATGGAGAATATTTATTCTCTGAACTGATACATCACACAATCAATATATTGCACCAAAAATTCAAAATATAGTCATTGCACCAAATTAATTTTGAATCGACTACAATGTAAGCAAATAATATGATATAAGATCCACAAAACCAGTGATGTCACTGATATATTAGCATATTACTCCATATTAAAACCAAATAATTCACCTACATTCCAATAATCAGACATTAGTTTTATATTTATACTCAGTATTAAAACAGAAAACAACTTGGATTAAAGAATATACTAAATATCCCCAGGAGATTCTCAAGGTAATAAAGGAAAGAAATAAACAAAATAAACAAATGAACAAAACAATGAGATGTTGGCGGGAGGGGGGAAGCATACAGATGTAAAGGTTAAGTCAGAAAGGCAGTTGCTTAGATGGGGAATGATGTTAAGAGTGAGGTATTTTAGGGAGAGAATGCCAGACCTTTGGATTTGGTTGACTGAAAACTGCCAGTTGTGATGATGGGAAGGAAGGTGGGAATGCACAAAAAAAAGGGTACAATAAAGTGATTCTTGGCCATTTTCTATGTTTTTGTTGCACTTACCACTGTTGGTGCATTTACTACTGACAGGTTATAGCCATACAAAAATGCTGAGCCAAAAGCTCCAACCAGTGAAGCAACTACAAGATGGCATGTCAATACCTGGGAAGAAAAAAAAATCCTGTTAAAGCATTTTCCATGTTTCAGCATTGTTTTGAAATTCCCAAATAGTTTTTAAAGTAATTATATTTATGCATTAGTTAATATTAAATATCTATTCACTAAATGGAAATACATACTGGCAAATCATACTCCAATAAATATTACTTATCTGGAATCCATGATTCAATATTATCTACATGTTATAACCACCAATAGCTGTCAAGTTTGCATGACCTATGTCAGATAAGTTAATAATAGAATAAAGCAGCCAAGCCAGAGGAGAATGAAATGGTGAAGGTGAAACACAAGCCAAAGTTATGTTGGGATTTTCAATGTCTACTAGGTCACCCCGAGAGCATGATTTTCAAAGGAGTGTTCCACCACCTTTAGGATGCACTGTGGTTCTCAAAGTGTGGACTAGTGGCAGTGGAGTCAGGCCACCCTTTTTCTCCAATTAACCATTTAGATCCCATGAGAAGCTTGTTAATGGGCAAGGAGAATCAGAAGGCAATTTTGAAAGCCCAGGTCTCCAAAACTGAACAAGCTGGTGCGTGTATTCACCTTCAGGTTCTGTGCAAGGAATCATTTATTTCTGTAGGAAGACTTTTGTCAGTAAGGGCTTTGGCTCAGTTGGGAGGAATAACTTTTAATTTACAGCTTTGTTCTGTCTGCATAGTGAGGCTGCCTCTAATGTCACACGTCTACAAGGAGACAGTAAAACAATCAAAGCCTGCCTTTGACTGTCACAATTGGTGGGCAGATCCATTCTCTGGCAAAGACTGGCACCATTAATGAGTCATTTCTGACCTAATTAAAGGAACCTCAATTAACCAAATACCAATTATCTGAAAATCAGATTATGCGAAGAGATCTCAAGGTCCCGATAGAAACATTATATCAAAGATGTGTCTTTTGTTTACAGAGATTAACAGGCACCAGCTCCAAATGACTGACCTCCCACCCTCTCTCTGTCCCAACACTTTCCCCCTGGGGTTCTACACAAGCATGTACCCTAAACCCCCCACCCACCCGCCCCCTTCCCCAGATAATCTCTCCAACATTATCCTGTACAGGGCAAACGTGTAACCTGTCAAAAAGTCGAACTAAAACGTTGTATGTGTGTGTGCGCGCGCGCTATTTGAGATTTACCCCACAAAGGCAGCAGCGGCAGCCATCTTGTTGTTGGTGTCCATTCCAGCTGCCCCAGAAAGGGGGCAGGGGCGGACGGGGACACGATGTTTGACGGGGTTGGGGGGCAGGGGCAGGTGGGGGGCAGTGTTAGATGGGGATGGGGTGCAGGGGTGGTGTTGGACAGTTTTGGGGGTAGACAGGCTGGATGGGAGTGGGGCGGGGTCAGGGCTGGACGCGTTTGGGGATGGGGTGTGGGGGGCAGTGTTGGACAGGGTTGGGGGTGGGGGGGAAGTCAGGGGGCGGGGAAAGTCAGGGGGCAGTGTTGAACATGGGTTGGGGGGGTGTTGAATGCAGTTGGGGGCGGGGCAGAGTTGGACAAGGTTAGGTGGTGGGGCAGGCGGGGGGGGGGGCGGGTTGGATGGGGTTGTGGCGGGGGCGGTGTTGGAAAGGGTTCTGGGGGCAGGGTCTCACACGCTGTGAAGCTGCCTTGCTTCCTGAACGTGGTGCAGACTTTAAAAACCCTGAGCCCCAGAGGAAAGGCATTTAAAATCGATTAACTGAATAATCAATTATCCAAACACAATAGTGCCCGCCCATCTCATTTGGATAATCGAGGTTCGCCTTGTATTTGAACATAGCAGTAGTGATCTTCTCACTGCCCTAGCCCAACATCTCTTTTCCTCAGTTTATTTCTCTTTATCTGTTACCCTCCTTTTCTACAGTTGCTCTGCTTCATTCACAATTTCTAAATCTTAGTGGTTAATGATAATGGTGCAATCAATCATTCATTCATTGAGGTACTAGATGCCTAGTTGCACTCACCATAGCATTTCCAGCAACTAGCATTGGGAAATGAACCATAGATGATAAGAGAAACAAGTATCAGGCATTATTAATGATTCCCCATGAGCATAGGCAATCATAATGTAATAAGTTATCATAATCATGATGAAAGACACAAGCAAAGCAAAGATCAATGTAACACATTGGTAAAAGCTACCTGTGGGGAAATGAGACTGCAGCAAGGGATGATAAACGAAAAAATAATTTTCACAGACAAAAATGATAGAATCGCAGTGCAAAATGTTCAAGAGATGACCAATAATGGTCAGGACGAATATATTCCACTTAAAGACAAGCTACCTAGTAATGGAACACCAACAGATAAATGAAGTGAGAAGCAAAAATTAAAGACTATGATAATGATATACACAAAAGACATAGAAATAGAGTTTCTGTTTTGTAAACAGTGATTCAGTTCCCGTTGTGCTCAAATCTGCTTGCAGATCATCAAATGTAAAATCTTCCATGAATCACTAGCACTTTAAAAATAAATTATTGTACAAAACATCAATTTAAAATTATTCCTAGATATATTTAAGAGTGCTAAGCAGGAAAGTTTAATTAACAACTGAAAGTGGGTTTGTCACAAAAGTAAGCATTTGCTATTACATCACCTGAGGGGAATCTTGATTTTAACTGACTGAAAATGACAAAAAAAAATTTCCAGTTAGATTTGGATACAATAGTCAGTTCCTGAGTATTAGGATGCATAAAATAAATTCAAATGTTAACAATTTTCAGTTAGCAGAATTCCTTGTAGAACTGTAATTAATTCAAACATGCTATTTAGAAAAAGAAATTTGCAAAAATATTGCAGAAACTCAGTTACATTGAATGCAATTTGTACTTTAAATTTGGGTGATCCTTTGTACTGAATATATTGATATTGGGTAAATTGCAACAAAAAAAAAGTATACAATTAGACAGAAACTCCAGGCAATGTACAATAAAAGAAAAGGATGATAATGGGGAGTTCAAAGAGTTAGAAAAGTTGTAAAAAGGAAGAATTCAGAAAGCAGATGAGTGTTTCAAGGTGAATTAATTAAGGAATATCAAAATAAAATATTCCACAGATAGATGAATAAGAAAAATAAATTCAGATTGTAAAGGGTGATTTTATCAAGTTTTATGCCTGTTAAAACTGATTCAAGTTTTGAAGAGGTAGCTGAACTAGGGGATAGGGCAAAGTCTGTGACTAATTATCTAGATGGCCTTTCAGAAAGCATTTCACAAGGTGATTCAGAAGAGAGGATTGACTAAAGTCGAAGCCCATGAAATTGAAAACAATTATTTACCCACTTAGGAAAATCAGCTGAGCTGTAGAAAATAGTAGGGATGAAATGGAAAGTGCATGAATTTGCAGAATTTGTCTCATGTGGATCTTGGAGTTTCAACTATGAACCACGTTTGGTGTCAATTTGGGATTGGGAGTTACAGACCCAAGTTTTGTTTATAACACAACAGCAGCAATATTTTAGAACATATAAATTAAAGCATAAAATTAAAAGAATCAGAATCCCTACACTGTGGAAACAGGACCTTCGGCTCAACTAGTCCACACTGACCCTCTGAAGAGTAACCCACCCAGACCCTTTTCCTCTATCCTATAGTTACCCTTGACTAATGCACCTAACCTATACATCCCTGAAC
Organism: Chiloscyllium punctatum; assembly: GCF_047496795.1. Lineage (NCBI taxonomy): Eukaryota > Metazoa > Chordata > Chondrichthyes > Orectolobiformes > Hemiscylliidae > Chiloscyllium > Chiloscyllium punctatum. Next base: position 24,785,390 of record NC_092739.1, read on the forward strand.
ACTATGGACAATTTAGCTTGGCCAATTCACCTAAACTGCACATCCTTGGATTGTGGGAGGAAACCGGAGCACCCAGAGGAAACCCACGGAGACACGGGGAGAATGTGAAAAACTCCACACAAACAGATGCCAAAGTTGCAATCAAACCTGGATCCCTGGCAGCTGTGCTACCACTGAACTACCGTGCTGCCCCTGTGACCATAAGTAACCTTATAGAGCCTCAAAGGTACATCCTTACTTTTTTTATTCAAATCCTCTCAAAATAAATGCCTTCCTAATGACTGACTCAACTTGCAAGTTTACCTTGCAAGAATTCTGGACTAGAACTCAAGTCTCTTTGCACTTCAGACTTCTAAATTTTGTCCCATTTAGAAAAATGGTCCATGCCTGCATACTTCCTACTAAAGTGCATGACCTCACACTTTCCCATGTTGTACTCCATCTGCCACTTCTTTTCGCACTCTCCTAACCTGTCCAAATCCTTCTGGAGCCTCCCTGCCTCCTCAATGCTACCTGTCCCTCTAACTACTTTTGTATCATCTGTGAACTTAGCCAGAACATTCTCTGTTCCTTCATCTAGAATGTCAATGTATAAAGCAAAAAGTTGTGCTCCCAACATGGAGCCTTGCAGAACACCACTTGCCACTAGCTGCCATCCTGAGAAGAATCCTTTAATCCCCACTCTTTCTGCCAGACACCTCAGCTTCTATCCATTCTAGCACCTTGTTTCTGATACCATGGGCTCTCATCTTACTCAGCAGACCCCTGTGTGGCACCTTGTCAAAGACCTTCTTGAAGACCAGGTAGATAAATCCATTGGCTGTCCTTGGTCTAACCTGCTTGTTACTTCCTCAAAGAATTCCATCAGATTTGTCAGGCATGACCTCCTCTTGATGAAACCAGGCTGACATTGTTCTGTTTGCTGTTCACTTCCAAGTATTCAGAAATCTCATCCTTCACAATGGATTCTAGGATCTTATCCACAATTAGGTTAGACTAATCGGTTTGTAATTTTCTGTCTTTTGCCTTACTCTCTTCTTAAATAGGCCAGTTTTTCTAGCAGTTCCTTCTTAGTGGTAGCCACCATACTCAGTTCTGCCCCCTCACTCTCGAAATTTTAGGATATTATTTATATCTTCCACTTTGAAGGTTGATGTGAAGTAATTATTCAGTTCCTCAGCCATTTCCTTGTTCCCCACTGCTATCTCTCCAGCGACATTTTCCAGTGGCCCAATGTCCACTTTTCCCCCTTTATATATCTAAAGAAACTGTTATAGTCTTCCTTTATATTACTGGCTAGCTTACCCTCATATTTAATCTTCTCTCTCCTTATTTCTTTTTTGTTGCCCTCTGCTGGTCTTTGTAGTCTTCACAATCCTCTGGCTTCCCACTGCACTTCACCACATTATATGCTTTCTCTTTTGCTTTTATGCTATCCGTGACTTCCCTAGTCAGCCATGGTTGCCTCATCACCCTGTACCATGCTCCTTTTTCCTCAGGATGAATCACTGTTGTGTTTCCTGAATTACTCCCAGAAACCCCTGCCATTGCTGTTCCGCTGTCTTTCCTGCTAGGATCCTTTCCCAGTCAATTCTACCCAGCTCCTCCCTCATGCCTCTGGAGTTGCCTTTATAGAAGGAGATCTAAGTATTAATACATTGGCAGATGATGGTGTAATAAAGATGCTACTCAACTAGTATTCAAGAGGCTGAGGTTAATGTTTTGGGGACATGGGTTCAGCTAGTGGAATTTAAATTCAATTTATAAAACAAAATCTGAACTTTAAGGCTAGTTTCAGCAATGGTGATCATGAGAAGTATTGACTTTTTTGTAAACCTCCAACTGGTTCACTCATGTCCTTAAGGCAATAAAATCTAATGTCCTTTGCAGAGGCACTTTCCAGCAGATGGGTGACAGTCTCAATCCTCACCCACGCCCCGTCCCCCAACCCCTTCCCGGGCAGTTGCTTCGAAGGCAGCATGTGATGATACAGACCAACTGGGCATATATGAAGGATCGCAAAGGTGGGTTCCCTTCTCACCACTAGCCAAGCGAGATCGTGGAGCTCATTAGAGAGTTCTGCCCAATAACTTTGACAGTCTGCTCAGGAAACCATGTGACAGGCTCTACCCTCTCCTTTTCCAACAGAGTCTTGAGGATCCTAAGTACTGACCACTTCCTGGTGGACTTGTGGTCAAAAAGGTGTTTTCTTTGCAAATTTCTCTGTGGAGGAGAGGTGATAGTGGTTTTTGTTGAGGTTCATCCTGAACAGCTCTGTGATGTGAGACTCTGTGCTCTATGGTCTGTGCCCCAGGATATACACCGAAACAAACATCAACTATGCCTGGAGAACCACCAATTCATTGAAAGATGCTCTTTAGTCTACCCAAAACCTGTTGGCCTTCCAAAACAAGGAGTTGACCCTGACTGAGTGTTGCAGACTGGCACATTCCAAGGTCCAGGACTACGTGCTGAGGGACACATTAAAATTTGGGGCAGCTGCTGCCAGGGGGCAGAGGGGAAAGACCACTATCTGAGGTCTTCCTGCTGAAGGTAAATGGGGGTTTGTTCAGTTATTAGACCCTCCTAGTGTCTCAAGTATATGTAACCATTAGTAGTGAAAGCATATGAGAGGTCTGTGGGTTTTTCTTCAATAGAGTTGAAGTCCAATATTTCACTTTATTTAGTTGATATGCAGCTGTACAGAACCAAACTACATTTGCATACACACACACACACACACAGTTTTATGAATAAAGCATATTTTGAAATTTAAATAAAGGAGGAAATCTACTATCCTTTCTTGGTCTATTACACATATAACGTCAAAATTCAACCACATTGCTGTGGGTCTAAGTGTTTTTTGAAATTGTCTCGCAAGACACACAATTCAAGGGCAAATAATGAAAAACTAGAAATAGTGAAGATTTAACTGGATTTGAAAACCCTGATGTACGTATCTCAAAATGTTATGGGCAGGTACAGAAAATAACTACAAAGTTAAAGGATTGCCAGCCTTCATAGCTAGAACATTAGAATGCAGGATGATCAAAGTTTTGTAAAGTCTTGATCTACCACCACTGAAATATTCTGTTAATTTCATAATGAAGATCAAAGCACAGCATTAGGAGACAATGAGTAGACTGAACAGGAACAGAGAATTGTGGTTCAAGGTAGCCATTTTAGATGGAAGGTGGTCAGAACTGGTGTTTCACAGGGATTAGTGCTGATTCCACTGTAATACAGCACTTACATAAGTAAACTAAATTTGGGAATCAGAAAATACGACTAGAAAATTTGCAGATAGCAAAATTAGGGGCATAGTTCATGCTGAAGAAGAAGGAGAAAGAAAAACACAATGCTATGAATAGGTACAGAAAATGTGTGTTTTGTTAGTCAATGAATCTCCGTGTGAAGTAGTGTATTTTGGAAGAAAGTTGTGGATAGTGAAGAAGGATGTAGTAGGTTGCAGAGAGACATAGATAGGATGCAGAGCTGGGCTGACAGGTGGCAAATGGAGTTTAATGTGGACAATTGTGAAGTGATACACTTTGGATGGAGTAATCGGAATGGGACACCCGTACCAACCAATCCAACTGCCCCGTGGCTGAACACTTTAACTTCCCCTCCCACTCCGCCAAGGACATGCAGGTCCTTGGCCTCCTCCATCACCAGACCATGGCAACACAACACCTGGTGGAAGAGCGACTCATCTTCTGCCTAGGAACCCTCCAGCCACAGGGGATGAATGCGGATTTCTCCAGCTGCCTCATTTCCCCTCCCCCCACCTTTTCTCAGTCCCAGCCCTCAGACTCAGCACCGTCTTCTTGACCTGCATTCTTCTTCCTGACCTCTCCGCCCCACCCCCTCTCCGGCCTATCACCCTCACCTTAACCTCCTTCCACCTATCGCGTTCCCAACGCCCCTCCCCCAAGTCCCTCCTCCCTACCTTTTATCTTACCCTGCTTGGCACACCCTCCTCATTCCTGAAGAAGGGCTTATGCCTGAAACGTCGATGCTGCCTGAGCTGCGCTTTTCCAGCAACATATTTTTAAGGAGTAAACGGAATGCAAAGTACTGGGCTAATGGTAAGATTCTTGGGAATGCAGATGAGCAGAGAGATCTCGGTGTCCATGTACACAGATCCCTGAAAGTTACGACCCAGATTGACAGGATTGTTAAGAAGGCATACAGTGTTTTGGCCTTTATTAATAGAGGGATTGAGTTCTGGAACCAGGAGGTTATGCTGCAGCTGTACAAAACTCTGGTACGGCCACACTTGGAGTATTGTGTACAGTTCTGGTCACCACATTGTAAGAAGGATGTGGAAGCTTTGGAAAGGGTGCAGAGGAGATTTACTAGGATGTTGCCTGGTATGGAGGGAATGTCTTACGAGGAAAGGCTGAGGGCCTGGAGACTGTTCTCGTTAGAGAGAAGAAGGTTGAGAGGTGACTTAATAGAGACATACAAGATAATCAGAGGGTTAGATAGAGTGGACAGGAAGAAGCCTTTTTCCAAGTATGAGAATGGCAAACACAAGGGGACACAATTTTAAAGTGAGGGGAGATAGGTATAAGACAGATGTCAGAGGTAGTTTCTTTACTCAGAGAAGTAAGGGTATGGAATGCTTTGCCTGCAACGGTAATAGATTCGCCAAGTTTAAGTGCATTTAAGTAGTCATTGGTCAGGCATATGGACGTACATGGAATAATGTAGGTGGGATGGGCTTCAGATTAGTATGACAGGGCGGCGCAACATCGGGGGCCGAAGGGCCTGTACTGCGCTGTAATGTTCTATGTTCTATATGGAGCCCACATATTGCTCGAATAGCTAGAAGCTAAATGGAGCAGGAAAACAAAAAGGAATCTGAAGGTGCAGAAGGTTAGATAACTAAAATTTTTTTTACCAATTTAAAAATTGTGATTTTGTAATTTCTCCATTGGGATTCACTTCTGGGGGTGAGGACTGTAGACTTTCAAAAAAGGAGTTAGATATAGTTTAGGGCTAAAAGGATATGAGCAGAAAGCAGGAACAGGGCACTGAGTAGGACGATCGGCCATGATCCTATTGGATGGCGGTGCAGGCTTGAAGGGCTGAATGACCTACTCCTGTTCCTCTTTTCTATCTTTCCATTTTCCTAAATGGAAAATGTTTACTTCAAAACCTGTCCGAGATCTAGGATATGCATTGGATTCCCTAAAATGATACTGGAGAGATTATATTCATTAGATAAGGCCTAATAATCTGTGAAAACTTTCTCTATATTGAGATCTTTATATGTATGTTTATGTTTGAGAAGGGAACCCACCTGTGCGATCCGTTACATGTGCCCAGTTGGTCTGCATCACCACACACTGCCTTTGAAGCAACTGCCCAGGATGGGGGTGGGGGGGGTTGAGGATTGAGACTGTCACCCATCTCCTGCTTGAAAGTGCCTTTACAAAGGACACTAGATTTTATTCCTTGAAAGGACATTAGTGGACCAGTTGGATTTTTACAAAAAAGTCAATACTTCTCATGGTCACCATTGTTTATGGAAGCACTTGATGCAGCAGACATTGAGAAAATGTTTCTACTTTTGAGAAGTCCAAAAGTGGAAGGTCATTACTTTCGGCATCATTGCCATATTGGCTGTGATTTATTTGGTAGTTCTCTCACCTGAGTAAGATGATGGAATTCAAATCTCACTCCAGAAACCTGAGAACAAAATTCTAGTCTAGTACTCCCAAACTGTACTCAGCAAGTTCCTCAAACCTGAAAAGAAAGGAAAAAAAACGCACTTACTTTTTTAGCTTGCGTATTATCTGTCACCATTATGTCTGTGCAATTTCTTGTGTCCCCCTCACTGGTTGGCATTGTGCACGACTGCGCCCTTTCTGTACAGAAAAGGAAACAAATGATATAATATAATACACAACAGATATTGAACTGACAAAAACCATCTACAAATGTATGCACTTCTCTACAAGCAACATTATTCTTCATAGACACGTATCTTTTCCTTTCTGTGCTTACGTTAGAAGCACAGGAGGAGTTTTCGCAGTCAAAGGAAGACAGATTTATATTCATATGAGGAGTAAAAATCACATTGGATCAAGATTTCAACTTTATTCTGCTTCTTCCAGGTTTCATCCAGGGGTGTTTGAATGCATTTGGAAAATCCCTCCGTGGAATTTTCAGGAAGATAATTAAATTATTCAAAACAAAACACAACCATCTTTTTAATCCTGCATTCTGACTTAAAGGGCTATTTCTTGATTTGTCAGAAACTTTATGCGATCAACCAGGTGAATGGAAAGTGGGGAGAATTTCTTTAAAACTCCAGCTGGAGAATCTTCCATCAGGGAATCTGAAGGGCCACTGCCAAGACCAGGTAAGCGTTCCTTCCTAGAGATTGCTAACATTGCGTGATAATATCTTTGAAAGTCACTTCACATCATTTGTCTTCAGTGATGTTTCTCTGATGTCAGCCGTCATTGCAGCGTGGGAGCAACCTTTACAATTCTATTCTTCACTTTGGGTAAAGAGGAAGAGAGGCAGCAACATGAACACCAGCAGTAGCTGGAGAAATACTAGCAGCAGCAGTGCTTTCTCCAAGTCACACGCTGCTCCACAGGACAGATGAGATGGACATAGAGAGCAAATGGAAGGCAGCAATCCTTCTGACATGGGATCTACAGACATATGATCTGCTCCTTCAATATGTTTGAGTGACAGAGGCTCAATTTCACAGCAGATCATTGCTATTTGGTGAACAAGACTGCCTTCCCAGTGGTTGTCCTAATTTACATTTCCCTATTGAGCTTGGAAGATATGGAAACTCAGCACTGGAAGTAGTCCCCTTGCTTACTGGTCAATACATCTACATTCAATAGATACTACAACTTGTGTAATGATCCAGAGGAATTCACCATCATCAGGAATGAGCAAAACATGGCCAACTTGGTTGTGTCCCAGTTGCCTCAGGACTGGTTTCAGTCATCACAAAGTCCTTAGGCAGTTTTGGGGATATGACTAAATTCTGTTGATCATGACTGAGGAGAGACATCCCAAATGATGGTGACATTTTTCTAGCAAGCCCTCTACTACTGAAGCCATGCTCCTGGAGGATCTGAAAGTCTTTAGTATAACCTCTGTGTAACAGTGATGAGGGAACATATAGTGAAAAGAAGAGAGGGAAGTAAAATAAGAAGAGAAGGAGGAGAGGAAGACGACAACAAGCTATCCAGGTTCTTCACTAATGTCAAACCTTTCTCAGTTAATGTTTCAATCATTGACCTTACAGACAAGGAGTCATAGTATTGCAACATGAGGTTCATTTAGTTTTAACTGCCAAATTATATTAATAAACAATAGATGAACAAGTAATAAATAAGTTTATTACACACAAGAATACAATTATAGCAGCATTAGATGATAATAACTGCTTGAAAAGATAAATCATAAACTTCTCACACTCACTAATAGGTGTTTTGTAATGAACATTTAGACACAAAAACACTCTTCACGAGTGGCATGGTGGCTCAGTGGTTAACACTGCTACCTCATAGTGCCAGGGACCTGGGTTCAAATACTGCCTCAAACCACTGTCTGTATGGAGTTTGCACGTTCTCCCTGTGTCTGTGTGGGTTTCCTCACACAATTGAAAGAGGTGAATTGGCCAAACTAAATTGCCCATTGGTGCATTCGTTGGGGATAAATATAGGGTAGGGGAATGGGTCTGGGTGGGTTACTCTTTGGAGGGTTGGTGTGGACTTGTTGGGGCAAAAGGGCCAGTTTCCATACTGTAGGAAATCTAATCATTACTGAGAGGAGAATATTATGGCCAGAAATAGACCAAAACTGACTCTGGTTGAAACAGTCCTAAGGAATTTAACAGGTGCCAGATAACAGAATGAAGCACTCAGCATGTTCATTTTTGAATTGTATGACTGGAATCCTTGCCCAAGCCAGCGGAATAAAAGTCCTCTCAACTTCTATTTCATTCTGGCCTGGAAAGTGGGAGGCTTAATTTGAAATTTCCCACGTGAGATTAGAGCAAAGTGAGGGAGGGACATGTCCAGTCATGAGAAGCAGCATTCAATCTTGATGAATGTTAACAGCCAGGAGTGAAAGCAACTGTCTCACAATTGAAGTTATGCAGAAGGTCACCACTAGGGGGCAGTCTCTGGCACAGGGTGAATGGGCACATGGGGCTGGGGAGTTTATGGCAAGAAAAGCTTTTATGTAGAATTCAAAGGAAAACTCTTGTTCTTCTTAACCCACAAGTGAACAAACACTAAACAATACCCATCTGACCACATATCCACAATAATGACAAAAAACTGAAAGAACTGCAGATGCTGTAAATCAGAGAAAGATAGAAATTGCGGGAAAGGCTGAGCCGTTAACGGAGTTATCAGAGTTAATGTTTTCAGTCAAGTGACCTTTACTCAGAACAACAATAATGATAGTTTAAAAATACTAAATGGCTATAAGAGATTTCGGGGCATCTTAAGGATATGAAAGGCATGATGTAAATATAAGTGGAGTATTCCAAAAAGGGGACATATTGCTGAAGATTTTGGTCTTGCATTCATCTGGACAAATGCAAGAATACAAAATTTCAAGCATTTACAACAGCTTAGACGACAAGACAAAAATGGCCCCTACTGGTTGGCAATATGACTCTTTTATGTGAAAGTGGGTACTGCTGATGTTGGAGATTAGAGTCAAGATTAGAGTGGTGCTGGAAAAGCACAGCAGGCCAGGCAGCATCCGAGGACCAGGAAAATCGACATTTTGGGCAAAAGCCCTTCATCAGGAATGAGGCTGGGAACCTTGAGGGTGGAGAAATAAATGGGAGGGGGGGGCTGAGGCTATGGGGGTAGGTAGCTGAGAGTGCAATAGGTGGATGGGGGTGAAGGTGATAGGTCAGAGGGGAGGGTGGAGCGGATATGTGGGAAGAAAGATTGACAGAGGGGACAGGTCATGAGGATGGTGCTGAGCTGGAAGATTGGAACTGAGCTAAGGTGGGGGGAGGGGAAATGACGAAACTGGTGAAGTCCACATTGATGCCATGCGGTTGGAGGGTCCCAAGGCAGAAGATGAGGCGTTCTTCCACCAGGCGTCGGGTGCTAAGGGAATGATGATGGAGGAGGCCCAGGAGCTGCATGTCCTCGGCAGAGTGGGAGGGGGAGTTGAAATGTTTGGCCACGGGGCGGTGGGGTTGATTGGTGCGGGTGTCCTGGAGATGTTCCCTAAAGTGCTCTGCAAGGAGGTGTCCAGTTTCCCCAATGTAAAGGAGACTGCATCGGAAGCAACAGATACAATAAATGACATTGGTGGATGTGCAGGTGAAACTTTGATGGGTGTGGAAGACTCCTTTGGGGCCTTGGACTGAGGTGAGGGGGAAGATGATGAGGTGAGGGGGAAGGCGCAGGTTTTGCAATTCCTGTGATGTCAGGGAAGGTGCCAGGAGGGGGAAGAGAGTGGGTTGGTGGGTTGGGGGGTTGGGGGGGCGCGGTGAGGGGGGGGCTGTGGACCTGATGAGGGAGTCGCAAAGGGAACGGTCTTTATGGAAGGCAGATGGGGCAGGGAGGGAAATATACCTCCATTTGTAGAAATGGCAGAGGATGATGTGATGTATAAGGAGATTGGTGGGGTGAAAGGTGACGACCAGGGTGGGTTTGGTCATTGTTGCAGTTGGAGGGATGGGGTTCAAGGCCAGAGGTGCAGGATGTGGATGAGATGCGTTAGAAGGCATCATAAACCACGTGGGAGGGGAAATAGTGGTCTTTAAAGAAGGTGGCCACCTGGTGTGTTCTGTGGTGGAACTAGTCTTCCTGGGAGCAGATGCAGCAGAGGCGGTGGAATTGGGAATAAGGGATAGCATTTTTGCAGGAGGCAGGGTGGGTGGAGGTGTAATCCAGGTTGCTGTGGGAGTCAGTGGGTTTGTAGAAAATGTCAGTGTTGAGTCGGTCAAGTTGGAGATGGAGAGGTCCAGGAGGGGGAGAGAGGTGTCAGAGATGGTCCAGGTGAATTTAAGGTTGGGGTAGAATGTGTTGGTGAAGTTGGTGAACTGTTCAACCTCCTTGTGGAAGCACGAGGTGGCACCGATGCAGTCATCAATGTAGTGGAGGAAGAGGTGGGGAGTGGTGCTGGTGTAACTCCGGAAGATGGACTGTTCCACATAGCCAACAAAGAGACAGCATGTCTGGGGCCCATGCAGGTGCCCATGGCTACCCCTTTAGTCTGGAAGAAATGGGAGGATTCGAGGAGAAGTTGTTGAGGGTGAAACCCCCGAGGCTCCCAGCCTCATTCCTGATGAAAGGCTTTTGCCCGAAACGTCAATTTTCCTCCTCCTCGGATGCTGCCTTACCTGCTGTGCTTTTCCAGCACCACTCTAATCCTGACTCTAAACTTGACTCTTTTACTGAGGTGTTACTGTGGAGAATGGAACTGGGAACTGCATGCTCCTCAGCTCCGGGCAATTCAATAAACATTACAAGTTATGCCTTGACTTTGCAGAGAATGGGGTCCTGCTTGTAACAAGCCACACTATGAGCTCAGATGTAAATTTGGTTGTTCATGTATAGTTATAAACATGCGAGTATGGTTTGGGAAATGCTGTCCGAATGCAGAATTGTGTCTAACAATAGGCATTTTAGTTTTGGATTCTGAGAGTATGACCTGGGTAAATGCAATCTGTCCTCTTGTTCAATTTGTTCAGCCAATTACTGGGATTTACACCCTAAATACCTGGCATTGCAATGACACTGAAATTCATACATAACATTGCTCAATCATGTGCTAGACAGAATATTTTTCTGGAACAAAGACTACAACCTGTTACATGGAACTATCAGTAGCATAGCCACTGTGTAGTAGGAGAAAGAGAGTTTCTCCATGACAACACCTCAGCCAATTAAAGTTGACAGCACCTTTTCTCTTGTCATTTAAATTGTAGCATCCATTTAAAATTTGGCATTCTTGCATTAGTCCTGATGAGTAGATTAGATTCCCTACACAGTTTGGAAATAGGCCCTTTGGCCCAACTAGTCCACACTGACCCTCCGAAAAGTAACCCACCCAGACCCACTTCCCTCTGACTAATGCACCTATCACTATAGCTAATTTAGCATGGCCAATTCACCTAACTGCACATCTTTGTGACTGTGGGAGCACCCAGGGGAAACCCATGCAGATATGGGGAGAATGTGCAAACTCCATTGCCCAAGGCTGGAATTGAACCTGGGACCATGAGGCAGCAGTGCTAACTGCTGAGCCACCATGCCACCTCTATGAGTGCAAGATAAAAAAACCTTTGACAACATCTCATTTAGTAACATCCAAGTTCTATATTTCCAAATGCCTCTTTAAATCCAAGTTCTTACTTTAACAAACTAATTTTTTTAAAAATTTCTAGTGTTAGCTACTCATTCATGCTGAAGAAGTGTAGAACCATCTGCAGCAACATGAGGTCACCCTGCTATACACCATATAATCTACCTTAAAATAATGAGAGGAGTATCCAAAACAAATTTGTCAATAAGTGATGCAGAGGTTTACCAGGATGTTGCCTGGTATGGGAGGAAGATCGTATGAGGAAAGGCTGAGGCACTTGGGGCTGTTTTCATTGGAGAAAAGAAGGTTTCGGGGTGACTTGATAGAGGTGTACAAGATGATTAGGGGGTTTAGATATGGTTGACCATGAGAACCTTTTTCCACGTATGGAGTCAGCTATTACGAGGGGGCATAGCTTTAAATTAAGGGGTGGTAGGTATAGGACAGATGTTAGGGGTAGATTCTTTACTCAGCCAGTCGTGAGTTCATGGAATGTCCTGCCAGTAGCAGTGGTGGACTCTCCCTCTTAAAACTGCTAAATGAAATTTTCGTCCACAAGTGGTTAAACCTGCCAGCTCGCCCTCATAAACTTGTAACATTTCAGTTACTTGGTTTACCTGGTGGCAAATCAATTCTTTAAGATGTACAAAGGTCAAATGCAGTTACTGATTCAACAGTAATTGATAGGCTGCACGTGAAACATTTATCCTTGCAAACAAAGTAAAGCAACATGAAAAGTTACAAACTGACCAGTGGAATTTTTATACTACTTGTTAGCCAGGATCTGACACTTCAGGGTTTTACTAACACTACGTTGTTCACAATTTCTCCTTTGCTAGTAATGTTTCCTTCACTCAAACGGAAACGCTAACAACTACTAGAATCATTACTAGTAAATGACCAAGTGAAAACTGCTTACAGGCTTGACGAGAAGCATTTACTGTATTGGTTGGAATTTAGACCAAGAACAAGGGGAAATTCTCCTCAACATTTGCTACAATTAGAGTAATGACAACAATTTGCTGATGGCAGTGTCAACCATATTGCATTGCTTAACAAGTATATTCCATGAGACTTTGGACTTCCAGGATGGCAGATAGTATTTGCTGGAAACTGATTTCTGCCTACACACAAGTTAACCTTTACTATTCCAGATCAAGTTCAATAAGTAATTAGAAACAGAATATAGGAGCAGGAGTAGGTCACTTAGCCCTTTGAGTCTGCTCTGCCATTCATTATGCTCATGGTGATTAAATGTACATTTGTTTTTATATACTTTTATCTTTTGTACTCATTAACCTGTTAGAATGGAAACTGTAATAATATAAAGTCTTCACAATAAGTGCGATGAGTAACTTTGTTTGACCTCACCGACGTCACTCTCCACTGCTTCGAAAATAGTCTACTTATCCAATATTAGACAGTGGGAGGAAACGACTGTTCATCCACTAACTGCAGTAACAGGAAAACCAAAGCCATTATCTCTGGTCACTATCACAAACTCGATTCCCTGCTCATTCGGTGTCTCTTCCTGGCAACTTTCTGGGGTTGAATCAAACCACTCACAACCATAGGGGTTATATTTATCTCCATGCTGAGCTGCAGAGTTACTCTGATCAGGATATTTCCAAAGTGAGGCTACGCAATTGCCTGCACAGTTCCCCCAGCTCATGCAGACTGGTCACGGTGTCCACTTTCATCAGAATACCTTGCAACTCACAGGCTCCACTTGCCTCAGTTTTCCAATGATAACGCCAATTGTAACATCTGTTGGAAGTCCAGTTGAGCTTCAGCGGGTGCTTTTGCATAGTCACATTAGATTAGATTAGATTAGATTAGATTAGATTACTTTAGATTACTTACAGTGTGGAAACAGGCCCTTCGGCCCAACAAGTCCACACCGCCCCGCCGAAGCGCAACCCACCCATACCCCTACATTTACCCCTTACCTAACACTACGGGCAATTTAACATGGCCAATTCACCTGACCTGCACATCTTTTGGACTGTGGGAGGAAACCGGAGCACCCGGAGGAAACCCACGCAGACACGGGGAGAACGTGCAAACTCCACACAGTTAGTCACCTGAGGCGGGAATTGAACCCGGATCTCTGGCGCTGTGAGGCAGCAGTGCTAACCACTGTGCCACCATGCCGCCCACATCATAAATCCTGCATCCTAGATGGACCTTGTGCATCTCAAGCAAATTCACGGGCTTCTGCCAGTCATCATAACCCAGTCATGAACTCTGACATGGATTCCCCTGGTTCTTGAAATGCCAAGTAAAAGTGATAACATCTCAGAATTAATGGAGGCTTGGGGTCATACTATTCCTTAACTATGTCAATTAATTCTTAAAAAGGTTTTAGTGTCTGGTGACTCAGGAAAAGTTAGGTTGCTAACAACAGAAAAAGCTGCAGCTTCACAGGCTGTCAGGAGAATAACTCATTCTTCATCTGCCAAAATGTTGTTTGCATGGAAAAAAAACCTATTCTTTCCACAAACTGGGCCCAGTCCTCCATGCTAGCATTGAATGGGTCAAGCTTCCCAAACAGAGGTATGACATAAGAAAGTGCTTACCCAAACTTCAAAATGCCTGCTGAGAGTGAGAGTGACAGAGTGAGAGAGTGAGAGAGTGAGAGAGTGAGAGAGTGAGAGAGTGAGAGAGTGAGAGAGTGAGAGAGTGAGAGAGTGAGAGTGAGATTCTTCTGAATGGTGCTTTACTCATCACCCCTGACTTAACTCTTCAGAGGCCAGCATTCTATCAATCACCCTTTATTTATAAACGCATAGCCTTTGTCAATGACACTGCCTTCACTGAGTCAGGCATTCAGCAGACCTAATATCCCTGATATTCATCCTATTGTCAGCCAGGGCCCCCTAATTGGACCAGGTTAACAAGCTCCAATCAGGGACCTCATTCTATGAGGTCCAGCTGTGACAAGATCATTGTTACAAACTTCACAGACCACACCTCAAAGGCAACACCAAAACCATCTATTTCCATCTCCATGTGATCACCTGATTTTCGCTCAGCATCAGTACAGGTTCTGCTGAAATCTTCATCCCAGTTGTTGTTATCTCTACACTCACACATACTGCTGACTGGCAAGGTTTAGTTCCTGAAAACCTAATGGTCATCAGCTGCCTCTGTGCTAACTCACACTGTGGCCTGTTTACAGATTCCAATTGTACACCCACCGACCCGTGTTTATTCCCCTAAATGATGGCTCAATCTTAAAATATTCATCCTTATTTTTTAGATTGTTCTATGAGCTCATCTCTCCCTGCCTCACAACTCTAAGATATCTGCTCTTCTCCATTACTGGCCTCATTAGTAGCTACAGCTTTAATAACATCGACATTTTTTAAAAAAAATCATGAAGTGTCTTTCTATTTGATCAATGAACAGATAAATTAGCAATCCACCCAGAAAAGACCCTGCTTAGCACGATGAAGGAATCTTAATGGTGGATAAGTAAACTAGAAGAGTTTAAATACATACCCCCATCTGGTTCAGTGTTAAAATTGCCTCATGTCTCATTGCAATTGCCATTATTACAGAGATAAAGAAATCCTAAAACAAGAAATAAAATAGGCCCTAACATCACAGGTTTTATCTCCCACAAACAGGACGGGCTGTTCAGATTTAAAAATCTCAAATTCAAACCCAATCCCCTTTGAAGCTTTCCATTTCCAGTTTTGAAAGAGACAGTATAGGAACTGGGCAACCAACAACTTGCAGAAAGTGGGTTTTGTAATTAGATCAGAGCTGAAAATGTGTTGCTGGAAAAGCGCAGCAGGTCAGGCAGCATCCAAGGAGCAGGAGAATCGCGTTTCGGGCATGAGCCCTTCTGATCTCCAGCATCTGTAGTCCTCACTTTCTCCTTTGTAATTAGTTATTATAGTATGCAAAGTTAAAAATCATGCAACACCAGGTTATAGTCCAACAGGTTTAATTAGAAGCACTAGTCTTCAGACCACTACTTGATGAAGGAGCAGTGGTCTGAAAGCTAGTGCTTCTACTTAAAACTGTTAGACTATAACCTGGTGTTGTGTGATTTTTAACTTTGTACACCCCAGTCCAACACCAGCATCTTCAAATCATGACGTATTGTAGTGTGCCTCACTGTTGCATGTTAAACCCAGTAAACCCAGGCTGGCCAGGTTTCAAAGGATTCCAGAAACCTGCCAGTGAGAAGTCTGCATGTGGGACAGCAGACTCATAGCACTGCATGAGGGCCAAGATGCCTCATCACCTTACATTGCAGCTCCCCCCCCAACACCCCATCACCCTCATCCCTTAACTTGTTTCTCTCCCAGTCATCAAGTCCCTTACACTTACTGTCCCCCTCACCAAACCATTACCGATGAGCAGACACCCACTCCCATTATAACCAACACTGCCAAGTAATTCAACACCCATCGTCCACACCATTATGTAGCTATCAATGACTTCATTTCCTGCAATCAGACCCATCCAATGGTCAACAACCTCCTAGTTAAGCATCCAATCTCTGTAATTGCACCCCTCCCCTATCCTCCCAAGGCACAGTGTACGCCCACAAACCTAAACCACCATCTTTGCCCTGCCTTGCCTGCAGCAGGAAACACACCTTGAGCAGGATTGTGACTTTTTCTGGTGTATTTCTCATCCACCAGATCAGGTCTATCCATGACAGTATGTAATGGAGGCAGCAGACGTCTCATCCACCAGCTGGAAAGCAAACCCAAAGACAAAAGAAAATCTATTAAAAAGCTAGAGATTCTTTGAAATTAATGCACTGGCCATACTGCCGCATTTTGAGTTAGTATACAAAGTATATTGGACTATTTTGCTTCATTCACAAGTTTTAGTGGGTTATTTTTCTTCAGGAAAGTCTATTCTATTTTAGAGAAGGCCAGGAGACATTAAGAGGGCACTGACGGCCTTGTTCAGAACCAAGGTACTCCGAGAATCATCCAGAGCTACCAGCCAATCAGAAGCGAGACTCTCTTTGGGAACACCAGCACCTCTGGGGAGGTGGTGGTTGCTGTCAGTATGACACCCAGCCAAGGTTCAGGATCATGACAGAGTCCCAAGGCACAGGGAGTGCTGGCAAGTGGGTTGGAGGGAGGGGCACTAGCAGAAATTTCAGAGGAGTAGCTATCTGCAGTCACCCTCCTTCCTGATGTTGGGTCCCTTGTTGGGCTCTTAAATGTGCGAGCCACCTGGGAGCCTGCAAGCAAGGCTACAAAAAGTTTGCTTGTTATTACCCCAGAATGGGCAAAAGTGAGAAAGTAAATTCCTGACCGATTTTCTTGCTCCTTGGATGCTGACTGACCTGCTGTGCTTTTCCAGCACCACACTCTTGACCATAATCCCAGGATGGTTAAGACACTAGGCAGCTGGGGTTAATTCCAGAATGAAGGCCGGCCACAGGCTCTCTCGCAGTAATCGGGGTGAAGATGGGAAGGTTACTTCACCCTCTCATCTGATTCAATGTCACCCTTCACCAAACTCACACAGAGGGGCAAGACATTAACTTATACCAATTCTGAAGAGGAAGTTCCCGATAAAACTCTGCCCCCATCAAGTTAAAATCACATCAGCAGGCAGTTAAACTTTTGCCCATGTGATCACTGAACCACCCCACTTCCTCCCAAGACTCTGAAGAGATAAGTACCACTGAGGATTAACCTGACCCACACCCCGACCTGCTGAAGATTTATCCTGTCTACTGAGAAGTTACCCTGACCAAACCCCAACCTGAAGATTTAACCTGTACACAGTTAAACTGACCCACATCCTGACCTGCTGAAGATTTAACCCTTACATGGAGAGAGTTAACCTGACCCACACCCTGACCTGAAGATTTGACCCATACACAGAGTTAACCTGACCCACCACAATGTGCTGAATACTGAGCCCCCATCCCTCCCCACTGGCGAGTTAAATGCTCCCCCCTCCCAAATCTGTGTATTAAGCCCTCATTGGAGGACATATACAGACTAACTCTTGTTGACTTTCACCCCTCCAGCTGTTGAATTGAACAGCCAGAGTTCTAGGACCCTGACTGGAACTCTACCTTGGTGCTTGGCATCCCCAAAACAAACCATCAATATAACAGAAAATTTTAAAGATAACAAGAAAAATAGTGAAAAATGAAAAGCTGAGCATACATTTGTGGACAAACTTCAACGATCAGGTTGCACAGTCCAATCACCTCTTCAAACTGCTGAAAACAAGATGCCACTAAACATCCTAAAGATTATATATCAACACCACCTGGTTACTAAGCAAGTCACTACCCTGAGGGATAAACTATAAAAGGTCATGTGTTCACTTTCAGCAGGTCAAAACAGGGCTATCAATCATTAAACAACTGCAACAGAACTAAGCACTTAGGAACCAAGCCCAAATCACTATGAAAATGCAACTTAAAAGCAGCAAATGCCAGACAAGCTCAACAAGTGTGGCAACATCCATTGACAGAAGTGTTAACTTTTCAAGTTCACTATGATTCATCTTCAGAATTTCCTTGGAGTTTGGTACATGTTCTGAATTAGTTTAGGTAGCAGACTTCCTTGTGGCTAATTAGGGATCACCTTGCCAGCTATGCACAATGAGTAACACTTACTGAAAATTAAAGTGTAGATTGACACAGTTATGTTCACTTCCACATGAAGCATAACATTTGTAAATTCACTCTGACATCCAGGCAAAAATCTGCATTCATCTTGTGAATTGACCGTCACTGCATCTCCAACTCCGTAGTAATAAGAGGCAGGGGAATGGTCAGCCCCTGTGGGCTGGAGAGTGTTGCCTGGGAAGTAGGAGGAGCTGATCCTGCTGGGCCATTGGAAACCAGTGGTACAAAATATTATCCAGAGGCAAATAGCCTCTGCAGCCTTTCTGGCCCCAAAAACAATTCTCAGCACTGAGCGGCACTGAGGATTTCCAAAGGTAGAGAGAAACATGAACATACACATAGCAGGGAAAGATTAACAAGGTGGTCACTTTTCTCTTGACAAACAAAGTATGACCTAATAAAAAAGGTATATACAATTCTAATAAATTTTAGTAGAGGCGATATAGAGAGAGTGTTTGCCCTTGAGAGGTAGCAGAATTCGAGGCTATCTGAGATAGTCAACTAGAAATCCTAAAAGAAATTTAGAAGAAACTTGTTCATTCAAGGCAAACCAAGAATATGTCATAATCATCAGGCATGTCCATGATATGATCAGCAAACAAAATTGCTAATTTTGCCCTTCTGTTTTAATTTTAACTTTTTTTAAAAAGCTTTTTATCTTCAGCACAATACAGACTCCATGATATTGTGTCGAGTATTTATCTTAATCTAAAATCAACCTAACCTCCAGATCCCTCAATTTACTGCCATCCATGTGCTTGTCCAGCAGTCGCTTAAATGTCACTAATGATTCTGACTCTACCACCACCACTGACAGTGCGTTCCATGCACCCACCATTCTCTGCATAAAGAACCTACCTCTGACATCTCCCCTATTCCTTTGTCCAATCACCTTAAAATTATGACCCCCCTCATGACAACCATTTCTGCCCTGGGGAAACATCTCTGGCTATCTACTCTATCTATGCTTCTCATTACATTGTACACCTCTATCAAGTCACCTCTCTTCCTTCTTCTCTCCAGTGTGAAAAGCCCAAGCTCATTCAACATCACTTCATTAGACAAGCCTTTCAATCCAGGCAGCATCCTGGTAAATCTCCTCTGTGCCCTCTCTAAAGTATCTAAATCCTTCCTATAATGAGGCAGCCAGAACTGGACACAATATTCTTGGTGTGATCTAACCAGGGTTTTATAGAGCTGCAGCAAAACCTCACTTCTCTTAAACTCAATCCCTCTGTTAATGAAAGGCAAAACACCATACGCCTTCTTAACAACACTATGAACTTAGGTGATAACTTTGAGGGATCTATAGACCTGGACCCCAAGATTCCATTAATCATCCACACTGCCAAGAATCCTGCCTTTAACCCTGTATTCAGAATTGAAATTCTACTTTCCAAAATGAATCACTTAGTGTTTATCTAGGTTGAATTCCAATTGCCACTTCTCAGCCCAGCTCTGCATCCAGTCAGTGTCTTGTTGTAGCCTGCAACAGCCCTTGACATTATCTGCAACAACACCGACCTTCGCGTCATCGGCAAGCTTACTAACACACCCTTCCACTTCTTCATCCAAGTAATTTATAAAAACTACAAAGAGCAGAAGCACAAGAACAGATCCCTCTGAGACACCACTGATCACCGACCTCTAGGCGGAATTCTTTCCATCCACAACCACTCGCTGTCTTCTTTTGGCCAGAATTCTGTATCCAGACAGCCAAGTTTCCTTGTATTCCATACCTCCTCTAAATTTGAGTGATCCTACCATAGGGAACCTTATCAAATGCCTTACTAAAATCCATATACACCACATCCACTGCTCGACTTTCATCATCCTCAAAGAACTCAATAAAGCTTGTGAGGCCTGACCTGTCCCTCACAAAGCCATGCTGACTATCTTTAATCAAACTTTGTTTTTCCAAATACGTCATAAATCGTATTTCTCAACCCTTTCTAAAACCTTGCTTACCACAATCATAAGACTGACAGATGCAATTCCCAGGGATTTTCCTATTCCCTTTCTTGAACAGAGGAACAACATTCACCTCCCTTTAATCATTCGGTATTACTCCTGTGGAGAGTGAGGATTCAAAGATCATTGCTTGAGGCACAGCAATCTCATTCTTCGCTTTCCGTAGTAACCTTGGAAATATCTGGTCTGGCCTTGGGAATGCTTCCCAGAATTTCCAGCACATCCACTTTCATTGTATCAATCTGTGTTCAAGCCTATTAACCTGGCCCACTGTGTTCTCATTATCACCCTTTAATGAAAACTGAAGCAAAAAGTGGTAGGCCTCCCTTACCTCTTCAGACTCCAGGCACAAGTTCCCCCCATTACCCCCGATCGGCCTTACCCTCTCTCTGATCATTCTCTTAGTCCTCTGGGTTTTCCCTAATCCTTCCTGCCAAGGTTATTTCATGCCCCACCTTTTGAATCCATTTTTGAATTCTTTCCTAGCTACCCTGTAATCCACTAAAGCTGTGCCACATCCTAGCTTCCTCAACCTTAAGTAAGCTTCCTTCTTCCTCTTGATGAAAGGCTCCTCTTCTCTTGTCATCCAAGGCTCCATCACCTTACCATTCCTTGCCTGTCTCAGTGGGAGAAAGCTATCCAACACTTGCAGCAAGTGCTCCTTAAACAGCCTCCACATTTCTGTTGTACATTTCCCGTAGAACAATTGTTCCCAATTTATACTCTACAGCTCCTGCCTAATAGCAGTATAATTTCCCTTCCCCCAGTTAAATACCTTCCCATATTATCTGTTACTATCCCTCTCCATGGCTATGGTAAAGGTGAGGCAGTTATGGTCACTGTCATCGAAAAGCTCTCCCACTGAGATATCTGACACCTGGCCAGGCTTGTCGCCAGGAATCCTTCCTAGACTCACCTGACAAAAATCGGCACCACCCAGACCATCTGCAATAAGGGAGTTCCAATTGATACTGGGGAAGTTGAAGTCACTCATAACAACAACAGTTACATGTGCACCTTTCCAAGATTTGCTGTCCAATCTGTCTTTCCACCTCTCTGCTGCTATTGGGGGGTCCACAGAAAACACCCAATAAAGTGACTGCTCCTTCCTGTTACTGAATTCCACCCATACTGACTCAGGACACTCTGGTGGCTCAGCGGTTAGTACTGCTGCCTCACAGTGCCAGGGACATGGGTTTGAGTCCAGCCTTGGGTGACTGTCTGTGTGGAGTGTGCACATTCTCCCCGTGTCTGCATGGGTTTCCTCCAGGTGCTCCAGTTTCCTCCTACAATCCAAAGATGTGCAGGTTAGGTGAATTGGCCATGCTGAATTGTCCATAGTGTTCAGGGATGTGTAGAGGAGGTGCATTAGTCAGGGGGAAATATAGATTAATAGGGTAGGATAATGGGTCTGGATGGGTAACTCTTTAGAGATTTAGTGTGGACTTGTTAGGCCTAAGGGTTTATTTCCAAACTGTAGGGATTCTATGAACAACCTCTCTAATGATGCACTCTCTAACAATGCTATTCCCCCTCCTCTTTTACCCCTCTCCCTGTTCTTTTTGAAAGATCTAAACTTAGAACATCTAGCAACCATTCCTGCCCCTGCTAAATCCATGTCTCCATTATAGCTACAACAACGTAGTTGCAAGTATCGATCCATGCTCTAAGTTCATCACTCTTATTCCTGACACTCCTTGCATTGAAACAGACACATTTTAACCCATCAGTTTGCCCTATCAATAGTGTATCCTTCATGACAGACTCTCTGCATTCTATTTCTGCCCATTAAACAACTACCCTTTCCTCTGAGCTGCAATTTTGGATCCCATCCCCCTGCCAATCCAGTTTAAACCCTCTCGAAATGCTCTAGCAAATCTCCCTCCCAGAACATTGGTTCTCCCTCCAGTTTAAGTGCAACCTGTCCTTCATGTACAGGTCCCACCTTTCTGGAAGGTACCCCAATGATCCACGTATCTGGAGCCGTCCCTCCTGCACCAGGCCTGAAGCCACGTGTTTAGTTGCATTTGCTTCCTGTTCCTCGCCTCACTCACACATAGCACTGAGATTACTACTTTGCTGGTCCTGCTTTTTAACTTCCAACCTAACTCTCTGAAATCACTTTTTAGATCCTCATCCCTTTTCCTTGCTTTGTCATTGGAGCCAATGTGCACCACGACTTCTGGCTGCTCACCCACCCCCTTCAGAATCTTGTAGACTCGATCAGAGACATCCTGGACCCTGGCACCGGGGAGGCAACATACCTTCCGAGAGTTACTGTTTGTGACCACAGAATCTCCTGTCCATTGAGTCTCCTACCACTAGCACTTTTCTATTCTCGCCCTCTTCCCTTCTGAGTCACAGAGCCAAGCTCAGTGTCAGAGACCTGGCCCTATGGCTTTCCCCTGATAAGTCACCTCCCCCAACAGGATCCAAAATGGTATACTTATTATAATTTGTAATGATTTAAGTTAAAGCTTTTGTTTAAACAGGTTAAGGATTCTAAACTATTATTGAAGGTCCTTATGAATAAAAACAGATAAAGTTTTAACTAAACATTATAGATACAAAGATTAAAACAAGCATAGGTAAGACAAAAGAAAACTTGTAGGATGATCCTGAAGGTGTCCACCAGTATATTGTTGTAGCCCATTGCTGAAGTGGAGATGTTAACTTCTGAAGCCAGATCCAGCATCTACACTGGCTTCTGTTGTTATTTTTCTGTAGAGGTAAACCAGCAGGAGGGCAGATTTTGTTCGAAAGTTCCTGGTTCTTTCCAAGTCCAGCACTTTCACAGAGCCAGATTTTCCTTCAACAATAAAATGGATTTCTGCATATCAGCCGTGACTCTCAAGACCTGCTGCTTAGAAGTCTAACCACTGGCTATTAATAGTCAGGTTATTTTGGTTATTTAGTTAAAAGCTCAAAATAGTTATAGGTTAACTTTGCTGAATCAAAAGGTACAACAAAGCAAAGAAGTCAGTTACATTGAGCTTCTTTGAAGTTCTTCCTTCTGTCTGCCATCTCTCTCCCAAGCTTGAATTCTCACACCTCCCTCATGTATTTCAAGAGTCTCAGCATATCTCTGTAATCCAATTAGAGCATGCGGCTGTACAGTCAATTTACATGTAGCATTGGATCTTAGCCTCTTCAAGTCTGGTTCAAAGCAGATTAGATTCTTGTTGCAAATCATCACAATGTGCAACTCACAATTACAGGGACCTGTTGACCCAAATAGTACAGATATATTAAAAAAAGGAAGAGATGCAAGCATTTGAGGAACAAGGGAAGGATGTTTGAACTCTAACTGGAATTACCTCCAGTGGTCTTTGTACTCAGCTGGTTAAGTGACTTCCCCTTGTGCAAATTTACAGAGCTAAAATGTGCACACAGAATACGACACAAATTTCCCACTCATCATAGCCTGGAGTTCTGTTCACAGATAAGAATCTTCCCTTAAATTTGATTAAACAATTCCTCCCTATTCCTTTTCAAGTAGTCAACAATTCTCAGGGAACCCATTTGTTTCCACACTCAACTGCTTTAACTGGGTTAAAGAGGTGGATGGTTAAGTGGCTTAACAATTCAAAAAACATTCATGATGTGGAAGTGCCAGTGTTGGACTGGCTCCTTCATCTGACGAAGGAGCAGTATTCCAAAAGCTTTGGATTTGAAATAAGCCTGTAGTACTATAACTGTGTGACATCTGATATAAATATTCAAGGAGTGTAGTATCAGATTTGTAAAATTGAATGATAAATTTTTTATTGTGTATTAATGTCCAGAATGTATTTGTACATTCCAAATATTGCAAAGAGATGTAAAACTACTTTGTGCGTATTAAAATACTGAATAAAATCTACGAGTATTCATGCAAATGTATTCATGGTCACAACAGCTTGCATCCAAAATGTACATCTGTGTAACAAAACTATGACAACAACAACCTGTATTCATATAGTAGCTTCATTTCTAGAACGTCCCAAGATATTTACATGCCAAGAAAGGAAGAATCAGATGGGACAACTAAAAGCTCCAAAGATGAAGATGAGAATTTTAAACTGGAGGCATCTCATGCTGAAAACATAGTGCAGGTCAGGTTGATGTGGATAAGCAATCTCCAGCACAGTAGAGCAGCACTGAAGCCAGAACCACAGAGATTTTGACAAATTTGGAATTTGTGGATAGTGGATGAGGGTGACAAGCAAGGTGAATATTTGAGTAACAAAGGTGGGACTCGATGCAGGCATATCTGAAGGTTTCAGTAACAGGGAAGCTGACATAAGACTGAAGATAGGCATCAATGCAAAGGTGGAAAACTTGGACCAAAAAAAATGTACCAGACCATTCCATGTTAAGATTAATTTTGTGTAACTAGTCTGAAAAGAAGAACAATTATCCATGTATACCTTTCACATCCCACGGCGTCCCAAAGTATTTTACAGTTCCAGAATTACAAAGGTTCTTATGAGCAAATGCAACAGCCCACAAGTAAATAAAAAAAAGCTTTTACTTTTCACTGAACAAGCAAGTGTTTAGTGTATTGTTGAATACCAATCAACTCTGATGATCCAGCAGTCCCTCTGTATTGCACTTTATCAAAGATGTTCAGATCCTAAGTAAAATCTTCCAATTTTCTAACTCAAATAAAAGCAGTTTTAAAAATAATGAAGCTCTGCAAGGAGTGGAAGGACAGAATAACAAAAGGAGCAAAACAGACACTCAAGCTAAATTCAAGGAAAATAAACTTGATAAACATTACTTAAAAACCATGGTGTGTTGGACTGGGGTGGACAAAGTTAAAAATCAGAAGCACTAGCTTTTGGAGCGCTGCTCCTTCATCAGGTAACTAGTGGGGCTGAATCATGAGACCTAGAACTTATAGCAAAAGATCAGTGTCATGCAATTAAGACAATATGTTGAACAAACCTAGATTGCTGATCGTGGGATCCAAACTAAGTTTCTTCAAATATATTGTTTTAATTGCATGACACTGATCTGTTGCTATAAATTCTGGGTCTTATGATCCTGCCCCACTAGTTACCTGATGAAGGAGCAGCACTCTGAAAGCTAGAACTTCCAAATAAACCTGTTGGACTACAACCTGGTGTTGTGTGATTTTTAACTTAAAAACCAGGTATTCTTAAGTCTGCTTTTTGAACCCTTACTCAAATACCCGGATTAATATAACTTTGAGGAGAAGAACCAAATACTTACTGTGGTCAAAACTGACTTACCACTGGGAATCAGAAATTAATTAGCTTTCTTCACTGAAAGTAAAAGTTCACAGCAGCTTTTTCTATAAAATCTGGATGATGATCAGCAGTCAACCTGAAGCATCAAATCCACTCTCCAAGCTGCTGGCTGTTTTAAAAATCAAAGTATTGAGCTGAAGAATAGGCATGTGACATTCACAAGGATTTCATCAATGGTAATTTGGAACTCAGGATTTGTTTTCTCTATATAGATCTCAAACTGAACTGTTATGTCTTTATCTTAGTGATGCATCCTATCGCAGGCAGAGCTGCTGGTTTCATTTATATGAAAGAACAGATTGTATCTTTGATGAAGTGATTAAATCAGCTCATTTCCTGAATTAAAGCTTCATTAAAACTTCAATGAATGAAATTGATGTGGAGTAAATTTTCATCTTCAGCATTCCAGTCATAGAGATTCAGACATGGTTGTAGATCATGTAGAAGCATTGAATATTTCCTCCAAGATTCTCCATCCAGTAAAACCAATCACTGATTCCATCAAATTTCATTTTCATGGTTGGAATTTTCCTTTGAGGATTGAATTCCAAAGTTACTTCCATTATTCAACAGATTTTCTTTTGTGTCTGCATTTAATTTTCATCCATTACTATGTTTAAAGTGATAAAGTGATAATGCATAGCAGGATGTAACAATTGGAGGCAGCGCCCTGAGATTTCACAGGGCTAAGGGAAAGAGATCTACAGGGCGTAGTGGGGAGGAAGCAAAATTGGTGGGTCAGGATTCTGACTGTCAAAGGAGAAACTGTTTTCACCCTCGTCTTATACTAAATTTGCCAGTAGTGAGATAGGATATAAGAATAGTCCAATTTATTAGGACTGACAAATGATAATCGGCTATGATAGATCTGGGGAATGGCCTTGTTTAAAATATTTCTAGGGAATGGCATTGGGTTAAGACTGTACATGGGAATGGTATTGGATGATGATAGTACCTGAGAATGGTCTTTGGATAAGATAGAACAGGAGAATAGTCTTGAGTTCCAATAGTACTGGGCATGATCTACGGCTAAGGTAGGATGAATGAAGGGCTTATGCCCGAAATAACCACTCTCCTGCTCCTCGGAAGCTTCCTGACCTGCTGTGCTTTTCCAGCACAACATTTTTTGACTCTGCTCTCCAGCATCTGGGCCGAAGGGCCTGTTTTCACACTGTAAATAATCTAATCTAATCTAATCTAATCTAATCTGCAGTCCACACTTTCTCTAAGATAGGACTGAGGGAATTAACTGGGGCTTTGAAGGTACAGGGAAATAATCTTGTTTTCTAATACCAGTTCTGAAGAGTTCTGAGAAAGAGTTACTTGACCTGAAACATTAACTCTGCTTTCTCTCCACAGACGCTGCCAGATCTGCTGAAGTTTTACAATAATTTCTGTTTGTGGTTCTGATTTCTGGCATCCGCAGTTTTTAGATTTTTTTGAGAGGAAAGAACTCAGGTCAGAAACAACTGAGCAAAGCTTAATTACAAAGGAATGAGGGTAGTGTTGGCTGAAGTGAACTAGGAAAGTTGTTTAGCAGCAAAGATGGTGGAGGTTCAATTGCAGATCTGTAAGAAAGTAGTTCATCACTCATAGTAAAGATAAGCTCAGGGTGGTGATGGCACTGTGGTATTATCACTGGACTGTTAATCCAAAAGGTGAAAAATGTGCTGCTGGAAAAGCGCAGCAGGTCAGGCAGCATCCAAAGAGCAGGAGAAATGACGTTTCGGGTTTAATCCAAAGGGCCAAGTATTGTTCTGGGGACCTGGGTTTGAATTCCCCCCCCCATAGCAGATGGTGGAATTTGGATTCAATAAAGATCTGGAATTAAGTCTAATGATGGCCATGAGACCATTGTTGATTATCAGGAAAAAAAACACCTAATTGGTTAAGGGAGGGAAACTGCCATTCTTACCTGGGCTGGTACACATGTGACTCCAGGCCCAATATGGTTGACTCTTAACTGCTCTCTAGGTATTTAGGGATGGATAATAAATGTTGGCCCAGCCAGTGATGCCACATGAGAAAAATTCCAGTGAGGAAGAAAGATTCAGGAAGGAGATATGTCAATTATTATAAACCAAAGAAGCATCAAATTGAAAGTGGTATAATTGGCGAGGTTTGAAAACCTGAAAAAAAACAACCAAAAAACAAAGGAAAAAAAATAAACTTTTAGGCTAAACTTGCAGGAAATATCAAAACAGACCGCAAGGGTTTCTTTAGATATATAAAAAGAAAGAGAGAAAAGTGAACTTGGGCCTTTGAGACTGGGAAAATAATCATGGGGAACCAGGAAATGGCAGAGGAGTTGAATAAATGCTTTACATTACGCTTTAAAGTAGAAGATACAAATAGTATTCCCAAATTACTAAATAATCTTGAAACGGTTAAAGGTGTATAACTCCCCAGGACCTGATCAGGTGTACCTGAGAACACTGTGGGAAGCGAGAGAAGTGATTGCTGGTCCTCTTGCTGAAATATTTGTATCATCGATAGTCACAGGTGAGGTGCCGGAAGACTGGAGGTTGGCAAACGTGGTGCCACTGTTTAAGAAGGGCAGTAAAGACAAACTAGGGAACTATAGACTGGTGAGCCTGACCTCAGTGGTGGGCACGTTGTTGGAGGGAATCCTGAGGGACAGGATATACATGTATTTGGAAAGGCAAGGACTGATTTGGGATAGTCAACATGGCTTTGTGCGTGGGAAATCATGTCTCACAAACTTGATTGAGTTTTTTGAAAAAGTAACAAAGAAGATTGATGAGGGCAGAGCAGTAGATGTGATCTATATGGATTTCAGTAAGGTGTTTGACAAGGTTCCCCATGGGGAACCCCATGCAAGCTTGGATCTCATGGAATACAGGGAGAACTAGCCATTTGGATACAGAACTGGCTCAAAGGTAGAAGACAGAGGGTGGTGGTGGAGGGTTGTTTTTCAGACTGGAGGCCTGTGACCAGTGGAGTGCCACAGGGATCGGTGCTGGATCCTCTACTTTTTGTCATTTACATAAATGATTTGGATGAGAGCACAAGAGGTACAGTTAGTAAGTTTGCAGATGACACCAAAATTGGAGGTGTAGTGGACAGCGAAGAGGGTTACCTCAGATTATAACAGGATCTGGACCAGATGGGCCAATGGGCTGAGGAATGGCAGATAGAGTTTAATTCAGATAAATGCGAGGTGCTGCATTTTGGGAAAGCTAATCTTAGCAGGACTTATACACTTAATGGTAAGGTCCTAGGGAGTGTTGCTGAACAAAGAGACCTTGGAGTCCAGGTTTACAGCTCCATGAAAGTGGAGTCGCAGGTAGATAGGATAGTGAAGAAAGCATTTGGTATGCTTTCCTTTATTGGTCAGAGTATTGAGTACAGGATTTGGGAGGTTATGTTGTGGCTGTACAGGACATTGGTTAGGCCACTGTTGGAACATTGCATGCAATTCTGGTCTCCTTCCTAATGAAAAGATGTTGTGAAACTTGAAAGGGTTCAGAAAAGATTTACAAGGATGTTGCCAGGGTTGGAGGATTTGAGCTATAGGGAGACGCTGAACAGGCTGGGGTTGTTTTCCCTGAAGCGTCAGAGGCTGAGGGGTGACCTTATAGAGGTTTACAAAATCATGAGGGGCATGGATAGGATAAATAGACAGTCTTTTCCCTGTGGTCGGGGAGTCCAGAATTTGAGGGCATAGGTTTAAGTTGAGAGGCGAAAGATATAATAGAGACCTAAGGGACAACCTTTTCACACAGAGGGTGGTACGTGTATTGAATGAGCTGCCAGAGGAAGTGGTGGAGGCTGGTACAAATGCAACATTTAAGAGGCATTTGGATGGGTATATGAATAAGAAGGGTTTGGAGGGAAATGGGCCAGGTGCTGGCAGGTGGGACTAGATTGGGTTGGGATATCTGGTTGACATGGACAGGTTGGACCAAAGGGTCTGTTTCCATGTTGTACATCTCTATGATTCTATAATCAAGAAGCAAAAATGAGGAAAAGAAATAAATACGATCACTGTCTCTAGAGAAAAAGTGCTAGGGAAGATAATGTAGCAGATAAGTCTCCTGAACCTGATGGGATACATCCTAGGATATTAAGGAAAATATCTACAGAGATAGTAGAGGTACTGTTAGTAACCTTCCAAGAATCTTTAGATCTTGGAAAAATTCCAGAGGACTGAAAAATTGCCAAAGAAACACTTTTATTTAAAAAATGAAGGAGACAAAAAAGTAACAATAGACCAGTTATTTTAATGTCTCTTATTGGGAAAATGTTGGAGTCTGTTATGAAGAATGTAATAGCAGAGCATCTAGAAATGCTTAATATGTTTAGGCAAAGTCAGCATTGCAACGTGAAAGGAAAATCATGCCTGACAAATTTACTGGAATTCTTCAAAGAGGCAGCAAGCAAGACAGACAAAAGGGAAGCAGTGCATGTGATATCTTTGAATTTTCAGAAGGTGTTTGATAAGGTACCACTTTTTATTAATTAAGGTTACTTAATCAATAAAAGCCCATGGTGTTGCAGGTAATATATTAGCATGGAGAGGAATGAGTAAGTAATGGATGCTTGAGATTTGGGATTGGGGGGCATTTTCAGAATGGGAAATGCCATGGGGATCAGTGCTGGAGCCATATTGATTTAAAACATAGATTGATGACTTGAATGAAGAAAGTGAATGTACTATAGCCAAGTTTACACATACACAAAAATACGTGGAAAGGCAACTGGTGAGGATGTCACAAAAAGTGACATAGACAGGTTAATCGAGTGAGGAAAAACTTGGCAAATGCAATATGATGTGGAGAAATGTGAGGTTATGCAGTTTGGCTGGAAAAATAGAGGAGTTGAATATTATTTAAATGAAGAAAGACTGAAGAAAGATACAGTGGGATGTTAGAGTTATTGTTCACGAATCACAAAATCTAGTATACAAATTCAGTGGGTAATAGGGAAGGAAAATGGAATTTGACCTTTAGCTCAAAGTGAATGGAATATAAAAGCATGGAGGTTTTGTTAAAGCTATAGAGGACACTAGTCAGATCACAACTGGAATATTGTGAACAGTTTGGCTCACTTTTCTAAGGCAAGATATACTGGCATTGGAGAGAGTCCAGAGAAGGTTCACTGGGCTGATATTAGATATGAAGGGACTATCTTGTGATGAGAGATTGAACAGTTTGGGCCTTTACTCATTGGAATTTAAAAGAATGAGTCGTGACCTTATTGAAATACATAAGATTCTTAGAGGATCTGATAAATTAGATGTGGAAATGTTATTTCCCCTTTTGGGAGAGTCTAGGACCAGATTGCATAATAAGAAATAGCCTTTTTAAGGACAAGGTGAGGAGAATTTCTTCTCTTAGTGTAGTGAATCAGTGGAATTCTTTCTCACAGAGGAATGTCGAGGTTAGGTTATATTCAAGGCTGAGATGGATAGATTTTTAAACAGTAAGGCAATCAGCAGTTATCACAAAAAAAGCAAAAACGTAGAATGGATGATTATCAGATCCGTTATATTCTCATTGAATGGTAGGCTGAATGGCCTCCTTCTGCTCCTTATAACTATGGTCTTATGGAATGGTCTTGGGCTACGATAGTATCAGGGAATGGTCTTGGGCTTTGGTAGTAGATGGGAATGGTCTTGGGCTAAGATAGTACCGGGGAATGGTCCTTGGCTAACATAGCTTTGGGGAATGGTCTTGGGTTAAAATAGTACCAGGTTCTGACTGTAGTGATGCTTTAATAGGGTCATAGAATACAAGAGCAAGGAGGTGATGTTGAACTTGTATAAGACATTTGTTAGACTTTAGCTATGTACTGTTCTGGGCAGCACATTATAGGAAGGATGTGAATGTATTGGAGAGAGTACAGAAGTAGTTTACAAGAATGGTTTGAGGAATGAAGAACTTCAGTTATTAGGATAGATTGAAGAAGTTGTGACTGATCTCCTTGGAGAAAAGAAGGCTAAGACAAGATTTTAAAATTATGAGAGAACTGGATAGAATAGATTGGGAGAAATTGTTCCTGTTTGTAAAAGGAACAAGGATGAAAGGGCATTCTGCAAAAGATTCAAGGGAAAAGTGAGGATAAACTTTTTCACAGACTGAGCTGTTAGGGTCTGAAATGCACTGCCTGAAAGTGTGGTGCTGGCAGGTTCAATCGAGGTGTTCAAGAGGGCAGCAGTGGATCAATATTTGAATAAATATTGCAAGCGTATGGGGACAAAACAGGAGTATGGCAGTAGGTAATGAAGTGCTGGTGCAGGCATGATGGACCAAATGGCCCCTTTCTGCACAGTAAGGCTTCTATGATTCTTCTGTAAAGTAATCTTTTAAAACCTTACTATTGTCTTCTATCTCCACCCATAGTTTGCCACTTCAGTCCCTAATGGGCCCTACTCTTTCCCTGGTTATCCTCTTGCCCCTAATATACATATGAAATGCGGTTGGAGTTTGTTTGATTTTACCCCCCAATGTTCATTCCTGTCCCCTCTTCACTTTCCTAATTTCTTTTGTAAGTAAACCCCTGCACTTTCTGTACCACTTGAGGACTCATGTGTTCTGACCCCTTTATGCTTCCCTTTATGGCCCTGATCCAAGCCCAAACATTCCTCAGTACTCAAGAGTTCTCTTGAAGTTTTGGTCCCACTCTCTTCACTTTTCCAGGAAAATTTTCATGCTATACTTTCACTACTCTCTTCACAAAAGGCTCCCACTGCTCTGATGTAGATTTTCCTACACAGTGCAGCGCACTAGCACTAATATGAGCCTGGCATTTCTGGCTGAGAGTGCAAGGTGCATAAAGAAAAGGCAAGATCAATGTAAGGCAGAAATGCTGTGAACATCGAGGTAGGCTCAGACTGAATGAGCACAGTTAGAGTGAGTGAAGAGCCTGATACAGTCTGCAAGCTGGGAACATGTCTCTGATCAGTGTTCTTGCAGCAATTTTATAATGATAGTTTGCACCCAAGTGCAGCACTGAAGTAAGTGAACCAAAGAACTTCCATGAGGGCTGTTGGGGGTTGTACATGTCATGATCATGGGGTGCACATGCTGGTGCCTATGGACCTTACCCTGGGGTGTTTGTGTGTGTTCTTCAACGTGGAGGTTATTCAGAGCAACTGGTAAGCTGAATGGCCAGGAAAACAAGCTGCCTTTCTTGTAGAGTGTTCCCAATGTCAAGGGGGATTTGGCAAGTTAGGTAAGGTAGAAGTCTGAACATTAATGAGGCAAGTTGTACCACTAACAATAACCTGTTTAATGATCAACCATGCCTGTCATTGGTTATTTGTTCTGCCTAGCCACAATCCCGCTACACTGCTTGTGAAAAGCATAGAAGATGGAGTGAGATGATCTTGACATCAAGATGGGCCTCGGCTGACTTCTGTCTGATTCTGCCACGTGCCTCGTCAGAGACCACTATGCTCAGATGCCTATAAGATTCCAGCCTGTGGGTAATCTGATTTTAAATGACTGAAAATGTTTTTCAAAAAGTACAATTTTCCAATTAGATTTGGGTACAGAAGTGTGTTTAGTACATATAAAGGAAAATCATGCAAAACATTTTAAAGCATATCGATTAAAGACTTGCATGCCCAGAATATTGGCCTGGGTCTCTAAATTACTTACTGCGGTGATATTACTGCTACATCACCATCCCCCAAGTATGTCAGCCCAAACTTTGACTCCCAATTCCACTTAATGCTTGGGAACTCTGATATTCACCAGTTAATCTTGTTCAAAGACCTTGACTCCCTTCACTGTACTGGAAGATTATGCTGGCACATTTCCAGCTGCCTTGTGACTTTCACTTTCTGACTTTCATTTTGGACTGATCAGGAATTGTTAGAAGCTAAAGGAAATGTTGAAACTATTCAACTGCTTGTTGACACTTTCTAAAAAGTAAAATTATGAATGCACTGTATAGAAAGTCAGATTGAAATGAAAAACCAAGTCCAAAAGGTCACGCAGATAATTCTGTTAGCAATTAGCATTGGGAAATTGTAAAACTGGTTAATCATCTTAAAACAAACATACATATGGTGTAGGAAATCATAGATTAAGCCAGCCTACATACAAATCACAAATAGTGGCTGATATTTGCGGAGGGAACCAATTCTCTTTCCTTTGACTCGGTTTAAGGGTCTAATTGATTCAAATTGCTAGGGAATCGTTAGCAGGTCAGAAATCTGTGACAATACATTCCTATCATCAGTGAAGAACCTTCGGATGCCAAACATCTGCAGATTTTGTGAACCGAAGCAAATACTGTTAATAAGACTGCCAGTACAACATACTCAAGCGCAATGAGAAATCTTTAACTGAAGTTTTTCAGACAAAAAAATCATTTGTAGGACAAATAATTGTAACAGATTTGAATTTGATGTCAGACAAAAAGTTGACATCAGTTCAAGTGGAACATTTCAATTCCATATCATCCCAAACAGAATTACCGGTACCTTTGCCAGAGATAATGTTAGTTGAGCCGCAACATTTCATTACCGTGGCTGAGGATGAAAGAATGTCAGCTGCACCAACAACCATGAAGACGGCAATCTCATCAACAAGTGAGGTAGAGAGTTTATATACTCAATAAGATCCATCAGCAGACTGAGAATAAATATTCTTCACACAAAATGAAAGATAAGCTGCACGTGACTCATTGCAAGTTAGACCAACGTCCACTAGGCTGACAAAATGGGATTGCATGTGCAAGGGAGTGTCAGTCATGTTGGCTGTGTGCTGTGAGAAGCATGGCTTTGCAGCTGCTATGTCATTACTTTGCCAGTAGGGGGTGAGGGTTGACACTGGATTATCAATGTTTGTTCAGGTGGCTCAGGCACAAGTGATGCTGATCTTTGGACTGAGTGATGAGTTGTTGTGGGTGCAGCATATGTAAGATGCAACAGAAATCAGATGTGAAAGACACGGTGGGTGTGTGTAGGCACTTAATGCAGTGAGTTTGATTACGTAAGGCATAAAAACCCCAATTGGCTTCTAAGAAACTCAATGCAACTCAGACTTAGGCAAAAAAAGGTAAGATTCAGCTTCCTATTTCCATTCGTGATTAGACAAAAATAGGTTTTTACAAGCATAGGCCGGGAGCCTTCCCAGATAAATTCAGTAAACGTTGAAGATAGGAGAGGACTGGAACACATGCTCCCTTTCTAGAGTTTTATGGTTGCAAGACCCACTCAGTTTTTAAAAAATTTAACCTATTTTTGTTGTCAACCTCTGTCACAGATGTCTGACACATCTCTGGAGCAAGTAAAATTTGACCCCAGGCCTCCCAAGGCAAGGGCAGGAACTCTATCACTATGTCACCAAAGAGCCCAAGTACATGTTCAATTAAAGTGGAAATTACTTATTGTGA
This sequence comes from Chiloscyllium punctatum, assembly GCF_047496795.1. NCBI lineage: Eukaryota > Metazoa > Chordata > Chondrichthyes > Orectolobiformes > Hemiscylliidae > Chiloscyllium > Chiloscyllium punctatum. The sequence goes on from NC_092739.1 coordinate 24,819,941, forward strand.
CCAGATGAGGAGGAGTGAATTGGCTCCACTCTTTTTAACCTCCTCAATTGGCTGCAACAATTATTTTTCATTACATGGATATTTAATATCAATTAGCTTAGATTACCTACAGTGTGGAAACAGGCCCTTCAGCCCAACAAGTCCACACCAACCCACTGAAGCGCAACCCACCCATACCCATACCCCTACACCTAACACTATGGGCAATTTAGCGTGGCCAATTCACCTGACCTGCACAGTTTTGGACTGTGGGAGGAAACCGGAGCGCCCGGAGGAAACCCATGCAGACACGGGGAGAATGTGCAAACTCCACACAGTCAGTCACCTGAGGGGGGAATTGAACCCAGGTCCCGAGCACTGTGAAGCAGCAGTGCTAACCACTGTGCCACCGTGCCACCAATTTCACACCCGTTAAAACAAAATTCACTAGCTCAAAATTAACAAGCCAAATATGAGGTTTCTATAATGAAGGAAAGAGGAATATTATTACTTACTAACCCTGAGAAAAATAATAAAATGGAACATTAAACACATATGCACAAACACAGATAGAAAGTTTAGAAGGGGATGTAACAAAAAGGATATGCAGGTTAAGTGTCCTTAGAATTGTGAAAGTGTTCAGCTTTAACCTGAGTCTATGGTTGTTTAATTGATGTCTTGTATCCACAACAGAAATGAAATTTGTAAATATCTTTGAGTTCTCAGTGAATGGATGTTTCTCTAATTTACTTTGTCACCACCAGGCACTGTCTTTCATAAGGCTGACAGGAAACAGAGTGGGAGAGAAAGAGAGAGAGTTTTTCAGGTCTCCTGTTAAAAATCCATTTCTACTCTCTCTCTCTGTGATATGAATTTTGCCTGATGAGGCAATACGTGGTTATCTTCTGTACATAATAAACTGGAATTCCTGTTGCAAAGCCTAATGCAATTTCTCGGCATATAGAACATAGAAGAATACAGCGCAGTACAGGCCCTTTGGCCCTCAATGTTGTGCCGAACCAAGCCCACCTAACCTACACTAGCCCACTATCCTCCATATGCCTATCCGATGCCCGTTTAAATGCCCATAAGTGTGTATACTTCTTGCATTGAAGTATACACACTTCAAGCCACTTTCCTGTTTACAGGCACCCTCCTTTAAGATTGATGCCATGTTCCTAACCTCCCTACACTCCAGGTCCTCCACCCTAAAGCTACAGTCTAGGTTCCCATGCCCCTGCAGAGTTAGTTTAAACGCCCCCTCCCCACCAAGAGCACTAGCAAACCTCCCCCAAGGATACTAGTGCCCCTCAGGTTCAGGTGTAGACCATCCTGTTTATAGAGGTCCCACCTTCCCCAGAAAGAACCCCAGTTGTCCAGAAAGCGGAATCCCTCCCTCCCGCACCATCCCTGTAGCCACACATTTAACTGTTGTCTCTCCCTATTTCTCGACTCTCTATCACGTGGCACAGGTAACAAACCAGAGACAACAACTCTGTTTGTTCTAACTCTGAGCTTCCAACCTAGCTCCCTGAAAGCCTGTCTAACATCCTCAGCCCTCCTCCTACCTATGTCGTTGGTGCCAAAGTGGACCACGACTTCGGGCTGCTCCCCCTCCCCCTTAAGGACCCGGAAAACATGATCAGAGACGTCACGTACCCTTGCACCTCGGAGGCAACATACCAAACGTGAGTCTCTCTCGCCCCCACAAAACCGCCTATCTGTGCCCCGAACTATCAAGTCCCCAATAACTATTGCTCTGCTCTTCTCCACCCTTCCCTTCTGAGCAACGGGGGCAGGCTCTGTGCCAGAGGCCTGAACCCCATTGCTTACCCCTGGTAAGATGTCCCCCCCATAAGTATCCAAAACGGTATACTTGTTCTTGAGGGGAACGGCCGCAGGGGGTCCCTGCACTGGCTGCTTCCTCCCAGTCCCCCTTACTGTCACCCATCTGTCTGCAATCTTTGGAGTTACTACTTCCCTAAAGCTATGACCCCCTCTGCCTCCCGAATGATCCTAAGTTCATCCAACTCCAGCTCCAGTTCCCTGACACGGTCCTGGAGCAGCTGGAGATAGGTGCACTTCCTGCAAGTGTAATCAGCATGGCATCCCTCACCTCAAACATGTTGCAAACATATCTTACTAAATGCATATTATTGACTACCTACCCCACTCCTCATACCTAATTCTAGCCCCATCTTATCACATTCTGTTTCCAGAACAACTCACCAGTGATTGGATATCCATCAAAACACAGCCATCTTCACATTCATGCAAACTTTAAAAGATCACTATGTACCCAGATGAGTACTGGCATTAGCTGCCCCATGTAGTTAGGGGAGGAGACAGAAGATGGGGAAGATGGTACCATGATTCTTCTGCAGGATCTGAAGCTTCTGGTTGTGGGGATGGGAAAACAAAGGAGAGGAGACCTCTTCCATGAGGAGTGGCAGAGAAGGTCATGCTAACAAACCATGACATCTCGGTACAAGGCTGCCACCTGGGTCATAGCCTTCTCCAGGGAGCAGAGAAACTGCCAGCAGTGACCTTCTGCTCTGCTTCAGCGTAAGGGCCATACTTTTCTCTCTGCTACCTCACACTCCCTCCATCACTGCTACAGCACTCACCTCCCACCTAGACTCATGCTCTATGTCACTCTTATTATCAATGGCAACATGTTCCCTCACCCACTCTTTCCAAACATCCCACACCATGACCTTTACATGATCTCTGCACTGCCTCCTTCAGTTTCCCCCACCTGAACCAACAGCCACACCACACACCTTCAGTTCACTTTCATTTCAACAACCCATAAACGGGCAGAGAGGGCTACCTAAGATTAGGATCCTGGGATGTCAAGACATTCATGTCCTGCCAATCAAGTAAATACCATCTTTCATTCCAATACTGCTCTCACAGTAAACCCACTGTCAATATTATTCACTGCACACCACTCCTAACCATTGACCACAAGCATTCTCTCTCTTTTGTCCTGCTGGAACAGCCAGTATTTCCAAACTCACCACGGTGAAATGACCAGTCTTCCCAGAAGTTACATCCCTGACCTCTGATGCCGAGGGTACTGAGGACTTGGAGGAAGCATCAGTAAGACTGCCTCCTGCGTCACTCACATACTGACTACTCAGTTGGGAAAGACTTATCCAGGAAGGTGTCAATCCACCACAAGATAAGCTCTGAGTGACTGGTTTCAGGCCTTTTGATGATGTTAGTTTCAATTCAGTTCTTGTTTATTGGTGGTTTCTTGAGCTGGCTGAACCTGAGGTGAGATGGTCACTGGGGTCACTTCAAGTCAATTTTTAAAAAATATTTCAAAATTGTTTTAATCCATGAAAGATCCCTGAGTATTAAAACAATCTAAAAACTGACCTCAAAAATTGATAGTTTATGTTTTTCCACAATGATAATATATTTCATTGCATTCCTAACGTGAGCCTTGTAGATGACGGACAGGCTTTCAAGAGGGAGGAAGTGAATTACTCACTATAAAATTCTCAGTCACTGGTCTGCCCTTGTGGCCATGGTGTTATATGATTGGTCCAGTTCAGTTTCTGGTCAAAGGTAAATCGCAAGTTGTCAATTGTGGTGTTATTTGATATCACTGTCAACAACACATTTCATCACTTTACTAATAATTGAGATGGATGGATGGAATAGTGACTTGCTGAAACAAATTTGTCCTTTTGATTTGGATAGGAGCTCTGTTAGTTCTGGAGTAGAGGTCTTTATTGATGGAAATGCCATTGATTGTTTAGGAGTAGGTGGTCATCATCGCTGGGGACCTGTGAGGCAAAAAGGTTACTTGCCACTTTTCAGCCCAAACCTGGACGTTGCCCATGTCTTGCTACGTTTGGACTAGGCAGGTGCTGGAGAATTAGAGTCAAGATTTAGAGTGGTGCTGGAAAAGCACAGCAGGTCAGGCAGCATCTGAGGAGCAGGAAAATCGACACTTTGGACAAAAGCCCTTCCTGATGGAGGCCTTTTGCCCGAAATGTCGATTTTCCTGCTCCTTGGATGCTGCCTGACCTGCTGTGCTTTTCCAGCACCACTCTAATCTTGCTACGTTTGGACTTTAGTGTGTCAGGAGTTGTGAATGATACTGAACATTGCACATAATTCAGCAAACATCCTCACTCTGACATTACGATGGAGTGAAGATCATTGAAAATCAACTGCTTCCCTCTTTTGAAATACCAGTAGATGTATATGTGCCTGAAAAGGTGATTAGATTAGATACCCTACAGTGTGGAAACAGGCCCTTCAGCCCACTAAGTCCACACTGACCCTCTGAGGAGTAACCCACCCACACCCATTTCCCTCTGGCTAATGCACCTAACAGTGTGGGCAATTTAGCATGGCCAATTCACCTGGCCTGCGGAGGAAACCAGATCACCCAGAAAAAACCCAAACAGACACAGGAAAATGTGGAAACTCCACACAGATAGTCGCCCAAGGCTGGGATTGAACCCAGATCCCTGGTGCAGTGGGGCAGCAGTGCTAACCACTGAGCTACCATGCCACTGATGTAGGAAGGAGAACTTTAGATTCCTGGGGCAGATTTTAGGAGAGGTGCAAGGTGATGGGTTACATCTGAATTGAGCTGGGGCTGAGTTCCTTGCAAGGCATTATTGCAAGAATATTTGATGAGGATTTAAACCAACTCAGTTTATATTAGAGACTAATACTGGGAAATGCTGGGAGAGGCAGACAACAAAGATAGAGAATAGTAGTTAATAGATGGAGTTGGAGTAAGGGACAATGTGATTATAATCTAAATCAGGGCTAACTGCGTGTATGTGAATGCACGGTGTATAGTTAATAAGATTATGGAGTTACAGGCACAGATTGCCTTGTGGGATTATGATGTTGCAGCAATAACAGAGACCTGTTCTAAGGAAGGGCTGATCTAAGTGCTAAAAATTCCTGGTTACAAGATGATCAGTAAAGATAGGAACCGAGAAAAAGGAGGAGGGGTTACGTTTTTGGTTCAGAAGAGCATTGAATATCAGAGAATGAGGATGTTTCAGAGGATACAAGACAGAACTGTTTTGGCAAATGCTTTGTGCAATATATAGAACACCAGCAAGGAATAAATCAGCAAGGAAATTACAGATAGTTGTAAATGTCATCGGATAGCTGTAACGGAGGGCTTTAAATACACATATATTGAGTGTGATGGTGGTAGTGTAAGGGGCAGTGAGGGATAAGCATTCCTAAATTGTATTTAGGAGAATTTCCTATATCAACATGTGTCCTGTTCAACAATAATGGAGACACTGTTAGACGTAATTCTTGGAAATGAGATCAAGTGGCAGTAAGGAACATTTAAGGGACAATGACCATTATATGATAAGGTTTGGGACGATGGTGGAATATGATAGTGGTCAATGCAGAGAAAAAACAATCAACTGACAAACAGCAAACTTCACTTGGCCAAGAACACAGACTGGCTGGATAGACTGGACCTATGGGTTTGCAGGAAAAACAGTAGCTGAACACCAGGCTACCTTCAAAGAGAAGATAGTCTGGGGCACAGTCGAGTATATTCCTTCAAAAGGAGAAGGTAGGACTAACAAGTCTAAAGTTCTCTGGATGTCAAAGGAGAGAGAATCAAGTTAAAGCAGAAAAAATGTGCTTATGACAAGTGTTAGATAGTAAATACGGCTGAGGACAAGGTGAATGCAAAAGAAGGGGAGGTTAGAAAGCAAATACCAGAAGCAAAGAGGAATTATAAAACAAAAGACTGACAGCTAACAGAAAGGAAATCCCAAAGTCCTATAAGCTCTTTAATAGTGAAAGGGTGTTAAAAGGTGGAGTAGGGTCAAATACAGCAAGAAAGAGGATTTACATTTAAAGGCAGGAAACATGGTTGCTTTGTTAAATGGGTATTTTTCATCTTTTTCTCTTGAATTACAAGGCAGATGTTGCCCATGCCAAGGTGACAGAAGAGCATTCAATCACCAGGAGGGTTTGAAAATGATAAGGAAGAATTTTTGTATAAATTGTTAGTAGTTACAGCTGATAAGCTATTGAGACTGGTTGAGCCACATCCAAAGTGCCAGTGTGACAGAAGAGCTTAGACACAGCAGCGGGTTTACTGTGATGCAACACAGGAGAGTGGTCTAAGAAATGGCTGATGAAGTTCAATGTGAGCAAATGCGAGGTCTTGCACTTTGGAAAAAAGAACACAGACATGGACTATTTTATAAACAGTGAGAAAAATTCATAAAGCCAAAGTACAAAGGGATGTGGGAGTGCTAGTCCAGGATTCTCTAAAGGTTGACTTGCAGGTTGAGTCCGTGGTTAAAAAAGAAAATGTAATGTTGTCATTTATTTCAAGAGGATTGGAATGTAAAAGCAGTGATGTGTTACTGAGAGTTTATAAAGCTCTGGTTAGGCCCCATTTAGAATATTGTGCCCAGTTTTGGGCCCCTCACCTCAGGAAGGACATACTGACACTGGAGCATGTCCAGCGGAGATTCACAAGGATGATCCCTGGAATGGTAGGCCTAACATACAGTGAACAGCTGAGGATCCTAGGATTATATCCGTTAGAATTCAGAAGGTTGAGGGGAGATCTAATAGAAACTTACAAGATGATGCATGGCTTAGAAAGGGTGGACGCTGGGAAATTGTTTCCATCAGCGGGGATAGTAGGACCCATGGGCACAGCCTTAGAATTCGAGGGGGTCAACTTAAAACAAAAGTGAGGAGACACGTCTTCAGCCAGAGAGTGGTGGGCCTGTGGAATTCAATGTCACGGAGCGCAGTGGAGGTCGGGACGTTAAATGTCTTCAAGGCAGAGATTGATAAATTCTTAATCTCACAAGGAATTAAGGGATATGTGAAGAGTGTGGGTAATTGGCATTGAAATGCCCATCAACCATGATTGAATGGCAGAGTGGACTCGATGGGCTGAATAGCCTTACTTCCACTCCTATTTCTTATTGTCTTATGGTCTTAACAACGGCTCTGAGAAATGGAGGAGGAACAAATGCTTTTCCAAACCCAGGAATAGCTGCTCCCTCCAGCTGCTGCTCGAGAGTATTAATGTGAAGCTCACTCACAGCTGAATGGCCCCTCGGAATGTGAAGGAGGGATAGAAGGAGCTGAATCTATTGCTTTTGATGGGAATTCCTCTGAATGAGTGAGGCCCAGTGACAGTGCAGACTGTGCATGTCCTGGGAACACCATCACTGAAGTATGTCAACTGCAGTGAAAGGAACTGAAGGAATGGCCATCCTATCCCAGCAGTAGATGGGCAGGTGCCTTGCAGTACACCTAGACAGAGTGTGGCACATAATGCTATGCTCTGCACACCAGAGTAGGCAAAGAGGTGAGGCGATGGACACTGAAGGAAGAGATGGAAGGGTGGGAACAGTCTTTTAAATGGAAAAATAAAGCCATTCAGCAGGAAGTATATCATCTGCATGGTAGAGCACAGCAGTGCCAAGTGCAACAAGCCAGACAGGAGTTACTTGACAGCTGTTTCCAGTACATGTGAGCTATGTGCAATAATCACACACTGACAGTGAATATGCTGTTGCTCAAAAGGCAAGCAGTGCATTTCTGTTCCAAAAGGCAAACACAGCTTCTGTTTGTTTTTAATTCACTTTTGCTGGAGGTGAATAGAAGTGAATGCTTTGAAGCAATTGAAGGCTTTTCTATTTGTAATGGTCCCACATTGAACAAAGATAAAACACTGGGTTTTGGGGAAAGACTTGGACAAAGCTGTCAGACGGGATGTGACTACGGAATGTGTAAGCCCAATGGCTTGATTCTTAAATAGCAAAAAATGTAATAACACTCGTACATGCAATGAAGTATCAGCCATGCCACTGACCTGCCCTGAGTAGCGTTAGTTTGAGATTGTTCTCCCACCATGCACATGGTGTAGGGCAACTCCGGATTGTCAACACTTGACTGGCTGCAAGGCTGGGCTTTGTTTGTGCCATGGATCCTAGGTTACTCTTGCAGAGGTGAGAAATTCCACCTGCAGAGAGTAGGAGAATATAAGGTGATGGCAGCACAATGGGGCAATATAAGTTGTGATGCATAGTAATGAGGTGATTTTGGGAGATAGCGGCTCATGCAGAGAAATGCTCTGTGAAACTTGGCAAACTGACCCTTAGCCAATTTCTGGTAAGATTCAGTTGAAGGATATTATTCTTGAGGATGTGTGGAAGTAGAGGGACCAAGCTTACATGCAATTTAGATCAGAGTGGTGCTGGAAAAGTACAGCAGGTCAAGCAGCAACCGAAGAGCAGGAAAATCGACATTTCGGGCAAAAGCCCGATTTTCCTGCTCCTCGGATACTGCCTGACCTACTGTGCTTTTCCAGCACCACTTTGATTTAAACTCTGGTTTCCAGCATCTGCAGTCCTCACTTTTGCCAAGTTTACATGTACGTCATTCATTAAGGGAGGCAAGACAGGTAGACAGAGCTGTTAATAAATACATAAATATGGATATAATGTTTAACAACAGTAAGGTTATGATTACCTTAGATAAGAAACTGATTAGACTTCCTCGCTTATGTGCACTGTTCTGGGTGCCACATATAGGCAGGATGTGAATGTCTTGGAGACAGTACAGAAGAGGTTAACGAGAATGGTTCCAGGTATGAGACACTTCAGTTACGAGCTAAAATTGGAGAACTTGGATTGTTTTCCTTGGAGAGGAGATGACTAAGAGATTTGATTGACATTTTCATAATCAAGAGCAGCCTGAGGATAGTGATTAAGGCGATACTGTAAATGGATGGACAATCACATGAAACAGTTTTAACATAAAAACCAAAAGAACTGCAGATGCTGGAAATCAGAAACAAAAACAGAAATTGCTGGAAAAGTTCAGTAGGTTGGCAGCATTCGTGGAGAGAAATTAGAGTTAGAACTGGGTCACTAGACAGCTCCCATCCATCATCTTATATATTTACTCCCTTCATGACTGGTTTATCCCATTTGCAAGATGCACTGCAGCTGCACACTGTCTTTATTTTACCTATCTAAGAAAAACGGCAGTGGTTCAAGAAGGCAACTCAGCATCACTTTTTCAAGGGCAGTTCGGGCTGAACAATGAATGGTGGAGACAATAGTAGCTGCAAGTTTCTCTCCAAACCACACATCACCCTGTTGCTTCAGTGTCACTGAAGATCCCGAAACTCCCTCCCTAACAGCATTGTGGATGTACCTCACCATCACCTTCTCAATGGCCATTGCAGATGGCGAACAATTGCTCATCTTGCAAAATTTGCTCACATCCTATGAATAAGTAATATAAAATATTCTCGTCCACTGGCCTGGTACTATCCGTGCATTAATTAAAACCCAAACGTTCTAGGATTACATCCTCCCCGATAAAGAACAGTAGTGATTCAACCACTGTGATGGCCCATTTGGACCCAGGAGCAGGTGGAGAATCATTTGATTGCTAGTTTGATTAGATTAGATTCCCTACAGTGTGAAAACAGGCTGTTCGGCCCAACAAGTCCACCCCAACCCTCCAAAGAGCAACCCACCCATATTTACCCCTGACTAATCCACCTAATAGCAACTTAGCATGGCCAATTCACCTAACCTGCACCTCTGTAGACTATGGGAGGAAACCCGCACAGATAAGGGGAGAATATGCAAACTCCACACAGACAGTTGCTTGAGGCGGGAATTGAACCTGGGTCCCTGGCATTATAGGACAGCAGTACTAACCACTGAGCCACCATGCTACGTGTATGGAAACAGGTCCTTTGGCCCAAGTCCACGCTGACCCTCCGAAGAGTAACCCATCCAGACCTGATTTGGAGATGCCAGTGTTGGACTGGGGTGTACAAAGTTAAAAATCACACAACACCAGATTATAGTCCAACAGGTTTAATTGGAAGCACACTAGCTTTTGGAGCGTCGCTCCTTCATCAGGTGGTAGTCTACCACCTGATGAAGGAGCGACGCTCCAAAAGCTAGTGTGCTTCCAATTAAACCTGTTGGACTATAACCTGGTGTTGTGTGATTTTTAACTTCGTATACCCAGACCCATTCTCCTATATTTACCCCTGACTGATCCACCTAACACTACGGGCAATTTAGAGCAGCCAATTCACCTGACCTGGTAATCTTTGGACTGTGAAAGAAAACTGGAGCACCCAGAGGAAACCCACACAGACACAGGGAGAATGTGCAAACTCCACACAGACAGTCGCCCAAGGCTGGAATTGAACCCAGGTCCTGGGCGCTGTGATGCAGTAGTGCTAATCACTGACCCACCGTGCTGCCCAAAAAAAAAATTTCTTAAGATCCAAACTTTGAAAAAGCAATATTCTCATCTGCCAGCCTGTACAATTGTAGGAGAATGGGTCTGGGTGGGGTGCTCTTTGGAGGGTCGGTGTGTGGACTTGTTGGGCCGAGCGGCCTGTTTCCATGCCGTAGGGAATCTAATCTAGCCAAACCGGTGATCAAATAAAAGGAAATAAAAGTGTCAAAATATCACTGTGGAAGGCCAGGGGTGTTAACTCAGTGCTGGAGATGGGTTTCCCCATCAAATAACCTGCTGCAGTGAGAGGGGAGGGAGGATGCCAGTTGGTAAAGGTGCAGAGTGAGGCCACCACTATGTGGTGCTGTAGAGCAGGTTGTAGTTGTGCGTTGCGTGTGGGGAATGGTAACTGCAGCAGGAGTGTAGCCTGGAAATTCAGTAACAACAGAGAGAGAGAAAGGTAATTCCTCAGGTATACTGTCTCTCGGGAGAATCGTCAGATGCATTAGACATCTCTCTGTGTGTTTTTTTTTTGGGGGGGGAGGGCGAGCTTGTCGCACGCTCTGACCCCATGTTTGCTGCCAGGGAGCAATCTGAGGAAGTCCTTCAGCAAGAGCTCACCCTGAGTGGGCTGCTGCTCAAATGGAGACTCGGTGGACATTTTGAGGCCTGGAGCAAAACAGAAAATCATCAAACAGAAAATGTCAACCCGCCTTCCAAACAAAAAAGGCTGCTTTTTTTTTCCAAAAAAAAATATTTCTGGTGGCTTCTTCATTATGTGTAAACTTTGCCTGTTGCACCAAAGGCCTCTGAGAAGACAGTTTTCTTTTTTTCTATATTAAACCTGTTCCAGTCACACTGCAATGTGTCTGAACAACTTTTCAAATTTAACCTGAAGGAAAGTACTGGGCCTAAACTGCACTTTTTTTGTTTAAAGTGTAGATCAGAGCACTATATGTATAAAACCCACAACCTGTTTCTGAAGTTATTTGTAGGTATTGGTTCTAATTTTATTTTGGTGCCAATTTTTAATTAAAAATGCAAAAACTAGGCCTGGTTGACTTAGAGTGGTTTTGGTAAAATTCGTTCAAAGAGTTATAATTTTGATAATAGTGTGAAGTATTTGTGGTGCCAACGATATTTATTTTCAAAATTGCAGATCTAAAATCTGCACATTAAGCTCTGCCAAAGTAATTCATTGGGAATGCACTTGTCGGTTTATCAGAGACCTAATCCTTTTGAAATGCTCTTTGGTGTTTTAAACAGTCATGATATTAGAACAACTGGACAAAATTGTATGTGTGTGATAAATATTTAAAGTCTGAGTTAAAATTATTTTTAACTTTTCTGTTTAACTTTCGCAATTAAGTCGTTGGTTTCTTCCTGGTTGAAATCATCTTAGTCTCTTGGGCTTTATCTTGTTTTCTGTTACAGTGTTGTGTTTTGAGTTATTTTTCCTTTGGATTGTGAAATTAATTTTGGTATCACTAGCAAAAGGATGTGCAAGTAATACATCACTGCATGGTAGCGTTTGTGATACTTTACATGTGAAAATAGAATTTTCATTGCTCTGAAATTGCTGAAGAATTAAAATGTAGAAGAAGAACCAGGGAACAGTGAAATGCTTTAATTATTTCATAAGTGAATAAGGTCATTTAAGTCCTGAGAGAACTTGAATATTCTGCTCCTTACAGTCATTAAATTCATTTTAACCCTTAACCTGTAAACTGCCTCCTGTCTTACTCCATACTTGATTAGCAACTGTTTTGAAAATTCCCTCTGGCATGTTAGTTGTCACCTGATGTTATTTTCATGAAACAAAGAATTTTGTTGGAAATTCACTTTAGTTGAATAACATTCAAGATTGAAACTTGTACTGAGCTACCAATGTCAGATCTGTATCCTCAGTGTGTATACAAGTCCACTCCCAACAAGTTAACTTTTATTTTCTTGTCTGGTACAAGGATTGCTGTTTGGCTAAACTTCTAAATTTCTGAATTCTGTATATTTTTAAAATTGAGCTTTGTGTAACAAGGAACAGTTATGGTAGTGAACACTCACTTCACAGTTTGAGTGGTAGCAGAGATAATCCAGGTTATTACAGACCTGTGAGCCTCATGTCAGTGGTAGGAAAGTTACTGGAGAAGATATTAAGGGATAGAATATACCCGTTTGGAAGAAAATAGGCTTATCAGTGATAGGCAGCATGATTTTGCGCAGGGAAAATCATGTCTTATAAACCTAATAGAATTCTTTGAAGAGGTGACAAAGTTGATTGATGAAGACTTTAGTAAGGCGTTTGATAAGGTTCCCCATGGTAGGCTGATGAAGAAGGTGAATTTGCATGGTGTTCAGGGTGTTCTAGCTAGATGGATAGAGAACCGGTTGGGCGACAAGAGGCAGAGAGTAGTAGGAGCTTCTCAAAATGGAGACCTGTGACCAGTGGTGTCCCACAGGGATCTGCGCTGGAACCACTGTTGTTTGTGATCATCAGCAAGTTTGCAGGTGACACTAAGATGAGTGGAGTAGCAGATAGGCTGTCAGAGAATACAGCAGAATCGAGATAGACTGGAGAGTTGGGCAGAGAAATGGCAGATGGAGTTCAAACCGGGCAAATGTGAGGTGATGCATTTTGGAAGATGCAATTCCAGAATGAACTATACAGTAAATAGAAAAGTCCTCGGGAAAATTGATTTACAAAGATCTGGGTGGTCAGGTCCATTGTACCCTGAAGGTGGCAACGCAGATCAGTAGGGCATGCTTTCCTTATTGAACGGGGTATTGAGATCAAGAGTTGGCAGGTCATGTTACACTTGTATAAGCGTTTGGTTTGGCCAAATTTGGAATACTGCGTACAGTTCTGGTCGCTACATTACTAAAATAATGTGGATGCTTTGGAGAGGGTGCAGAGGAGGTTCACCAGGAAGTTGCCTAGTATGGAGGATGAAAGCTATGAGGAGAAATTGAGTAGAATAGGATTATTTTCATTGGGAAGAAGGTGGTTGAGGGAGGACCTGATTGAGGCCTACAGAATCATGAGAGGTATAAACAGGGTGGATAGCAAGAAATCTTTTCCCAGAGTAGAGGACTCAATTACTGGGGGTCACGAGTTCAAAGTGAGAGGGAAAAAGTTTAGGGGAGATATATGTGGACAGTTCTCTACGCAGAGGGTGGTGGATGCCTGGAATGTGTTACCAGTAGAGGTGGTAGGGGTGGGAACGATAGCATCATTTAAGATGTATCTAGACAGGTACATGAATGGACAGGGAGCAGAGGGACACAGATCCTTGGAAAATAGGCAGCAGGTTTAGATAGAAGATCTGGATCGGCGCAGGCTTGAAGGGCTGAAAGGCCTGTTCCTGTGCTATAATGTTCTTTGACCTCCAAGCAGTTGCTTCGGTTAAACCTTGAAGACAGTTTGGTAACTGTGAAAAGAAAGAACTTGCATTGATATAATGTCTTTCATGTCCTCATGGGATTGCAAAGCGCTTTATAACAGTGAATTACTTTTCAAGATGTGGACATGCCATTGTTGGACTGGTCTGGACAGAGTCGCAAGTCACAGGGCACAAGGTTATAGTCAAACAGGTTTATTTAAAATCGCAAGCTTTCGGAGCACTGCTCCTTCATCACTTCAACTGACTTGTGATTTTAAATAAACCTGTTGGACGATAAACTGGTGTCGTGTGACGTCTTTTCAAGCCAGGGCTGCCAGTGAAGAAGGGTTGGAAGGGAGGAAACGCAGATGAGGCCAGTGCCAGAGGAGCAGAGTTCAAAATTGGAAACAAACAGAGAATGTTGGAGAAATTCCACCAGTCTTGCAGAATCTGTGGAGAGAGAAACAGAGTTAATGTTTGAGTCTGACACGACTCTTCTTTAGAATTGAAAGGTGTTAGAAGATAGTTTTGTTAATACTTTTGAAATCCTGTCAGAGAGAAATGTAGAACTTTTTGAAGATGAGTATACCATTTTCCAGCATCTTTTAGTTCTGAGAAAGTGATACTGGACCTGAAATGTTAATTCTGTTTGTCTCTACATAGGTGCTGCCAGATCTGCTGAGTTTCTCCAGCATTATATTTGTTTGTTTCGGATTTCCAACATGTGCACTATTTCGCTTTTATTTGAGAGTTCAGAATTGGAGTGGATGAAGAGAAGTCATGCCAAAGTCAGTTACAGAACTAGAAACAAGAGAAGTCACAAATGGAACTTTAGGATGGGAGTTTTAAATGGAAGGCATTGGGTACCGGGGCTGGTGTAGGTCAACAAAAATGATTTAAAAGGACTTGCTATACGTTAGGATCTGGACACCAAGTTGTAGATGAGCTGCAGCTTACAGTATTGGGATGTGAGTTTAAGTGAGTTTTGTGGAATCTGAACTTGGTAGCTGCAAGGTGATAAGGGGAAATGGGCTGAGACCTGGGTAACAGCAGGTGATAGGATGAGATGTCAATAGGCAGTCTTTGTGATGAGACCATATGCGAGAGGAAGTTCAGCTGGAGCTGAGTTGGATACCAAAGTTGATAACTGTCTGGTTCACCCTGAAAGAGGAACAGGAGAGGATGATTGAATTGGTATTAGTGGTCAGAGTTAATAGTTGTGACCAAAGGAAATGGTCTGGATTTTACAAGCAGTTGCAAAATGATGCTATTCATTGCAGACTTCGAATAAATGTTGCCTCTATGACGAGCAATCTCTGGTGGGACACCACAAAACTACATGGGAGTGTAAGTTGCCCCAGTCTCCTTGAATCTTCCTCACAATCTCTGGGTAGAAGTGGGTACTGCAGATGCTGGAGATCAGTCAAGATTAGAGTGGTGCTGGAAAAGCACAGCAGTCAGGCAGCATCTGAGGAGCAGGAAAATCGATAATGTCTGGGACTGTCTCTGAGACTAGGATTGGGAGTAGTGAATGCTCAAAACTATGGAAAATGAAATATAATGTGAACGAATATAAGAGGGCAGGAAGTGTGGTATCCAAGGGACCTGGATCCAAATCCTAAAGTTAGTGTGCAACAATCAATTAGGAAGGCAAATGGTAACACAAGGAAATTTGAATCCAAAAGTAAAATGTCTGGCTGCAAATATATTGGTGATACTAATGCTGGAATTACAGTGTACAGTTTGGCCTTCTTACCTAATGAAGGATATACTTGTAGAAAGTGCAATGGAGGTTCACCAAACTGATCCTGGTATAGTGGGATTGTCTTGTGAGAAGAGGGTCTTTTTTCCATTCATTGAAGGAATGTGGATGCCAAGGCCAGCATTTATTGGCCATTCCTAATTGCCGGGCAGCTGATAATGAGCTGTCTTTTCTTGAATCTCTACAGCCCTTGGCTATTATGCTGTTTGGGAAGGAATTCCAAGATTTTGACCCAGCACAGAGGAGGATGTTATGAGGGGGAATTGGAGGTGGTAGTGTTCCCGTGCATGTGTTGTCCTTCTGGATTGGGAGGGTGCTGCCAGGGGAGTCTTGGTGAGTTACTGTGGTGCATTTTGTAGATGGTTCACACTTTTGCCTCTGTCCATCAGTGGTGAAAGGAGTGACTGGTGAAGATGGTGGATAGAATGTCAGTCAAGTGAGGTGCTTTCCCCTTGATGAGTTGTGTTTCTGGAGTGTTTGGAGTTGCACCTATCCGGGCAAGTAGGAAGTATTCCATCACACTGCTGAGTTGTGCCTTGCCAATGATTGTCAGGCTTTGGGGAAACAGGTGATTTAGTTACCACAGAATTCCTAACTGCTGACCTGCTTTTATCAGCATTTTGTTTCCTGGCTGATGGTACCCTCCAGGGTATTGATAGGGAGAGCATTCGGACGGTGATACCATTGAAGGTTCAGGCACAACAAAGATTTTCTCATGTACGAGATGGTCATTGTCTGTGTGGCAAAAATGTAACTTGCCACTTGTCAGTCCAAACCTGGATATTGTCTAAGTTATGCTGCATATTGATGTGGACTGCTTCAATATGAGGAGTCACAAATGGGACTGAACATTGCAGCAAATATCCCCACTTCTGCCTTTACAATGGAAGGAAGGTCAATGATTGAAGAAACTGTGCCGATATTCCCTAGAGCTTCAAAGAATGAAAGATGGTCTCATTGAAATGCACAAAATCTTTACAGCCTGTGACAGCGTGGATATAGATGGGATGTTTCCCTTGACTGGGGAGGCTAGAATCAAGGAACATAGTCTAAGAATATGGGATAAATCATTTAAGACTGAAATGTCTAGCTATGAGAGACTATCCTTACGTAGTTGCACTCTTATCTCACTGCAGCCACAAATCACTTACAATGGTTTATCTTCTTTTTCCAATACCAGTGGCTTTGATGTTCCACAAGTATCTATCCTTTGTCCCGCCTATCTTTCATTTACATGCTGCACTTTTGCAACATCCTGCAAAGGCGCAGTGTTAATTTTCTCACTCTCAACTTCCAGCTCCATCTCTCCATGATTTATTTCAACTTCTCCAATGATCAGAATGCTCCAGTTTCCCTCCCTTTCTTTTTATTCATACTGCCAAACTCATATTCCAGGTTAATTTGCTGTCTAGTAGTTCCTGTTGGATATAGCTCCTGGATGAGCACAGGATGAGATCAACTGTGAAACGGTTCACAAATTCTCTGCCTTGACTCCTAAGTGAACAGCAGCCAATTGATGGAGAGTGATCAGTATCTGTGAACTATCACATTCTGATGTGTGTGCGTCATCACTGGGAGAGCAGGAATGCTGGCAGGGAATGCCAGAGCAAACACAAGTTCAGTACCTCTGCCTTGTACCTCAACACATTGTGCTTTTTACTGGGAATGTTTTCCACTAATCCCATGTGGAAAAGGAGTGTAAATTGTGGAATGTCTGCGACAAAGGAGATTGTTTAGAGGGTTTGAGCAATAGGGAGAGATTGAATAGGCTGGGGTTGTTTTCCCTGAAGAGTTGGAGGCTGAGGGGTGACCTTTTACAGGGGCACGTATAAGGTCTTTTCCCTGGGTTGGGGTGTCCAGAATTAGAATTATGTTTAAGGTGAGAGGGGAAAGATTTAAAAGAGACCTGAGGGGCAACTTTTTCACACAGAGGGTGGTACGTGTATGAAATGAGCTGCCAGAGGAAGTGGTGGAGGCTGGTACAATTACAATGTTTAAAAGACATCTGGATGGGTACATGAATAGGAAGGGTTTAGAGGGATAGGGGCCTAATGCTGGCAAATGGGACCAGATTTACTTGGGATGTCTGATTGGTCCAACTTGTCCATGCCAAAGGGTCAGTTTCCGTGTTTGCCAGCTCTATGATTGGAATGTTAAAATAGGACAACAAATTATAAGGTAGAGTGAGATAAGGCAAAGCATCTTGGTTTTTTATGTAAGACAAACTTGCAATTATGATTTTGAGATGCCGGTGTTGGACTGGAGTGTACAAAGTTAAAAATCACACAACACCAGGTTATGGTCCAGGGTATAGACCACGGAATAGTTTGGACTATAAAGTGGTGTTGTGTGATTTTTAACTTTGCAATTATAACATTGTGATCCCTTGGAACTTCTGGTTCTGTAGGCTGGTGTATTCAATCAGCACGTTTGATTTTGATAGCAAACAGTTCTGTGTGCTGTTTCTCAACCTGTGCTTTTGTAATGTTCACAGCTGAAAGTCCAGGCTCTATAACCAGTGTAAACCTGGGATTATTCCTCTGTCATATGGTGAACCTCTCCTATCTTGTCTTTTGTTCAGGTGATCCCAGTATCAGCTTTGCACCCGCTGAAAAGGGGTGGAGAGTTGCTTCGTTTTGAGAGCTTGTCCAGCGATATATGACTACTTGAAGGCTTCTCATTTGAAAGTGAGTGAAAAAATGGTTTAGATCTGATGCCTAAGTAAGGGAAGATAGTGGCTCAGTAATTTTGCACTATCATGTTTTACAGTGTTCTAACAAAATATAAACAATTCAAAGTCTACAATCAGAAGAACAAATTCTTTGTAGCTTGATTTTTGTTTTAAAATTAGCTCTATTTATCCATTAGCTAAGCTGGATCTATTGTGTAGATCCCCCAATCAGCTTCCAGTATACACTGATGTAGACCCGTACACTACAGAAACGGATCGTTTGATCCAACTTGTCTGTGCCAACCAGACATCCCAATCTGACCTAGTCCCCTTTCCCTTTCATGTAACCATTCAGTTGCCTTTTAGATGTTGTAATTGTATCTGCCTCCAACATTCCCTCTGACAGCTCATTCCATTCATGTGCTCTATCCTTCTCCTCCTGCACCACTCCCCCCTCCCCACATCCCAGCCCATCCTAATCATGGAAAAGGTTGCCTCTCAGGTCTACTTTAAATCTTTCCCTTCTCACTTTATACATATGCCCTCTAGTCTTTGGACTCCCCTGCTCTGGGGAAAAAAAGTCCTTGGCTATTCACCCTATCCTTGCTCCTCATGATTTTATAAACCTCTATAAAGTCATCTGATTAATTTCAGCTGGGGCAACTGTTTAGTTGCTGCAAGTGGTCTCAGCATCCCAAGGTTAAGGAAGGGAACGTTGTCCAGAGTTCATTCACCTGATCAATTTGTTCCAACAGAAGTGTACACGCATGATCGTCTGGTGAAGACAGGTAGCTGCAGTAGCTCCGTGATGGTTGCATAACCTGATATTCCCAATCATACCTCATGCAAGTGGTACCTCAGGGCAAGTGTACTTGGGCAAGGAGCCAACACCTTGGAAAAGAGAACATTATTGAAGGAAAGAAAATGATGAATAATGCCATAAGAAAGAACTAAGCCATTCAGATTGAATAGCAGAGTCTGCTCTGCTATTCAATCAATTTGACCTCATTCTCCTGTCTTCTCCCTGTAACCTTTGATTCCCTTACTGATCAAGAACCTATTCATCTCAGTCTTAAACACACTCAATGACTTGACCTCCACAGCCATCTGAGGCAATGAGTTCCACAGATTCACCATTCTCTGGCTGAAGAAATTCCTCCGTCTCTCAGTTCTAAAGGATTGTTCCTTCACTCTGAGGGGTGTACCCTTGGTTCCTAGTCTCTCTTACTAGTGGAAACATCTTCTCCATGTCCATTCTATGCAGGCCTTTTAATATTCTGTAAATTTTAATCTGATCCTCTTTCATCCTTCTAACCTATGTCAAGTACAGACCCACAGTCCTCACCTACTCCTTGCATGACAAGCCCTCAGGCCCAGGATCATTCTTGTAAACCTCCTGTGGAACCCCTCCAACATTAACACATCATTCCTTACATATGGAACCTAAAACTACTCATAATATTCCAAATGAGGTCTGACCAGAGCCTTTTGCAGCCTCAGCAATACATTTCTGCTCTTGTATTCTAGCCCTGTTGTGGTGAATGTTAACATTGCATTCGCCTTCCTAACTGACAATTGAATCAGCATGTTAACCTTCAGCGAATCCTGACCCAGAACTCCCAAGTCCCCTTTTGCTTTAGATTTCTGATGCCCTTCCCCTGTTTAGAAAATAGTCTATGTCTGTATTCTCCCTATCAAAGTGCATAACTGCACACTTTCCCATATTATATTCCAGCTGCCACTTCTTTACCTCCTGCCCTAGCCTTTCCAAGTCCTTATCCAGTCTCTCCACTTCCTCAGCAATACCTGTCCCTCCACCTACCTTTGTTGCATCTGCAAACTTAGCAACAATGCTCTCAGTTTCTTCATCCAGATCGCTAATATACAGCATGAATAGTTGTCCCAACACTGATACCTGTAGAACTCACTAGTCACTATCTGCAGTCATGAAAAAGACTCTTCTTTTGCTACTCTCTGCCAGTCAGTTAATCCTCCATCCATGCCAATACCTTGCCCCTAACGCCATGGGCTCTTATGTAGCTTTCTCCTGTGCAGTACCTTGTCAAAGAGTTTCTAGAAATCCAAATAGATCACATCCATTGGCTCTCCTTTGACTAACCTGCCTATTATCACTGCCAAAGAGCCCTAACAGATTTGTCAGACATGACCTCCCCTTGACAAGGCTGTGCTGACACCATCCTATCCACGCGCGTCCATGTATTCAGTGATCTCATCCTTATTAATGATCACTCAAATCTACCCAATAACTGAGGCCAGACTTAACGGCATTTGCTTTTCTGTCTTCTGCTTCCCTCACTCCTTAAACAGGGGTGTTACATCAGCCAGTTACCAGTCCTCTGGGACCTTCCCTGACTCCAGTGATTCCTGAAAGATTACCACCAATGCCTCCACAGTCTCCTCTGCTATCTCCTTCGGAAGCCTTGCACGTAATCCATCTTGTATGGATGATTTATCCACCTTCAAACCTTTTGGTTTTTCCAACACCTTCGCATTAGTGATGGCAACTTCACTCACCTGTGCCTCCTAATTCTTTTGAAGTTCTGGTATGTCTTCCACTGTGACAACTAATGCAAAGAACCTATTCACTTCCCTTGTCATTCCTTTGTTTCCCTGTTGCTATTTCTCCAGCCTTGTTTTCCAGCAGTCCATTGTCCACTGTTGTATTTCTCTTGTCTTTTTGAAGGCTATAAAAGGCTCTTGAAATTTTATTTTATAATACTAATTACCTTGCCCTCATGTTTCATCATACACTGCTTGCATTTAAGTACAACAAACAGAAATCTATGCTGACTGCCTCCCTTCTCATTGTTGTCCCTACCATCTGCTGTGCCTGAAGTTAGATTCCTGGCTGTTTCCATAATAGAATTATGACATCCGTTGTGGCTAAAGGCTCCAAAGCACCTATTTCAATTTACAATGGAGGAACTGGATTAATGAATAAACTGGAATCTTGTTGCTGTTGTAAACACCATAAATTAACGAAAGGATACCCATAACACTGGCATCTATGTTGCAATGGTGAAATTTTCCAAGTAGGTACAAAAAAAAGTGGACAGAACCTAGCTTGGAAAATGCAGCCAATTACCACTCCCTTAGACTGCTTTCTGTCATCAGCAAAGTGACGGAAGGTGTCATCGACCATGCTCAGTTTTGGTTCTGCCTGATCGCTTGGCTCCAGACTTCATTGCAGCCTCACAAAAGTGTTGAATTCCACAGTTGAATGACATCACAAGTTCTGAAAAGAGACACTGTAAGATAGCATACGATGACACATCCCTCCCAGATTGTCTCAACGCCTTCTCTGCTGGCTTTGAGCAGAATTTCGGCGGAGAGGTAACACCTTTTCCTTAAGTCTTGACGAACCTATGCCAAAGTCATTGCATCAGAGGTCAGATCAATTTTCCTTTGTGTGAATCGTAGGAAAGCGATGGGGCCAGACAGAGTACTCAGTCGCGTAATCAGAGCATGTGCAGATCAACTGGCAGAGGTCTTCTCGGACATCTTCAGCCTATCCCTGCAGCAGGCCACTGTCCCCTGCCTGTTTCAAGAGGGCCAACATCCCTGTGCCTAAGAAGGCTCATGCAGCATGTCTCAATTATTATCGCCCAGTGGTCATGAAGTGCTTTGAAAGGATGGTCATGGCATTAATCAACTCCAGCCTCCCCACTATTCTTGACCCACTCCAATTTGCCTATTGGACCAACAGATCCACATCAGATGCCATATCACTTGACACCAAGAACAACTACATAAGACTCCTACTCATTGACTACAGTTCAGCCTTCAACACTATTATCCCCTCGAGACTGACTACTAAACTTAGTGAACTCAGACGAAGCCCCACGCTCTGGAACTGGATCCTTTGTTTCCTGACCCACAGGCCACAATCAGTGAAGATTGGGGATATTATTTCATCCTACTAAAACTCAACACTGGAGTCCCCCAGGGGTGCGTACTCAGCCCCCTACTGTACTCACTATATACACGTGACCGTGTCGCCAAATACCAGACTAATGCCATTTACAAGTTTGCTGATGACACCACCATAGTCGGTTGAATTTCAGATGACGACAAAACAGACTACAGACGAGATGTGGAAGGCCTGGAAAAATGGTGCACTGAGAACAACCTCGCTGTCAATGCTGGCAAAACCAAGGAACTCATTACTGACTTTTGGCGAGATGTTACTCATGCCCCTCCTACATATTAACAGCACAGAGGTGGAACGCGTGGAGAGTGTCAAGCTCTTGGGAGTGGTCATCTAAAACAAGCTTGCTTGGACTCTTCATGTGGATGCACTGGTTACAAAGGCCCAACAAGTCTCCTCTTCCTCAGGCAGCTGAGGAAATTTGGCATGACGGTGAATACCCTTGCCAACTTTTATAGAGCATTCTGTCTGGATGTATCACTGCCTGGTATGGTAACTGAACCGTCTCAGATCTTGAATGGTAACAGAGAGTGGTGAACTCGGTCCGGACAATCACAAAGGCCAATCTCCCATCTATAGAATCCATCCACCAGGCCCGTTATCAAGGAAAGGCCACCAGCATTCTCAAAGATCGATCCCACCCTGGCAATGCTTTTCTACAACCTCTACCATGGGGGAGAAGGTACAGAAGCCTGAATATGCACCAGCCGGATTCAAAACAGTTTCTACCCTACTGTTGTTACAATACGGAATGGACACTCAAACTCTTAACATTCACCTGTACCTGTGTTTTTGTTTTGCCACTGTTTACCTATTATTTGCTATCTATGCTATTTAACTCTGTGATCTGCCTGTATTGCTCGCAAGACAATGCTTTTCACTGTGCCTCGGTACACGTGACAGTAATTCCAATTCAATTCAATTCAACTGAGCTGATCGTTACTGCCCTTGATATTATGGCAGCTTCTGACCGAGTGTGGCATCAAGGAGCCCAAACAAAACTGTGGTCACCCCTGGAGCAGATGGGACTTGAACCTGGACCTCCTAACTAATAGGTGCCGACTGTACCACTGTGCCACTGGAATCCTCTGAGTCCCTAGGGATAGTGTTTTAGGTCCAACCATCTTCAGCTGCTTCATCATTGACCTTCCTTAAATCATAAAGTCTGATCTGAGAATGTCTGCTGTACAACGTTTTGTTCCATTTGCAACTCCTAAGATACTGAAGCAGTCAGGGTCGATATCCAGGGTCGATATCTGGCAACATTCAGGATTGGGGTAAGTGACATTCATCTCTCAAAAGTGCCAGTCAAAGACCATCTCCAACAAGAGAGATTTGAACCACATCCTTTTGACATTCCCTGTATTATCATTGCTAAATCCCTGATGAAATCATCCCTGGGGGCAGGTGTTACCATTGACCAGAAACAGAACTGGACTAACCATATGAATACTGTGCAGAGAAGAGCAGGTCAGAGTCCAAGACTCAGTGCTGAGCAACTCCCCTGACTCCAAGCTTGTCCACCATCTACAAAGCACAATCTGAGTATGACTGAATACTGTCCGGTTGCTTTCTGAAAGAAGGAGTACAGTTCAGAATTCTCAAGAAGCTCAAACATCCAGATAAGAACAGCCCACTTGACCAGAAGCATACACACTGACTTTATTCACTCCCTCTGCTACTGACTTGGAGTGGCAGCCTCTACAAGATGCACTGCAACACCGCAAATCTGTATTGATGGCACCTTCTAAACTCTCAACTTTGACACATGGGACAAGGACAAAACTTTATGGAAACATCATCACCAGCTGCATACTGTTTTCCAATTCATGCCATCCTTGACTTGGACGTATATCACTGTTCTTCCATGGTCACTAGACCAAAATTCAGGCACTTCTTTCCACATTGGTACAGGTTTGCCTGTATTCCTGTTGAGCAGCTCAAAACGTTGTCTCAGCAGCAGCTTTTCAAAGACCAAAATATGTTGGCCTTGACAGTGACCCCCATGTTCTGTGAAAGAATAAAAACTCTTTTTGTTAAAAGGCTGTTCGAGAGAACTAGCCTTTATTGGTGCATTTCCAAATTTGGGATCTAGCCATGACTTCTGAGTTGTTTTTGTTGCCACAATGGAAGAAAGTAACAAATGCAGTCAGCAAATCTCTTTTTCCACCACCCAAATTTGCACTTAACTGATCTTGATGTCTTCCACCAATAACAAACCTCAATAATCACTTTATAGTGTTTTTGCTCAGTCAGAAACACTTGCACATTTGAATAGGCAGATTCAGGGTTCAAGCTGTATTCCATCAAAGCAGCATGTGGGCTGACACTTAAGCACAATATTGGGAGATTGCTGAATTGTCAGAAGCATAATCTTTCACGTAGGGTGTTAGCAGAAGTACTGTCTCCTATTCAGGTGGGCTAAAGGTTCATATTTCAGTAATTGAAGAAGAGTCACTGCCAATATCCCTTCCATAATTATCATCAAAATCATGCATCTGACTTGCAGTTTGGGTGACCTTTGTGCAAGTTAGATGATGACAGTTTTTCTATCTAAAAGTGATTAAAATGCTTTGGGACTTCTTAAGAACGTAAGTTGCTGTGCAAGTTGTTTTGTAGTGTGGTTCTACGTTGAGTACAGAAATTAGTTGAGAGAAAATGTGGTAAAATAAATCACCCCTTCCAATGCTGTAAGCACATTTATTTCAAAGTGAAACATATGCTGACAGGCTGTTCTTCAGTGTCCACATAGTATATGGGCTCGAAAATGTGTCCATGTCCACTCTGTTCTCTGGAATTTAAAAACTAGGTTTCTTTATACCAACAAAGTGGATTATGACAACAGGGAAAGATAAGAATGGAAATAATTTAAGTATTTTCTAGCACAAAAAAGTGTTAGGTGGAATAACTATTATTTCAGGTAGGAGAACTTACAAAATACTCCAGCACAGGGAAGATACCAGGATCAAGGCATCACTTAATTGTTAAAAGGAGGTTACAAGTTGAAACCTTTTATCTTGTATTCGCAAAGATCATGACGCAAGAAACAGACTTCAGGGGGAGAAAATAGATTCAGCAAAAGCAATTAATTATCAATCTTAATTCTCAAATGATTGATTAGAGAGTTGTTTTGGCTTGCATCAGTTTGGCTCTGTTCGTGAACTTCTTTTAAAAAAAAGTGCAATGTATGTACAAATTGCTTTTGCCTGCATAAAACAGGGTCTTGAATATTTTGTATCCAGCTTCTAGCACATGCCAATGCTTCACATTGTGGGCCCAGCTGATGACTTTGGATTAGTTAGAACATGGAATTAGAACAATGCCCAGATGATTGATTTCCTCTGGCAGCAGTATATTGTGATTTCATAGTAGACTGCTATGAAATCTTCCTTGAGAGCATGAGCGAGAACCACCTATAAAATTTGAATTAGGTTCGTAAGATTTTATAACATCACTTCTTACAATCAACCAACAAGGAGAAGTATTGTTACTGATTTATCATAATTGGTTCCTGTCTAGCCTAGCTATTACAAAGTTATTGGTTTAATTTCCTAACTACTTAATCAGACGCCATAGGGTAATGCACCAAAGTTATTGTTAACAACACAAATTCTTGACCTGTCACCAGGAATAACCTTACCTGTAATGTGAGCACTACCATGTCTGCAGATCATCCATCGTCATTGTTTTTAATGTTTTGCATGTGTGCTACTGATTCTAAACTATTTATATGTTGCAATTACCTAAATTTCAAACAACAGATCACACATGAACCTGCTTCTACAGTTCTCTATTCTCTTGTGGATAGCTCTGTGACAATTCTATCTCTAATTTTCTTAATCCACATTTCATATTTCTGTTTAATTTTGACAGCTTCCAGTATCCTCAATCCTATCTTGATTGTTTCAGGGTTGGTTTCTATATGATATATTTCAATGACTTCATCATTTTAAAATGTTCTGTCACATCTCTGGACACATTAACTATGCATTTCCAAAAGTTAATTAAGCAAGTCACCATTGGTTGCACTCTTACTGATATCTCAATGTCAGGCTACATATATCTTGTGATGAATCATTGTTGGAATTTCGGATAATCTTACCTGAAAGTCTGGTGGTAAATGTTAAGGGGTGGCATCTGTCTCAAAATCTTTGCCCTTTTTTTCCTTGAATGGTCAGGTTATGGTTTGTTTTTTTAAATGTTCCTGGGCAAAGGATGCAAACACCTCCAAGAGATGCTTATCAATTAGTCTCATCTATACCTTCCTTTAATGAGACTTTACATTAATACCAGGTTTGAAAAATCACCAATCAATAGAATCTATCAATCACAGTTTGGATTGGTTTTCCATTCTGTATCTTCTATTGTAAGTGGAGCATCCCCATTGAAAACTACTTGGCCTTGTTTGAGAGCCTGGAGGACGTATACTGTCCAATCCAATCTTTAAAACAAATTCAAATGTTCCTACTTAATTTCAATCGGTCACTTCTTTTGTTCTTCAGTTTAATAATCTTTTTACAATATTTATAAAAAGTCACTGTTAAATCATCTCTGATATTTTATTTCAAAGTTACCTCAAACTCAAGTAGTTGTCTTCTTGGTCCAGCAATTATTGTCAACGTTCAATTTATTTTCCCTAAACCTTTCTTCCCTGAAACACCAGAACCAACCTGACTTCTTTATGTTTGTTTCTTTTAAATGAAAATGTGATTATCTCCTTAAATTTCAGGCGAAGTTTCCCTTCTCGAGTGCCGAGAATGACCACTCCCATTCATTTATTCCATCAGTTCCTGTCTCAGACCCAATGATGTGTAGGCTTGGTTTTACTTGGTATTTTTGCATTAGAGGCAAAACTGCATGCAGTTAATTTGGTACCTTTCATAGCTTCTGCCTTTAAACACTTTGTCTTCGAAGATCATTAATGGCCTGAAAGGTTAAGGGCATGTCTTTGAAATCTGAAGCCTCAGTTCAAATTGTCCCTGTGCTATAGCACTTGACATCTCCATTTAATATTTTAAATTCTTAGTGCAGCTAAGATTTGGCAGCTTTATCAGAATTCTTGCAGACTGTGGAAAGTCATCATCTCTACTTGTTAAGAGAGAAATAGAGTCCATTGTGACCTTGCTGAAGAGTGTAAAGTGTTTAGAAAAGATATAAATTGAATTTCAACCAGATGTCTGAGTCAACATAATTTCAAGGCTAAAAGATCTTTTTTGTTTCTTTTGTTTTTTTGAAATGCTCTTCGGTACGGTATGATTCTGTGATAAGTACATTTTAATGAAAACAAAATAATAACAGCATTTTTAACTTAAAATAATGCATTTTTAAATCCCATTTAGGGATGTGCAATCTTTTATCAAAATGGGCACATTAAACAGTCACATTCACACTCTCACTTTCGTGAATCTTGTAAACTTTCACACATTCTCTCTCTTTCTTGCAAACTAAATTTCATAATAAAGTCAGGTTTACTGTCACTTGGTAATTTTAATGTTTATTTCAGCACTTAATTAGCAGCAATTCGAATGAAACAAAAATTTGTTTGCAGCCCTTTTTTCCTACATCCTCAAACCAGTCTTGAAATGTCTGGTGTTTATGAATAATTTTCTGCTTTAAATTCATTGGTGGTTTGAATGTATAGTATCATCTCAGCTGAGTAAGAGTAGTGAGCATGTATCAGTCAGTCTGTTGGTATCTTCAGGTCTAGCCTCGTTTCTTCTGCAATTTTTTTTTCATTCCAAATATATCTGGCACAGACTTGTACCTCTGAGTCATCAAAGTTTGTCCTTCTTTGGGGATCATGAAGGATGGTGATGGAAGAACCAGATTCAACAATAGAGTATCTGCAAAAGGTCTCCCACCATCTTTGTAGTGGAAAAGGGGAGGGGAGGAGACCTGATGCACAGCAGCAACCAACTCTAGCGCTGGTTAACATGGTATTGTTGCTACAGCTATCCTCTCCAGCCTCTGCTCAGCAGGGTTGGCACCTCCCTGACTCAATGTGAGCAGAAAAGCAAGTCTCACCGTTCCTGTCAACTTCCAGAATATATTCACTAGAGCATTCACTGATTGGGGTTCAGGCAATTGCAAATAAAACAATACAATGGGCTAACCTTTCAACACAGATTTAGTGTGAACTTTATCTGTAGACCTTCAGTAGTTGCTATCTTAGTTTTAATGGGTGTTTTGAGCAATTCTGGTATTGATCTACTCCCAAGCAGATCCTGATGCAGTTCATCCAAGCCCTGCTTTCTGCGATGTAGGTATCTAGTTCTCCAAGGGCGAAAGGTAAGTATTTGAGAAAGAGAGTCCAAACCAAGCATGAGGCATTATTTCCAGAGATAGAATTGAATAAAAAGTTTAGGCTTAATTTGTATTGCACCTTGGATGGACCGCACAAATACTGTGTGCCATTTTGATCACTGTGGTACAGAGAATATATAATCGGTTCTGCTATAATGCACATTACTTCAACATGAATTGGCAATAATGCGATTGAAGAATTTAGACCATTATTTGTAGAGCACAAACTTTCCTTACCTGTATTGACTAAAATGCGATTCCAATCCCAATAGTTTAAATAGTGCTGCTATTATACCATAAGACATAGGAGTGGAAGTAAGGCCATTCGGCCCATCGAGTCCACTCCGCCATTCAATCATGGCTGATGCGCATTTCAGCTCCACTTACCAGCATTCTCCCCGTAGCCCTTAATTCCTCTAGACAACAAGAACCTATCAATCTCGGCCTTGAAGACATTTAGCGTCCCGGCTTCCACTGCACTCTGTGGCAATGAATTCCACAGGCCCACCACTCTCTGGCTGAAGAAATGTCTCCGCATTTCTGTTCTGAAATGACCCCCTCTAATTCTAAGGCTGTGTCCACGGGTCCTAGTCTCCTCGCCTAACAGAAACAATTTCCTAGCATCCACCTTTTCCAAGCCATGTATTATTTTGTACGTCTCTATTAGATCTCCCCTTAATCTTCTAAACTCCAACGAATACAATCCCAGTATCCTCAGCCGTTCCTCATATGCTAGACCTGTCATTCCAGGGATCATCCGTGTGAATCTCCGCTGGACATGTTCCAGTGCCAGTATGTCCTTCCTGAGGTGTGGGGACCAAAACTGGACACAGTACTCCAAATGGGGCCTAACCAGAGCTTTATAAAGTCTTAGTAGTACATCTCTGCTTTTATATTCCAACCCTTATAATGTGGGATCGCACTGGAATGGAAATATCAAGATATATCAGAACAGACTGTACTGATACTGGAGAAGATGTGGAGATGATTTGCAAAGATGGTGCCAGAAATGTATGGGTCTACATATCAGGCAATGATTGGCAGACTGGATCTATTCTTTCTTGGAAAACAATGAAATTGAAGAGTGAAATATTAGAGGTTTTTAAAACTATAAAGAGTTTAGATAGAGATGGAACAAATGTATCGACTTGTGGGGAAACAGCATGACTATTGAGGCTATCAGTAGTCACTGAGAAATCCAATTCAGGAGAAACTTATTTATGTAGAGTGGTTAGAGTGTGTGGAACTTGCTACCAGAAGGAGTGACTAAAGTGAATAGCATTTGAGAGGAAGCTCAACAAGCTTTTGAAGGAGACGGAATGGGTTTAGTGACTGTTGATTTCAATAAGAAAAGATGGGAGGAGAATCTGCACTCATTGTTTTTATCTAGAGTATAAACCCTGGCAAGGACTGTTTGGCCTGACTGATCTGATTCTGTGGCTTGTGTCCTCTTCTAACTCTATGTAAAAATTCTCTGGACATCTTTCGTCCCAGGTAAGCTGATTTGCTAAGACAGGCTATCTATCAACTACTCCAGTGAACCATCAACACTGTTATACTTCTGGCTTCGCTCAATTTTTTTTTTGTCCTTTCTGATCAAATAACTTTCATTCTCCACAAACCAAATAAATCATGGCCTCTGACTCCTACGTCTGTTTTTCTTACTTCAGAACACTGAAACATTTTAATCTGTAGTAACAGACTAGTCAAAACAGTTGAAGTCACAAGTGGCTTAAAGTAGTTTTTGAGAAGCAACAGTTCAAATATAGCACAAGCAGATTAAACATAGCGAATACATGACCTGAGACTGCTATGACCATCTATTGATCACAAATTGGGCGCAGAAGGGCCTGCTTTCTAATGCCTGAGTAATGACCCCTACCACAACTTTAGGCTGACATTAAACTGAAGCCGGAAATCCTAAAGAGCCTTCTCCCTTTGCCTGTGCTTTTTGCTTCTTGAGTTTTTTAATATATTATGTTTTCAAACAACATGTTCAGACAAGCTATAACACTCATATGGCACAGGTGGATTTTGAATTGGTCTTCTGGCAAAGATGTAAGGACACTACCACATTGTCACAAGAACCTTATTGTTTCTTTATATACTTTATTTTTAGGGCCTGGAGGGTATTTCATATCAATCATTCATTCAGTTACATCTGTACATTTATTAAAGGGCAGGTACAGGTAGTTCTCCTATAACTGAGTAGTCGCGATCCTGTGTGATGCCGTGTTATGGAAAATCATACAATGGAAAGGAAAGGGCCTATGGGTAAAACAGGGTTCTGAGCGAACCAGCAAAAATACCTGTAAAAATTGAAACAAAAACAGTCGTTAGCCTAACACAAACTTGTGCACAGTCCAAATATAGTACTGTATGGTGCAATTCATCAGAGCCTTCAGCTGATTACTCTCGATTGGTATCTATACCAGCTGGCTGCACTACATTCTAACCAGTCTTCTGATCCCATTCAATGATAGCACTGCACAAGTCAGATCCCAGAATGAAATCTGCCTTGATAGATCAAGGGCTCAATCTTAATTTCTTTCAGTAAGTGTCAGTTTTGTCAAAATATTTGGAGGGTTTAACATCATGATGCTTGGGGATGTCTATCACCTTATTTTACATAACCCGCCTGATTTATTACCTACCCCACCCTTTGGTGACCCTCTGACACAAATTAGCACCATCATATTGTGTGCCATTTCCAAAGCAACTCTCCATGTCCTGGATATCCCAGAATTGACCAAAATCCGTGGTGCAGCACCATTTTTAAAACAATATTGTGCACCCAGACAAGAGCTGTCAGTCTGGAGCTGCCATGCATGGTTCCTGACATTTACCCTGGATGTGGCAGACAGTGGAAAATTGGTGCCTCTGTTTGTGGATAGGGACATGGAGATGCTGGGGATGGGATGTGCAGAGGTAGGACATCCTTTTCTCCCAGACCAACAGAAGATACCATTCTACTGGAACCATGCCAACCTGGATCATGGTTACCATCCAGGCCAGTGCTGTCTCAACCATTTGAAGGAATGCACAGAACGTAGGAAGAAGATCAATGACCTTCTCCACTCTGCCGGTGAAACTGCCACCGTCTTCTCATTGATACCTCACACTCACTCTGTCTCTGCTACTGAACCCACCATTTCCTGCAACATCTTCCCCATTCCCGTCCTCACTAACATCTGACCCTGACTAACCCTGAATCTCTTCTGCACAGCTGACTCACCCCCTCGGACATCTCTGCAAATGTACCAGAAGTAAGTCTGCCACCCACTTCTCTCTCCCTCGCCCACTATATGCAGAGTTTCCTGACTCTGACCATGTCCAGGCTCCTGTACTGGTATTTTTTTCATGGCTGATTAGCATAGTGATTAGTCACTGAAACAGATTCCTGTGAGTGTGCAGAAATTCTTTAGCATTTAAACATATTTTTAAATGAAAAGACAGAAAAAAAGGCTCTTAATTGAAATGACAAAGCCAAGTTTCAAACTGCTCCTCAACACTATCCTTTTACTGTTAGTCAATTCCAGTGAAAGTTTACGCTCATCTCAACTTTAAATTTTTAATGTAACAGATTGCTCCCAGCTTCTTGTCCTCAGGCTGTAGAGTTATTTTCACAATGCTTTTCTAAGTCCACTAGCACAAACATTTCACAATACTTGATGCAAAGCTCTTCATGAGAAAGCACACAAGCTGACTGACCACGTGATGCCAACGCAGAGTCCACCGCGACATCTAGTGCCCAGGGTCAGAATCGCATAACAGCGAACAGATGTTCGCTTTATCAAAAAAATGTCGGCAATTCACAAATCACATTACAGAGCAATCACATTTATTAAACAAGTGTTTTAGGAGAACTACCTGTACCCAAAATGTTAACTCTTCCATCTCCTATCTGTGGTCATCCTTCTGCATGGTGGGTCAGTGGTTAGCACTGCTGTCTCTCAGTGCCAGGGACCCGGGTTCGATTCCCATCACAGGGCACTGTCTGTGTGGAGTTTGCACATTCTCCCTGTGTCTGTGTGGGTTTCCTCTGGGTGCCCTGGTTTCCTCCCACAATCCAAAGATGTGCAGGTCAGGTGAATTGGTTGTGCTAGATTGCCCATAGTGTTAGGTGCATTAGTCAAGGGTAAATATAGGGTAGGGGAGTCGGTCTGGGTGGGCTACTCTTTGGAGGGTTGGTATGGACTTGTTGGGCCAAATGGCCTGTTTCCACACTGTAGGGAATCTAATCTAATCTCTTGCCAAGGTGCCGTAATAACATTAGTCGGCTCATTGATGTAATTATGGCACATGGGATCCCACAGAAGCACCTGGAACGTCTTACAAACAGGCCTGTACACTCCTGAACAGATAAAGGCTGTATACTGTCCAGTTTCTTTATTAGCTCTGGCAGATTGCTATGCAATCCTTTTTGATGAGGAAGAGAGTTAGTAGGGGCTGTTACGATAAAATGCAGTTAATTTCATAATATTTGATAAAGTCATTATGTAGCCCTTGAGATCAGAATCATGTCTTAAATTTAGTAGTAGGACTAAGGTCAGAAGTCAAGAGATAGATGTAAAAACGTGATGGAAATCTGAAACAAAAATAAAATCTGCTGCAGAAACTGAGCAGATCTGGTAGCACCTGCAGAGAGAGAAAAGCAAAGTTAATATTTCAAGTTCAATAATTTGTCTTCAGAAATGATACAACATATAGATAGTGCCAGACCTGCTGAGTTTCTCCAGTATCCAGCATATTTTGTTTTCAGTCGTGAGATAGCTTTGCTGTAGGACCAGAATCCGTCCTATTTGTTTTAGTGCTAATTGTGCTCAAGTTCTCTACAGCTTCTGCTACTGAAATTAGGTATTTGGAGTTTTAAATTTGAGATATTGCTATTGGATAGTTGCAGGGTATGGAGATTTTGAATTAATTTTAAAATTTTGTTGCATTGGTTTGGTGTCTTTTATCACTAATGTAGAGAAGAAGCAAAGACTTCTGTTACAGAATGCAATTCGTAACCCTAAAACATCCCAAAGAACTACATTGTAAAGAATGTTGTGTAGACCTTAGTTCTGAATATAGTGAAGAGACAAACAAATTATTTGATTTCGATGATGGTGTTTGAGGGATAAATATTGCTCCAGGCAATGTGGAGAATCCCTACTTTCCCTTGAATAGTACCATGGGAGTTTTATAAACACCAGAGGGTGCATGTATAGCCTTGGTCTAACATCTCATCCAAAGCATGACATCTCCACCAGTTCAGTGCTGATTCAGTATTGCACTGGCGTGTCAGCTGAGATAGATCATGTGCCCAAGTCTGTGGGACTTGAACTCAAAACGTTTTGATTCAAAGGCAAGAGGGCTATCCCTGTGCCACAAGCAATAGCTGGCTCAGTAGCAAATTATTTTTGGAATGCAATGGTTTATAGTTAACATTTGGGAGCTGTAAACTTAGGAAGAAAAGACTCTCATGTTGGACTTACGATAGCAAAAATACAAATACACCTTTTTGAAACATTTACCAAGATATGATTTCTCACAAATTAGCATTTGTAACTTAATTATTATTTCATGAACATTTGCTATAGTGATATTTCCTTTTTCTTTTCAGGCTCTACACTGAATTTGTTGTCTATGCAGCAGCCTCTCTCGACTGGACATGGAGCACCTCTGCAGAACAGCAGTACTGCTCCAGAATGTCATCAGCAAGTGCCAAGTAAAGCACCACTTGCCCCCACGGCTGGACTATACAACTTTACTTATTACCAGAATAACTACCAGGCACCTGTCCACAACGTTGTCAGACCTTCTTTATGTCCTACATCCTTGGGTGCTCCTCAAGGACCTGGTCAGATGCACACTGCACTTCCCTTGGGTCCTAATTTGATCACTGCCAGCCCTCAGTTCGACCCTGCATTTGTAAGCACTCCTCCGCAAGTTGGTTATGTTCCAAATCTTGGACACTATCCTGGTCAAGTTCATTACAGCGTACCTTCTCAAAATACTACTCAGGGTATTCCCCCCAATTCTTCTTATCCTGGCTTCTCTTATCATGCAATGCCTGTTTTCAGTACCCAGTACAATGCTCATTTAACCTCACAGACTCTTCATCCTGCTACCAGACAGCCTTTAGTTGGTGTTTTACCCGGTCATGTGAAACCATTGCCTGAAACTGGGCAGAGACCCATTCAAGCATCTTTTCAGCCTTGTCCTGCTGGCGATGCTGCTGCGTCATGGCAACCCTTATCCAGAGCTTCGATGACAACATCAGCAGGGCCTGTTACCAATCCGCCTGTTGCTGCTTCCTCTCCAAATAGCCAGACAAGTGCAGGTAGGGGATATTTTCATTTTTTTTTCCCCAAGGCAGTGAATATGAAATAAAATGCATGGTGCATGTTTGTTTGAGTTTAATCGACAGCCCTGTGTAATTTACCCTGTATTGACAAATCTATCAAGTAGACACTAAAATTTACAGATATTCTTTAGTTATTCAAGTATTTCAGGTTCATAGAATCGTAGAATTCCTACAGTGTGGAAACAGGCCATTTGGCCCAACAAGTCCACACCAACCCTCTGAAGAGTATCCCAACCAGACCCATTCCCCTATTACTCTACATTTCTCCTGACTAATGCACCTAGCCTGCACATCCCTGAACATTATAGGCAATTTAGCTTGGCTAATTTTCCTACCTTAAGATTTAGAGCATTTAAAAAATGTTACATTTATCTTTATGACATTTTGAATGTCTTTTGTTTCCAGTAATTACTGTAGTTCTGTTAAATTGGCATGGTGGTTCAGTGGTTAACACTGATTCCTCACAGCTCCAGGAATTTGGGTTCAATTCCAGCCTCGGGAGACTGTCTGTGTGGGGTTTGCATGTTCTGTCCATGTCTGCTGGTTGCTCCGGTTTCTGCCCACAATCCAAAGATGTGCAGGTTGGGTGGATTGGCAATTCTAAATTACCCATAGTGTTCAGGGATGTGTAGGTTAGATGCATTAACCATGAGA
The DNA here is from genome assembly GCF_047496795.1 of Chiloscyllium punctatum. Lineage (NCBI taxonomy): Eukaryota > Metazoa > Chordata > Chondrichthyes > Orectolobiformes > Hemiscylliidae > Chiloscyllium > Chiloscyllium punctatum. The sequence goes on from NC_092739.1 coordinate 24,855,251, forward strand.
AATGCATAGTTACAGGGATAGAGTTGGGGAATGGGTCAGGATGAGATGCTCTTCGGAGAGTTGGTTTGGATTTGTTGGGTGGAATAGCCTGTTTCCATACTGAGGGGATTCTATCAAAGGTTCTATAATGAATCAGTAGCTTTGAACTAAGTTGTTTCAACAAAAAAAATCAAAAATACATTACAAGATCTTGTTAAAATGAACTTGGTATTAAGTTTTATTTAAAAAGAATAAATTGTTTTTATATAGAATATTCCTTTGTTAAATTGTTATACAATGCCTTTTGTCCATATTCTTTTCTCATTGACAATGAAGTAGGAAACTACTTAAACCAAATTAAAGAGTAGGTAAAATAAAAGGAGTTTAACCAGGATGGTTAGATTTGTCAAGCCCTGGGCCCTGGAGGGGATCTCCTGAGCTAATATGGGTATATATACAATGCTCCTGTTCCTTTGTTTGGGAGGTTTGTGCTGAGCATAGCTGTTCTGTATTTTGTGGGTTTTTTTTGTTTTTTCTTGCTTTTCTTTCTTTTGTTTTGGTGTTGCTTTGCACAGTGTTAGGATTCGTTTTGTATTATAAGGTAGGTTAATAGTTTGTAGGCAGTAGTTGTATTGTAGTTTGTGTTTTTTCTTTTTTATTATACTGATATTTGTTTGATTGTATTTTTCAAAAACTTTGTAAAGTTTAAAAAAAATTTGCTAATAAATATATTTACAGAAAAACATGAAAGGAGAACCTTATGAGAACTACGAGCAGGAGTAGACAACTTGAGTTTGTTCTGCCATTCATTATGATCATGACTGATGTCATGTTGGCATCAACTCCACTTTCCCCTTCCCACAATTCATCAACTATTGCTAATTTAAAAATCTGTTTAACACTTCCTTAAATTTGTTCAATGTTGTGCTGTCCACTGCACTCTGGGGTAATAAATTGCAGCAGTACACCTTTTTGAGACAAGTAATTTCTCCTCCTCTCTCTTAAATTTGCTACCCTTTCTCCTAAAACTGTGAGCTCGCATTGTGTATTGCTCCACAACAGAAAGTTGTAAATAAGACCATAACAGAAAAGGGAGTTTTGATTGGCTATTAGATGTTGCGTATCTGCCTAAAACTGTAGAATAAATGGACTAGATAGAAATTCCGCACAGAAACCCTGGTTCATTTCCTTTTCCCTTATTGTAGAACTGAGGCAAAGGTCATTACTGCTATCTTGTCTAACATGTGCTAATTAAGTACAATTACTATGCTTAGCATGTGTGATCTGCCAAATTAACTATTTGTAACTTCTTAAATAACTAATTTTGATGACTTTAACAGTCGCAAGGCCTTTGCTTTTAGCACTTCGTTTTCTCATATTTTACATTTTTATTTTACGTTTTTTATTTATGCTTGATTTTTTTCTGTTGAATATTCGTCAATATTAGCTTTTTTTTGCATTGTATACTTGACAGAGTTATTGTTTAAAGATAAAGGCAAAAAATTTAAGTGAAAAGTGAAAGATTGGTCTTTGACATTTCCAGTCCCTCTGCCTCAGCCATGCAACTAGATGCATTTTGAGCTTGCCAACTTGGCTAGCAATGATGCCCATCTACCATCAAGGGAGATAGAAAGCAGGAAGCTGTAGGCCAGTTATATAACAATAAGACATCAATGGGAGCATGAAGGATTTCATGGTTAAGACAGTAGTAGCAAGACATAAAAAGTCAAAATACAGTCAATGAGAGTTAAAATGGTTTTGTGAAAGGGGTTTGATAAATTTGTTAGAAATTGTGACTGTAACAAACTGCATAACTGAGGTGAGGAGGTATTTGTTCGCTCAGCATGTTAACCTTTGGAGTTACCTTCCACACACAGCAGTGGAAGATGGGTCATTGTATATATTCATGGCTGAGGTACACTTTTGGACTACATGAGAGTCCACGGTAATGGAAGGTAGTCGGGAAAGTGGAGTTAAGGTCGCAATCAGATTAACTATTGTTGCTTTGAATAGTGGAGTAAGCTTGCAGGGCCAAATAGCCCACTGTTGAATCTATTTTTATATTCTTAAATTATCAAGTGACAAATGCTATTGCTCCCTGACAGCTTCCATTCTTTGCTTTCTTATGGCCTGTCCTACATTGTCCATCACTAGGAAGTATGAGAACCATGGGTAGGCACGAGAGGAGAAATTATCAGATAAATTGAAATAATTTTAACTTCTTAATTTCACAACACAAGTTGAACATTAGGATCTATTTGAGAACAACTTATGATAGACATTTGAAGTCTAGTATTGCTTGTGTAATTTCTGCAATTAAACTTTTAAAGCATTATTTGTCTCAGGGCATTAACTGAGCCTTCTTAAAGTAATGAAGGGACTCGACATGTCTATGTAGTTAGACAGTTTGTATTCCATTTGGTTGAGGAGAACCAGAAGATGTGCATCACTTATTTAAGCAGAGAACTGGGTTTGATGTAAAAAGAGGCTGGAACCTCTGAAACAAGTTATTGTGCAGTTACTGTAGGTCTACTCTGGCAGTGCAAAAAGAAGTTGGCAATTTCCCAGCCGAGGTTCAGCTCAGGGAATTTATGTGGGATGTTGTATGAAATTCCTCTTGCTGCCTGAGGGATCACAGCCCTCATTTTTGTCACCTTCAAAATTCCCTAAATTTCCTCTCTTCCCTTTTGAATTGGTATCGTTTCCAAGCTTTTCTTGCTCATGGAAGGTGATATGGCCGCTCGTTGCTGGGTTGCAGCAGTTTAAAGATTTTCTGATCTTTAATGCAGCAAAACTATGGAACAGATTTGACGGACCATCTGCTTATGCTGTGTCTTTTTTTTCTGTTTTAGATATATTCATTTTTCACAGTAATTGAATGCAATTCATTGTACTGCTAAATGTGACTGTCTTGAATGGCATTTTAATTAAAACGTTTCATGCCGTGCCAAGAAAAATTAAAACTTTGCTTCAGTAAGGTTGGAACAATTTCCTTCTGCTCCCTGTCCCCAACCACCTTGAGCCCACCTGGGAGTCCACCATTAATATTTAAATTAGCCTAACCCACAAGATTTGCTAGAGCCCGTAATGTAGGGAGACAAGCAGTTGTGGCATATTGGAAATCGCAGCTATCATTTGATCAGTGGCCTGCTACAATTTTGTTTTTTTTTACAGTATTCTATTTGATTTATTACCATGTCTCGATTGGATGTTCTCGCACAATTGTTTGCAGTCAAACTCTGTTCTGCATTTAGGTCCACCCCTTTCAATACCCCATCATATCAACCAAAGTTATCTACCTGACAGAGTGAAAGTAGCAACACTTCCAGTCTTTGGAGCACCTCTTGCAAGGAGGCCACCTTCCTCAGTTGATCCACCAGTATCATCCTCTGCATCACCAGCACCTGCTTCAGAAGCACAGGACGGTAAATACTGCTGCATTATCCTATTTGCCTTTCTTCTTTTCTACCCCCACCCCATAAACACATTAAAGATCAATTTATGTTATTTGTTGCTAATAAGCTGTTCAGCATGTATACTTTGAATGTAATCCTAAGCAAATTGTTTTTGTATTTTTATTCCTGATTTGCCTTTGCTCTCAGCATTTTATTCTTTCTCTCTTTTCATTATTTCCTATTTTGTCTGCTACTTTACATATTTTACTTATTTGGCTAACTCTTTTATACACTAAATTTAGCAATTCTACCTTTTCTTTCTTTCTGTTCAAGAACAAAAGTTTTGATCTTGCTGAAAATTGTTTGCAGTGTCCTGTTTAACCAGGAGTACGCCAGTGAAATGCAACTTTTCTATTCATCAGGATGCATCTGCAGTTGTTAATCTGTTAAAGCACCTTTTTGCCTCCACCTTCATTACTCTTGTTGGCTATAAAACCTATTCAGTTTTCAGCTGGTATGGTCCTGACCTTCACCACTTCAACTCCAGTGCTGTCAAACTTGTGCATAGCTGGCTTATGACTCTGATAATCCTTACGTTTGAAGTAGTCTTCAGAGTCTGTTGAACCGAAACTAAGCCTCCAACAGTGCAGTACAAAAACTACGTATTTTACATTATTTAGGAATGTCTGAATGTGCCCACCTACGACTGCAGTCCTCAACCATCCATGTTTCATCTTCAGACTTCACTATTCCAGTGCTTCCCACCATTAATACTTTTAGTTTAATTGTCAAAGTCCTAGTTATTGAATTCACCTAATTGAGCCCCTTTTTAAAACTCAATTATTTAACCAAGACCATTTCAATTTTTGTTTTTCTGATCATGTTTCCACAACGTGCCTTAGAACATTTTACAGACAGCATGTACAACAGTACCCTTTGTCCTACTCCTTCAATTCAACAGTAAGTTATGAGGAAGTCAGTTTCGCAAAATAGTTTTGTTCACCTCCAGCCCTGTGGTAGTAGATATGTTTTGTGAACTCCTTCCTCTATGACAGAGACTCCAGTGAACCCAAATTCAGAGTGCACATTCATTGAAAACACCCACGATGGGCAGGTGCAGCCCTAGCAAACTCTGATCCTGGTTCTGCTGAGTGAAATTGCAAACTCCCTGCTTTCAGTATTCAGGTTTGCTGCTCTGTCGGCTGAGTGTTAGCCATGAAGTTTTTAGGAGCTCATCTTTTAATCTCTGCAAGATTAAAATTTTTATTATTCATTCGTTGGATGTGAGCATTGCTTACTGGGTCAGCATTTATTGCCCATCCCATTAGATACAACTCAGGATATATTCGAATAGTTTTAAGGTAGTAGTGAAATAGGAATGAATGATTGATAGCTAGAAGAAATTAATGCTCAATACACTGCTTCATTACTTCTCTATTCTGAAACTTTCGGGTAGATCTTTCTTAATTTTTATTATTCTTAGTTCAACTTTTAGTTTAGATATTTTTTGTCAGTCTGTATGGACATTTTGTGGAACATATCCAAAACAGGTGGGAATTGAACCTGGACCTTTTGGCCCAGTGGTAGAGACACTATCACTGCACCACAAGTACTGTCCAACTTTTAATTGACACTTGCCTATTCAGGGATTCAGTAAGGGGCTGTTAGAACTGTTACTGCTTTCTGTTTAATGTAGTCCTTGCTATTTAATTAAGGATTACTTCACAGTATTGATTCAGCAAGTAGTATATAAGCGATTAATTGGTCTAACATTTAACTTTTTTTAAAATAGAATTTTTTTTGCTGTGTTTAAACTTTAAAAAAAATATGAATTACAGAATAAGTTGTCACTTTGCAACATTTAAGAGGCAGTTGGATGGGTATATGAATAGGAAGGGATTGGAGGGATATGGGCCAGGTGCTGGCAGGTGGGACTAGATTGGGTTGGGATATCCGGTCAACATGGACAAGTTGGACCGAAGGGTCTGTTTCCATGCTGTACATCGCTATGGCTTCAACTTTTCACCTTGTTTGCAATTTCCTTTCTCAATTTATTTTGCAAATCTTTTTGTGAAAGGGGAGCATTTTGTTATTGGAGTACAAGCAAATAGTTTGACACACTCCAAATACAGGCTATCTGAATTGGGCAGAGAATGATTGATATTTAATTTTCTTTAAATATATTGTCCTCTACATCTATCATTCCTTCCTGTTGCACTGACAGATTAGTAATAATTTTTTTCTCCTTCAAGACTGTACATTTGTTTTCTTTGTTTTTAAGAGCAGTATTTTTTATTTTGTATTGAGTTGGCCCATTGCTATTCAAACACGTCAGGGGAAAGCAAAGTGGGAGGGGACATGGAATAATTTTCCAACACACCAAGGTGATGGTTTATTAATTCATGTTTTTAGATTAAACCAGGAAGCAGGTGTGAACGATGGCGAGGTAGGTGTGCACTGTGGGAAGAAAGTAGAGATGGGGGCCACCCTTGGGGTACATAAGATCCCACCTGGAGAAATGGTTTGCAGTCAGCACTTGTAGTCTTGTAAAAACAAAATCATGTAGTTCCGTGTTTTACCACTTGCACTGTGGGGATCTGGAAAGATTTTGTTTCATTTAGAGAAAGCAAAAGCGTTGAGTTGCAATCATTTATTGGGAGTGCCTGTATTGTGTGTAATTCATCGATGAAATAGAGTAGAACTATATCATGTGAATGAGGCTATACTGATTTGTATGCTGTATTATTTGACGTTTAAGTCCTAAAGTGGTGCTTTTCTGTTTTGAATTGATGGAAAACCAATGCATTTGCCTGTTGTGGATTGCTCAGCAGTATCACTTATTACATTAATACTGTATCTGTTTCACATTTTGATTAACTAGCCAGATCTTTAACCACAAACTCCTAAATCCATTATTGTTTAGATTTTTATTCTGAACTGTAGGTTGTGCCTACATTTCTTTTGAGAATTTTCATCATGTTCTTAACCTTTGGGAAAATATAATTAATAAGCAACTTGAGCTTGCATCCTCTTTTTCGAGCTTCTGAGAGAGAACCTCTTTTGAAGCTATGTGCTTTTTAGGGACTGATTGTTGGTATTTATGTTTTAAAAATTACTAGCTCAAAAAAAGAGAACAAATCAAACGCTGCGTTGGAAATAGTTATGAAGTATATTGGGGAAGGTTAATGAAGAGAGCAATCTCCACTGGGAACTTATTGCTGGGGAATAGTAGTTAGCCATCTCTTGATGTTTCTTGTACACAGCCTCTGGGGATTTCATCTGAGTTCTTTTGATTTTAGCTATCAGTGTATCTTAACAAATGAGGCCAGTCTTCTCAAGCTTTTACTAGTATTCATTTGGTAATGTATTTCACAGCTAAACTTCATATCTAACATTATTAAATGCAAAGTTTTTTTGCATGTGACAGTAGAATCAAATGTTGATTATTGAGTCTCTTAACAGTTTATTTGTAATATTCAGCAGTAGTCTGTTTTTATGACTTCAAAAACAAAGTTAAATTCTGTGTTGATGTTCTGCCTCAGAAAATGCTCATTCAGAATCATTTTCTCCTTGGATTGGAGTTTTAAATTGAATGTGATTGTTATAAGTGTTTTCTCTGCATGTTTGACATTTCTATTCATTGTATTCTGTATACATGGTAATTGGAAGAAATTGTTGAATTGCCACGAGATTTTGTCAATTTTCTGGAATGGGCTGAAGAAGTCGTCCCTTGGGCACCCCACAATTAGAATGTCAGATACATGCAACTTTTTGTTGAGCGAGTGTTATTGAAGATTGTGCTTATAAAATTTCATAATTAATAGTTTGTCTCTTTCTTCTCCTTCTACACACTTATCCTCCCCCAATCTGACCATTCAGATAAAACCACCATATCAGTTAACAAGGTCTATGCTGCAGTGTTGCTGATATCCAAACATTGTGTGTGTTTCAGATAGATCGATGGACAGTAGCAAAAATCTTTTGATTGTCTTTGCTTTTAGCTTTGGCTGTTTAGAGGTTAAATGTAGGTATTAATTTTCAATAGTATGTTATGAGCTGATTATTTTCTTGTTTTAAGCTTGAAGGAAAATTTTTGTTTTTATTTAAAAGTAGAAGTTTCACCTCTACAGCATACAGTGTGTCCTAGTTAACTGGTCTGGCATTGGTATTTAATTTTTTTGTCATCAGTGTAAGTAATGTGACTGTGTCTTGGTGCTGCAGAATCACAGGCACATTACAGCTGTGCTTGAGGATATTCTCAACCTTAATTACTAGAATCAGTAAATGTAATTACATTTTTGTTCTGATTATGATTTTTACAAAGGGTTACTTTCCTAGATTTTTCTTATTTCATTATGCCTCATAATGACTCCACTTTGGTCATAGCTTTTCTGACGCCACCTTTCATAATTCATTTTAACTGTGACAGTCTGCCTCCCCATACTCAAACTGTTCCCTCCATTGCTGTGGCATTCAGCTAGCTCAACCTCTATCGCATTGACTTCTTAAATTATTTGCTGATCTTCAAATCTCAGCTAACTTTATCTTACTAATCTCTTCTATCCTTGTATGCTCTTTGCTTCCTTAACACCCATTTTTTTGCTCCTTCATCGTTCTCCATGTTTTGCTGTCTGCGGCCACTCAGAATCTCCCCAAGCAAAATCGTTTTTTTTTGTTTGCATCACCTTGCCTTATCACTTCCCTGTTTGCTTTCATGAATGTGTATTTTTTATTGCTCTTCCTACTCCTTGCTCAGTCCGTTGCTGCTATCCCATCCTCGCCAATGAGTTCCTCCTATTTGGTCTTGACAATTCACCTCCACCTTTTAAAACACAGTGTATAGTGATTTTGTTTTTCTGCAGGAGTGCAAGTTGTTTCGATTTTTCAATTTACAAGTATACGCTTCACTGATCTCCTTGAATCATGAAATTTTAGTTTGCTCAATATCTTGACACCATCCTCACATACCATAGAATTGGAATATTGTATGAGACCCTTTGCTCAAACTGTAAGATATATCCCAGTCCATCTGGATGACTTTCTACTTTGAGTTTTGTTAACTAGATCAATAAAAATTGATAAAATTACCACCCTTACCTTCACTGAGAGATTGACTTCATCCTCTTCTCTAGGAAAGATAAATATCAATTTCTCATTTTTTGTATTCAGAGCAGTGGAAGGCAACTTTTCCTTTTAAATTTAAGGATATGATAAACACGGTTTTTCACAAAGTTAAACTGTTTGCTGTGCTTTAAAATAATTGCTGCATACGGCCTTCAGAAGTGGTGGGTTGTGGATTTCTGTTCTCAGTTGTTAGGTCTGAGGGTTATTAATGCATTGTTTCCATTTTGACATTCTGTCCACTGCATTCATGACTTCCTTGACTCACAGTAGATTGAAGGTAAATATACTGTGTCCATTGAGGGACTGAAGTAATCGCAGACAGAGATGTCAAAAAATACTAAATGTTCTCTTCTGCCATCTTACCTGCTTGTGTCAAGAGTTTGTCCATTGTAATTTTGCTAAGAGGAGTTTTTTGCGATCACATCAACATATGTGCTTTTTGTGATGCCTTGGGTTGCATCTCTGAGGACAAAGCCAGCCAGCAGCAGCCTGTTGCAAAGCTGAGAGGGCACCAGCAGCCACGTAGTTTATTGCCCAACAGTTAAACTGCTTATGATGTCATGTTAGGTTAGATTACCTATAGTGTGGAAACAGGCCCTTCGGCCCAGCAAGTCCACACTGACCCTCCAAAGAGAAATCCACCCCCCCTATATTTATCCCTGACTAATCCACCTAACACTACAGGCGATTTAGCACCCCCTACTGCTCCACACTGCTTCCGATACAGAAAGGTTTTGAACTACCCCTTCAACATCCTTCTGATTGTTTCCCATGAATTAATGTCCTCACATTATTCATCAAAAACCTTGACTATTACTTGTAATGAACTAACGAAGAATGAACAAGACAGTAATGTGTGGAAAATGCCATAAATGCAATCTGAATAAATAACAAACGTTCTAAACAACAGTGTAGCAGTTACTTAGGTACAACCACAGAACCTTATTCTTGCCTTTTAATTTTTCTACTGCTTGGTGGTGTAGCCTGTGTGACTTAAGTAGAGGCAAAGGCAGGCTGCTCCTATGTCTGTCTTATGATTGCTGTAATATCCTTTGCAAAAACCTCTGCATTTTTGGAGCTTGCAAGTACCCTGCTAAATACTGCTGTTGTAGTGCTACCCGTGTAGCAGCAGTTTCAGTCATCTGGAGATAAGACTGTACGTGTGCCACTGACTCAGAAATACTGTGGCTGAAATGTGAAAGCAGTTTTGATGGAATCCCTGATTCCGTTACATTTTTTCAATGTGTTTTGTCCTGGTCCAGCCATACTTCAGTGTGCTTCCTTATACCTTATTAACTGTGGTAGTGGGCGGCACGGTGGCACAGTGGTTAGCACTGCTGCCTCACAGCGCCTGAGACCCGGGTTCAATTCCCGCCTCAGGCGACTGACTGTGTGGAGTTTGCACGTTCTCCCCGTGTCTGCGTGGGTTTCCTCCGGGTGCTCCGGTTTCCTCCCACAGTCCAAAGATGTGCAGGCCAGGTGAATTGGCCATGCTAAATTGCCCATAGTGTTAGGTAAGGGGTAAATGTAGATGTAGGGGTATGGGTGGGTTACGCTTCGGCGGGACGGTGTGGACTTGTTGGGCCGAAGGGCCTGTTTCCACACTGTAAGTAATCTAATCTAATCTAATCTAACTGTCAAGGCAGCTTTGTAAGGACAGGGTTAGATGTCTGACAACCTATTTAGCAAGGCAGACAAGTTGCCACATCCAGAACAATGTTTAAGCTTTGTGTGGGCTCATTTGATTGGAGTCTGCAGTCCATGGAGAAGCACAGCATTTCTGTGGCTTGTGATATCCACCCACCCCCCCCACCCCCCCACCCCCTTCATGCTTGAGGTGGACCTCTCCAATCTTCCTGCAGTGATGTGAACTGCACTTTCAAGCTTGTTCATTGTATCGCCTGTAATTTGCTGCTGCTGTTCACTGATTCTGTTGTTAGTCAAAAGCCCCAGCTGTCCAGCTGAGCAGAGCTTGTCCCTCAGATGTGATCACTTCCACCACTGCATTGTCTATTCTAATCTACTCATGCCCAGCCACCAAGTGTCACCATCTGCCTTACTGGTCACACTGAAGATTAAAATCTTCTCATTCTGTAGTGGCAGAAAGGCAACATAATTAGCTTGGTGGTAGTACACAAGTCCAGCCTTTGTCATCCCGTTTCCCCCCTCAGTCAAAGCAAAATGCTCAGAGACACAGTATAATTTTATCTTTATCTTTATTTAGTTTCATCTTTATTCTGGGCCCTGGAGGGAGAGAGAATGTTATCCATGTGCACAGAGACACGGGTTCTCAGTTTTCTCAGGAAGAGCAGTTTATAAATGAATTGTATAGTTATTTTACAGGGAGGAGCATTCTGATGAGGTAACCTACATATTGATTGGCTGACCGTTACAATCAGTGAGTGTCAGTAGCAAAGATTAAGCCATCTGGTGTTACACAATGAATCTTAACCTTAACTGGCTTCACATAGTGAATACTTTTCACCTTATTAAACTGACCTTACATACTGAATGCTTCCAATATTGTTAAATGGCTCTACATGATGCATACTTTTCTACCTTGTTAACCAATTACCCTTGCTTGCAGCACCCCATTGTTAACTGCAAGTTCTTATCTGATCTAAGTCATGCTCAGCTGAACCTTTTATTTCACAAAACTCAGAACTTAACTCTTTCCCTACCTGCTTATACCCTATACACATTCTCACCTTCACTTAATGTTGGTTCTAGGTGGGAAGGTGCAAGCTGGACCTATACACCCCATGTTAGTTGTGGCCTCCAACAAAAAGACTGCCTGACACTTTGGTCTTTGCAATCTTGGTTGTGCAACAGGAACATGCTTTTTTGAAGTGCAGCTGAGTGAGAGTGCTGTTCACTAGTGGCAGGACTTCATCACCAGAGCCTAGATCTCAGCAAAAGGCCCATTAGTTTCCTTTAATCTCTCTCTGATTGAAAGACGAAATTGAGGCATATCCTCTGAAGAGTCAGCTCACGTAACTCGTCATTTTTCATGTGACTCATCAATCTGAGTTTTTGATGTTGGCTGCAGAAACATCTGTCTGTGTCTCTGACTAGAGTCCCCTATCACAATCGGTCGCTTGGAACCTGACGTACCCCATACTACATTAGAGCCAGTCTAGATACCAAAAACTTGGCTGTTTATGCTACATTTCCCTGAGAGTCCATCACCCCCTACATTTTCCAAAACATCATGCTTGTTTGAAATGGAGATAGTTACCTACACTACCCAGCCACCCCATCTACCTTTCCTGGAGTTAATCCATCTACTTGACTGTATCTACAGCCTTTCTCCCTTCCATAATTGTCATCCATCACACCCTTTTGTAAATTTGCTTTTGTAAATTCCTCACTGCCTCTTAACTGTTGCTCCAACCAATCCATGCGATATAATAGGATTCGCAACCAAAGACAATTCCTGCAGACATAATCATCAGTAACACGTAAAATCTTCCTGAACTTCCACATCTGTCTGGAAGAGCATATCACTCTACTTAAGGCCATCTTTTCTTCTTCGCAAACTACAGATCTGAAAATAGCACCGGCTTTTTATTCTTAAAAAAGTGCTGCAGGCTAACTTTGTACTCATGGTTTATATTTTTAAAATTTAATCAAGAGATAGATCTGAATAAAACATAATCAAGGAAGAACCCACTTACTACAGTAGATTTACAGCAAGGTTACCTGTTAAAAACTATGCTCCTGACTGTTCCTGTGCTGTGAGCTCTCCCAAACAGGTTCCTCCAAAGTCAGCAGTGAATTTCACTGTTTGTTAACTTTTCCTCGATGCACTAGGGATGTCCAGAAATACATGAACTCCAACAGCAAAGGCAGAAACTATTCAGTAAGGTGTTCGACAAGGTTCCTCATGGGTGACTGGTTAGCACAGTTAGATCTCATGGAATACAGGGAGAACTAGCCACTTGGATACAAAACTGGCTTGAAGGTCAAAGACAGACAATGGTGGTGGAGGGTTGCTTTTCAGACTGGAGGCCTGTGACCAGTGGTGTGCTGCAAGGATCAGTACTGGGTCCACTGCTTTTTGTCATTTATATAAAATGATTTGAATGTGAACAGAGGAATTATAGTTAGTAAGTTTACAGATGACACCAAAATTGGAGGTGTGGACAGTGAAGAAGGTTACCTCAGATTACAATGGAATCTTGATCAAGTGGACCAATGGGCTGAGGAGTGGCAGATGGAGTTTAATTTAGATAAATATGATATGTTGCATTTTCGAAAAGCAAATCTTAGCAGTACTTATACACTTAATGGTAAAGTCCTAGGGAGTGTTGCTGAACAAAGACACCTTGGAGTGCAGGTTCATAGTTCCTTGAAAGTAGAGTCACAGGTTAATAGGATAGTGAAAAAGGCATTTGTTATGCTTTCCTTTATTGGTTAAAGCATTGAGTAAAGGAGTTGGGAGGTCATGTTGCAGCTGTACAGGATGTTGGTTATGCCACTTTTGAAATATTGCGTGCAATTCTGGTCTCCTTCCTATTGGAAGGATGTTGTGAAACTTGAAAGAGTTCAAAAAAGATTTACAAGGATGTTGCTGGAGTTAGAGAATTTGAGCTATAGGGAGAGACTGAATAGGCTGGGGCTGTTTTTCCCTGGAACGTCACAGGCTGAAAGGTAACCTTTAAAGAACTTTATAAAATCATGAGGGGCATGGATAGGATAAATAGGCAAGGTCTTTTTAGGGGAGTCCAGATAGAGGGCATAGGTTTAAAGTAAAAGGGGAAAGATATGAAAGGGCCCTAAGGGGAAACTCTCATGCAGAGGGTGGTGCATGTATGGAATGAGCTGCCAGAGGAAGTGATGGAGGCTGGTACAATTACAGCATTTATTAGACATCGGGGTGAATATATGAATAGAAATGGTTTAGAAAGATATGAGCCAACATTAGGTTAGGATATTTGGTCGGCATGGACGAGTTGGACCGAAGGGTCTGTTTCTGTGCTGTATATCTCTATGACTGACCAAATGAGTGAGATGTAATGAAAACAGAAGATTTGCCCAAAGTGTGACTATCTGAGCTAGTGCATGATTTGCGTGAGTCCTGAAACTGAGACTCCTCTGAGCAATTATCTTCAGCAAGCGCCATGTCTACTTCATATCTGAAGGGCATTGGGGAAATGAGAATGAGACTTGACAAGGGATAAATATATTACAATAGCTTGTTACTGAAATCATGTGAATGTGACTGAGTCTGCTATAACATCTGGATGACTTTGATTTACTCTTGGTCTTCTGAGCTCCCCTTTTCAAGGAGGGAGCTCAGAAACTTGGGTAAGTGTAATGGTATGTACTTTGTATAAGATAATGATTCTGACAGTGTTAACGTTAAAGTTCTGCTGAGCTCTACAGTCTGATGTCTTGGCCTCTGGGTGGAGAATCAATTGGAGTCTGCCACAGCTTCCTGATTAGAGATTCTTGACTTCTCTATCTCTTGTTAAAAACAGCAAATAGTTCCAAGAGCGGAATGTAACCTAGTTTCTATGATGTAATAAGCTGCAACTTGTTATCTAATATAAGTGTCTCTTTTGCTGAGACTTGTTCATGGCTCATTCTCCACCATAGACTGTTGATCAGCCCTTTGGGTTGGAAGAGGAAGGAGGATCAGTGGCAGCACTCAATCCGAACTATGAGCCACCAGTGGTGGTATATTATGACATGGTGGCGCCAACAGGTGCCATTACATCCTATTTTGGAGAGGCAAATAGTGAAAATAACTGACTAGAATCTAAATAAAAAGATGATTTTTTTTTGTGTGTTTGCAGCCAAGTCGGATATCACATTAAGAGCTTTGATGGCTTAAGTTTGGTCACTAGGCAGATTGAAAACCATTTAAACAGACATCAGTCAGCACAAGCTCATAAAAGCAGTAACAGCGTATTTGCAATACACTGAAGTGAGAAGGCAAGGAAACCTAGGAACGTGGCAGTAAAGCTAGTGTGAGCAGATCTGACTTGGGGTTTGGTGGTACAGCAAACAAACATCAGGGATTCCAGCAGTAAGTTAAATCCCGAAGGGAAAAGGATAGAAAACATACCTGAACAGCAGAACACCCAGGTTGAAAGGCTGGAAGAATAAAACATGATTACTTACTGGTAAAATGAGCATTGCTGCAGTCATGAGTGGGCACTGTAAGGTTCAGGTGCAAAAGTTAAAACCGAACCGTAACTTGAATATATATCGAAATCAGAAATTTTGAAAGCAAATAGCTCACTATAGCAGATTAAGATACCGATAATAAAAGTTTAAAAAGATATAAAAAATATATTTTAAGAATAGGCTGAGCTTCAGTACACCATTTGTACAGAAGAACAAAAGCACTGATCATCTCAAGAAAAGATGAAAGGCTGCAAATTTGTTTTAAAATAATTATGAAACTTTCCAAGCAAAAGGAAAATAAAGGGACTGTTCCATTCCTGATTCTCTCGATCTGGAAGATAATACTGAAAGTTTTTCTGAGGTATTTAAGAGATTGTACAAGTTTTGAAATGTCTAAAGTTTGATTAGCTTTTTTAGAAGATTATTGGTGTAGACAATTTTATGACCTTTTAATTTTAAAAATGAGTTTTACCAAAAATAAGACTTAAAATTAGCTGCAGTAAATCTCTACAGAACATTGTGTGAATAGAGCTTAAAGTTTTATTAGAAAGATTAATACAATTCAAAAGAAGTCTGGTAAATGAAGAAAAAGCTGTGAAGACACTAGCAAGCTATACTGTACTATAATTTAAAATACAAGCTTTCTGAATACAAGCAGATCAGATTTAAAACAATATTGAAGTTAAACAGATTTAAGATGCTTTAAAGTCAAAAGATTGATCAATGCGAAGAAATAGAAATGGAATATACTTTAGCAGATTCAAAATCGTAGTTGGCTCTAACAGAGCAAAAGTTTTGATTTATATGGAGAAAACAGCTACTAATATACAAAATTGTGGCGAATCAGAAACAGAACATGTTAATATAGTATTCAGTACTTCCTGCAGCTGATGATTACTTAGGAACAAATAGAATTCTTGAATGGATGTGATTTAACAGAGTAGTTCAACTTTGAGGGGAACCTGTAGTTAAATTCATTCATGACTTCTATAGATTAGTGGAAATTGTGAATATGAAGCCTTGCTGTCAGAATTAATAAGATGCTAAATTATTGCTGGAATTTTTGTTCAGGCTTTGTTACATGGAACATAGAAAAATACAGCGCAGTACAGGCCCTTTGGCCCTCGATGTTGCGCCGATCCAAGCCCACCTAACCTACACTAGCCCACTATCCTCCATATGACTATCCAATGCCCGTTTAAATGCCCATAAAGAGGGAGAGTCCACCACTGCTACTGGCAGGGCATTCCATGAACTCACGACTCACTGAGTAAAGAATCTACCCCTAACATCTGTCCTATATCTACCACCCCTTAATTTAAAGCTATGCCCCCTCGTAATAGCTGACTCTTTACGTGGAAAAAGGTTCTCATGGTCAACCCTATCTAAACCCCTAATCATCTTGTACACCTCTATCAAGTCACCCCTAAACCTTCTTTTCTCCAATGAAAACAGCCCCATGTGCCTCAGCCTTTCCTCATACGATCTTCCTACCATACCAGGCAACATCCTGGTAAACCTCCTCTGCACCCGTTCCAGTGCCTCCACATCCTTCCTATAGTATGGCGACCAAAATTGCACACAGTACTCCAGATGCGGCCGCACCAGAGTCTTATACAACTACAACATGACCTCAGGACTCTGGAACTCAATTCCTCTACCAATAAAAGCCTTCTTCACCGCACTATTTACCTGGGTGGCAACTTTCAGAGATCTGTGTACATGGACACCAAGATCCCTCTGCTCATCCAAACTACCAAGTATCTGACCATTAGCCTAGTACCCCATCTTCTTGTTACTCTTACCAAAGTGAATCACTTCACACTTAGCTACATTGAACTCCATTTGCCACCTTTCTGCCAAGCTCTGCAGCTTATCTATATCCCACTGTAACCTGCCACATCCTTCCTCACTGTCAACAACTCCACCAACTTTCATATCATCCGCAAACTTGCTCACCCAACCTTCTAGCCCCTCCTCCAGGTCATTTATAAAAATGACAAACAGCACTGGTCCCAAAACAGATCCTTGCGGAACACCGCCAGTAACTGCACTCCAAGATGAATGTTTACCATCAACCACTACCCTCTGTCTTCTTCCAGCCAGCCAATTCTTAATCCAAACCTCCAACTCACCCTCAATGCCATACCTCCGTATTTTTTGCAGTAGCCTACCATGGGGAACCTTATCAAATGCCTTACTAAAATCCATATACACCACATCTACCGCTTTACCCTTGTCCACCTCCTTAGTCACCTTCTCAAAGAATTCAATAAGGTTTGTGAGGCACGATCTGCCCTTCACAAAACCATGCTGACTATCCTTGATCACATTATTCCTATCTAGATGTTCATAAAACCTATCCCTTACAATTCTCTCTAAGACTTTGCCCACAACAGAAGTGAGACTCACCGGCCTATAGTTACTAGGGTTATTGGTGGGCGGCACGGTGGCACAGTGGTTAGCACTGCTGCCTCACAGCGCCAGAGACCCGGGTTCATTTCCCGCCTCAGGCGATTGACTGTGTGGAGTTTGCACGTTCTCCCCGTGTCTGCGTGGGTTTCCTCCGGGTGCTCCGGTTCCCTCCCACAGTCCAAAGATGTGCAGGTCAGGTGAATTGGCCATGCTAAATTGCCCGTAGTGTTAGGTAAGGGGTAAATGTAGGGGTATGGGTGGTTTGCGCTTTGGCGGCGCGGTGTGGACTTGTTGGGCCGAAGGGCCTGTTTCCACACTGTAAGTAATCTAATCTAATCTAATCTTGCTCCCCTTCTTGAACAAGGGAACCACATTTGCTATCCTCCAGTCTTCTGGCACTATTCCTGTAGACAACGAGGACATAAAAATCAAGGCCAATGGCTCTGCAATCTCCTCCCTTGCTTCCCAGAGAATCCTAGGATAAATGCCATCAGGCCCAGGGGATTTATCTATTTTCACCCTTTCCAGAATTTCCAACACCTCTTCCCTACATACCTCAAAGCCGTCCATTCTAATTAATTGTGACTCAGTATTCACATCGGCAACAATGTCCTGTTCCTGAGTGAATACTGACGAAAAGTATTCATTCAGTGTCTCCCCAATCTCTTCAGCCTCCACATGCAACTTCCCACTACTATCCTTGACTGGACCTATTCCTACCCTAGTCATTCTTCTATTCCTGACATACCTATGGAAAGCCTTTGGGTTTCCCTAATCCTACCAACCAAGGACTTTTCGTGTCCCCTCCTTGCTGCTCTTAGCTCTCTCTTCAGATCCTTCCTGGCTACCTTATAACTCTCAATTGCCCCAATTGAACCTTCACGCCTCATCTTTACATAGGCCGCCCTCTTCCCTTTAACAAGGGATTCCAATTCCTTATTAAACCACGGCTCCCTCACACGACCCTTTCCTCCCTGCCTGACAGGTACATACTTATCAAGGACACTCAATAGTTGCTCCTTGAACAAGCTCCACATATCGATTGTACCCTTCCGTTGAAGCCTACTTTTTCACACCACGCATCCTAAGTCATGCCTCACCGCAGCATAATTTCCCTGCCCCCAGCTATAACTCTTGCCCTGCAGTGCATACTTATCCCTCTCCATCACTAGAGTAAAAGTCACTGAATTGTGGTCACTGTAGAAAACTCCTAACAGGGTGACCTCACCTTTCCTATTTCTTACCTCAGCCCAAACTACCTCAGATGGCGAGTCTTCATCCATCGTCCTTTCTACCACTGTAATACTATCTTTGATAAGCAATGCCACACCTCCCCCTCTTTTACCCCCACCTCTGACCCTACTAAAACATTTAAACCCTGGAACCTGCAACAGCCAATCCTGTCCCTGTTCAACCCATGTCTCCGTAATAGCTACAACATCGAAATCCCAGGTACCAACCCACGCTGCAAGTTCACCTACCTTATTTCGTATACTTCTCACATTGAAGTATACACACTTCAAGCCACCTTCCTGTTTACAGGCACCCTCCTTTGAGATTGATGCCATGTTCCTAACTTCCCTACACTCCAGGTCCTGCACCCTAAAGCTACAGTCTAGGTTCCCATGCCCCTGCAGAGTTAGTTTAAACCCCCCCCAAAGAGCACTAGCAAACCTCCCTTGAATAGATGTTAGATCTATTCTAGAAGATTTAACTCTGAAGAGTTGTTCAAATTGCATTAGAAGCAGAGACCAGGAAGCATTAGAGAAATCCTGAGAAGGGAACAATCTTACTCGAGCAACCAACCTATTAACTTCATAAGGCATAAACATGAAACAGACACCGACAAGCCAACACGCACAATGCACAGAATATCAGGTGCTAAGAATTATTGTAAGTGTTGAACAAAAATGTCTCAAAGGCAAAAGCAGCGTCCAACTATGACCAAAAGTGCTCCCTCTTTTAAAAAAACATAATATGCAGAAATGGAATAGTTCCTGAACAGAGGTACTAGTGGATATGTGTAAAGGACTCTACGCAGTAGATCATCCATTTCCTTTAGAAGAGTTGTCCACGTTAAAAGAAGTACCTCATTTGGAGGAGACAGGTGAGGCATTAAACAAACTCAATACTGAATGCAGCATCACATTAAAGGCGAGTGCTAACCCATTGTCTCTGAGCATTCAGGAAGATTCTATCCCTGTTAATGAGTTAAGTTCAGGAACAACTTGAGAAAACTGACCAAAATGGACATTTCTTGGGTGACTAAACTAACTGAGAGGTATTCATGCATGGTTACTGTATCTCACTCCAATGGGTCCATCAAAATATGTATCTATTTAACAAAATTCAACAAAACAGTGGCTGAGAAAAACCCATTCTATGTCTATGGCCAATGTGAGTTTAACCAAATTGTCTAAAGTAGAAGTTTTACAAACTTGATGCCAGTCGTCTGTTCTGGAGCTATCATTAGATGTCCAACAAGACTGCTTACTACATTTCTCGCTCCATTGGGATGTGATTCTTCAATGGAAGGGGTTATATGTGATATGGATGACTTATTGATACATGGGAAGACTATTGAAAAATATGACCAGAAAGTCCAGGAATGTGAAATTAGCCACAGGCTCCAGGCCTTACTCTTGACAAGTAATGTGATTTCTCAGAGAAAACGCGTTGCTTTCTCAGACACATTATTGACAAAGATGAGATAACACTGTCCCCAAAGAAGTAGTAGTCTTTTATAGAGTTCCCATTTCTTAATCACTTTCAAGGAATAGTGAACCAGTTGGCAAAACTTTTGCCATTTGGGAACGCTGACAGAACCTTTTGAGACAGCTACTCAAAGACAAAGGGTGGTGCTGGGGCTTGCAGCGGGAGCGTGCTTTCCAAAAGATCAAGGGCATGCTGCTGTCCACAGATGCCCTTGCCCATTACAGTCTATTCCCTTCCAAATATGTAAAGCTTTGCATGCTTCAGCTTAGGCTCTGTTACGATCCAAGTTGAGGGTACTACTGGACGGGTCAGATGCTAGAAAGAAATATGGCCTGATCAATCATAAGTTTTATTTTTGTAATTGGATACCAATGGTTATCATGGTGATTAGTCATTGCACATATTCATGCAAAGCTGCCAAAAATGTGTTTATTATACAAAAAAGAACAGATATAAATCACAACCACAAGATCCATCCTTTTTTCCTACCAATATCCTTTTCCGATACTTAATGCCAAAAAGCTGTCACTCCTTTCTTAACTCTTTCATTTTTTACTGAACTGATGCTTTTCAGTTTTCCTGATACCATTTTAAGACCACTTTTCAGTTCCGACAGCTTGGAAACCACTGTGCAACTCCAAGTGTGGAGATTGCATGAACTAATGTCCTTTTGCGAGGCTTAAATTCGCCTGAAATGTACAACCTTTATTCTTTTGCTAGTATAAAACCGAAACTTCATTTCTCTGATGTGAACTCAAACTAAGCTAGCTGTAGCTTCTACTCTTTCTTTTAATCTGTATGTCATGAACTCAGCAGAGTAAACATTTTATCCAGTAATACTGTAGATATCTGGCCAGGCTCTTGCTAAGTCACTTCCTTTCTTGGAAATGGTGTATTCAGGTCACTTCTCCAAATTTTGTTCTGACAGTTTTCTTTAAGAAAGGAATTACTTTCACAAGATTGAAGCCAAAGTCCATCTGTCTCAATTATAAAACAGTATAATTTCCAAATAATGAGCATAGAGTCATAGAGATGTACAGCATGGAAGCAGACTGTTATTCACTTTCATCACACTAGAAAGCAGTACTCATTCTGGAATTTCCAGCTGGGTATAGAAACTGGTGTATTCAGCCTTCAGGGCATTGTCATACCCAGAGTCATGTTGGGTAACTATAGTGGAGGGTGTACTCTTTGCCTTGTGGGCATGTGAGAGATTTTCAGATTGCAAGTACTTTCAAGCCAAGGATGCAGAGATGGGCTATAAACTACTGGTCTCCCTGGTAGATGAGAGAGAACTAGCAAGGATGCTTCCACAAATAGAAGTTTATGTTTGCTTTTCAAAGTATGCCTATGAGACCAAATATATGCGGGGAAAGCTGCAAGTGATAGCAGAGGTTCTTTGTGGAGTAACTGACAGCCTGATAAGGGATTTATTGGTGAAACCCTGAATCATATACCCAAACCACAGTGGTATGGTAGCCAGCAACCCAAAGTGAGCTCAATCAAATCTGACAAAAACAATGAGGACTGGGAATGTGATGCTGTTCACTAATGTTGTGTTGGAGGTTGGGTGTAATGACTTATTTTGAGTATTGATAGGAGTTCACAGTTCTTGATGATTTGCTGGTATTTGATAGGCTGATCCTTCACTCAGAGGAGGTTACATCCTAGACAAATTACACCAGAGTCACTTGGACATAACCAAGTGCAGAGGCAGGGGTCAGGTGCTATTGTGTTGACCAGCAATCTCCAGCGAGACAGCTTTCTGTGAGACCTGAGCTTTCCATTGGTCTGAGCAAGAGAACCACTTGCCCCACTAAGCCATGAGAATAAATGGGAACCAAACTGTTTGATAGACAGTCTTACTTATGACTATCAGCTGTTTCTCATGGATTTAAGTAAAACAGTTCTATACTGCCACTGCAGATGCAGTTGTTGAGTTCTTGCATGGAATGTTCACTACATACGGGGTTCTGAGGTGGCTGTATCCAGTGATGAACTACAGTGTGCGCTCATGGGTCTTTTAATCAGCTTGCAGCCTCTTCCAGGTTTCATTATTTAACCAGATGTGCACAGTCACACTGGAAGCTGAGCATTGTGTACAGGTGATCACATTTCTTCTAAAAGCAACTGCCTTTTATGCAGGTTTGCTAAATTACCTGTTCAACACATTCTAGTGTGGCTTATCACCATCAGATTTACTTGTTTCCAAAGTGCAAGACCTCGCATTTGCTCACATTGAATTTCATCAACCATTTCTTAGACCACTCTCCCAAACTGTCTTAAGTCTTTCTGCAGCCTCCCCACCACCTTAAAACTACCTGTCTGTCCGCCTAATTTCGTATCATCGATGAACTTCACCAGAAAGCCCCTGGTCCCTTCATCCAGATCATTAATATATAAAGTGAACAGCTGCAGCCCCTACACCAAACCCTGCGAGACACCACTTACCACTAGCTGCCATTCTGAAAAAGAACCTTTTATCCCAATACATGTTTGTGGTCCTTCCTACACCACAGACTACTAAATAGCCATTTAGACTGTCACTGGAAGAAGAATTGCTGGATCAACTTACCCTAGCCAGTGGGGATCACTGGTAAAATGCCAGTGTTTTGTACTCAGATACCACATTGTGTTATGATATGCTCATCCAATGGGTGGGATACGTTGGGGGAGAGTAACTAAGGAAGAGCTGAAGACATAGATAAGTAGTTAAATGAATAGACAAGTGAATGCATTCACAGAAAGAGAAAAGTGGATGAGTGTGAGGAGTCCCTGTTGGAAGTTTATTTTATTCATGGAATGTGGGCATCATTGATTAGGCCAGCATTTATTGCACATCCTAACTGCCCTGGAGTTGGTGGTTGGGAACTACCTTCTTGAGTTGCCCATTGAATGTAGGGTCACCTACAGTACTTTTAGAAAGAGGGTTCCTGGTTTTTGACCTACTGACAGTGACGAAATGGTGATTTGTTCCAAGTCAGGATGACGTATGTCTTGGAATGGAACCTACAGATACTGGTAGTGTTTGAATTTATCTATTGCCTTTGTCCTTCTAGGTGACAGAGTGTGCAGGTTTGGAAGGTGTTATTGGTGAGTTACCATCTTTGTACATGGTAGACCCTGCTGCCATTGTGGTGAAGAGAGTGAATATTGAAAGTGGTGTATGGGATATCAATCAAGTTTGTCCTGGGTGGTATTGAGCTCCTTCCATGTTGTTGGAACTGTACCCACTCAGGCAACTGGAGATTGTTCCATCACACTCCTGAATTGTAAAGAGTAGCACTGGGGAGACAGGAAGTAGATCATACTCTGCAGAATTCCGAGCTTCTCTTCAGCTCTTCTAGCCACGCTCTTCATATGGCTGCTTCAATTTCTTTTCTGGTCAGTGGTAACCTGTGCATAGTAGACTTGTCAAGGTAGAATGAGCAAGTGGGATCATGTGCATAGCAGAATATGCATTCATGTGTCAATGCCGTAACCATTCCTAACCAGGTTAGGTCATTAAAGCATTGCATTGAGTAGCATCTTACCATTTTGCTGCTGCAGCTACGACCTTTAGACTTTCTTGCTCTCCACTGTAGGCTACTTACTCCTGTTAGTAGGGAAGTATCACAGCCTTCAACACATCCAAGTAGGTATCGCTGAAATGAAGTGTAGTAATCTTTGCTCTGGTTCTCTCCATTATGGCATTTCCTTCGCTTTGGTTGCCAGCTCGAAGCTCCTTTAAAAAGCATACTTGGGAGTGATCCCTTAAACACTGTATTTACGATTGTGCCCTTTCACCACCAATTAAACAGAAATCCGGAAATAAAATTTTAATGAAATGCCATATGTGCTGTTTTCCTTCCTGAGTACAGTTGGGAACCTCACCTGTATGTCACCCCTCTGTACTCAGAAAATTGTTGAAACAGGATATCTTTGTCTTCCAAATGAACTGGACTTTACTTTTGGACAAATAATTGCTTTTGTGGAATTTTCCTCTTTGTTGTTTTCAACCTTTGTGGATTGAGTTGAAGGTAGTTTAGCAGCAGTAAGGTTAGCATTATCTGAAGTGGGTATAATGTATGGCTTACATCCATTTCCAGTTTTTATTAATGTAATAATAGTTGTCCTGACCTTGGTTTCA
Source organism: Chiloscyllium punctatum (assembly GCF_047496795.1). Classification (NCBI taxonomy): domain Eukaryota; kingdom Metazoa; phylum Chordata; class Chondrichthyes; order Orectolobiformes; family Hemiscylliidae; genus Chiloscyllium; species Chiloscyllium punctatum. Next base: position 24,879,143 of record NC_092739.1, read on the forward strand.
TTGGAGTTTTAAATGTTTGTGTTTATAGTGTTGAATAAAAATATTTTGTGCTCAAATATGGTCATCTTCACTGTCCTTTATAGTTGCTGAAAGACATGATTGATAATCTTAATTTATGCCAAATATAGCTTGACTGGGATGGGACAGCTGTTTGACAACACAAAATATACCACCATTAACATTGTCAAAAAGCTGACTGGTTGTGCATCATTGTTGATCACATTCAATATCTTTGTGGGTCAGTTTGGCTGACATTCTGCTCAGGTAGTGATCCCTAGATTGAATGGTAATAGGCATTAATACCGTACGAACTTTAGCATTGATCCAATTTGACAACTATTCCATTCTTTTGGGATTGTTATAACTCCTGCCATTTAAATTTGGCAGTGCATACTGGGAAAGAAGCACATAATAAAATACACTATGAAAAATTCAGTTGCATCAGTTGTTTTGTTGCCACAGTCTTGGACATTGTCAGGATGCTGAGTTAGTGATGAGCCATTGAAATCAGCGCAAATAGACAGGCATTGGTTGATGCCAGTTCTAAAAAGACCTGGATTGGATGAAATTACATCTTTGGTAACTGGTTCAGAAAATATGCTCCATTCTGTTTTACTTGAGTTCAGCTCTTGTACTTTAGCAAACTCCATTTGTACAAATGGGCCTCCTTCACCTTATCAATTCTGTGATTCTGAGTTTGGAAGTTAGTCTGAATGGAATAGCACTCCATGAAGTTAGATCTGGAGTTAACATGATCATATTCTTTGACTCCTATTTATCATTACACTAATAGGTGTTTCAAATTGTGAAATTCATATAGTTTGAGGTAAATGTATCTCGATGCAAGTTTGTGGCTTTGTATCAACTGTCATCGATCATTTGGAGGATATGAATTACATGTCTCATACGGTGACAGGAATGGAATCTATTTTCACCATGAAAGTGGAAGGCCTGTGTCTCCGTCTCATTGAGAAGCAATTGTTAACAATTTTTGGTGTCATTTGGAGAAATGCCTGTTTTTGTTATGTAGCATACATGCTGAATATCACTGTAATCTGAATTCTAACCTGGGAGATGTGTGAACTGTAGCTACAATTACCATTTACTCTTGTGAAATTTTCCATTATTTTTATAGATTGAGATGAAGGCACTTTAGCAGAGGCTAGGTCAGTAATCTTCACTAAGACCCAGATGAATATTCTGTACTGTTTGTTTAGCAAATTTGGAACTTGCATCGTTGCCTGTTGCCATCTGAGGCACAGCCTTCAGGAATAGTAAAACCATGGCAAAGTCTTAAAACACTTTGTATAAAGAGAAACAATCCAAATAATAAATTATATTATAGGAGCAAAAATACCATGAATGTTGGAAATCTGAGAAAATCAGAAAGCACTTAGTTTTTTTCCCTATCAGCAGCTCTGACCGCATCTGTGGCGGGGGGGAGAGAGAGCTAAGATTAAATGCATGATTTTTTTGGAACTATATTTTTGTGTTCAGTTAGCACTCCAGATAGTGTTGTACTTTTTTGCATCAGTTGGTTAGGATCAGTGTCACAAGCTATAGACTGTCTGAAATGGAAAATGAGTTGATGTCATTACAGTAGTGTCAGGCTATAATATCAGAGTAAGAATAATCTTAGTCTATTTACTCAGGTCATCTTATCATACTACATGCCCTGGATGTAGGAACTTGATATTCTAATCTACTCCTGTGCTTTATTGCATATTATTGGACATTTCTATTATTATACATGCTCCTTGAACTTCCTGTTGAGTATAGCGAGTTCAAGGTAACTAGGTCAAGGATTTCCTTGTGGTATGCAGAATCTGAAGGCTATCCCGGAATAGCTTCAAGAAAAGGACTTCGATCTTGATAGTGTAGGTTATGAGACCAGGGCATCTTGGGATATAAGCACCTCCTGAATCAATTAGCATGGTGTACCAAAAATGTCCCACTCTCCAAGCAGCACTAGCTGAATTGATATGTCATTACGGTATACCACCATGTGGAGTGAGACGTAATTTACATTTTATGACCATAAATTGATATATCAGCTCAAAATGTTTGTGTCAGCGAGACTGCATCACGAAACTAACCATAATAAGGTTAGAAATGTTTATTTGGATTAAATGATGAATGCATGAATTTGGAGCATTTGTCACTCGAGAAGAACTGTGACCTGCTGTCAGATTGCTTAGTATTCGCCACCATCAGAAATAAGACTCCGACTCTAAAATGGTCAATTCTTAAAAATGCAGTGAGTAGCCTATGTCCATATGACTGTACCTGTGGAAAATTAAGTCTACTCTACGGTACATATTGGATGCCAATACCGAATGAAGATCACTCTGGGTCACCATGCATTTTGTCCATAGATGTTTTTGTTTGTGTGCAGTTGATTGGAAAGTAATTATGAACCTCATCCGATACTTTTTCAATGACCTACATTATCCATGCCAACTCATTGGTGAATTTTTGTTGTTGTTGTATTGAATGTATTTTTATTTGTTGAATTGAGAGAGTTGGTTATTCAATAATGTGGTTTGTATCCTATTAACTTTCTCATCTGTCTTGCACTTTTATTGAATGATTTGCAGTGAGTGATTCTTATTCTTTGCTCTACTTAATTTTGTTTTCTTGTTTTGTGCTTTCCACCTTACAGGCATGCACTGTGGATATGTTGCTAATAATCAAGTTAATTCAGCACCGAGTCCCTTGTCATCAACTTCAGATGATGAGGATGATGATGATGAAGCAGGTGTGCTTTATGTTTTAACAGATGGTCTAAATGTTGCATGTGCTGAATCATTGCTATAAATCATTGACTAATATTTACAAATTTTCATAACCACAAAGGCCACATACTTCTAGACTTGTGGAAACAAAACCTTCTACATTGAATAAATGGTTGTGACCAAGTACAGTTTATGAAGGTACAAAGTGCATGAGCTCAGAAATAAATGGAAATTATCAGGTCCTAAATCAAGTTGCCAACGTCCAAGTTGTGTTTCTGTAGTATAAACGGATGTACTTCTCTGTAAAATGCTGATATTTATTTTCATGTCCAAAATTTTGTGCCTCTGTGGGTAGCTGCCTCACAGTACCAGGGACCTGGGTTTGATTTCAGTCTTGGGTGACTGTGTGGAGTTTCCCCGTGTCTGCATGGGTTTCCTCTGGGTGCTCCAGTTTCTTCCCACAGTCCAAAGGTGTATAGGTTAGGTGAACTGACCATACTAACTTCCCATAGTGTCGAGGGATGTACAGGCTAGGTAGATTAGCCATGGGGAAATGCGTTTTAGGGTTAGGGTAGGATGCCATTCAGAGGCTCTGTGTGGATCCAATGGGCTGAATGGCCTGCTTACTGCAATGCAGGGATTCTGTAATAAGACATGGTATGAAGTGAGAAGTAATTTGTATTGAAAGTAATTTTTTCCAAGAAAAAACTTTGTGTATATATAATATATCACACACAGTCAGATCTGCTATAATGTGCATTTCTTTAACATGAATTGGCTATAATGCGATTAAGAATTTGGACTAGTATTTGTGAAACATGAACTTTCCTTACCTGTATTGGCAATAATGTGATTCTGATCCCATTGATTTAAATGGTACTGCTTTTACGCGGTTTTATTATATCACAGGATCACAGGGGAAATGAACCAATGCATTATATCAGAACAGACAATCGAGTATTTCTCTAGATCATTCAGAATATTCCAAAGTGTTATATGTATGGTGAACAAGTTTAAAGAATCATCATAATTACCACATGAGTGACATGTGATGATCCATTTTCTGCATAGACAGAAAGTTGATTGAAAAGCTAATTTTTCTTTGCTGGTGGATGCATGAAATATTAACCTGAATAACAAAAGAACATTTTCTTCTTTAGATAAGGCCTTGCCATTTTTAATATCCACCTGAACAAGCAACTTAATGCCTCACCTAACGGATGGCAATACTGACAGTCCTTCAGCACTATACTGATCTCAATTTTGAATCGTTTGTTCACTTCCTGAAGTGGGTCCTGAACCCACATGGCATGAAGTAACAGGAAACTGAGAGAGGGTTAGGAGATCCCTGCAATGTTTAATATTAGCTACTCGAGCACAGTTTAGGACGAACAGAGACTAGCTAGTAAAGAAAATGGAGACCAAGACTGTCTGCTACGCAAGTACAGCAAACTTTGTTTTAACCAGCACCTTATGAACCTGAAATAATGCAAGTTTACTATTTGATGATGATCTCCGTGATGTCCAGGTTATCAGTTGAGGGTTCAGGTGAGCAAGTTCTGTGCTGGTGAGTTTTATTTAAGGCAAAGTTGCATTATTATGTAAATGATATATGCTGTAGATAAAGTATGACAGTTTTGTGTCTACCTCCTGCATTATGTACTTATTACTTAGTGTGTGTTTTACATTGATTATGTGAACTTTTTGATCAACTGAAATATTTGATCAACTAGGGCATTTCTTCTGGTCCAGTTGGTGCTGGTTAGTAAAACGTTTGCTGTACATTAAAGATAATGAGACGTTATCTGTCCTGGGGCGGTGAAGTGTATAAGTTACATGAGCTAGGGTAATGATTTAAAAAATTAAATCCTAAACCTTTTTGATTCTTGCCCAATGTGCACTTATAAACTAATATTTTCTTTTACAAGTCAATGCCTAATTTACTGTACTTGTCACATTCACACTGATGTAACTAAATTCAGAAACTGCAACGTTACATATAGTTTGACAAATGAACTCTATTGATGGCCATGACTTGGAGTATTTCCAAAACATTTAACTTTAAATGATTTATAGCATCATTTTTGAGTTTCCAGTTCCATACTAGTAAACCCCTTCACCTTTTATTTTGCAATCCATATTTCAGATCTTGCAGTAACGTTGTCAACTGTGGCAACGGTGAGGAGAGCACTTTCACTGTTAAGTCAGACATGATACTTACTGAATGTGCAGTAAAAGAAATGATGGTGTTCATTAATTGTTAAAAATAGAGGGTGTTTGCACTATTTCTACCCTTATGCCTTGTTGCTGTGGTGCATTATACATAACTGAAGTTTCTGCTTTGACCATTTTCCTGACTGGTTGCAATTTGAGGCTTCTAATTAAAAACAAAAATCAGAATTAGCTACAGTTTTCAAAAGGTTAAAATCTAAATCTCGCTGAAACCAAACACTGCATAAATCTGTATGATTTGTGTTAGTTTCACCTATTAATTTTCTGCATAAGTGGGTAAGATAGCAGATGCTAATCCTCATCATTATCCTACTTTCTGCTTCCTATTTGATATTGTGATTACAGTGCAAATACGCAGTGATATTAAGAAATCAGTCAAGATTTTATGCTTGTTTGTATTTTCTGAAATTAAAGTAGTCTTTCATCCTCTTCCCTTCCCAAGTCTCCTGTCCTCTGCTGGAGGCAGTGACTCATGCTCTTGCTGAATGGTACTTCACCCAAAAAGGTTATGACGCTGAATTGCAATGAGCTGTTTGATATTTGAGAATGTGCAATTTTAAACAGAGACAGTTGCATAATGATTGAAATCAGAAAACCCTTTTGCTTCCCTTGACTTAGCCCTAGGGTACTAAGACCAATTGTAGATCTCCCACACAAGCTTGGCTGCAATTAATAAACCTCGTCACCAGTCTGGGATTGATTTGGAGACGCTGGTGTTGGACTGGGGTGTGCCAAGTTAAAAATCACACAACACCAGGTTATAGTCCAACAGGTTTATTTGGACGCACTAGCTTTCGGAGCGCTGCTCCTTCAGCAGGTGGTCTCCACAGGCACTTGATGAAGGAGCAGCACTCCGAATGCTGGTACTTCCAAATAAACCTGTTGGATGTTAGCTGGTGGTGTGTGATTTTTAAGTCTGGGATTGAGCCTGCGTTTTACCTGGTCTTTAATGCTTTATGAAGGAATTGCAAATTAGAATGGCTTATTTATTTTCACTCTGTAAAAGTGAGGGGAAATGGACCAGATGTTATCTAGTTGATTTTAAGGGATTAATAGTGTGGATTCAGTAAGGCTGCACTTCTGGAACACAGCCTTGCTAGCTGTGAGTGTGCTTCGGAAAATCAAGCTGCAACTGTAACAGCTTATTTTTGACCTATTCTCTTGAGATCTTGCTCCCAGAGCACATCTTTGCTAAATATGCTCGCATATAGTATCATCTGTTTGTCAGACTGTCAGATTTTCTTCATTATATTTCCCGTTAGCAACTGGAGCATTTTAAAATTGATCTTGTTGCAGAGAATTAAAATTCCCACTCGCTGAGAAGAAACTTTACCCAATTAGACAGATGGTTCACTGATTCTAATGGATCCAAGTGATTAGCAAACAAATTTTTGTTGCACAATATCCCCTTCAGTGTAGAAGGATAATATCGGTAGGGAAGTAGCACCTTTTGATCCGTTATAATGCAGATAAGTACATTGTCAAAGATAGTGTGAAGAGTGAATTCCACAATCACTGTTTACTCTTTGTCCACAATAACATAGGGGGCTGCTCAGCTCAGTTGGCTGGATAGTTAATGTGGGTCAGAATAGTGCCAACAGCACAGATTCTGTTCTTTTTGTGGCTGAGATAAATTTGTGCTTTGCCTGACTCCTTAGAGTGGGAAACAGTGGGAAATCATCACTGACAAAAACTGCCAAGAAATGACGAAGGATGAAGCATCATTAGATAGTGGGCCAAGCGCCAGTCTTTGGACAGAGCTTGCATGACAAGATGCAGTAATACGTATAAAGATTTTCATTCTGTCCTGTTGAAATAGGTTCTTCCATTATAATTGTGCAGATAACTGTGTATTTTAAATTAGTTTCTGCACTGGCAATATTATTCCCATAAGATCTGTTTGCAAACAAATAACAGCTATGATACAATCTTGTGCAAGACCTGGGAAGTTCACAGATATGATCCCTAAATTCTCCACTTTAACAAAACAGAGCCAATCAGGAGTAGGGTTGCTGCGATCTAAAGAAATCCATTAAGCTCTTGTACCCATTTTTACATTTATCTTTGGATGGAAATGTTCTCCAGTCTCTACTGTTTTATCACCAGTTCTGTACCGTGATGTGGAAATGTATTGGGCTTTTTCCTTCCACATTTTCCATGAGCCCTTGCTGAAAGTACATTGTGTGACTATCAAGTGAGGCTCAGCTGTGTTATATGCCTATGATGGGAATGTGTGGTTAATGCCATAAAGCAAAATATGCAAGGAACTGCTGCTCATTTCAGCTTGCAGCATCAGTTCTTAACTTTAGCCAAGTGAAGATGATAGAACATTTCTGCAAAGAAGACATTCTGATTGATGTTATTCATGTAACTGATCTTAAGTGTTGAAAATAATTGATTTAGGTTATCAGCTGTAACATGGACCATATTATGCTCAATCAAAAATGACTTATAGCAATTAAGGTTTTACAAGATTGGGTTGGGATATCTGGTCGGCATGGATGAGTTGGACCGAAGAGTCTGTTTCCGTGTTGTACATCTCTATGACTCTATCAAGTCTAACTGTAAAAGGTAAAGTTGCCAATTTCTTACCAGACCGTGGGCTGCTTTTTAATTTGGGAAAGACAGCTGGTGGTGGTTTAGCCTGAGGATCATCACATCATCAGGCAGATGTAGATGTTGAGAAGGAGAATCTGTCATGGTAACCTCAGCCTGTGCTGGAATTGAACCCACGCTGTTGGTGCGAACCAGATGTCCAGCTAACTGAGCTTAGCTCCAATCTTCTGTTGCTTTCTAACTGTGAAACATTACAATTATTTGTATTTTCTGCAGTTTTAAAAGAATTCATCAGTTCTACATTTGCAGTTTAGTGCAGCAGTCTAAGCCTATCATCTGCGAAAGGCTTTCCAGTGCAGTTTAAGGGAAGTATCAAAGAATGAACAATTAGGTTTTCATGTAATGGTTTCAGTTTTCTGTATGTACCTAGATATGATTTAGAAGCTGATCTTGGCCAGTAGGTCCTTCAAACCCCTCTTCCCGTTCATTAAGACGTGTTGACATGTTTGTGATTTGAATTCCAAATTCCCATCTTGCCTGATAACCTTTGATTCCTTTGCATAAGAAGAGCTTGCTTACCTCCATTAAAATTATTCAGTGATCCTGTTTCCACTGCTTGAAAGCAGAGCGCCAAAGTGTCTCGACCCTCAGAAGAAAATTCTCCTTATCTGCGCTGAAAAAGGCTATGCCTAATTTTAAAATTGTGTCCTCTAGTTTTGGAATCACCCAAAGCAGAAACTTCCTTTCTCCAACCACCTTGTCAAGACTGTTGAATCTTTTACATTTCAATCTTATGAAAACAAACTCAGCCTGTACATTTTTTTTCCTGACAAAAATAGCCCACTCAGCCCCGATATGTAGTAAAATATCTGAACCACCTCCAATATATTTACATCCATGCTAAAATAAGAATACCAAAACTACAAAGCGCATCTGAGATTTGGTCGTCCTGTTTTGTGTTTAATTGTGTTTAAAGCGAATAGCATTCCATTAGCCTTGTTAATCACTTGCTATATCTGCATAGTGATTTTGTGACTCCTGCACTAGAACACCTGTGTTCCTCTGCACCTTTAGAATTGTGTAGTCATTTTCCGTTTAAACAAAGCTCTGTTCTTCCTACCAATGTGAAGAACTTCACATTTTCCCACATCATCATCCCATCTGCCAGATTTTTGACCATTCAGTTAAGAGGGATGCGGACTGATAGAAATAGGTTGTCATCCTCACAGCATACTTTCCTATCTTCTGTCATCTTTAATTTTAACTGCTGAGGGCCCAAAACATCCCTTAGGGATTTCACTCCTCACATCCTACCAATCTAGAAAGACCTAATTATGCATGCTATTTTCTGCAGCTCATCAATCTTCTATCTGTACTAGTGTGTTACCCCCTACACCACAAGCTCCTACTTTGTGGAGTAACTTTTTATGTCACGTGTGTTTTGGAAATCTAAGTACAACATGTCAATGTGCCCCCTTCTATGTAGACAACGTGTTACTTATTTAAGGAACTGCAGTTCGTTGGTTAAACACTGTTGTCCCTTCACAAAACCATGCTGATACCTCAATGATCTTGAATTTTTCCAAGTACCCAATCATAATTACTTGAATAACTAATTCTAGCACAGTCCCAAAGATGTTAAGGTAACTAGCCTATAATTTCCTGTGTTCTGCCTCCCTTCTTTCTTGAATAGATTCATTATATTTGCTGATTTTCCAGTTTGATGGGATCTTTGCCGTATAGAGGGAATTTTAGAAAATTAGCAGCAATGCATCTACCACTTCATTAACAACTACTTTTAAGATCTTAAGAGGAAATTCATCAGAACACAGACTTAGCAGTTTGCAGCTCACAACTCCACCAGTTGCTGTAATGGTATTACACTGGTAAGGTTAATTCTGAAAATACCAGAAAATACACTGGTATTTTCAGAATTACTTTCTTTGACTATTGTATAGTGTTCTGTAGTTCTGAAAATGTAGAATATTTGAGACCGAATTAGTTACCTTACACTTTCTCATAGTATGAAATGTTGTGATAACATGGAAAAATAGTGTGCAGTTAACCTTACATCTCAGGACATAGATTTATTTCAATATTGCGTAAAATTCATAAACTGAAAATGAAAGGCTGTTTTTTCTGATGAACAAACTGAATGTTTCTTTGTGAAAGCAACAGTGTTGGATAATGTTGCATCAATATTCTCTACATCCCTTTTAATTCCAGCCCTGCATGGGGCTTTTTTTCTGTGAATGTGTGACATGTTTTGATTATTGTTTTTTCTAGGTGTGGAATCTTCCTCTTCTACATCATCATCGACTAATGCTTCACTTCCTAACAATTATGATGCTTTGGAAGGTGGAAACTACCAAGGTAACTGCTTGTTTTGGGTCACACAAATCTGTACTCAGTCAAGACTGGATTTCTGTGCAGTTTTCTAGACTGGAGTGGTTACTCTGAATGCCAAATAACTACCAGCACTGATGTAGATGGAGCCAGGGGCAGGCTACAGGATGCAGCTGCACATGTGTTGCTGATGTCACCACATTCTGTGCATTGTGGCAGCAATGCAACTTGTTAGCACAGAATTTCCAATCTTTGTCGTTATTTTTTTTTGGGGAAAGCGACCATTTCCTCTGCCAAACTGACTGTCCCAATCTACAAGATGATTAAAATCATTCACAATTAATGTCCTGCCTTTGTTGCACACCTTCATCAACTCCTGACTTATTCCCTATCCACTGTACAGTTACTGTTAGGGAGCCAATACTTTACTCCTACCAGTGTCACCTTGCCTTCTCTTTATTTCTGACCTCCACCCAGATGGATTCTGTGTCGTCCGATTTAAGATCATTTCTTGCTATTGTGCTTATTCCTTTCTGTGCCATCAATGCACCCCATCACCCTGTCCTTTCAAAAAGTGGCATACTCTTCAATATTTAGTTCTTAACTTTGATCTCCTTGTAACCATGTCTCAGTAATGCCTGTATGATCATAACCATTAACCTGTATTTGTGCTAATTATTTGTTTATTTTGTTCTCAGTGCAGTGCACTGTCAAGTAAAGAGCCATTAGTTTTCCTTCTTAACCAGTATTTTCTCATTTGACACTATTTACTGCTGTTTCTATGTTTGTTTCCTCTGAGTCTTTGTGTTCCACTTTGGGTATTGTTATTCAAATAACTGCCAACAATGCTGCCATATTCTCTTAGTTTGTAAATCTACATTTTCCCCTCTCAGTAATTCCCCCCCCCCCCCCCAATAAATTTGTTTAAAGCTCTCCTTGCACCCCAGTTTTTCAATTCTCCAGGACCCTGTTCCCAGCACTGGTTCAAGTAATGCTCATTCTATCAGAACAGTTCCCTTTTACTGTTGCCAGTGTCCCACAAATTGAAAGCCACTGCAGTCAAGATTAGAGTGGTGCTGGAAAATCACAGCAGGTCAGACAGCATCCAAGCAGCAAGATAATCAATGTTTCGGGGAAAAGCCCTTCATCAGGAGTGAGGCTGGGAGCCTCTGGGGTGGAGAGATAAAGAGGAGGGGGATGGATCTGGGGGAAGGTAGCTGAGAGTGCAATAGGTGAATAGAGGTGGGGGTGAAGGTGATTGTTCAGAGAGGAGGGTGGAGCAGGTAGGTGGGAAGGAAGATGGACAGATGGGACAGGTCATGAGGATGGTGCTGAGCTAGAAGATTGAAACTGGGGTAAGGTGGGGGGGGGGGGGAGGGAAAAGGAGGAAACTGGTGAAATCCACATTGATGCCATGGAGTTGGAGGGTCCCGAGGTGGCAAATGAGGTGTTCTTCCTCCAGGCGTCAGGTGATAAGAGATTGCCAATGGAGAAGGCCGAGGAGCTGCATGTTCTTGGCAGCGCGGGAGAGGGAGTTGAAATGTTCAGCCACGGGGCGGTTGGGTTGATTGGTGCGGGTGGCACGGAGATGTTCCCTGAAGCGCTTGTGAGAAGGCGTCTGGTCTCCCCAGTGTAAAGGAGAACGCATCAGGAGCAGTGGATACAATAAATGACATTTGTGGAAGTGCAGGTGAAACTTTGGATGTGGAAGGCTCCTTTGGGGCCTTGGATTGAGGTGAGGGGGAAAATGTGGGGCACAGGTTTTGCAATTCCTGTGATCTCAGGGATGGGTGCCGGGAGGGGAGGGTGGGCTGTTAAGGAGTGTGGACCTGACCAGGAGGGAAGGGAGTCATGGAGGGAATGGTCTTTATGGAAAGAGGATAGGGGTGGGGAGGGAAACATATCTCTGGACCCATCACCCTCTCCCATTTATCTCTCCACCCCCAAGGCTCCCAGCCTCTTGCCTGATGAAGGGCTTTTGCTGGAAACATTGATTTTCCTGCTCCTCAGATGCTGCCTGACCTGCTGTGCTTTTCCAGCACCACTCTAATCTTGACTCTCATCTCCAGCATCTGCAGTACCCACTTTGACCTGAAAGCCATTGCACCCAGACCATCTTAAGATGTGCGTTTAACCCCTTGACCATGGCTCAGACAATAATCCAGAGATGATTACCTCGGAAGGTCCACTTTTTAGTTTCACTCCTAACTCATTCAAATCTTTCAGCAAAACTTCCTTTCTGTAGTCCTACCAATGTTGTGGGTGCTAGTGTGGATGACTACTGGATCCTCTTCTCCCTGTCCAGGGTCCCACTGCAGCCCTGAAGGGATATCCTCAATCGGGAAGGCAACACAACCTTCCCACTCTAAGAACAGTATCCATACCCCTAATTATACTACTACCTTCCTATCACCCCCCCCCCCCCCCCCACTTGAATGAGGCCTGGTACCAAGATGCCATGGTCAGTTTGCTTATCCTCCCTGCATTGCCCACTTTCGTCTGCACAGCTTGCCAAGAAACTTGTAACTGAAACCACATTAGATTTTCGTACTGTGTAATGAGCCCGGCCAGGTGTGAGACTTGGAAGTAGGTGAGCACTTTGGTGCTAGCGATCACAATTCTGTTTTGCTTACTTTAGTGATAGAAAGGGATAGGTGGAAACCACTGGGCAAGAGTTACAGCTGGGAGAAATGCAATTACGATGTGATTAGGCAAGATTTAGGAAGCATAGGATGGGAAGGAAACTGCGAGCTTATTCAAGGAAAAGCTCTGAGTGTCCTAGTATGTACCTGTTAGGCAGGGAGGAAGCTGTAGAGCGTGGGAGCCGTGGTTTTACGGAGGAAGTGGAATCCTCTGGTCAAGAGGAAGAAGAAGGCTTATGTTAGGATGAGATGTGAAGGCTCAGTTGGGGCATTTGAGGATTACAAGGTAGCCAGGAAAGGCCTAAGAGAGAGCTCAGAAGAGCCAGGAGGAGACATGAGAAGTTATTGGCGGATAGGATCAGGATAAACCCTAAGGCTTTCTATAGGTATTAAGGAATAAAAGAATGACATGAGTAAGATTAGGGCCAATCAAGGATAGTAGTGGGAAGTTGTGGGTGGAGTCAGGAGATAGGGAAGCACTAAATGAATATTTTTCAACACCAGCATCGATCTAATATTCAAGTAGTTGTGCGAAGAAAGGAGGAAGAAAACACTGGAGACCTCAACAAACTGATGACCTGACTTATCTTAAAGTGGAGGTTCCAGGTAGACCGAATAGCGAATAAGGATTTAGTCGGCTTTCCTTTATTGGTCAGAGTATTGAATACAGGCAGTGAGAGGTCATGTTGCAGCTGTACAAGGACATTGGTTAGGTCACTGTTGGAATATTGCGTGCAATTCTGGTCTCCTTCCTATCAGAAAGATGTTGTGAAACTTGAAAGGGTTCAGGAAAGATTTACAAGGATGTTGCCAGGGTTGGAGGATTTGAGTTATAGGGAGAGGCTGAATAGACTGGGGCTGTTTTCCCTGGACTGTCAGAGGCTGAGGGTGACCGTCTATTGTAGAGGTTTATAAAATCATGAGGGGCATGGAGAGGGTAAATGAACAAGGTCTTTTTCCCTGGGGTGGGGCAGTCTAGAATTAGAGAGCTTAAGTTTAGGTGAGAGAGGAAAAATTTAAAGGAACTTGCAGGGCAACTTTTTTTCACGCGGAGGCTGGTGTGAGTATGGAATGAGCTGCCAGAAGAAGTGGTGGAGACTGGTGCAATTATAACATTTAAAAGGCATCTAAATGGGTACATGAATAGGAAGGGTTTGGAGGGATATGGGCCAAGTGCTGGCAAATGGGACTAGGTTAGTTTGGATATCTGGTTGACGTGGGCGAGTTGGACCGAAGGGTGTGTTTCCATGCTGTACATCTCTGAGTCAATGACTAGAAATGTTCAGCAATACTTCTCACCAATGACCACTTTCCTTTCACTTGAGACCTGCTGCGGTTCCTGATATCACTCTGCCACTGGTCTGTCTGCAGATCAGTCTCTCGATCCACACCTTTTGTTGTGTCCCATTTACCTCATGCTCTGGAATATTTACTTCTGACAGTAAACCATAGTTAAAGCACCTCTTCCACATTTAACACCAAATTTCCACTGTGAATCAAGTTTCCAATAATAATGAATCAGAATGTACTCAGTTGAGTCTCACATGCAGAGATTAGCTTATAAAGTTGTGCTGAGAGAACCTGTTCAGCCATGAATCAACACCTTATTTGGACAAAGGAACTCAGATGCTTGAGCTTGACAGTCAGAATCAGGCAGTCAGTTCCTTTTAAGCAAGGTTTAATATTAAATGGGCAATGTTATAATGAGGTCCATTAATTAATAATACATTATTATATTAATTAATAATAGCTTGACCTGGTATGGTACTGGGACAGCGAGGTCAGGGTTTGATTCCCATTCGGTGATGAATTAGTCTTGAGTAGGTTGCTGCAATTTGTTTAGCCTAGAGAAGCTGAAAACAACTCAATCTCTGCTGATCAATTTTTAGCGTTTTCCGTTGGTAAGAACATGTATGTGCGACTCGGAGAAGCCAGATAAGGGCTGATCTGTGATGGCAGCGCCTGCTTTCAAGTTAAAAATGTTGTTTGGTCAAAAGGCAGCCAAGGAACCTTCCCCAGAATTAATCAATACCTTAGTGAGAGGAGATGGAAAACCCTTTGTGAAAATGTTGTGTAGCTGACAAACCAGTTCCTTCGCACTTCTTTCAAAGTGTAATAGAAAGGGGAGATACGTATTTACAGTAGAATGGAAGCAGGTATCATGCAGATTTTCAACTCAACACATCTGTATCCACACAAAGCACTGTGGATTTGGGTAATCGCAAACAAAACTAGAAAATTGCTAGAGAAACTCAGCAGGTCTGAAGAATTGTCAGATTTGAAGTATTATCTCTGTTTTCTCCCACAGATGCTGCCAGACCTACTTCAATACTTAGTTCTGATTAGTTCTTTAGACATTTGGCTTGCCTGAGTTAGTCTGTTCTGCACATTGAGAAATTTATCTTTAGGCACTTGTTCTGCACATTTGTTAAATGTTTCCTGTATTCAGTAATTTTGACTGAAAAAGTAAACCTTTTTTAATGCAAATGAACAGTTTAAATTGTGGTCCAGTTACTGTTAAGAGTGTCCATAATTAGGCAAAGGTGTGTTATATGGTGCACCAAACTATTTGAGAGCTGTTTATATTTTGCACACTGAGCACATTAATTTGCAAGACAGAATTTTTCTTATAGGTCTATACACTTTTCCGATCGGATATTTTTAAAGCGACTGATGGCCAATGACAAGATAATAAAATTAAACTCCCTTGCTAAATTTTCCCACTTCATTGTCTATAGCACAACAAAGAAAAAAAGTTTTGATTTGGCTCTACATTTCGATTAGATTAGATTCCCTACAGTATGGAAACAGGCCATTTGGCCCCAACAAGACCACACTGACCCTCCGCAGAGTAACTCTTCCAGACCCATTCCCCTACCCTATAATGTGCAGTCTTGTGTGTACCCATCCTCCTTCCTTTTAACAGTTCTTGCCTCTAGCTCTCTGTGTACTTTTTAAATTCCAACCAATCCACCAAAAACTCCTATTCTTGCTGTGACAAGACCAGCCTGGAGCCTGTTAATTTAAGTTGTTCACTTGTGTGTATTTTTTGTGTCATCTGAAATTTATCAATGGTTCTATTTATGATCTTTTCTAAATTGATGTTTAACATTTATGAGCTATATTTTCTCAAAAGTGGTATCATTCTGGATACAGGCAAGAATATGGGCCCTGATGACATTTCCAAAAGTAACACGAGCTGCAACACTTCCATCGACAGTATGGAAAATTGGTCCAGGTATATCCTGTTCATAGCAGGACAAACCTAAACCTCCCCTTCAATCTTCAGTCTACTCTCAATTATCCGTTATCTTCAGATATGTTGTTGATGGGTCAGCGCTCAGTTACATTCCAACAAGATCACTCTGTTCCAGATCTCATTACAGCCTTGGACCAAACATGGACAAAAAGAGCTGACTCACAGAAATTGTTACAGTGCAAAAGGAAGCTGTTCATCTCATCATGTTTGCATTGGCTTGTTGAATGAGTGTTACAATTCACTGTTGTTCTCCTTTACTTTTTCTTATGACTCTAAATATTGTTTCTATTTTAATAGTCATCTAATACCTTCTTTAATGCTTCACTTGAACCTGCTTCTCCACATTTCCAGGCAGTACATTCCAGACCCTAACTACTCCATGTGAGAAGAACTATTTTCTCATATAACATCGGATTTTTTTGCAAGTACCTTACATCTGTGCCACCTCAGTATTGATCCTTTTTTTTGAGAGAGAGCAGTTACCCCATTTCTACTCTGTCCACTTGGCTCCCTCACAGTTTTGAAAACTTCCTTAATCAGCACCCACTTTTTAAACATTTCACTTTTTAAACATTTTTTAAACATTTCACTTCCTCCACCTGTGCACACTGCGGCTGTATGTACCATCCAGGGCTACCCTGACAGCCCCTTCCAAACGGGTAGATATGTGGGAGCACTACTATCACTGCAAGTTCTCTCTCTCCCTCCCTCCTTCT